>NW_022681457.1:94815701-95425701 GCF_009764315.1 Trachypithecus francoisi | reverse complement strand
GCTTGTTCATCTGCTCCCTATTCTGCTGGGTCTCTTGGAATCTGGCCGACTGCCTTTGTCACCTCTTTGTGTTTGTGTCTCCCTGATGTGCTTAGTCCATCTGCAGTTGCTGGTCCACCTGCCTGTCTCCAAAGTGGTATTTGCAAAAGGGCTAGCCGGGCTCAGGCCTCATGGGTGTGGGTTGGGCCTCTCGGTCTGGTGGCTGCCTGGGTTCTTCTGTTTGCATCTCTTTCCACAACTGTCCATCTGTCTGTCCCTCCTGGACACTTATGCCATTGCCAAACCATCTGGCCCTCCTCCAGGGTCCCATTCAGGATGAGCGGGCTCTTTAGCCAGGCCCTCTTCTGATGCAATGCAGCCTCAGGGCCCTACAGGCAGGCGTCAGCTGCAAGCTGGGTGTTGTGGGTGGCATGAAGCCCCTGTTGGGGCTCAGGAGGCCTCCTGGCCTAGGGCGTGGTGCTGGATGGTGCTGGGTGTGCTGACCTGGGGTGGAGACCTTGTCTCAGGGACAGGCATCCTCTGCATCCCCAGGGCCGAAGCCTGAGATGGTCTATGACTTCTGGCGCATGGTGTGGCAGGAGCACTGTTCCAGCATCGTCATGATCACCAAGCTGGTCGAGGTGGGCAGGGTAAGCCGGGCTGTGGGGCGAGCTGGGGCGCATGGCAGGCCAAGGGGGCAGCGATGAGCCCACTGAGTCCTGTCCTGTGGGGCCTTCAGGTGAAATGCTCACGGTATTGGCCAGAGGACTCAGACACCTACGGGGACATCAAGATCACGCTGGTGAAGACGGAGACCCTGGCTGAGTATGTCGTGCGCACTTTTGCCCTGGAGCGGGTGAGTCTCCCTGCCGCCTGTTCCCTGCAGTGGGTGCCTGAGCAGGGATCAGAGCCCACTCCCACTTCCCCCAACTCTGGGAGCAGGAGGGTGAGGAGCATACCAGTGCCCATCCCAGCGAGGAAGCTACTTGGTCACTGTTTGCTGGGAACACTCTGGAAGGGCAGGAAGGTAACTGCCTTTGTTGGTGCCCATAAGAGGAAGCCGAGACAATGAAGGGGTTGACAGTATCTGCCAGGTGCTGGCTCCTACTCTGTGCTGAGCCTGCTACACATATTGTTTCAGTCCTGGAAAGCTCCGTGGGATTAGCCCAGATACGGAAAGTGAGGCTCAGAGGGCTTATGCCAGGCAGGAGAGGCCACACAGTGACTGGCTGGTGAGTCCTGTCCACGATCCCATTTGATCTGCTCTGTAAAGTCCTCAGAGGAAAGATAGTTTTTTTCCTTTAAATTAAGACCCTGGGAGTCAAAATGATCTAGGTTTACACAACAACCTGGTGGCAGAGGTGAGTATTTCATAGCCCAGGTTTAGGCATCAGGCAGACCATTGTCCAAATCCTGCGTGTTGTCGGTTTCTCTAAACTTGGGAAAGTGGCTTCTCCTCTTTGAGCCTTAGTTTTCTTGTTGGTACGATGGGACACTAATACTTACTTCATCAATAAATTGATCATTGGGATTAGTTGAGATTATACAATGAGACGCTCACCACAGTGCCTGGCACACAGCAGGTGTCTAATAGATGCTGCCAGGGACTCTGACTATTATTCCCATTGTCTCCCCAGAGAGGCTACTCTGCCCGGCACGAGGTCCGCCAGTTCCACTTCACAGCGTGGCCAGAGCATGGCGTCCCGTACCACGCCACGGGGCTGCTGGCTTTCATCCGGCGCGTGAAGGCCTCCACCCCACCTGATGCTGGGCCCATTGTCATCCACTGCAGGTAGGGGCACCGGGAATCCCAAGGAGAAAAGGGGCCCTTCTCCCTGGGAAGTTGGGCTTGGGGTTGGGTTGGTTTAGGATCCGTAGCGGAGACCAGGCCTGGGTTCTCCTGCTTAGAGACAAAGTGCAGGAGGAGCAACCCCCAAAGGCCCTGTCCCCTTTGAGCTTTGGCTCTGAAGTTGGCACCTTCATGTGCTCCCCAAGACCTGTGAAGCCCCTTGACCCAGTTGCTGAGGAGGCACTGGAGATAGGGAAGGGCCTAGGGGCGGGTGAGACACCGCACGATTGAGTTCTGCCTGCTTTCAGTAAGCAGCTTTTCGTTGTACACCTGCTGCGTGCTAGGCCTGGCCTGGGGGTAGGAAGGACTTCAGTTCTTTCCGCCAAACCCAGTGGGCCTTGCCCACCCACTGGCCTTCACACCTTGTGCAGACCCTGACTGGCTCCCGTGACCCTAGCTGCCCCTCCTCTCTCTGCTTCCTCCCTGGCTCCACATCTTTCTCTTGCTTCTTAAACGGGGACCCAGCACGCTGTCCTGGTCTGCCCTCTGTCTCCTCCTGGAGAGCCTAACCCCCAACCTTTGTGGCTTTGTCCGTGGCCTCTGGGTCTCGTTGCGGTTCCTCTACTGTGTTCTTATCAGCTCCCCAGATGCCACATGATAGAGTCGTCCTCCCTGCCCTGCCACCTAAACCAGCTTCTCTTTGATTTCTTTAGGCCTCTTTGAGATGCCATCTTTTAAAAACAAAACTTTATTGATATATAATACACTTAAAGCAAAGTGCAGAAATATGTTTAAAAATATGAATTTTCATAAACTGGGCACACCTGTGAAATAACCAGCTCTACTCAGATTAAGAAACAGAATATTGGCTGGGCACAGGAGCTCATGCCTGTAATCTCAGCACTTTGGGAATCCAAGGTGGGAGGATCATTTGAGGCCAAAAGTTCGAGACCAGCCTGGGCAACATAATGAGACCTCGTTGCTACAAAAATAAAAAAAACTAGTGGGGCGTGGTGGCACAAGCCTGTAGTCCCAGCTACCTGTGAGGCTGAGGCGGGAGGTTTGTTTGAGTATGGGAGTTCCAGGTTACAGTAAACTGTAATTGTACCACTCTACTCCAGCCTGGGCAACAGAGCGAGACTCTGCCTCTAAAAAAATTTTTTTTTAAAGTAAAGAAAGGAACAGGACATGAAGCCCCAGAAGCCCCCTTGAGCCCGTTTCTGGCCTGAATTCCCCCATCCCCAGTCCCAGAGAAATCACTGTTCTGACTTCTACAGCAAAGTTAGTTTCGCATGCTTTTGGACTTGTCATAAATAGAATCATACAGCATGTACTGTTTGCTGTGTGTCTTCTTTCCCTCAGCCTTAGATTTGTGAGGTTCGTCCACAGTGGATCGTCTTCCATCGAGTGAATAGATGAGTGTGTTTGTCCATTCTGCCACAATAGGCATTTGGGTTGTTTCCAGTCTTGAGCTATTATGAGTAGTGCTGCTAAGGACATTCAATCGTATGTCTTTTGGCCAAGAAATGTATTTCTTTCTGTGTGGTATGCATGTAGGAGCAGAACTGTTATCTGTGTGAACGTTCAGCTTTAGGAGATACTGCTGAGCAGTTTTCCAAGGGGGTTGTGCTAAGTTAAGCCCCACCAGGGATATACAGGATATTCAGTTGCTGTATGTCCTTGCTAGCACGTGGATGCCACCATTTTGAAACCTGAAATCTTGCTGTCATCCTTGTCCACTCTCCTTCCCCTTCAACTCTGCGCAACCTTGTGTGAGGACAAGGATCTTGATGTGCCTCCAGTCAAATTAGGGAGATAGCCACATAAACAATGACTTTGTAGCAGGAAGAGTGTTTTATTGAATTAATTAATTTTTTTTTTTTGAGACAGGATCTTGTTCTGTCATCCAGGCTGAAGTGCAGTGGTGTGGTCTCGGCTCACTGCAACCTCCACCTCCTGGGTTCAAGCGATTCTTCTGCCTCAGCCTCCTGAGTAGCTGGGATTACAGGCACGTGCCACCACACCCGGCTAATTTTTGTATTTTTTGGTAGAAACAGGATTTCACTATGTTGGCCAGGCTGGTCTCAAACTCCTGACCTCAAGTGATCCATCCACCTCAGCCTCCCAGAGTGCTGGGGTTAGCCACCATGCGTGGCCACGAAGAGTATTTTAATAAAAACCTGCCCACATTGCTTTGGGACCTCAAAAGAATGACATCATCCTGGAAGGGTCAGGGATGCTCCAGTGGCCATGTGAATGGGTATGAGTGTGTGGGCTTTTCAAGGATGTGCAGGAGATTTGGTGGTTTTCAGGAGGAAAGAACATTCTTGAATTAGCTCCGAGGGTCATCTCTCCTAATCTATGTTGCTAGGTTGAGCCAGTGTCACCTTTGCATTCTCCCCACCCTCTCTCTCCTTCCCCAAGGCCCATCCCATCTCTGTCCTCTGGCACATTTCACCAGAGCTCTTCCATCCCGCAGCCTGCGCCCTGGCTCCTTACTTGGGGAGGGGCACTCATCTCTGTGTCCTTGTCCCCTGTAAGGTGTAGACATGGCCAGTGCCCTCCTCTCTTCTTCTCCTTAGTCCCGGGCTTCCTCCCCAAAGCTCTGACATGGCCTGGGGCTGCTCTCTCTCCAGCGCGGGCACCGGCCGCACAGGTTGCTACATCGTCCTGGATGTGATGCTGGACATGGCAGAGTGTGAGGGCGTCGTGGACATTTACAACTGTGTGAAGACTCTCTGCTCCCGCCGCGTCAACATGATCCAGACTGAGGTGCGGGGACCTGGCCCTGTCCCCACCATTACTTCTAGGACTGGAGTTTCTCATGAAGGAGCCTGGAGCTGGCGGGGCATGCCCAAAGGGTGTCCTGAGGCTCTTCCCTTCCCTCAGATCATCCCTGACCTTGAGCCACCAACCGCATAGGGTCATCCTGGACTGCTCCCCTGTGTTCTGTTGGGTGGGGTCAGACAACGGGTCCTGTAGCTGACATACCTGGGATTGCATCCTCACTGGATGTGTGATCGTGGGCTGTCCCCCACCTCTCAGAGCACCTCACGGGGTTGTTATAGGGGATAGGGATGAAACAGGAGATAAAGGGGCATGTCCATGGAGGTTGTTTCAGGTAGGCTTGGCCCAGCCTGTAGTAACACACGGTTGGCCTCTACCTCAGAGCACCCTGCCTCAACTTTGAGCTTGCTTAAGCCCCATCACCACAGATCTCCAGCTTCTAGGCCCCTCCTTGGCCTCATTCTCGTCTCCTGTTCCAGGAGCAGTACATCTTCATTCATGATGCAATCTTGGAGGCCTGCCTGTGTGGGGAGACCACCATCCCTGTCAGTGAGTTCAAGGCCACCTACAAGGAGATGATCCGCATTGATCCTCAGAGTAATTCCTCCCAGCTGCGGGAAGAGTTCCAGGTGGGGGACGAGTGCACGTGTATAGGGGTGTGTGTGTGTGTGTGTGTGTGTGTGTGTGTGTGTTGGGGCGTCCTCAGTATTGCAGGAGTCATTGAAGGCCGAGAAGCAGGGACCAGTCTGAGGCCACAGCTGGAGGGACAGAGCTGAGCTACTAGGAAGGACCTTGAGACAGCGGAAGAGGGAGTGCATCAAAGCGGTTAAGAGCCCAGGCTTTGAAGTCAGATAAACCCAGGTTCAAATCTTGGCTTACCTAGTTAAGAGCTGCGAGTATCCTTGAACAAGTCCCTTTACCTCTCTGAGCCTCAGTTTTGTTACCCAGAGAAGAAAAGTGTGAATATGTCCCTTGGAGTGTTTGTATTCATTGGGATTCTTTTGGTTGTGAGTGATAAAAATCCAGCTTTTGTAACTGAAAAGCCTGAGGATTGTGCAGCTTCAGTTGTGGCTGGATCCAGGGGCTCAGATGATGATGCCAACATGTGGTTTCTCTCTGCCTTGGTTCTGCTCTCCTGTTTTGGCTTCATTTTCAGACTTGCATCTGGTCCCCAGCAGTGCTGGACTCCTGTCATCTCTATTGTCCAGTGACTTTGGAAAAAGGCACTTGCTCCCAGCATCCCCCCAAAAGTCCTAGATCAGACTCTCATGTTCCCATCCCTGGACCAGTCACAGGTCAGAGAGATGGAGCTCGCTGATTGCCCCTGGCTCTGGTCACATACCCGACGCCTGGCTCTTGGGGCAGGACCTGGCTCACCATATCACATGGCTGAGATGGGAAAAGGCTGGTTCTCCAGAGAAGCCTGAGAGTGATCATTGGGTGGGCAGAGACCTCAGCAGTCCTCTCCACTCCAGGGTTCCTGCAGTGGCTCAGCAGGATGGCACGTGCTAGGGACCTGGCACTTCCCACAGGAGGTGCAGGATTCCCGGAGGAGGGTGTCAGGCTTTGGGGATCATGATAGACTGCGTTCCCTGTGAGGGATCTCCAAGGACAAGAGAAAGAAACAGAGCCCCTGGGTCTGGCTGCATGAGGTGTGAAGGCACGGGGGTGGAGGAGATGCTCCAGAGATCCGGGTGTGATTCAGTGCCCGGTGCTTAGGACTTCATTCTCTTCAGACAGGGCCATGACCAAGGAAGGTGACCCCCTCTCCAAGTGCCTGGAGTCCACTTTGTGGAGGGCATGGGGTTTCAGGGGTTGCCTCAATGAAGGCACTGATGAGCTAGTAGAGATCCTCACTGTGCCCGTCTGTGTGTGCCGAGCTCAGCCCAGTGCTTGTCATGATCTCACTTTGGCCTCCCAACAGCCCCATGAAGTAGGTATATTACTTCCCTATTTCACAGTCGAGGAAACTGAGGCAGAGAGATGCAGTAGCTTGTCTGAGGTTATGTGGGTGGCAAGGAGGTAGACTCTGGTCTCTAGAGCTCTGTCCAGGCCCTACAATGGCCTAGAGACCGGGAGTCTGGGTCCCTGCCCTGTACTCTTCTCTCTGGACCTCAGTTTCTCCATCCATAAAATGGGGTTAGTAACTCAGTCCAGCCTCCTTCACGGGGATGTGAGGAGGCCCAGCAAGCTCTGGACATAACTCTCTGTCCCCACCCCCACTCCCTGTAGACGCTGAACTCGGTCACCCCACCGCTGGATGTAGAGGAGTGCAGCATCGCCCTGTTGCCCCGAAACCGCGACAAGAACCGCAGCATGGACGTCCTGCCGCCCGACCGCTGCCTGCCCTTCCTCATCTCCACTGATGGGGACCCCAACAACTACATTAATGCGGCTCTGACTGATGTGAGAGCTCGGGGTGGAGGGGGCTCTGGGGCTTCCCTCCCGGCAGCATCAGGGAAGGTCCAGGGTCCAAGGGAACAGAGCTGAAGGCTCTGGTTGGGAGAACCCCTGCCCATTCTGGGGAACAGGATCGTGCGTGACTCTCCTACCCCTAGGGATCTTCCATTCAGGGCATTCAAGCCAGTGTCCCCCACACTCTGCCTGAGCGGGGTCTGTTTGTGGAGTTCAGGCAGGGCTGTCTCCAGGATCAGGCCCAGCAGAGCCTGGGGTAGGATGAGTGATTCAGGGGGCTTTGGCTGGGGAGACCTCGAGGGTTTGGGGATGGAACTTGAGACCTGATGTCTGCAGCCAGGGGAGCTTGTCCTGGGGAGAATGAGCTGGAGTCTGATCCAAGACCAGGCCTGGGACAGTGATCTCTGGCCCCATTCTTCCCTGGGTGGGCATGGGCCCTCTGAGGGCACAGGAGCCATTTAGAAGTCTCTTTCCCTGCTTGCAGCTCAGAGGCTTTGCTTCCTTTACTGAGGGTTGCAAGCAGCGCAGGAGATGGGTGCTGGCATTTTAGGCCCCTGATAAATGGCTCCAAGATGCTGCTGTCTGAGGCAGGAAGGGTCTAGGATTATTATCCCTATTCCTCTGCGACACTGGAACTAGTTCATATGTAGACACAGGAGACACACGGGTGGAGATCAAATGTTATAGATAAAACTGGAGATGGAGTTTGAGATGTGTGGCCAATGGGTGGGCCGCTCCTTCGCCTCTCCCCAATATAGCTGTGTAACCGCAGGCCACCCCTCCCCGTCAGGGACTGGCCGTTACTGGCAGGGAGCAGGAGCAGTTGACTGCATGCTTTCCGAGGGTAGGCTGGCCTCGAAAAAGAGGGAGTGGAGCCAAGCAGCCTCGCTTATGGGAGGAGTGAGTGAAGGGTGGGCCAGGGTCAGGTGTGTCACCGCTGCATCTTTCCACACAGAAATGAGGGATGCCGACAGGGAAGGTTCTCCCACAGCGGGTAAGAGGGAGATGGACTTTTTATGGCCTGATGCCTGGCCAGGAACCCCTTGGCAGGACAGTGCAGGGGACAGCAGGGTTTCTTTAAAGAGGGTGACCTCCCAGGGGGCTTCTGGGCATCAGCTGAAGGAGAGGGGAAGAGCAGCCCTAGCCACTGATGGGAGAGATGTGAGGGGCCCATCAGTCACTGTCACTCAGCTTGGTGGATGGAATGTGTGCTCACATGCTCGCCTGGGGACATCCGGCCTGCTGAGGGGTCGGGGTCCTGGAGGAGTGGCATGTAGTGCTGGGAAGATCTTTGAACTAAACTTAGAAAGCTGTACTCTCGTGCCCAGCCCCCTCCTTGACCTTAGGGTGCCCATCTGCACAATGGGGGCCTGGAAGGGAGACTGTCTGAGGGTCCTGAGCTGGGGCTCCCTGGCCCTGATGGGTGGGTTATCACATGGAGAAGTTCTGGGACAGCCCTGTCCCCTCCTGAGGTCATTGATGCCTCTGATGTCTGACCCCAGCCATGCGGGTCCTATTGGCTCAGGAGCCAGGAGGCCCCATTTCTCAGACAGGCCCTGAACTCGTCAGTGAGGGGCCAGCTGGAATCTTTTTTTGGTGGTCAAGTCTTCAAGGAGCCCCGTTGGGCACCCAGGCCTGAGTTTTGGAGTCTGGGCCTGGCCTTGAGGAGTTGTTAATCAAGAGCCTTGAGAGAGTCCTGGAGAGGGACCACTGGGGGACCAGGGGGGCTCCTTGTTTCTCTGCACCACAACTTGCAGGATTACAAAGGGCAGATCAAGATTTGGTCAGGGCCCAAGTCAGGGTCAAGGCCAGAAGAAGCCAGACAAAGACCAGGGTCATGGGAGCCTGTGCCAGCCCCTAGGTCGGGTGGAAGATTGGGGGTCAGGAGAAGAGCTCAGGAAAGAGAGGGGGATATGGCACAGGGTGGGGCAGGGCAGGTCACCAGGGGAGCCTGGGAGCTAGATCTCTGACAGGAGAAGGCCGGGTGCCAGCTCCCCTGGGAGGATGAGGGAGCAGTGAGCAACGTCAGGGCCTGTCACTGCCTGGGGAGCCTGGGGTCCCAGACCCTTCACTGATGGAGTTGGGAGGGACCTAGAGATTTATTTATTCAAAATATTTACTGAGCCCCTACAGGGCTCTGGGTGGAGATCACACCCTGGAAGCTCTGCTCTCCTGAACCTTGCTTTTAGGAGATGGAGTGGGATAGTTAGGAAATAGATATACAATGAAATGTCATCAACTGGAAATTTCTACAAAAACAGCCAGGCAGAGTGTTTAATGTGGATTTGGGGTGTTGGCGGGGGCTATTTTTGATGAGGTGGTAGGGGAGGGCTTCTCTGAGGAGGTGATAAGCAAAGACCAGGAAGAAGTGAGGGAGAGAGCCATATAGACATTTGGGAAATTTGGCCTAGGCAGCCAAAATAGCAGATGCCGAAGCGCAGAGGCTAAGCTTGGCCAGCCTCTGCCGTGAGCTCAGCCTCATGCCCAAGCTCCCCTCACCATACCTTTGGAAACTTTTGCTGTTTAGTTCTGGGGGGTCCTGGGCTTGGTGCCCAGAGGCCTGGGCCCACCCTGTCAACCCAGGGGCTCCGTGTGCCGACCAGCATCAGAAATGGCCCACTGGAGGCAGCCTGATCCTATGGGGCACAACCGCCCCACTCAGGGTGGGCAGTGCGGGAAGACAGTCTGGGGCAGAGGCTCAGCCCAGGCCAGGGGCCGGGAACAGGGCCCCGCTGAGTCCCGGTTTCCCTGCAGAGCTACACACGGAGCGCGGCCTTCATCGTGACCCTGCACCCGCTGCAGAGCACCACACCTGACTTCTGGCGACTGGTTTACGACTACGGGTGCACCTCCATCGTCATGCTCAACCAGCTGAACCAGTCCAACTCCGCCTGGGTGAGGCCTCCACTGGCCAGGCCGACAGGCCACCTGCTGCCCAGGTCCTCTGTGTATTCAGCGGCATGGTCCCCAAAGCCAAGAGTTGGGTCCCAGCTCTGCCATCTGTTTATTGTGTGATGAGTCATACACCTTCTTAGAGCCTCAGTTTCCTCATCTGTAAAACAAGGGTGTCAGATGGGAGACCACTAGTTGCTCTTTTTCTTTTCTTTTTTTGAGATAAGGTCTCACTCTTTTGCCCAGGCTGGAGTGCAGTAGCGGGATCATAGCTCACTGAGTTGTGCAGCCTTGACCTCCTGGGCCCAAGCCATCCTTCCACCTCAGCCTGTCGAGTAGCTGGGACTACAGGCTGCATCACCACAGCTGGCTGATTTTTTTTTTTTTTTTTTTTTTTAAATAGAAACACAGTCTCACTATGTCGCCTGGGCTGGTCTTGAACACCTGGCCTCAAGTGATCCTCCCACCTTGGCCTCCCAAAGTACTGGGATTACAGACATGAGCCATTGCATCTGTCCACAGTTGCTCTTTATTGGCCCCCTGCTAAGCCAGGGACTGCTTTGCACTCATGGTCTTATTTAGAATCTATAATGACCTTGGAGGGAAGGCTTCAGTGAGAAAATTAAGACCCAAAGAGGTACAGTGCCTTCTCCAGGGCCACATGGCTGGGGAGGGGCAGAGCTGCGCTCCCCAGCCTCGACTGCCTCATTCCAGAGCTTCTGCTCTTTTAGTCACTCCACTAAAGCGCCCTTCGCGGGGGCCTCCGAGGTAGAGTACAATTCAAGCCTCCTACTTTCTGACTGTTTGATCTAGGGTAAGTTGATTGACCTCTTTGAGTTTCACTTTCCTTCTCTGTAAAATGGGGGCCATCATAGGACGTGTTCTTAAGGGGTTATTGTGAGGACCAGGTCAGGTGTGCATAGGATGCATGGCACTGCTGTGTCTGGTGCACAGTAGGCATGTGGTACGTGTAGGCAGTAGGCAGGGACAAAGATGATGAGTGTGACAGTTGCATTTGAGATTGGCCCAGACACTGGTTCAGTGACCTCAGCCTGGGGGCAGCCCCTCTGACTCCCCCATTTCCCTTTGGAGCTCCCAAGAAGTACAGATACCCAGCCTTCCATCCCTACCTGACCATGTGCTGTAGGTCTCTGGACCCCTTCCCACTCCAGCTTTCTGCTGGGCTCGGGGCTAGGAAGATTTGCTGTAAAATGAGTACAACAGCTTCT
This sequence comes from Trachypithecus francoisi, assembly GCF_009764315.1. NCBI lineage: Eukaryota > Metazoa > Chordata > Mammalia > Primates > Cercopithecidae > Trachypithecus > Trachypithecus francoisi. The sequence goes on along the minus strand of NW_022681457.1, from coordinate 95,414,610 downwards.
TGATGGCCTCCTGGAGAATATTTCATTAACTGGGCTCTTTATGTATCAGGCACTTTGTGAAAATGACCCAGGACTACAGGGTAATGGGCCTCAGCCCTGGGTGTAGCAGGAACCATCCTTGAGAGTAGAGGGGAGAGGCCCAGAGGGAGGCTCACACAGACATCATTCACTGGGCACTGATTTGCTCATCTGCTCAACCAACTTTGCCCATGAACTGCTCCCTGCAGTGGGCAGGGAGGAGACAGAGGCAGAAGAGACACAGCCCCTCCCAGATCTCATGGTCCAGGAGGAAACAGGTAGAAAAACTGATAGTGACAGCACAGAGGGAAAGGGCTTTCAAAGAGCTGGCACATGGACAGAGAAACCCAGGGGACCATGTATCAGCGACGGCTTCCTGGAGGAGGTAGTGTCTCACCAGAGATAGGTGGGAAGGGCAGAGTTGGCTAGCTGAGGAGGTGAAGGAGGAGTGACCCGTGGAGAGGGAGCAGCCTGTGCAGAGTTCTGAATGCACAGGGTTGCCAGGACCTGAGGCAAAACGGGAAAGGTGGTGTCTTCCTGTCATGGGCTGTGGTCAGAGGGGATTGATGAGCATGGTGTCTTTTTGGAAGAGGTTGGGAGGCATTTTACAGATGGAGAAACTGGGGCCAAGAGAAAGGAAGAGCCTTTCCTGGGCTTTAGGCAGAGCTGAGACTAGAAACTGAGGCTCAGGATACTTAGCCTGGAGGATGTGTGTGTGCGCACGCGTGTGTGTGTGTGCATGTATGTGTATATGTGCGTGTGTGTGTGTGTGTATGAGGTCGGAGGGCTGTACCTCCTCTGTTCCTCCACAGTCTGGAGTCTGGGAGGGGGTTGTATTTAGGACCCTGACTCCATGGAGGGGTCCTGGGGCAGAAGTGGGAGTACTGAACTGTGTTGCAGCATCAGGGACACCTGACCTCTGGGAGCTGGTGCTGAAGGGCAGAGGCAGTGAGAGAGAAGGCTGGGGGAGGTTCTGGGGTGGGTGGGAGTGATCCAGGCCTATTCCTGGAAGCAGGCAGCCTCATGTAGGAGCGTGTGAACCGGTTAAGGTGTAGCTTTCTAGCTGCACAGCAGTAGGCATCAGTGCACTGTTTGCGAAGGGTTCGTCTTGGCTAATCTGAGCGTGTCAGTGCAGAACGTATTGGGGCAGGTGGGCCTTGCAGCCTGTGGGTGATTGGTGGTGACTGGAGGGCCGCTGAAGGTGAGTCTGGAGTGAGTGGGTGGGCCAGGGTGCGTGGGAGCTACAGGGCAAATGTGGAGCCCTGGGAGTGGGCATGGCTGTGGGGTGAGCCCCGGCCAGGCTCTACTCAGCTCTCCCCTCTCCATGCTCATGCCCAGCCCTGCCTGCAGTACTGGCCAGAGCCAGGCCGGCAGCAGTATGGCCTCATGGAAGTGGAGTTTATGTCGGGCACAGCAGATGAAGACTTAGTGGCCCGAGTCTTCCGGGTGCAGAACATCTCTCGGGTGAGTGGTCTGAGGATCCCCAGGGAAAGACCCTGGGTGGTGGCTGGGGGAGCTTTTAATGACCCTCCGGGTCATCAGGGGCCCCTGGGACTCTGGTGCTCATGTCCCCGTGGCTGGCTGCCCCTGTCTCCAGCTGCAGGAGGGGCACCTGCTGGTGCGGCACTTCCAGTTCCTGCGCTGGTCTGCATACCGGGACACGCCTGACTCCAAGAAGGCCTTCCTGCACCTGCTGGCTGAGGTGGACAAGTGGCAGGCCGAGAGTGGGGATGGGCGCACCATTGTGCACTGCCTGTGAGTACCTGCCTGGCAGGAGGGCGGGTGGAGGGGTTGGGGAGCCAGGGGCAGAGGTCCAGTCTGAAAGGGTGCCAGCTTTGGCTGGACTGCAAAGCTGGCACCGAAACCCCTGGGCTCTCAGATGGCTGTGACCTGGATGCTGCCTAACCAGCCAAGGCTGGCTCTGGAGGAATCCAGTCAGTTTCCAGGCTATAGACTCAGCCCTAAACAACTGCCTAGTACCCTCTGTGTGATGTCTGACTTCGCCAATTTGAGAGTCCTTTGTCAGAATTTTTTACCCCATGAGATTGTGGCACACTTTTTATGCCAACAGAATACCAGCCTTTGTTCATGCATGCACACATGTGACTTTTTCCATCCATCCATCCATCCATCCATCCATCCATCCATCCATCTGTCCATCCGCATACCCCATTCGTAAGTTCATGTATTCACTCATGTCTGGGTGCAGTCACTCCCTTGCTCCCCACTTTTTCATGCTTTCAGCACTTACTGAGCCTCTCGAGTGGCAGGCTGGGCCTACTGGAAGCTGGTGGGCAGCTGAGTCAGTCTGGGTCTGGCCCCCAGGGGTTTTGGTTCTTCTGGTGGGAAAGACCCCTGAGAAGGGGAGTGAGGGCCGCCTCAGTCTGCCACCCCCCAGGAGGCACCCCACACGTGGAGTCACAGGGAAGGAGGGAGAGGCACAGAGGGGATGGAGCTCTGTGGGAGGCTATGGGCTTGACTTGGGGTATGGGTACGTTTGTGCCTGTGTGCCCACGTTGCCAGGTGGTGACCGGTCTTCTCAGCGTTCCTGTTCCACCTTGCTTTCTGGGTACGCGCTTGCTGCTACCCCGCCGTTCTTTGTCACTGCCTTTGTCTCCGGGTGTTTCTCTTGGAGTGTGTCTGGCCTCCTTTCTCTCAGAATCTGCAGTCTGTTTCGCCTTGAGAACATGTCTTCTGAGATGTCCTAGCCTCTGATCCTCCTTAACCTGGTCCTGCTGGTCACCTCTGGGCCCTCTCCTCCTCCCTCTGGGTTCCCTAGCCCCACCCCTTACCTCAGGGTCCTCAGCCCCGCCCTTCTGAGTTCCCTAGTTCTGCCCCTCACCTTGGGCTCTTTGGCCCTTCTTAGTTTCCTTGCCCCGCCCCTCACCTTTGGACTCTTCGGCCCCTCCTTTCTGGGTTTCCTAGCTCTGCCTCTCATTTCTGGGCTCTTTGGCCTCTTCCTTCTGGGTTCCCTAGCTCCGCCCCTCTCCTCTAGGCTCTCTGCCCCTCCTTCGTGGTTCCCTGACCCTTTCCTTACCTTCAGGTTCCAAGGCCCCACTCCTCACCTTTGGCTCCTGAGCCCCGCCCCAAATCTTTTGCATCTCTCATTCAGAAATGGGGGAGGACGCAGCGGCACCTTCTGCGCCTGCTCTACGGTCCTGGAGATGATACGCTGCCACAATTTGGTGGACGTTTTCTTTGCTGCCAAAACCCTCCGGAACTACAAACCCAACATGGTGGAGACCATGGTGAGGGGCTGTGTCCCGTGCCCAGCCACTTCTACCTTCCCGGTCCATGCCAGGCCAGGTTCCTTAGCAACCCCTCTCCCATATCTGGGCCCCACCACTGGGCTTTGGTTCTAGCCCTGTGGTCCTAAAACATTACCCCCATTTCCCCCTTGTCCCCGAGGGCGGGCCTGGGCTCATGCTTGCCTTCTCGCTCCCCGTTCCCCGCCCCCCGCCGCCACAATACTGGAGTCGGGGTCAGGCTCATGATTTCCTCCCTCTCTTTCTCTCCCCAGGATCAGTACCACTTTTGCTACGATGTGGCCCTGGAATACTTGGAGGGGCTGGAGTCAAGATAGCGGGGCCCTGGCCTGGGGCACCCACTGCACACTCAGGGCCAGACCTACCATCCTGGACTGGCAAGGAAGATCAGTGCCTCCTGCTCTGCCCAAACACACCCTCGTGGGGCAAGCATTGGAGTGGATGCTGGGCCATCTTGCTGCCCCTTCCACTGTGGGCAGGCTCTTTCACTTTGTCCCATGGGCAGGTCGTAGGCCAAGGAGGAGCGTAGCAAGTCTGCAGCCCAGCCCCACCTCCATAGGGTCCTGCAGGCCTGTGCTGAGAGGCCTGGCACTGCCTGGCAGAGTGACAAGGGCCCAGGACGGCCGGCTCTGGGGTACTCAAGCGAAGCCCCTTGGCACCATCCTGGCCTTTGGCAGGGATGAGTGAGGCCCTGCAGAGAGTATCCCAGGCCAAGATTCCCACTCTGCATGTGGGTAGAGGGTGTACTGGGGCTTGGCATGTGGGTAGAGGGTGTACTGGGGCTTGGCATCTAGGATTCCATCTGGCACAGCCTCTGAGGGTCCTGGGGAGGCAGGACTCTGTTCTGAACAGCCAGTGGGGCACACTGACTGTCCTCCCCAGGGGAACTGCAGTGCCCTCCTCCCCACTGCCCCCTGCAGCCCCTGGGATATTTTGCTCACTATCCCTCCCCACTTCTGCTTCCCTGGTATGTGCTCTGAGCTTCCCTGAACCAGAATCTGCCCATTCCTGCTGGGCCCCACGGTGGGCTCCTTCCCTGCCTGACCCACTGTTGCAGAATGAAATCACCTTGCCCCCCTCTTCCTTTAATCTTCAGGCCTCCCTGGCCTGTCCTGCTCAGCTTGGGCCAGTGACAATCTGCAAGGCTGAACAACAGCCCCTGGGGTTGAGGCCCCTGTGGCTCCTGGTCAGGCTGCCCTTTGTGGGGAGGGGCAGTGTTAGAGCAGGGCTGGTCATACCCTCTGGAGTTCAGAGGAAGGAGGACCAGTGCTTTTTTGTTTCTTTTGTTATTTTTGGATGGGTGGTTGGGAAGGTCTCTTTAACATGGGGCAGGCCACACCCCCATTCTGTGCCTCAATTTCCCCATCTGTAAACTGTAGATATGACTACTGACCTACCTCGCAGGGGGCTGTGGGGAGGCATAAGCTGATGTTTGTAAAGCGCTTTGTAAATAAACATGCTCTCTGAATGCCACAGAGCAGCTCTGTGTGTGTCTCACCAGCCTGACGGGGCCTGCTCACCTGCCCCCAGCCTCCAGTGCAGTGGGAGGGCCCTGGAGAGGCCTGGGTTCTGATCCAGTCCTGGTTTTTCTATTTGTAAAATGGTGGGAGTGTGGACCAGGACATCGCTCAGGGTCCTTTCACTTTCAGAGTTGGTTCCAAGGGACCCTGGCCATTGCTGTCCCCACCCAGGCCTCTGAAGCAGTTCCTTAGGTAGGGTATATCAACCTGAGACCCCTGAGGGCCACAGAGCTGCCTCTCACCCCACTGGGGGCCCTGGATCAGGTTGAGCTCTTTCTGGGGCAGAATGGGAGGCTCAGGCTGTGGTGTCAGGCAGATGGGCCCAGCAGCTGCGAGATCCTGGGTGAGTTAGTGCCCTCTCTGGGGCCTACTTTATCATCTGTAAAGTGGAGACAGTCCTGTTTGGATCAGATGAGGTAATGATTAAGTGCCTTATGCAGTGCCAGGCACGTTGAAAGGGCTCACTTTACAAACATGGCAGAGATGGGGGCAGAGGAGACACAGCCCTGCTGGGGATGACTGTCCCATTGCCCCAGCCCCAGCCTCCTCATGGGGTAGAGAGGGAGGAGGAGCGGGCTGGCTGGTAGGGACCCGGGTCACTCCTGGCTCTGTCACAGACTTGCTGCCTGACCTTTGACAAGGCAGTTCCTGTTTCTGGGCCTCAGTTTCTTCATATGAAGGCTGACTCTATGATGTACTCATTCTATTTGCACACTGGCTGACCCTGTGTGCCTCAGTTTCTCCATTGGTCAGAGATACAACCCATTCTAATGACCTCACAATTCAGCATACTTTAATCTGAGTTAAAAATTAATTGGCCAGTTAGGATCGCACTTGACTAGGGCACAGACTGACCCCTCATCCTCATTCTGAGCTGACCTCTGAGCCTTACGTGATGGATCACAAATATGTGTCATGGGTACTGGCCCAGTGATAGAATATGACTTGCTTTGCCCAATAGCATGGGGCAGAAGTGACGGCATGTGAGTTCTGGATCCCAGAGATCCCTCTCATGAGGCCTTCCAGTTTTTGCTTTCGCTCTTCTGGAACTCTGCTATACAAGGGAACCTGTCTCACCTACCAGATGATTTGAGGGCACACAGAAGAGAACCAGCGCATGCCATAAACAGTCAGTATCAACTCCCAGGCTGTGAGTGAGGCTGTCCTGGACCTTCTAGTCTAGCTGACCTGTCAGGTAAGTGTAGCCCCATGGCTAAGCTTAGAAGACACTGCCCAATGAGCCCCTAGAACTGGGAGAGATGATAAATGGTTCTTTCTCTGAAGACGGTCTGTTGGAATCCCTTGTTACATACACAGTTAGCTTTCGCTGACACACACGCATGTGGAGCAGTCTGGATGCGGCTCGACCCTTTGCTCTGTTTGGTGCTGGCTCCTCAAGGGCAGGGAGTGTTTCTGTGCCATCTTGTGTCCATTGCCCAGTAAGGGGCTTGTCTTGGAGCTAGTGCCCTGGAAATGTTGGCACGAAGGAGGGAAGTAAGGAGAGGTTGGACTTGCCTGCCCGACTGACCAGGGGCATCTGGCCTCTCAGAGGAGCTGGGGAGGTGGGCTGTGTATTAGGAGGAGCACCAGCTCCAGAATGCACAGGACAAGGTCCCGCCCCCAGCTCCACACCCCACAGTCGGGTGACCTTGCACAATCCCCTAACAACCCTGCAATAAACATAACAGGACCTATCTGCAGGATTGGTTGTGAGGTCTAGGGACAAAATATTTAAAAGGAGCCAGCATAGTCCTTAGTGACATAATTGGTCCTCAATAAAGGGCATCTCACACCATAATACCGAAGGCCCTGGATAATGAAAATGGTGACGGTCACCTTTCATTTAGTGCCTATTCCTGTGTTGTGTGCTCTACAGCCTTTATCTCTTCCTTACTCCATACAGCAGCTCTTTAAAGTGGGGATTCCTACCCCTTCAGTTTACAGATGAGACACGGAGGCTCAGGGAAGTGAGTTTACTCACCCAAGGTCACCTGGCCAACATATGGCCGAGCAGGGACTTGAACCCATGTTTAGGCTGACCCCAACACCTGGCTCTGCTCTGTGGCTTCCCTGGGGTCAGCAGCCCAAGGATCCCCTCAGTGCAATGCCAGATGTGTAATTTGTGGCCTAAGCACTGCTTCCCAAATGCTGTGAAATGTGTCAGAGGTGGTGGCCTCTTGGACAAGGTGGCCTGGAGCACAGGAAGATGAATGGTCCAGCCGGGTTCTGTCCAGGGCCTCTGGCCAAGCAGGTGTGGGTAGAAACCTCCACCCATCCAGGCCTCAGCAAATAAGATTTCTACAAGTGCAGATAGGCCGGCTGCCTGTTACTGCCAGGAGCTAAGTTGTTTCTTTATGCCATAATAAATCTGGCTGTAGGAGTCAGTGAAAGCAATGATTACTTCTACGACCTCTCTGCTGGTCCCTGATTGGGATGCATTATATATTCCAGGCACCCAGGAGATGGAGCTGTGTCACTGATGGATGCCAAGGCCATTTGCAAGGCCCTCATTGGGAGTGGGGCCTGGCCACTCTCTCTCCCTGGGCTCCAGGGACCTCCCCCTGCTGACTTCTGATGGACAAGAGCTTAATGAGCTTTGGCCTCAACACCCCCATGGCTAAAGGCAGTGCAGAAATAATGGAGTCATTGCATAGGCAGGATCAACAGGTTCAAGTTAGGCAATGAATGGCCAGTTGGTAGAGGATGAGGGCTTTGGATGTCGGGATGTGAGAAAGCAAAGCTTTATTTGGCACTGAAATGCACACTGCCCAGTGCTCTCCGTAGACTGTCATATGTCAGTCTCCAGTTCCACCTGTGAGGTGGGTACTGTGATCATCGCCATTTTACAGATGAGGAGACTGAGGCTTAGAGAGCTTAAGCAACTTGCCCCAGGTCAGAGAGACAACAAGGTCACACAAACAACAGCAACCAGTGTGATCCTTTGAAAAAACAGGGCAGATCCCGTCACTCACCTACTCAAACCCTCCAGTGCCTCCTGCTGCTGTGTGCATGAGCTCTGCACTCCTGACCATGACCTCTGAGGCCCGCATGTCCTGGCTCCACCCTCTCTGTCCACGTCCCTCCTGCACACGCCTGCGCACTCCAGGCTCTTCCCCCATCATTCTGAGCTCTTTGCGTGGACACATTTCTCCAGTCCCACATACCTGGCTCCTGCCTGCTGTCCAGTCCCCAGATCAGATGTCCCCTTCCTGAGATACCCTCCCTGAATACCCTGAGTGGCCCTCCAGCACCCACTGCCCCTGTCTCTTTCAGGGCCCATCCTGTGCCCCTCATTGCTTTCTCACAGTGGATGATGAACTTGTTCATTCACTGGGTATTTGTTCCCACCAGACTGTGAGTATCGAGAAGCCAGGGCCATGTAGGTCTTGTCCTCCTGTGTCCCTTGCATTGGGCATGTGCCTGGCACATGACAAGAACTCAATGAGTATTTGTTGAATGAATGAAAGTTGCAGAGCTGGGGCTGGAGCTCAGGTCTGTCTGGCTCCAAAGCCTATACTCTTAAGCATATCATTTTTAGTCCTTGGATGACCACATGGCTTGATGTCATGAGGCTGGATTCCAGTGCTGGCTCAGCTGCCACCATGCTGTGTGGCATTGAGCAAACACCTGGGGCTCAGTCTCCTGAACTGTCCATGAAGAGGCAGAACTAGGTGCTTTCTAGGAGCTCATTCTAAATAGGACAGCATCAGGTTCAACATCCCTCAGACAATGGGGCTGACATTACTCAGGGGGCCCCAGGCCATTGGCCTAAGCATCTGGTTTCTGAGGCTGGTGGCTTTACACTGACTTTAGTCTGACGGGCCTGCACCCCAACCCTGGCTGGTCTTGGTGATCATAATAGTGACTGTTGTGCATTGTACCTAATACAGACATTGTTCCTAATCTCCCTAGCATCCTTAGAGTTGGGTATCACCAAGCCCATTTAGCAGGCAAGAAAGCCGAAGCTCAGAGAAGTAGAAAAGATTCAGTCTCTGGACTAGAACTTGGGACTGACTCCAAAGCCAGTGCTCATGCAAACTCAGCAACAACAGCCAGTCTATGCCTGCACCACACCAGCTGTTTGAGGCTGCTCTCAACCCGCAGCCAGGCTGTTCTCCCAAGTCTGCTCTAGCTGGGCTCACCTCCACTGAACCTCACCATCAACAGCCTCTCCAGGCCCAGGGCTGGCAGGCGGCGGGCCGGCTTGAAACACTGCCGGATCATCCTAGTCTGCTGAATTCTCACAGTGAGGGTGGCCTGAGTCAGCGGGAGCGCAGGAGCTGAGAACTTTCAAGAAAAATGAAACTAATCTAAGCTCACCTCCTACTCTCTCCCTGGGGTGGGAAGAGGGACCCTGACCAGAAATGTCATTTTCTGCTGATTTCAAAGTGAATAATGTGGCTCTCTTGGGCTGTATTTATTCTCTTAATGCATCCCTGTTTGAAGAGCACTGGGCTCAACGTCCCTCAGAGACAATAGGGCTGGCATTGCTCATTAGTGCCCAGGCTACTGGCCTAAGTATCTGCTTTCTGAGCCTGATGAAACCTTGGGTGTAGTCTGAGCTTTGGTCTGATGGGCCTCTGTACCTACTTTGGCAGGTCCTTGCATTATACCTAATGTGGACATTGTCTCTAATCTTCCCAGAAATCCTGAGAGATAGATGTTACCAAAACCATTTTATATATGAGGAAACAAGCTCAGAGAGGTGAGGTGAACTGCTTAAGGCTACACAGCTAGAAAAGAGCCAAGACAGGGTTAGAAGCCATGTCGCTTAACTCCAAACCATTGCTCTTGTAATCACTGGAGAAATACTGGCAGATCTAAACCTGAAACACATTGTCTGCTGGAAGTCTTGTCCATGAACCAGTCTGCCCTCTCAACACTCACTCAGCCACAGCCACAAACAGGCTTAGCTGAGGCCCACAGTCAAACAGGGCTCAAGGCTGGGCATCTAGTAGGCCTGCAGTAAAAGCCAGTGACTGGACAATTTAATGTCTTGAATCTACAGAGGGTGGAGGTGGCCTGAGTCAGCAGGAGCTGAGAAAGCCTTTTCAAGAAAAATGAAATGTATCTCAACCCACTCCCTACTTACTCCCGGGAGTGGGAAGAGGGAACCTGTCCAGGAATTTTATTTTCTATTGGTTTGAAAGTGGAACAATGTAGCTTTCTTGAGCTATGTTTATTCTGTGACTACATTCTCTCTTTGAAGAGGGCTAGGATTGCTCCCCAGGGCTCCAGCCCATGCATGCTCCTTTCCCTAAAAAAGGCATAGAAACTCTTCCCCTTCTAGCCTCTTACCCAATCAACCCTTTGCTCCCTTCCATGTCTGCCTCTCTCCCCCATGACAGTTATTAATTTATTGTCTCTGAGCTCCAAATACATCCTTCATTGCCCTGATTTGTAATGCTGGAGCTGGACCCTGTGAATGGTTCTCTTGTGCCAGCTGGAGGTATATTAGGCTTTGTCAGGAGAGGGCGCTAGAGGGACACTGTAAGGCGATAGCAGCAGGAAGGCACTTCCTTTCCAGGTTCTGGTCCTCCTTCCATATGTTTGTTTCCTCAGCACAGGAACCAAGGCCCAGTGCTATTACCTCAGTGGCCTGTGTGGACCAGCTCCAAACGTCTTTTCTGTATAACAGAAAAGAACCGTCGGGCTTCACTCTCTCCACCTGGACGTTGATTCTATAGACCAGCCCTACTCAAACTTCACACCAGCCTGCACCTATGTGGGATCAGGTTCCCACAAAGACGGCCATGTCCACGGATTGAGCCAGCTTACTTTCCCCGGCAGGTTTCTTAGCCACTGGAGGCTGCATGTTCTCGTGGTCATCACTCCCTCATAGAGGAGGTCTATGTCGGGGGAGGACCTTCTGAGGCCCTAATTCCTTCATTATTCACTTTCCCTCAGCCTAGACACAGTAGCTACTTTTTTGCATTTGCTGCTTCTGGGTCTCATAGAGTGTTCTTTTACCCTTTTTAGTAATTAACTATCCTTTGTTAGATAATAATTCTTTACATTAAAATTTCCATGTTCAGATTATGGGTGTGAGCTCTGTCTCCTGACTGGATCCTAACTGATAAGGAATCGAGAGCAGGAATGGTCCCAGGTGATAGACCCGCAAAGATGAGATTTTGGTAGGTTTCATTGTGCCTTTGGGGTTGAGCACAATGCTGAGTTCCTTGCCAGTGGGAATGGGATGCTCATAATCTACAGCATAACGGCATCATAACGATGCTATCACCTGTGGTGGATTTTGGTGCAATGCCAACTGGAGCAAGTGTCTTGGGAACTCAAGTGACTCCTGCACCTGACCATGATTACACCAGTAATGATGCCTGCAAGGACCGTGGTGTGGGATGAATCTTGCATGCACTGGAGCACTTACTAGAAAAAAAAAAAAGACAAGTCGAGGTTATTTAATTCTCAGCTGAAATCATAGTTTGAGGACCACAGAGTTTCCATGTCATCCATAAAAGAATCTCATATTTCATGTAGCCACAGGGCTGATATTGCTGAAAACCAAACATAAAATTTAATTGTATGGGTGGCAGAATTTAAATGTCAGTTAAATTTATAGCATCACAAGTTTTTCATGTGAAAGTTTGGGTATAAATTAGGGAAGAATGTGATCTTGAAACTTGGAATAGGGACATCTGGTTGGACTCAGATGAAATGGAGAATCCTGATTCCCTGAGGCCCCCTGAGCCCCCCTTGCCAATGGAAATATCTTCCCCTCTTGTATCTGGGGAGGTTAGTTTTCCTTTGTTTGAAAACGTGGTGATGACCTCATGTGGGGCAGATGTCTTGAGACAGCATGACCATTATCTTCAGGAGATGCCACAAGCACCCTTTGTTACTGCTAGATCCACAACCAGGGTCAAATCTCAGCATGCTTCAAGGGGACAGGTACTCACTGTGATGCAGAAGGAGGTAATGCAACAGAAGAAAGGCAAGGTTTTGCTAATGGCAAGATTTTACATAATTCAGGGAATATATATGAGAGCTGATTCTAAGGGTGGAAGATAATAATTCTGAATTCATGGATGTGAATTTGGTATTTAACGTGTTAAGTTGTGCAGCTGAAGTTGGCTCTAACAGTTTACTCAGTTGGTTGACTGAAACTTGGACTTGAAGGTGGCTTACATTTAATGAAATTGAAATGCCAGAGGTTCCATGGCATAATGTGGAAGAGGGAATCCAAAGGCTTAAGGAGATAGGATGTTGGAGTGAATTTATCATGTGTGACCTGCACAACCACTCCCCCAAACTATGTTCCATGAAAATTCTCAGGAGACACCTTCTTAACTAAGGCACTGAGAAATATATTATTGAAAGGTGAACTTTCATCCTTAAGAAACTCTGTGGATGTTCACCTTCATAGTCCAGTTATTACCATAGATTATGCTATCATTCCTATGAACTTCTTGATTTCATGGCTATGATAGCCTCCTGGAGCAGCAGAGGCTAAGTGGGATTGCTTAATAGCCAAAGACAATATGGGTGATGTACCATAAAGGGCAGCAGGGATGTACCTGTAATTAGAATGCCTTGGCCCATAGGGATCTTTGGTGGTGACTAATTGACCACTTTGTCTCCAGAAAGGAAATGGACAGATAGCCTACTAAAGCACTGCTTGATCTGTATAACAGAAAAAGAAGTGAACAAACAAAACTCTAGCACTGGTGCCCAAAACCTGACTTGAATGACTATGTTGGAGTTATGGTTTCTCATCCAGTTTCTAGACCTAAAGCAATGCACAGATCAGAGCTTTTGATTTAAGAGGATGTCAGATCCTTTGAAGAAGATTCTTGCAGTAGTGCTATAAGTATATACCATAAATCTTCCTCCAAGCCTCCCTTATTCTAAGTGAAGTAACTCAGGAATGGAGAACCAAATATTGTATGTTCTCACTTATAAGTGGGAGCTAAGCTATGAGGATACAAAGGCACAAGAATGATATAATGGACTTGGGGACTCAATGGGGGAAGGTTTGTGGGGTGCAAGGGATAAAAGACTACATAGTGGGTATGTGTGCACTACGTGGGTGATGGGTGCACTAAAATCTTAGAAATCACCACTAAGGAACTTATCCATGTAACCAAAAACTACTTGTGCCCCCAAAACATTTGAAATAAAAAGAATTAAAAAAAACTTCCTCAAAGCCTTCTCCAAGGGGACCTGTGGCCACTTACTAGAATGACTGCATTTGGGGAAAGAAAGTACCCAGACCTTTGGGGGATTACTAGACACGACTCTGAATTTATGATAATTCCTGGGGATGCAAAATGCCTCTGGGGTCCACCATTCAAAGTCTTGACTTAGATCATTAGATGATAGATATTTAGCCCAAATGTGTTCAGTTGGTCATTCCCCCAGTTTCTGAATGTATAAGTGAAATTGGCAGACTCTCACTGGAAGAGACCCTATTTTGGGTCTTTGACTTATGGAATGAGGTCCATTATGGAAGAAGGCACCTCAATAGAAGTTTCTGGAACTTCCTCTCTTTGCCATGATCGCAAACTGGAAGCACTTCCATATCCCTGGGGAAATTTCAGAGATTAATGAAGCCTTGAAATATGCAGGGGTGGTGATTCCTATCTCATCACCATTTAAGTTGCCTATTTGACCTATGCAGAGATTGGAAGGGTTTTGGAGAATGACTATATTATTGTATATTTCATTAGGTGTTAACTCCAGTTGCAGCTGCTGCCCCAGATAGAGCATCTTTACTGGAGCAACTCAGTATACCACTTTGGTATGTAGCTGTTGACCCATCTACTGAATTTTTCTCTGTACCAATTAGTGAGGACCATCAAAAACAGTTTGCTTTTACCTGGAAGGGCCAACAGTACACATTCACAGTCTTGCCTCAGGGCCAGGTCAATTTCTCTTGCTTCCTCCTATTATTTAGACTACAGATAATATGATCATTTTGACATTCTACAAAGCATTGCACTGGTGTACTACATTGATGATGAACTGATTATACCTGATGAACAGGAAGTAGCAAGTACAACATATGTGAATGACAGAGTGGGAAATAAATCCCACAAAATTTCAGAAGTCTGCCGTCTTGGTAGTTTCTGAGGTTCAGTGGTCTGGAACATGTTGAGATGTCTCTCCAAGGTGAAAGTCAAGTTGCTGCACATTACCTACTGCTAAAAAAGAGGCATAGCACTTGGTAGGCATTTTGGATTTTAGAGGCAACATATGTCACATTTGAGTGTGTAACTTTGACTCATGAGCAAAAATCTCCATCAGGCTTCCAGTCTTGAGTCAAGGAGGTTCTGCAGCAAATTAAGGCTTCAGAAAAAGGTTTTCTACAACGTGGATGATCCAGTAGATCCAATGATTCTCAAATTGTCCATAGCAGGTAGGGATGCTGTATGGAATCACAGTTAAGCCCCTAAAGGGGAATCACAATGCAAACTTGCAGGATTCGAAAGTAAATCTATTCCTGTTTATTCAGACACCACTCCGCCCCCCCACCCCACCCCCTGCCCGAGAAACAGCTTCTAGCTTGCTACTGGACTGTGGTAGAGACTGGATGCCTAACTGGGACATCAAGTGACCATGCAGCCTAAGATTGCTAATTAAGATTCTATTGACACAACTAGCTATAAGGTTAGCTTTGTGTGGCAGCAATCTATCATCTCATGAGAATGATATTAAAGAGACCTCACTTGGGCAAGTCTGGAAGGTGTGAGTAAGTTGTATGAATTAGTAGTTCAAACTCCTTTAACACCAACTCCTGGTTCATTGCCTTGTCACCCTCTCAAATCATGCCTATGGCTTCTTGGGGAGCTCCTTATGACCAGTTGCTGAACAATGAAAACTCAAACCTGGTTTGCAGATGGTGCTGTCTGATACACCACCCAAAACAGAAGACTGAGGTATCACAGCCCCATTGGGGTGACCTTGAAATACAAAGTGGTGGGGGAAAATCTTTTAAGCAGTATATTTGGTTGTCCATTCTGGAATAAGAGATGACCAGAAGTATGGCTCTACACTGATTTATGAGCAGTTGTTAATGGTGTGGTTTGGCTGGATGGTCAGAGACTTGGAAGAAACAGGATTGGAAGATTGATGAGGGGGAATTCTTCAGAATAGTCATGTGGATGGGCTTCTCAGAATGGGCATAGACTGTGAAGATTTGTGTCCCATGTGAATGTCTGCTAAAGGGCATCCACTGCGATGGAGGCTTTCAGTAAGTAGGTGAGCAATATGACATGCTTTGTGATGATCAGTTAACCTCTTTATTCCTCAGTCCTTATGCTTGTTCAGTGGGTCCATGAGTAAAGTGGCTGTAGTGGCAGGGATGGAAGATATACCTGGGCTTAAAAACATGAACATCCCCTTCCTGAGGACTTCTTTGGACACTGCCACTGCTGGGTGCTCAATCTTCCGACGGAAGAGACCAACATGAGCCCACAATATGGCACCATTCCCTGGATAGACTGGTCATCTACCAGGTTTCATCTTGATTTCATTGTACCTCTCCCATCATGTAGGGGGCATAGATTGTTTTTTATTGAAATAGGATCATTATCTGGGGATAGATTTTATGTCCCTGCCTGTGATTCTTTTGTCCCTGCCACCATCTGTGTACTCATAGAATGTCTCACCCACCATCATGGTATAGTACACAGAATTGCCTCTTCCCAGTGAACTCATTTCACAACAAAGGAAATGCAGAAGTGGGCTCATTCCCATGGAATTAACTGGTCTTGCCACATCACTCATCACCTGGAAGAAGATGGAATGGCTTACTGAAGGCTCAGGTGTGGCATCACTTGGGAGACATTCCCTGAAAGGATGCGATATATGCTTTGAATCAGACACCATTGTATAGTGCTACCTCCCTCATTGTTAGAATACATGGGTCCATTAATCAGGGGTGGAAGTGGGAGTGGTTCTATGTCAGTCAGTTTTCAATCAAGATACAGAAAACATATGAAATTAACTAAGGGGGAATGAAAGAGAACTCTAAAGAATACCACTAAGGTGAAGGAGAATGTACAAGGCCCAAAACTTAGAAGGAAGAGAGGATCCTCTCCACAGCAGGGATTCAGGCCCTTGAGGAAGGTACAATTGCAGCCTATTGGATGGCAGAAAATTTCACTGGAATTTCAGTCCAGAGATGGTCTCATGGTGGGCCAAGGTTAGTGGACACGGCTGCTGAGATGCTGATGAAATTCAGAAGCTGCCTGTGAGGGTTTCTGTTGAACTTGCTGGGAAGCCAGCTGGAGCACTGGCTGCCAAGAAGTTTCTCAGAGTATTTGGGGGGTGGGGAGGATAGGAAACCATTTTTGGGAAGGTAAGTGGAAGTCAGCTGGGGCTTCTATAGATCCTGCCTTTGGGAACCCAGATATGGGAGGGCTGCTGCTATCACCAGCGGTGTGCTCTACTGAGTGTCCTGCACACCACTGAATGCAAGAAGAAGCCAAGTACTCTGGAATCAGAGTGTCCAACATCCTGTCAGTGCCATCTATTGACAAAATCAACACCGTGCCAGCTTGCAAGAGAAAATGTTCTAGTTTCACAAGCAGGCCATGAGGGTTGGATTTGGAACTCAGAAGCAATAAATGAAAACTGGTACAGGCTCCTCTCGTTATTATTCTTAATCACCCACTTGGAGAATGTTTTTTTCTTGTCTTTGTAAATTTGAGCTCTGCTGGCTCAGATATCTTTGTTCCTAAGGCAAGGATGGGGGGAATCCCAGAGGACACAACACTGGTTCCAATGAATGGAAGAATGAGACTGCCTCTAGCCATTTGGGGTCCTTACATCACCTATCAAATGGGCGGATAAAAGGGTTACTCTGTTGGATGGAATGATTGATCCTGGTTTCCAAGGAAAAATTGGATTGCTTCTACACAATGGGGACAGGCGGGCTATGTCTGGAACTCAGGGGATTCTGCGGGGGTGCCTCTTAGTACTTCCATGCCCAACTGTAAAGGTTAATGGGAAACCTCAGCAATCCAAAAAAGGCAGGATAATTGAGGGCTCATATCATTCAAGAATGATGTTTTGACTCACTCTTCCCAGTAAAAATACCCCAACTAGCTGAGGTTCTGGTTGAGGGTAGTGGAAATTCGGAATGAGTAGTGGATATAAATTATGGCCTTGTGGTCAGTTACAGAAATGAGGACTAGAGTAGCTTTGCATATTTTCTCATTTCTTGTTATGTGTATACATTTATGATTATGGTAATTGTTTCCTTCTCTCTCCTTCTTCCTGTTGGTATTATTATTTTTCTTTTTCTTTCTTTCTTTTTCTTTTTTTTTGAGACAGTCTTGCTCTGTCACCCAGGCTGGAGTGCAATGGTGCAATCTCGGCTCTCTGCAACCTCCGCCTCCCAGGTTCAAGTGATTCTCCAGCCTCAGCCTCCCGAGTAGCTGGGACTACAGGCACCCGCCACCACGCCTGGCTAATTTTTTGTATTTTTAGTAGAGATGGGCTTTCACTGTGTTAGCCAGGATGGTCTCGATCTTCTGACCTTGTGATCCACCCACCCTGGCCTCCCAAAGTGCTGGGATTACAGGTGTGAGCCACCGTGCCCAGCCTATTTTTCTTTCCAACCATTATTTCAGGTTCAGGGGATACATGTGCAGGTTTGTTACATGGGTAAATTGTGTGTGGCAGGGATTTGCTGTACAGATTATTTTGTCACCCAGGTAATAAGCATGGTACCCAATAGGTAGTTTTTTTGGTCCTTACCCTCCTCCCAGCCTCCACCCTCAAGCAGGCCTGGGTGTCTCTTGTTCCCTTCTTTGTGTCCATGTGTTCTCCCCATTGTTATTTATGTACCAGTTATTGGAGGTTAACTTTACCATATGGCCTTTAGGAAACAGAATATTCAGTGTGACTCTGCTGATTTTGAGGAGTAGTTCATACAGTTAGCAAGGGGTAAATGATGTTGGAACTATGTATCTCCTTATTTTGAGGCAAGGGTGAGAACTTCCTTATGTGTACAAGGGACAACTGCATCTCCTTAGGTGGAAACACAGAGTTGCCTTGTTGTGAATGGCAGTTTAAAAGTGTGTAGAAGATATATATGGAAGCTGATTAGTCAAAGGCAAGGACTGTGATGGTTCCACCGATTGTTTCTCAAGTCCACCCTTCTGTGTCCTACTTTGTGTTACTGGAGCTGGACCCTATAAACATTTGTTTGCAGGCTGGTGCAATGTTAATCTCTGTCAATAGAGGGCAGTGGAGGGGTATTGCAAGGCGATAGAAACGGATGGTATTTCTTTTTTTTGTTTTGTTTTTTGAGATGGAGTCTCTCTCTGTTGCCCAGGATGGAGTGCAGTGGCGTGATCTTGGCTCACTGCAACCTCTGCCTCTCAGGTTCAAGCAATTCTCCTGTCTCCACCTCCCCAGTAGCACACCAGTGTCCCCGCAGTGGGACCACAGGCACACACCACCACGCCCAGCCAATTTTTGTATTTTTAGTAGAGACGGGGTTTCACCATATTGGTCAGACTGGTCTTGAACTCCTGACCTCAGGTGATCCACCCGCCTCGGTCTCCCAAAGTGTTGGGATTATAGGTGTGAGCCACTGTGCCCGGCCGAATGACATTTCTTTTCTGGTTTTGGACCTCCCTCTGTTTTGTTTGGTGTGGGAACTACCCAGTGGCACTCCCCTCAGCAGCCATCAGGGACCAGCTCTGCTGCACTCCCAGGCTAGGCTCTCCTCAACTGGCAGCCACTTTTACAGACCACAGCCACACCCGTAGTCATTGCCAGAAGTAGTAAAAGTCCCCTCTACTTGTCATTTCTGTGTTCGAGAGTCCTTTTTTATCCCTGTTAGTAGTTAACCCCCTTTGACTAATGAACCTTTTTTATTTTGTTTTGTTTTGTTTTTGACATGGAGTCTCGCTCTGTTGTCCAGGCTGGAGTGCAGTGGTGCGATCTTGGGTTACTGTAACCTCCACCTCCCCAGTTCAAGTGATTTTTCTGCCTCAGCCTCCTGAGTAGCTGGGACTATGGGTGCACACCACCACTCCCAGCTAATTTTTGTATTTTTTGGTGGAAATGGGGTTTCATCATGTTGGCCAGGCTGGTCTCGTACTCCTGACCTCAAGCGATCTGCCTGGCTCGGCCTCCCAAAGTGCTGGGATTACAGGTGTGAGCAACCACGCCTGGCCTCATGAACAGTTCTTTACATTACATTTTCCATGTTCAGGTTACTGGTGTGGTCTCTGTCTCCTGAATAGTCCTATTAACATACTCTCCACCCTGGCATTTGGCCTCCTTGCTGCCTCCATCTCAATCAGATTTGAGATGAAGATTTGGCCTCCTCCTTGTTCTCCTCTTGGCCTTTCTCTTCACCTCTGCCTCTTTCAGATCCGTCTTGGAAAGTCTCAGTTTCTGTGCAAAGATGGCGAAGATGAGGATGTGGCATCCTCCCAGCATGCCTCGTGGAAAGGCCAAAGCCTGGAGCTGGGAATCAGGATGCCTGAGTTCTAGGTCCAGCTCAGCTTCTAACCTATGTCCTTTACAGGCGGGGAAAGTGAAGAGAGCTTGTGTCAGATGCCTGCTTACATCCAAGCTGCTGTAATGAGCTGCAAAGACTTTCTCCCCACCTCAACTTCCATGATGTTCTGTGATCCTCAGGACAACCCTTCTTCTTGTGGGTTGGCTGGATAGATCTTATCATTATTATTCCACTTACATTATTATTCCAATTATATTATTGTTATTCTGATTAATACAGTGCTTAATGGGGGCAATTTTGCTTCCCAGTGACCATTTGGTTACCACAATGTGGTTATGCTACTGGCATCTAGTGGGTAGAGGCCAGCCATGCTGCTAAATATTCTATAATGCATGGGACAGCCCACCTTCCCCCAGCAAGAAATTGTCCGGCTTGCAATGTCAGTAGTGCTGAGGATGAGAAGACCTGAGTTAATAGGTGTAGAAAGAGAGGTCCCACAAGGGGAGGTGGCTTGCCCAGGGTCGCACAGAAAGGGAGCAGCACAGCTTGGATGAGAGCCCAGGCACTGAAACCCCCAGCCCTGGTCTTTTCAACCCTTCTCCATTCTTCTCCCAGCTCCCAGGGTAGGAAGGCAATGGGAAGCCAGTGAAACCTCCCCCGAGGAATTCTGTGCCTGCAGGTGGCTGACATTCTCCTCTCGCCTACCTGCCTTACCAACCCCCAGCCACTTGCCAATACAACCATCTGCTTTCTCAACTCCTGAGCTGCCGGGAAGCTGCTGAGAAAACTGCACTCAGTGAGTACTGGCAACATCGCCAAGGGGTGATTGTCAACGTCGGCAATCCATTTCAGGACTATAGAGAAGGGAATGAATGGTTGGAAATAGCGACCTGACTTCCTCAAATACTCCCTTCTCTCCTGAACCTGTTCTCAGCCAACTCGGGAACAGGACTCTTAACCTTATCTCAGGACAGACTCTCTCCTCCTCTAGTTGAGGGCCAATCTGTTTCATTTCTTTCATTTCTTCCCCTCCCATCCACATACTGTTTGTACTGCCCAGATGAGCCACTCCCTCTGCTCACTCCAGCTGCAAACCTCCTACTCACCTTCAAACCCAGCTCAGATGTCAGCTTTCCTAAGATGCTGTAACAGATGTGGTTGGTGTCCCCCTCCCCTTGGCTCCCTGAGTTCTGCAGCTACAGACTGTTCTGAGCATGCTGACAGCTTCCCACCTCAAATGCCTGTATCGCTTTCTCTCTTTCTCTGGCACCTGGAGAACTTGCTTGTCTGTGTGGCAGGTGTCAGCTAGGAGTACAGGGAACAGGAGGAGTTAATGCCTCGAGAGGCGGTGAACAGGGCCCACTGCCCCTTGAGTCATGACGGTGGACTCTGGGATGCCTTCCACGCAGGTCTCAGAGGCTCCCCAGCAGGACTGCGCCCCGAAGCTGCCGTCGCCGTAACCCACTGCTTAGTCCACGCTTCACTGACTTTTCTCTTTTCCCGGCTTAGTCGCTCTGTTTCCACATTTTATCTGAGAGGGATTCCCTCTCAGATAAACTATCAGCACTGGGCTCTTGACTCAGGGCAAGCTGTTGAAATGACCATTTCCTGGGGTTGCTCACATTGGAAGCAGCAGGTGGTTCTTCCATGTGCTTCAAAAAGAGCACCCTTTGCGGCAGCCACCCCGAGACTCACCCCTGTCCCCCTAACCCTGGAGGGAGTTAACTGCTCCCTCCTCCTGTTCCCTGATGTCTGTTATTGTTACTTGACGCAGTGTTTCTGTCTCCTGTTCCAGACTGTCAGTCCCTGAGATAAAGGCAAGCTCTTCCCCACCTCTGTGTCCCCTTAACCTGGCACGTCACCCCCGCACATCAGTGGCCAAGAAATGTTTGCTGAGTGAGAAAGGGAATGGGTGAAGGGGACAGGAGTCTCCAGGGCCACCCATGGTGGGTGACTGGCCCTGCGAAGCAAATTGTCCCATGGATGTGGTCCTCTGAATCCCGCCTTCTCCTCTCTGTCAAGGGGGCCTATCCCTGCCCGCCCCTGCCTCACCTTGCTGTTGACCCCCGTCCCTCCTGCTATGATGCAGTCTGCCTGGTGCAGGCCAGGAAAAGTCTCCAGACAGGGGAGTGGGCATCTCAGCAGGAGATTCTGGCTCTGGCTAAATGAAGGTCACAGGAACCGAGTGAAATGCTGTTATAATGCGACATAATTCAGTGCTGCCTTCCGGGAGATGTCGCTTTGGAGGGATGGATTTGTCCCAGTTGGACTCTGGGGCACTTTCTGAAGCACATGGAAGAACCACCTGCTGCTTCTGACGTGAACAGCCTCAGGAAATAGTAATTTCAACAAATCAACTTATTCAGGCCAAATGCATGGACCCAGTTTCCAGCAGGAGGAATTAAAATCCTGGCTGAGGAAGTGAAGCAGCTGCTGCGGAGCCAAGTGGCCATGCAGGCCACGTGCAGCCCTGAAGCCCCTGGGGAACGGGATGCTCGGAGCACAGATTGCCGGAGAGTCAAACTCAGTGCCCTGGTCCCATGAAAGACCATTTTACAGATGAGAAAATAGGCCTGTGGCAAACTGAGGCAAAGGAGCCTCAGTGTCCAAGGTCACACACATTGAGCCAGTGGCAGAGCTGGGGCCCTGAACTGAATCCAGACAGCTCTGGCCCCACCCTCCCCCACGGCTGTGAAGAGCAGGCAGTGAGACTCGTGCTGAAATAAAAACTAAAACAACTGACATCGTGACCGACTCACAGGTTGGGCCTGCCCTTTTGTTACAGACACTGGCCTGGGAATGAGACACTCTGGAATCTGATGCTGGTTCTGCTCCTACCTTCCTGTGTGACCTGAGTTTCCCCATTCAAAGGGCATAATCTCTGCTTCTCAGGATGCTGTGAGATCACATGAGGTCCAGAAGAAACTCTTTGGCACACTGTGTGAAAGTAAACCTGGGAACAGCGTTATCGTCACCCACACACCTGCAGCGATGGGATGCTGAGGACAGGGATGGTCCCTCCGCTGAGCTGCTAGAAGTGAAGGAGAAACCAACGAGTCTTTTTCTAGGCACACAGCTCCAAGCCAGGGGAGGGGCCTCAGGGTGGGTTGTAAGTCTGGAGGCCTTGGCCTTCCTTCCTCCCATAATGTAGGGGTATCTCTGAAGCCATATTCCCCTTGCTGTCCCAGCAGGTGACATGGAATCTCAGCTCTTAAACATCCTGGCTGCAGAGGTTTGGCAGTGCTGGGCTGGGGGCAAATATCTTGGGAAGAGAAAGAGAGAAAGAAGAGGTTTACAGAGGAATGGGGAGGAAGAAGAGGAGGGTGAGAAGAAAAGAAGGAGGAGGCGGGAGAGGATGAGGAGGAAGAGAAGGACAAAGAGAAGGAGACAATGGAACATTTGGAGGAGGACTATTTCCATTCTGTGGTACAAAATGCAAGCAGAAATTGTGGGCTCTAGAATCAGAAAAATCTAAAATCAAAGACTGGCTCCACCACTCAGTATTTGGGGGACTTTGGGCTAATCATTCAACTGTTCTAAACTTCAGTTTTCACATCTGTAAAATGGGGATAAGAATGGTGCCCATTTCTTAGAGATAATCTTGGCAAAGCATTCAGTACTATGCCTGGCCAAGAGCAAGTCCTCAGTATGCAGTAGCTAGAGCGGCAGCACAAGTGGGAAAAGGAGCTGTAAATCTACAAATGTGTGTGTTCTGGGAGAGGCTGGAAAATCCATCCCACTGGAAAGTAAGAGGGCTTGTTCATGCAGATGAGCAGATGGATTTGTCCTGAGTTGAGAGAAGTCTGAAGAGGCACAGAAGCCCAAATCACACATGCAAAGGAATGTAGCTAACAAATTTTACTGTGAGGACAACAGTTTATGTACCAATGGTGGCTAAATTGATAAATATATAAGAAGCTGAGGCTGGGCGCTGTGGCTCACACCTGTAATCCCAATACTTTGGGAGGCCAAGGTGGGTGGATCACCTGAGATCAGGAGTTCAAGACCAGCCTGGCCAGCATGGTGAAACCCCGTTTCTACTAAAAATACAAAAATTAGCCAGGCATGGTGGTGGGCACCTGGAATTCCAGCTACTCAGGAGGCTGAGGCAGGAGAATCACTTGAACCCGGGAAGCAGAGGTTGCAGTGAGCCGAGATCACACCATTGGACTCCAGCCAGGGGAAAAGAGCGAGACTCTGTCTCAAAAAAAAAAAAAAAAAAAAAAAAAAGAAGAAGAAGAAGAGAAGAAGAAGAAGAAGAAACTGAAGGCCAATTTCATGTCAATAGATCACTCAGGAAGAAATGTACCTGAGCAAATGACTGTCATGTCTCCTGTTAGGGAGACAGAGAGGGCAATCCACAGTGAGGGAGCACTGACTGTGTGGCAGCCACACTGGGGCACTCACTGGGGTCAACAGCAAATGAGGTGCAGCAGTTCAAACAACATGCCCTCAGTCCCACAATGGGTGAGTAGTGGAGACTAGACTCCAACCCAGCTCTGCCTGCAGCCAAGGTTCTGAGTTGGCCAACACCATGTCTGAAGGCTGGATGTTCCCAGGCCTGTAAGGCCCAGCAAGATTGGGGAATAGAGCAGCCCAAGATGGATGGGTATAGACACCAGGGGTACAGGCCCCTTCCCTTTAGTCATGATGGACCAGACAAGAAGTTTAGCTAGAGACCATGTCTGCAAGCCCAGGTTGGCTGTGCTGAGCTGCAGGCTTTCCATCTCCTTGGAACTGTGAAATGCTTGCAGGCTTTCCCCTCAGCCCCCACCAAGACAGGCACCCCCACCCCTGCACATGGAGACTGGAGCTTTCTCTTCTTAGCAGATGCTACCTGGGTGGTTGTGACTACAGGGCTGTGGGTGGAGATGAGACAACTCACGATGTACACATTTTTGAATTGGGATAAAATACCAGCTAAATATTTGTCCTAGATTTTTCCTCTTGAGGAATTGAATTATGAGATGCCAGTTGTTTTAATATGAGCTGTGCATCATCACACACAGGGTCTATTACATGCATAGTGAGCCGCACACATGCATACAGAAGCAACTACACACACAGATACACACCCACACACATAAAGAGGAGATCCTGGAACTATTTTCCTAAGGGACCATTTTCAGGGCTCACTTCAAGAACACGGAATGGTTCTTAGGAAGCAGAGAAAGTCTCCAAACTCAAGAAAATGTTTTTCCTAGGACCTGTGAATGCTACACATGATAATTGTCCTAATCTTGTTCCTCTAGGTCCTCTCTCTACTCTCCAGCCCTACCTTGCCCTGAGGATTATTACTCCCTTAGCCCTTGGGGTGCTCAGCTTCCTGGGGTCTCCCCGAGCCACCCTCCTTCATCTAGCTTCCAGAAGGTGAAGACAGAATAGAAACTTTAAGGTCAGAGCTCATCTGTGGAAATGGATTAATCCAGTTTTAGCACCATGGACAGGCCCCGCCACCCCCAATTTCTTCCCTCCCAGTATTGGAGGAGGCTGAGGTTCCACTTTGATAAGTTTGGGAAGGAGAAAGTGGGGGCTTCCTGCTAATAGCATTAGGACATGGGGACATCCAGGTTACTGAGAGGTCTGCATCCAGACAGGGCTTCGTCTACTCCAGCCACAGGCTCATAGGTTCTTTGAATTCTCCAATCTAATATTTCAAAGCCATGCATATTTTGCCCTCTGTGATATATCCATGATTCTTTTAATATAAAATATAAAATAATGGGCATTTTCCACACAGAGGGATGATGTCCTGTACCCATGTTATGGCTTCATGTATCTCTGGGCACACTGCCAAAATTCCTCTGGGGTGTGTGGTGTGAGGTACACTGCCCACGGAGTGAAGGCCAAGATCCTTGACTTGGAATTCAGCGTTTTATGTTCTGGCTCTTAACTTTTCCCGATCATCATCCACCACTTCCTCATTTTCCTCCTCTATTTTCATCCCTGCCCACCCTCACATGTCACACACGATTTACTCTCCCCTCACAAACTCCCTACACATACAACAGGGTCACTTTGAGCCACTGACCCACCTCCAGTTCTCTTTAGACTGAACCCTCTCCCCATGGGAGAAAGTGGGTCTTTCCACCCCTGCCTTCTCTGCTCTTGCCTGTGAATACAGACACACAGGTCCTCATCCTCTGAGCAATCTGAGGTTCGGCCCATGCCACCCAAAAGGGCCGAGGAGTGGCTCTGCTGCTGTTAAGGAATAAACATTAGCTGAACCCCATGGATTTGTATCTTTTATTTTCTTTTTTTGAGACAGAGTCTCACCCTGTCACCCAGGCTGAAGTACAGTGGCACAATCTCAGCTCACTGCAACTTCTGCCTCCCAGGTTCAAACAATTCTCCTGCCTCAGCCTCCTGAGTAGCTGGGATTACAGGCACCTGCCACCATGTGCAGCGAATTTTTGTATTTTTAGTAGAGATGGGGTTTCACCATGTTGGCCAGGCTGGTCTTGAACCCCTGACCTCATGATCCTCCCGCCTCGGCCTCCCGAAGTGCTGGGATTACAGGCATGAGCCACCATGCCCGGCCCATTTCTTTTCTTTCTTTCTTTTTTTTCTTCCTTCCTTCCTTCCTTCCTTCCTTCCTTCCTTCCTTCCTTTCCTCTCTCTTTCTTTCCTTCTTTTTCTTTCTTTATTCCCCCTTCCTTCCTCCCTCCCTCCCTCTCTCTCTCTCTTTCTTTCTTTCTTTCTTCTCTTTCTCTCTTTCTTTTTTTGGCAGGGTTTCCCTCTGTCTTCCAGGCTGGAGTGCAGTGGCATGATCTCAGCTCACTGCAACCTTTGCCTCCTAGGTTCAAGTGATTCGCCTGCCTCAGTCTCCAGAGTAGCTGGGACTACAGGTGCTCACCACCATGTCTGGCTAATTTTTGTATTTTTAGTAGAGACAGGGTTTTGCCATATTGGCCAGGCTGGTCTCGAACTCCTTACCTCAAGTGACCTGACTGCCTTGGCCTCCCAAAGTACTGGGACTATAGGTGTAAGCCATTATGCCCAGCCTCATTTCTCTTTTTGATTTTTGTCTTATAACATGGGCTCCTCATCATTGCTCTTCCTCCCTCAGCCCTGCCACAGACACCAATGAACTAAGGAAAGAGTTTCAAAACTTGCCCAGGTCAGCTGCAGCCGGAGAGTAAAGAATTGAGCCTTTGGGGGATTTTCCTCACCCTATAGTCTAATTGTGGCTCAGTGAACCTTCAACAGAGATAGAGGCTGTGTGCGAACTGAGGCCTGTGCCTCAAAGCCTCCATGTGAAATCTCTTCCTGTGAGATTTCCTGCTGCTCTAGCATCGGGCCAGGGCCTCCAGGAGGCTGTTGGGGTGGACAGAAGGAATTGTAGCTGTCCCTGTCAGCATCATGAATGGCCCTGATCCTGGGAGGTTAGAGCAGGAAGGTGCCACTCCCACACTGATCAACAGCCCCATGGACACCTGCTGTATGCCAGGCCTGTCCTGGGCTTGGGGGCCACATGCATGGGTTGGACATTGCCCTTTCCCTCGGGGAGTTCACAATCTATGGGCTGGTGGATGAATCACAAATTTGGCCCAGAGAGTGGGCGTAACTCAGCCCAGGTCCCACAGCCAGACAGCAGACAGGGTTGGGACAGAGCCCAGGGTTCCTGACACCCGGGCTGCCCGACCAGGACTTACTGTGCAGGTGCCAGGCCAGCAAGAGGGGTTGGGAGATGTTTTCCAGGTCAAGACCCTGACTGGTGATAAGCGTACACAGAGACAGAATCAGAAGTAAAGGGACTGGACCCACAGAAGTGCTTGCACCTGCTGGCGGCTCCCTATCTCCAACTCTTATCCAATTCTGAACTTGAAAAATGGCACCGCATCAGTTAGGACCTGAAAACACCAACAAACGGGCTTAGGCAAATTTGGTAAGTCAGCGGCACAGCCGACTGAGAACTCCAGAACGAGTGCTCCCCAGTTGCCCTTTGATCCTGCATTCAGGTTCGGGCTCCATCTCTCTGGCAGTCTCTCTGCTCTCCTTCTCGACTATTACCCATCCTTGCTGGCCCATCACAGCCTCACTCCGCAGCAATCAGAAAAGAGCCAGTCGCTTCCAGGAGCTCCCTCTGAAGAGAGAGACAGCTCCTCTTTCCCAGAAACCCCAGCAAACATCTCCTCGCCTTTCATTGGTCTGAACTGGGTCATGTGCCATTGCCAGAACCAATCACTGTATCCAGCAAGATAGGCTAGACCGACGGCTTAGGCCAATCAGAATCCGGCCCTGAAGCTGAGGGTGGGTCGTTCAGGGCTTGTGTTGAGAGGACAGGGTAGTTCCCTGAGGGAGGATTTGTGGACTTGGTGGGACGTGGTGACATGGGGGCTGGGGAGGCAACAAAACCCTGAGATAGACGCCATCGCCATTGCCTGAGATCATGAATGTGATCCAGTCAATCAGAACTCCGCCTGCTGCTCCAGCCCTCTCTCCATGTCCTGCCTTATGGCCAAGCCCTCTGCTTAGTGGCATGGAGTCCCCCTTCCCCATACTGGCTCATGACTCCATTTATTTGCCGTTGCTGTACCCTCCATCTGGGATTCTCAGCCCCCAGCCTTTACCCTCCTTATCTTTTCGATCGCAGGTCAAGCTTCACCTTTTGCAACTTTAAAATAAATAATCTCTGCCGGGGATTCCCACAGCACCTCGTTCCCACCACCATCATTTCCAACACCGTTATGGTCAGGTTTCCTTATTGCATCCCCGCCCCTACTTTCCACCTGCTATCCACACAGAGCTGCCAGTTCCTTGAAGGTTTGGCTCTGTATAAGACTTAATTAATTTCTGTGTTCTGAGACTCTGGGTACTGCCTGGTTTAAAGAAAGAACTCAATAAATATTTGTTGAATTAATGAAAATAAGTTTGTGCTGAAGACATGACTTATTTGAGGTTGTTTGCATTTTAACAAATGGCAAAGCCTCAAGCCATAGGAATGGAGCTCCAGTGGTAGAATTTCAAGCACCAATAAGCTGGGGACAGAAGCTCCCTTTAGTGCTTGGGGGAGGAAATGGCTGTCTTGGAAAGTGGAATTTTCTATTCATGCCTTTTCAGTGCAAAGAACAATCACGTTGTCTCCTGAAAACAAATGTGTTTTCCTTTGGCTGTCTGGTGGGAGGAAACTTCTCTAGTCCTGTCAGCTTTCCTGCCCTGGTTCTGGTTGAGAGAATGTTCTTCCTGACATCCCTGTGAGTTGTGTGGGTGATGCCCTGGTTGACCCTCTCAGCTCTCTGACCCCCCTAGCCCCCAAGTCTTGCCCACCAGTCTATCTCTGTCTAGGTGGGGAGACCCCAACGTTAGTTGGGGGTTTGAAGAAGCCTTGTTCTGCAGCTCAGGCATTTCCACATCAAGCCCATTGGCTTGACTGCTTCTCTCCAGCTGACCTGAGGCACATCTTGACCATTTGTGCCCTCCTTGGTCCTCTAGTCAAGCCCACCTCATGCCCCAGCTCCACACACTATGCATAGTCTCTGCCCTTAAGCTTGTCCCCGCCAGTCTAACCCAGAATTCTCCTCAGCAGCACAAAGCTGGCTGGATCCCTCCCAGCTGGAAACCCTTCCCAGGCTCCCAGTGCCCTCAGCTCACAGCCCATGCAGAGGCACAGACATCAGCCAGATGCAAATCATAAAGCACCTGTCCCGACTTTTGCACCTGCCCTTCTCCCTGTCTAGATGCCCTCCTCTCTCTGTTGATCTGGTGAGCTGTTACTCATGCCTCAAGATCCAGCTCCAATACCCACTTCTTAGTGAAGCCCTCCCTGCTTGGCCTGTTTCTGTCTTGGCACACATCCCCCGGTCTGTCTCCTCCACGAACCTGTGAGCAAACCTGGGTCAGAGGCCAGAGTGATTTTTCTGTCTCCAGCATCAGACAGCAGAAGAGGTGTCAACTTGTGTTTGTAGAGGGTTAAATGAAGGATCAAACTTGCTACTGTTACAATAACAGCAACAATTGTATCTTTTATTTTGGAGCATATACTGCACACCAGGCACTGTGCTAGGCAATTTGCCTGCATTTGTCTGCTATGACTTCACAAGCCTTTCTGAGTTTGGTACGATTATTAGGTGCATTTTACAGATGAGACACAGTGTGCTCAGAGAGGTTAAGGGGCAGTCCAAGGTCACACCATGAAGGAGTGAAAGGGCTAGAACTTGAAATCATGGATGTCTGGCTCCACTTGCTTCATTTACTGGGGACCTACTATGTTCCAGGTGCTGTTCTGTGGTCTGGGGATACAGAATAGGCCAAGTCCCTGCCTTTATGGAGCTCACATTCTAGTGTATGGTGTAGGGAGGGGAAAAACAACAAATGAACATATAACAAATGCCAGGGGCTGATCAGTGCTAGACAGTGGGGACATATTACTTTGCTAGGGCTGCCATAACAACACCACAGACTAAGTGGCTTAAACAACAGAAATGTATTTTCTCATAGTTCTGGAAGCTGGAAGTCCAAGATCAAGGTGCTGGTGGGGTTAGTTTCTTGGGAATCTCTCTCCTTGGCTAGCTATCTTTGTGCTGTGTCCTTGAGGGGTCTTTCCTTTGTATACACTTTGATATCTGTGTGTCCTAATCTCTTAGGTCCTCATTTTTGACTTAATCACCTTTCTAGAGACCCTATCTCTAAATACAGTCACATTCAGAGGTACTAGAAGTTATGGCTTCAACACGAGTATTTTGAGGGGACAAAAGCAATTTAGGGAGTCAAAGAGTGATAGATGGGGGTTGGTGACACTTTAGGGGACATCTGAGCAGGGATGGGAATGAAGTGAAGGTCAAGCCCTGCTTTCAGCTGAGGGAAGCATACTCCTGGGCAGGAGAAACAGCCTGTGTAAAGGCCCTGGGGAATAGCGTAAGGTCACTGTGGGCAGAGCTTTGTGCTGGGGAAAGGAGAGGGGATGAGGTCAGGGGGCAGTGGGAGCTGAGGGGGCAGATGCATGTGTGTTCCCAGAACATCCTTACAGAACTTAATGGCTCAAATGGACTGACTCTTCCTACCCCTGGGAGTATGTAGTTCAACACCTGTGTTGTGCAGAAGGGGAAACTGAGGGCCAGAATGGGAAAGGACCTGTCCAGAGTCACACAGTGTGTTGGTGTTGGACCTCCTGCCCAAAGCGTCTGCCTTTAGCAGCCCTCTCTCTGGGGAGGTGCAGACGGGGCGGCAGCTGGTGCAGGCAAAGCTCTGCTGAGAGGACAGATTCGAGGATTGGGATTATCGTTATTGTTATTGTTATCCCTGTGCAGAAGTGACAGTGGATCCCACCAAGAGCCAAGGGGAGAAGAGAAGCCCAAGTGTGAGGGGCTCAGGGCAGCTGCCCCCAGAGTGGGGAGAGTAATTTCTACCGGGCAGTGTCCTCCTGCCTTCTCCTGATGCGCTTCCTTGTTGCCAGCTTATTAAGCAGTTTTCACCCCAACAAACATGGGTGCAGCCTCGACCACTGTGAACCCTATGCCAGGCTGGGGGAAGTCCCAGATCCTGTCACCACAATTACCATTGAACAAGCATTGAAGAGAAAGTGCCAGGAATGGTGCAGTCCCTCACCAGCACCATCTTGTCCATCCTCACACCTTACAGAACAGGAGGGCACAAAGCCCATTTTAAAGATGGCCGGTCATGGTGGCTCACGCCTGTAAGCCCAGCACTCTAGGAAGCTGAGGCAGGCAGATCACTTGAGGTCAGGAGTTCGAGACCAGCCTGACCAACATGGTGAAACCCCGTTTCTACTAAAAGTACAAAAATTAGCTGGGTGTAGTGGCGCACATCTGTAGTTCCAGCTACTTGGGAGGCTGAGGCAGGGGGATCTCTTGAAAGTAGAGGTAGAGTTTGCAGTGAGCCACGATCACGCCATTGCGCTCCAGCCTGGGCGACAGAGGGAGACTCCATCTCAAAAAAAAAAAAAAAAGGTGAGGTGACTGAGTTCCAGAGAGGTCAGGTACCAGCTGGTGAGTGGCAGGGATGAGATTTGGAACTTATGTCCATGGGCCTCCAGAGAGGGTCAGCTCTAACCACTCCACCATCCTACACCTCATTATCTCCTGGGCACTGCCTACCCCCTGCCATCCTTGGGAGAGCCACTCCCCCTCCCTAGACCTCAGTTTTCTCATCTGGAAAATAGAAGGGACAACTCCTGACCCTTCTGCTTCCTGGAATGTTGTGGCGACTCCTTGTCTATGAGGTAAATGGACTCGTAATGACATGGATGATAGCACTAACCCCCGCACCACACACCTGAGCTCCTCAGGCCTGCTCTAAAGCCTATGGAGCAGGGAGCCTCAGCCTCATTTCTTGAGAAGAGAGCTGAGGCTCAGAGAGATTCGGGAGTCCACTCAAGGCCACACAGGTAGAAAGGTTAGTGCTGGGACTGTTATCTGTTGGATCCCTTCCCCCATCCTATAGGAGCTGAGCCTTCTTACAATGTGATCACTGGTGGCTGTAGGACAAAGTAAGGCTGAGTTTAAAGGGAACTTAAAAAAGGGATCATGTCATCTCTCCCCATTTAATAGCCATACTCTGAACCAGCAGCTATGAAGCCTGCATGGCCCTGTCCAAATCCCCGTCCAAATCCCCACCCTCGCCTTCCCCTCCCTCAGCTCCCAGCTACCTGCTCCTGCAGTTTCTGGAACATGTTCGCCCACGCCTTCAGCCTGACCTGCCTGTGAGCTGCTTCCTCTTCCTGGAATACTCTTCTCTCTTCCTGTCCGTCCTCCAGCCCACTCTGCACACTGCTGACAGAGGATATTTAAACACAGGATACCAATGGCATCACAACCCAGCTTCAACCTCTCCCATGGCCTACTCCTGCCCTTGTTAAGCTGCTAGGCCTTGGCACAGCCCTCGTGGTCCTGCCTGACCCAGTCCTGGTGGTGTTTCCAGCCTTGCTGCAACCTCGCTGGGGTCTCTGTTCCCAGGATGCCCCAGGCTCCTTCTTGCCTCAGGGCCTTTGCATAGACCACTCTGGCCACCAGAAAATCTCTTCTCCTCCTGTTTACCCGATTGGCTCATTCTGACCCTCCTGGTCTCAGTTCAAATGTTTCCTCAGTGGGGTCTTCCCTGGACTCCCCAGATCAATCCCTCTTTTTGTTCTCCCTCACATTGTTTTATTCTCTTTTTTTTTGAGACGGAGTCTCGCTCTGTCGCCCAGGCTGGAGTGCCGTGGCCGGATCTCAGCTCACTGCAAGCTCCGCCTCCCGGGTTTACGCCATTCTCTCGCCTCAGCCTCCCGAGTAGCTGGGACTACAGGCGCCCGCCATCTCGCCCGGCTAATTTTTTGTATATTTTAGTAGAGACGGGGTTTCACCGTGTTAGCCAGGATGGTCTCGATCTCCTGACCTCGTGATCCGCCCGTCTCGGCCTCCCAAAGTGCTGGGATTACAGGCTTGAGCCACCGCGCCCGGCCACATTGTTTTATTCTCTTACTTCACAATAAGCATACATGTTTTAAATTATGTTTATTTATGTTTCATTCCTCTCCTAGACTACTTGCTGTCTCCGGACGGGAAACATCCTGTGATGTTCATGATGTCTAGCACAAAATAGGTGCTAGGTAAATAGATGGAATGAGTGAGTGAATGAGTAAACAAAGTTGAACATCCTCAGTCTCTTGATGAGACAGATATTCTGGGGCAGTGTCCCCAGGAGGGCCTGACAGGTGCCTTTCCCCCCAAGTGCCTGTGTCCCCTTTGGTGAGTGAAGTCAGCAGGGATGCTGTCACCATGGCTACATGCTCGGGAGCCCACATCCTGTTTCAGGACTATATTTAATTCCACTGTGCTCCATTCATCACTTCTTCCAGCAAGATCATAACATTTTGACATCATCAGGGGCCTGGAGATGCGAGCGTATCGATGCACCACTGAAATGTCAGGTGGGTGTCCCCCACACTCCCTTATGCCTGGAAAGGATGAACGGCTTCCATCCATAGGAGGCCATTTATCCTTTGCTTGTTTGGTGAGACCTGCTCCTTGGTGGGGGAGGTAGGAGCCACCTGGAGGCCCAAGGCTGTTGGGAACCCTCAGGCACCACCAAGCCCACCTGTCTCCTAATTGGAGCTCACTGCAGCTGCTCAACACGTGATTAGTTGAATAAACGAATTCATCAGCTTGATCCATCTGACTGGTGGTTTCTGCTGATTGGTTCCTCCTGTGATTTGCTTGTGTGATAAATACCTTCCTCTTCAGTCCTGGGTTATATAAGGCACCCGCCTTCCTATTGTGTGTCCATTCTGCCAGCAGCTGAAGGCGGCAGTCTAGCTGAGGCCCAGAGCTCAAAAGAACACCTAGGACATTACCTCTTCCAAGGACTATGGGGACCGTAGTGGGGGTTGAGTCCAGACCTTCACTCCCTCCAGCATTCCCTTCTCTTCCTACTTCCACAGAGAGTTATTATCTCCATCTCACAGATCAGGAAACTGAGGCCTAAAGAGGGGTGCACAGCTAGAAAGGGGCAGAATCAGGATTCAGACTCTGTCAGACTCAAGCCTGAGGTCTGAAGGATTTCCCCTAAACTGCTGGAGTCAGAGACTGCTAAAATAATGGAATCTCAGAATTTGTACTGAATCTGATAAAAAACAGGGCCATCAGGTGTCAAAGTCTAGTATGTCCGCCACCTCACCACACTGTGTCTAGGGCATGCACTCTCTGGGTCTTCCTCTGACCTCTCGGGCTGACCCTTCTTAGTCTCGTAGCTGGGTCCTTCTCTTCTTCCTGCTCTCTGAAGATGGGAGAGCCCGGGGCTCAGTCCTCCACCTTCTCCTCCTCTCCATCGACATTCTCCCCCAGATGAGACCACCCAGTCCCATAGCAATACCATCTACACACTCACTGCCCCCAAACTGACACTGCTCACCTGGGCTTTGACTCCGTCAGCTCCTGCCACACTTCCCCACTTGGACGTCTAACAGGCCTCTCAATGTGTCGGCCTGGAACCACCCCCACCTCCAGCCTAGTCAAGCCTGCTCTCCCCAGCTTCTGCCCTCTGTCCCCCCAGCCCCAGTCTCTGGGGGTGGCCCCACCTTCCCCAGCCTGACTGGGAAGTGGGAGTGTCTGAGCCGCTCAAGGACATGGGCACTGGCTGTACACCTAGTACTCACTTTTACCACTGCTGAGAATGGACTTTGCAAATGGTTGTCCATGGGCTGATTCTGTCCACAGATCCATTTCCTTTGGCTGGCCCTCATTTAGTAAAATTTTAAATTTTAGAGTAGGTTTAGATTTGCAGAAAAGTTAAAGATAGTCCAGAGAATTTCCATAAATCCAGCACTCAGTTTCCCTCATTATCATATTGTTCAAAATATGCCAATCTTTAAAAGTGAGCAAAAAACAGGGCCATCATTTCTACCAAACAAAAAAGACAGAAAAAGAAAAAAAAAAACCCATATATCTGCCATGTCCTGAAAAATGGGCAGATCTACCCACACTAGGTTCAGAATGGGCCACAGCCATGATGGGGAGCGGAGTCCCTCCCAGCCTGCCCCGTTTGCACAGTGTGTATTCGCTCTTACGTCTGGCTCATTTCACTCATGCATGTTCCTTGCCTGGCCCCCTTTGGCACTGGAGAGTAGGATGCTGGGTTAAAATAACCGTAGGTTAAGATTCTCAGATCACAGAGTCATAGAATTGTAGACACCTAGAATTATAGAATCTTAGAATTTGTTAATTCATTCAATAAATATTTTCTGAATGTCCACTCTGTGCCAGGCTCTGTGCTGGGTACTGGGACAATTCTGCAGCTGTCAGGTGGAGAACAGATTGTCTTAAAGCAGGAGGGAGGCTTGGAGCTGAAGAGGAGGTGGCCATAGCTGGGCAGGCCCCTCAGGCAGAGTGAAATGTCCCTGCCCACTGGTTTCATTCACCCTCCTCCTAGTGCCAGCAAATAGGGTCCCATGTCCAGACATGCCAGGAGCTTGGGCCTGCAATCATCAGGAATTACCGAATGTCCAGGAACTGTAGAATGTCCAGGACATAGAATGTCCAGGGAATCCCCACCTCCCTTCTCCTTGCTGGAAGGAAAGTGTGTGTGTGGTGTGTGTGTGTGTGTGTGTGTATGTGTGTGTGTGTGTGTGTTGCCTCCCAGCAGGGAAGTCTTAATTCTCTGTAGTCACTTAAAGTTCATGAGACATCTCAGTGTTCTATTTTTGGTTGGTTTCATCTCTGCAGTTCTCCCCAGCATGGGCAACCGGGACTGCACAGGGGAAAGGAATGATGTAGAAGCAATGTTTGAACAACAATGACAATATGAATAACCATGACCACCACTTGTGAATAATTAATACATGCCAGACACTGACCCGTTTGCTCGTAGACTCCTCAAAAGAGTCCAGCAAAGTTGTCACTCCTCATTTTATAGATGAGGAAACTGAGGCTTGGAGAGGCTAAATAACTTGCTTAAGTTCTCACAATGGCCAAGTGTGAGAGGTGGAAATCAAACCCGATGTCAGTCTAGAGCCTTCTCTCTGCCACTATCTGACCCTCTTGCAATTCTGTAACATGAGGCTGTTCATAATGCTCACCTCACTGTCTTCTTGAGAGGTGGAAACAAGACGATGCATGTATGTTCTCACTTATTTGTGGTACTTAAAAATCCAAACAATTGAACTCATGGAGATAGAGAATAGACGGATGGTTACCAGAGGCTGGGAAGGGCAATGGGGCCGCAGGGGAGAGGTGGGGATGGTTCATGGGTACAAAAAAGAAATACAAAGAATGAATAAGACCTAGTATTTGATAGCACAAAAGGGGGACTATCATCAATAATTTAATTGTACATTTAAAAATAATTAAAAGAGTGTAAATTGATTGTTTGTAACACAAAGGATAAATGCTTGAGGGGATGGATAACCAATTTTCCAGGATGTGATTTTTACACATTGCATGCCTGTACCAAACTATCTCATGTACCCCATAAATATATTAAATATATACCTACTATGTACCCACAAACAATTAAAAATAAAGACAACAGAAAAAGACAATGCATGTAAAATGCCACGGTGTCTGGCACAAAGTAGGTACTCAACAAACAGTAGCTGTTAGTATTAGGATTGTGGTTGATCCCAGAAGGAAGGTTGGCTTTGGCTCCCTGTTCTAGCCCTACCACCCTCATAGAGGATGTCTGCACTGAGGCTGGTCTCTCTCTCCTTCTGTGAGTGTGTGTGGGAGGCAGCTGCTGTTCATTCCTCACTCCACTCTCCGCTAGAAGGAGGGAAAGAGTTGGAGATCGATTCAGTGAAGGCAGGTAAGCTTCAAATACCTCTGAATGACTTGCAATTTATTCATCAGTGTCCTCGAAAACATCATGTCCTGTTCCTCTCAACTCCGTTCTTGAATTTTTCACATTCAACCAGGCAGTGTCCCTTGACTGGGATAATTTCAAGCAATCCTCTCTGTTCCGCCAGCTTTGAGAGAGACAGATCTTATTGTGTCCACTTCATAGGTTGAGAAATCTATGCTTCTGTAACCCCTGCTCCCCTCTACCTCTCTCCAACGGGCACGGCGGCGTCCCCAGGCCC
Source organism: Trachypithecus francoisi (assembly GCF_009764315.1). Lineage (NCBI taxonomy): Eukaryota > Metazoa > Chordata > Mammalia > Primates > Cercopithecidae > Trachypithecus > Trachypithecus francoisi. The sequence goes on along the minus strand of NW_022681457.1, from coordinate 95,377,854 downwards.
TGCTGCACATCTGCCCTGGCCTGATCTGGGGCATAGTTGTGTGTAGAGACCCCATATGGATGGGTCTCAGAGGAGGGCTGTCAAAAGGATGGCTACCTGGAAGGTAGAGAGAGAGCCCTGGACTTGGCATCAGAACCCCTTGCCTAATCCCAGCTCTGAGTCCCTGAGAGACCTCCTGGGATTCTATATTCCCACCTGACAATAAGGGAATTGTACCAGATGATCTCTAGTATAAATGCTGTTCCAGACTGAAAAACAAATAGAAAAGAATGAACTTCAGGCTGAAAAATGGGGACTAAACCTTGTTAAGGAGAACTCAGGGCCAGAGAGAGAGGATCGTGAGAGCCGGGACCAGCTCCCTGAGGAAGAGCTCCCAAGGTCTGGGAGAAACTGCAGCAGACACGGGGGGAAAAAGTAACAAGATCAATAGCAAATCCCAAAACCTGGGGGGGCAGAGTGCTGGGGGTTTCTGGGGAGCTTGGGCATCAGAATCCCTTCAACAAGTTCGAGAGGTAAGGACAACAACCCCATTGTACAGATGAGTCAGGTGTGCCTGAGGGGGAAGCAGCTCCCTGGAGATGCAGGGCCAGGACTTGAACCTGAGTCTCTGCTCAGTGCCCTGTCCTCCCTGTGTGCAGAGTAGGGACTCAGAGGGCCTGTTCTGGGGCCAGGAGAATTATTGGTGGTGGTGATGGTGGGGTGTATTGATTTGTTTCCATCCAGATAGAGCCACTGAGATGTGGGTTTGCATGGCTAGGTAATGAGCATCCTGTCTGTGAAGGGGGCAGGACCAGCACCACTGCACCCACAGCATTCCTTGCCAATAGGGGTTTGGAGCGCCTCCAGGAGTAGGCTGGTTCGCACCCAGGGCTGGGGCTGCATGGTGTCTTCAGGCCTCACTACCACCCCTGTGGGGTGCACAGTGGGACTCCACTTTTCGCAGTGGAGGCTGTCAGAGGTGGAGGCGGACCCAGGCTCACTTAGTTGGGAAGTGCAGATTCAGGGCAGGCCCAGATCCCCAAGCCAGCCCCTCTGAGCTCTCATCCTGGGCAAGGCAGTGAGGTGGACGCACATGTCTGCAGCCATGCCTGCTGCTCCCCGCTCTCCAGCACCCGGATGGTTCAGCAGTGATTGTTTTATTACTTAAGTCACATCCAGTAATTTTTACTCCTTTGACTGGACATTGAGAAATGGTCTCAGCTACTGGGGTGGAAGGTGAACGAGGAATTGCTGGAGAAGAGGGAAAAAGGATCAGTTCGATAGAGGCTGAGGTGGTTCAGGATGCAGAGAAAGACCAGAGGCCAAAGAGGCCAGCCACAGGTCAGGGCAGTGGGCTTCCAGCCCAGCAACCTCATCACCAACTCCTATGTGACTGGGGAAGGCCCATGACCCTCCCTGAGCCTCAGCTTCCTCCTGGGTAAAATAACTGATTCCTTCATGTTTTTCTGTTTTGTAGAGACAAGGTTTTGCCATGTTGCCCAGGTTGGTCTCGAACTCCTGGGTTCAAGTGATCCTCCCACCTTGGCCTCCCAAAGTGCTAGGATTACAGGCATAAGCCACTGGGCTTGGCCCAGGGTGCTGAATTTGTCCTGCTCAGTGCTGCCTCCCCTCCCTTGGACATAGTGCGAGGAAATGGATATTTATTCATCCAACAAGTATGTATTGAGCACTGACTGCATACCGGGCCCTATTCTGTGGGGATCCTGTGGAAAACGGGGAACGGGACTCCCGGTCTCAGATTACTTCCCTTCCCAAGGTGGAGAAGGAGGATAGGAAACAAGTGGAAACATCACTGGACAAGACACCTGATAGAGGCCGTGGAGACAAACCCATGCGATGGGTGACAGAGGGACCAGGAGGGAGACATTCCTGTCTGGGTGGTGGGTCAGGGCTAGCTTCTCTGAGGAGGTGACACAGAGCTGGGCCCAAAGGGACAAACCGGGGGGGTGCAAGGATGGAGACTACGGTGACCAACCCTCCTGGTTCGTCCAGGACTGAGAGGTTTCCTGGGACGCAGGGCATTCGGTTATAAGACCAGGACAGTCCTAGGAAAAAGTGGGATGCGTTCATCACCCTAATAGAGACCCGCATGGCCCTTGAGGAGCCTGGGGTTGGGTGAGGCTGATGGGCCCCCAAACAGCTGCTCTTAATGGGGTAGGGAGGGCCCGGCTGGAGGTGAGCAGAGGAGGTGCTGTGTGCCCAGACCTGTGCCAAATGCTTTGCATGTATTAACTCACTGAATCAACAACGCTGTGGTGAGGTTTCTGTCACCATCCCCATTTTACAGATGCAGAAGCTAAGGCACACCAAGGGTAAGTAGCTTGCCCAAATGATACACTGGGAAGTGGTAGAGCCTAGATTTCTCTTTTTTTTTTTTTTTTGAGATGGAGTCTCACTCTGTCGCCCAGGCTGGAGTGCAGTGGCTGGATCTCAGCTCACTGCAAGCTCCGCCTCCCGGGTTCATGCCGTTCTCCTGCCTCAGCCTCCCGAGTAGCTGGGACTACAGGTGCCCGCCACCTCGCCCGGCTAGTTTTTTGTATTTTGGTAGAGATGGGGTGTCACCGTGTTAGCCAGGATGGTCTCGATCTCCTGACCTCGTGATCCGCCCGTCTCGGCCTCCCAAAGTGCTGGGATTACAGGCTTGAGCCACTGCGCCCGGCCTTAGAGCCTAGATTTCAACCCAGCCAGGCTGACTCTGGAGTTGAACCCTTCACTGCTCCATGCCCGCTGCTGCTGCTGTGATAGTGATAACAGCAGCAGCCAGCCCGTATGGAGCTCCTCCTGTCTGCCAGGCTCCGGGCTAAGCACTTACAGGCCTCCTCTCCTCGACTCCTCCCCTTCACCCTTGGAGGCGGCTGTTTTTTGCCTTGTGTTTTCAGTCTCCTATTTTTGTCCCAAGGACAGATGCAAGGTTGAGGTCCAGAGTGGTCAAGGAAGGGGCTCCAGTTCACATGATAGCAGCACCTGACCCCCAGTGACAGAGACCTGGGGATCTAGGGCTCAGCATTCTCAGATGATTGAGAAGAAAACTGGAGAACAGAAGAAAGATGATGTATTTATTCTCACAGAGAATATGCCTGTCTGAAGAGGCTCCCGCAAGACCCACTGTGCTCATGGTGGAAATCCAGGTATCTGGCAGGTGGTGGCTGCCGGCCAGCCAGAACCCTCCTTCTCCTCCCAGAGCTATTGAGTGCGGCCCCTGAACTGGTGGACACTCTCCCTGACTTGGGCACAGATAGAGACAGAGAGTCCTGTGCCGGGTCCCCAGAGAGTCAGTGATGGCTGCGCCCAGTGGATACTCTACAGGAAAACATGAGGCCTGATTCCCAGGAGAAAGCCCAGGCCACAGACAAATGACAGAGACCTGGAGGGGTGTGGCTGGGAGTGAGCAGATGGTGAGTGGTCAGGCGAAGCCACTGTTTGCAGCCTCATCTGGTGCTCCATGGCAGGGCTGCTGGGTGGCTGACAAGTATAGGTCACACCTGGACAGCCCCAGGTTAGTTTCCTCCATGGTGAGAACAACAGGACAATCACAGTGGTGGTGGGAGTTGGGGCAGCCTGGGTGGCATTAGTGGCTCCAGATTTGGTGGGCCGTAAACAGGGCAGTGAGTGGGTCTGATGGGTGCTTTAGGAAAATGTGGCTTTAATGTGGACAATGGGCAGGACAGTACCCCGAGACATGTTGGCAGAGCTGCTCTCTCTGGATCTCCTATTTTTGTCACCTCCTCCCATCTTTGTTATATGGAAGGATCTACTTATTCTTATTCCTCAAAATGGCTACTCTTATCACTGACCCCAGCTGTTGAGTTGGCTAAGAACTGTCCAAGGGGCGGAGCCTGAGGAGGCTGCGTGGGTGATGGGCTCAGGGGCAGGCAGATGGAGTCTGAGGGGCCTGTTGAGTCTGGATGCACAGATCTGGGCCGCCCTTAGCCTAGCGCTCAGGGCCCCAGGGCAGGGCTGGGAGTCAGCTACCGATAGAGCACAGGTAACAAGAGTTTGAGGGGCTGAAAACAGGTCTAAACTAAGTCCATGCACTTGACTCCCATTGGCTGGGGGAGCTGTGCAAAGCCACGCCCTTAGAGAGGCTCCCTTCCTTCCTTCCTTCTTTCCTTCCTTCCTTCCTCCCTCCCTTCCTTCCTTTCTTCCTTCCCTCTTTCCCTTCCTCCATCCCTTCTTTCTTTTCTATGTCTTTCTTTCTTTCTTTCTTTCTTTCTTTCTTTCTTTCTTCTTTCTTTCTTTCTTCCTTCCTTCCTTCCTTCCTTCTTTCCTCCCCTTCCTTCCCCCCTTCCTCCCTCCCTCCCTCCTTCCTTCCTTCCTCCTTCCTTCCTTCCTTCCTTCCTTCTTCCTTCCTTCCTTCCTCCCTCCCTTCCTTCCTTTCTTCCTTCCCTCTTTCCCTTCCTCCATCCCTTCTTTCTTTTCTATGTCTTTCTTTCTTCTTCTTTCTTTTTCTTTCTTTCTTTCTTTCTTTCTTCTTCTTTCTTTCTTTCTTTCTTCCTTCCTTCCTTCCTTCCTTCTTTCCTCCCCTTCCTTCCCCCCTTCCTCCCTCCTCCCTCCCTCCCTCCCTCCCTTCCTTCCTTCCTTCCTTCCTTCCTTCCTCCCTCCCTCCTTCCTTCCTTCCTTCTTCTCTCTCTTTCTTTCTCTCTCTTTCTCTCTGTCTCTTTCTTCTCTGAAGGCCTCATTCTTCACCATCAAGAATTGCAGACCCTTTCACAAGCTGAAGCTCCAGCAGCTCCCCAGACAAGCTTGCAGAGCTGTTCTCTCTGTCTCCTATTTCTGTCACCTCCTCTCATCTTCATTATGTGGAAAGATCAGCTTATTCTTTCTGGTTCCTCCTTTCTTCCTCTCTCCATTGCCTATTCTCCTGACTTGGCATCATGTGCACACATGCACACCCACATCAGAAACCATCTTGTAAAGATAATATTCTCATTTAGAAGGCAGGGGAAGGGGAGAAGCTGAGTGGGGAAAGATAACATTCTTGTGTATGTGTGTACATGTAAATGATTGAAATATGCACAGGATAATAAATCAGTTCCTGCCATGGCAGATTATCAGCAAGTGCCTAGGAAAGTCCCTGCAGCCCTGAAATGCTGTGATTCTATGAATTTTAAGATGTCAGACCTCAAGGGGATGGGATGAGTAAAAAGCCGTCACTCCACCAACGCTTCCTAGATACTACCAACTCTGCAGGCCCTCAGCCCACTGAAGAACAGTCTCAGGTGTGCCAGTGTGGCTTCTTCTCAGAGGAGAGAGGGACTGGGAGGAGGGGCATCAACCTCACCAAGGTGCTTATCCTGACGTCTCTCCTCCTTGCCCCTCAGTTACTGAGCACCATCTTGTTTCTTGAATCTCCCCCAGGACCTCGGAGGGCTGCAGCCAAATCTGTGGCATAGACTCACTGGTGAATTTGCAGCCAGTGGAGGAGGGATGTGCTGAAGAAATCACTGCCCACATCATTCATTCGTCACAATTGGAGTGAGCGCCAGGCAAGAGGGGGCTCTGATGCTTTGAAAGAGGCCCAATAATACAGAGACTTGACTTGCCCCAAGAAGGTAAGAAGAGCCACAGGGACCAGGAGAGGAATCTAGGCAGAGAAGGGCACGTGTAAAGGCCCTGCAGTGGGCGGGAGCCTGGTGCATTCTGGGAGACTGAGAGAAGGCCCCAGATGCTGAAGGCAGAGGCTGAGGGACGAGGAGGGGTCAGGATGACGGGTCCTGGGGGATCTCCCTACCCTGGCTCCCGCAGCTGTGTTATCCCTCACCAACCATGTGCCTCAGGGGCTCTCGCTGTGCTCAGCCCTGTGCTGGGCATTAGAACTCCTGAGGATGGGAGCAGGAATGACAAAGACCTCTCCCGGCTGACAAAGCTCCCCCACCACAGCCTCTGAATCTGCTCTTGGCCCAAGCTCCTGATGTTCTGCTGACCCTGAAGAGGATTGGTCTCTTCAGACAAGGAGTTTGGAGGTGCCCTCACCTGGAGGCAGGAAGGATGATTGCCACCTTCTCCAGCCACACCTCCTTAAAGGGCCCTGCTCTCTCTGGAGCACATCAGTGAACTTGCACTTAGGCAGAGCGTGCCCCTCTCACATGGTGCCATCAAATGCTCCCCCATGGGCAGGACAGGTACCTTGGTGGGTACTGCAGGGGGAGTGCTATACGAGTGAGGACTACACCTCACTCTCTGCTTCTCAATCAGACCAGACTGGAAAGGTCACCTTGACTCCCCAACTCCTAAGCGTGTAATGGGGAGGTGCCTGATGTGGCCTGTGGCTCTGACCCCCAGGAACAAGCACATTGTCTGTGCACAGTGGATGCTCTGGCCATCCCTGACATTTAGGGGGCCCAGGGCAAGAGCACAAATGGATGCCCACATTTCCAAATATTTAAAATGATAAACCAAACCAACACAGTGGTGAAGAAAAGATGTCCTACCCTCCTCCTTTAACAAATGCAACTTTATAACAACCTAGGAGGCCAGTTTTGGGTTTAAAGTTCTCAGGCCCCTGAGTTCACACCCTAGGTGTGGAGATGCAGGGAGAACCGGACTTAGCCCCTCCTTGGTCCGCCCCCTTCTCTTCTTACCTCAGGTCCCTCCCACACCTCAAGGGCCTCCCATGCCTTTGGACACCAGCGCACGTTCAAACTCCTTTCACATCCCCTCCCCTCCAACCCAGGCCTGGGTGACCGCCCACAGTGCAGGCCACCCTCAGGAGGAGGGACCCAGTGACAAGGCCCACCTGGGCTTGGGAAGTCGGCTTTGGGATATCTGGGCAGGGAATGCTGCAGTCTCAGGTACCCAAACTAGTGTCTCAATTGGGGATTAGTTTCCAAAGGTCACATCCTTTTGGCCTCACAGATTCCTCATCTTATGAGGAGAGGCATGGCCAGAGGAGGAACAGAGCAGAGTCCTCAAATTCTGGGACCCAGGGCAAAGATCCATCTTGGCCAGGTCTGAGGATGGTGTGAAATCAGCCCTGCTCCACTCGCCAGGATGTCTGCCTGGCTCTGCAGTGGGATGAACCTAAGAGGCTGGACCAAGCCACTAGCCAGAGTAAGACTCACAGACCCCATGCCAAGACTGTGGACCAGAGATAGGACCCAAGTTAGGGCATGGAGGCCCAAGGGTAGAGTCAGACAGAGAAGGGGCCTGGGTTCCAGAGAGTTGGATAGGTAAGATACAGGTAGAGTTTTACCTGCCTGCCTTACACGGTTTGACGGATCCAGCCAGACTTCAACCATTTCACTCACAGAAGCCGTGAGAACCAGTTAGGAGCAGGTAATTAATTATAGACAGAACTCCAGGAAAACAATTCAACCCCCACAATGATGGTCCCATGCCCTTGCCTGGATTTACCCACTCACATTCAATCCTATTCCACATCACAATGAATGCTTTTTCCAAGAGTCATCTTTCCAGGAGTTGGTGAATTTCCTGGATTCATCTCCCCTAGCAAATCTTTTACAAGAAGGAATGTCAGTCAGCTTGGGCTGATAGAACAAAGTACCACGGACTGGATGGCTGAAGCAACAGAAACTAGTTTTCTCACAGCTCTGGAGACTGCAAATCCCAGATCGGGGTGCCAGCAGGGTTGGGTTCTAGTGAGGGCTCTCTTCCTGGCTTGCAGATGGCCGCCTTCTTGCTATGTCCTCACATGGCAGAGACCGAGAAAGAAGGCACACAAGAGAGAGAAGGAGAGCACACATAAACACCCTGGAGTCTCTTCTTATAAGGACACTAACCCCATCGTGAGGCCCCGCCCTCATGACCTCATCTAAATCTAATTACCTCCCAAAGCCTCATCTCCAAATACCATTGCATTGAGGGTTAGGGCTGAAACATAGGAATTTTTGGGGTCACACAACTGAGTCCATAGCAATGAACGCAGGCTGCTCTCATTCAGAAGAAAAGAAAGGAAACAGGTAACAGGTGGTGGAGTGGACGCTGCTTTGAACATAATGTGGCTTGAAAGGAGGAACCACATTTTCCCAGGTAGTTGTTGTTAATAATCTTCCCACACATGGGGACAGAGTGTTTGTTTATAAAGAAGATATTGTGACAGAGCAAGACTCTGTCTCAAAAAAAAAAAAAAAAGATATTGTTTTCCATGAGATTTTCATGTGAACAGAAAAATCCATTTTCACATAGAGCCAGACCTGCCCTGCCAAAGCTGGATGGGGAGGGAGAGAGAGGTGTTTGGGGGTTGGAGAATAGCTATGGACCTGTGAATCCTGGAAGGGACAGCCAGAGCGAATGAGCTGTGGGAATAACAACCCCTTCCGCGGGGCCAGACGTCACTGTCTAAAAGTCCCCTTCAGACTCCCCAGCTCGGGGCGACACCCACTGCCTTTGATGGAGTGAGTTTTCTGTGCCAGGCCCTGTGCAAGGCACTTTATGAGGATTATCTCCCTGTGTCCTCACCATAACTTGGAGGGAGGTGCTATTATGACCCCCATTTTGCAGAAGAAGAAACTGAGGTTCAGGGAAAGGTAGGAACCTGCCCCGGGTCACACAGCCAGAGGCAGTGAAGCAGGACACAGTTCCCAGATGTGAGACTGGGGAGCCCACAATCCTGACCCCTGGGGTGTCCTGGCCAGGGGTTGGGGAGGGAGCCCATCTATCAGGCACTGGGCTGAGCATGTTACCTGTTAAAGGTTATCTGACTGCCCACTGCAGTCCTTGGAGGGGACATTCTTATCCCCATCCCTGGCTCAGAGCAGTGAGGTCACTGACTGCCCAGGGCCACGGAGCTGTGTGCATGGAGCAGGGTCCAATTCCCTCCACTCACTCCATACCCAGGGGCTCTTCCCTGCAGATAGTGGCCCCTGGGACACAGTGTTTCCGGAGCACCCCGCCCCTCTCTCCCTCCTGTGCCTGTCAGCACTCAGGCTCCCACCCCTCACCCTGGTGCTGCTGTCCAGCGCCCTCCTGGGCTTGCTCTGCTTCCAGGCCCCATGCTAGGCTCACCCACCATTGCTGCAGCATCTCTGCCTGGTCTGAGAGGAGTCCCTGCTGCTGGGCTGATGGGAGAGGGTTTAGCTCACCCCTTCCAGGCAATGTGAGCTTTAACAGGTGCCTCCCGGAGACAGTGCACTTGGCTGCAGTGGCCACACACCGCTTCTTAAGAGTTGGACCTGGGCCATCATGTTATCCAGAGGTGCGATGGCCTGGTCAGGGGACAGAGGTGGAGAGAAAGAGTCCTTTATTCTTCCTGGGCTGCCTGGGTTGTGTCCAGCTTAGTCCCTGACTTGCTGTGTGGCTGTCTGTCAGCTATTCTATTGTAATGCTGTTTAGCACCGCCTCCAGGAGAGTAGCTGACTGCAGTAGGCATTTATTTTTCCTGCTGGTGGGTGTGGGGATTGACCAGGGCAGCTCCGTTCCAGGTTCAGGTTGCGGGGGCCTGGCTCTGAGCTGGGCCGGGCATTGGTCTGCCTCATGTGTCGCTCATCCTCTGTGGGTCGTGGCTCCCAAGGTCGTGTTCTTCTCATTGAAAATGGCACCAGGCCAAGAGAGTGAGCAGAACCACAGGCTGCTTCTTCAGGTCCTGGCTCAGAATTGGCAACTGTCACCTCCACTCACATTCTCTTGGCCCAAACAAGTCACATGGGCAAACTTTTCTACCTCAGTAGGGTGGATAAATATATTCCGCCTCAAGAGGGAGGCCAGCGAATATTTGCTGAAAGAAATCTAAACTGTTGCAGAGACCTTGGTCAGGTCACTGCCCATCTCTAGCCCTTGGAATTTCCTGTGCATGGTTATGGGTTGGGTCATTTCCAAGACTTTTCTCATCCCCAGTACTCTATGATTCTCCAAACTGGAGTAGTGGAATTTTATTACATTTCTTCCATCTGGGACTTTCTGGGCTCCCAAGGGGTCCCAGAAACCCACGGTGAGCTGGGGTTGGGGTGAGAGTACTGCCATCCAGGCTCCTGTTCCTTTAAGTTGCTAGGCTCCTTGCAAACCTGGAGCCGCATCCCACCCTCCCCTTTCACAGTCCTGAGTCTTTTGCTGGGAATCACCCGCTGTCCTCAGTCTTACCTACTCCCTGAAACTCCCGCTCGCAGCCAGCATCCACTCTTGAGCCGATGCCTTTCCAGCTCCAAACCCGCTTCATCTTTGATTGTGACTCTACTTTTTCCCTCAGCCAAGAAAAAATCCCAGTCCCTATCTGAGTCTAATCCCAGGCCCAACACCAGCTGTTCTCATTTTGGGCTTCATGGAAAAGGAAATAAAGCCCAGCCCACCGAGGCTTGGCTCCTGTGGGGATTTCCTTCCCCTGCTCCACCAGCTAGACAAGGCACCTGCCTCGTGGGTCCTTCATTCCATGTGAATGGAAACCCCGGTCCCTGGCAGATGTGTTCGTGCTTTGGTTGCATTTCAAATTGCTCTTCTCTGGGCCAGTTTCATTCCCTTCTTTTCCAGCCTCTAGTCTCCCATTGCTGGGACTCCCGGCCCTCCCTCTCTAATGCACCCTTTTGTGTTGCTGCACATTGCCTTCAATTTCAGCAAAGCAGACTGTCAGCTTTCCATAAAGTCCAAATTTCCTGGCCCTGAAGGAGTGGCTGGCTCTCCACCTTCTTTCCCTCCCTCCTAGCCAGGCACCGAGTACTCATTATCTGGGTCACAAAGGAGGATCACAAAAGAGCATCTCGGACATGACAGGAAGGTCTCCCCTCTGGCCATAAATACAACTCTCCATGAAGTGCATGAACCAGCCCAGAGGGCCCACCCTCCACCTGCACTCAGAAAGGAGAAGCCATGTGATCATCATGATACTATAACATGGATCATAACTCATGATCAGAGCCCTTCCCATGGGCTGGATGCTGAGCTGAGCTCTTTTAGGCACTTTCTCTCAGTCCTCATCAAAACTCCATAAGGCGGGTGCTATGACTATCCCTACTCTACAAAGTCACTGAGGCTTACAGAAGCAATTTCACCAGGGTCATGCAACTAGTTAGCAGTGGGGCAGGGACCCTCAGGGCTGTCTGAATACAGGTGTTTCTAATTATATCATACTCATGTGTATGGGGCTGAACCAGTGTCCAAGTATACCCATGTGTTCTTCTACCAATGAGGACCCCAATATGTACCATGAAGCTACTCTTTTTTTCTCTCTGATGAACAACACCCCTGCATGCATGGATGAAAAGCCTTTTTGCACACAGGGATGCCTGCCTAGGTCATAGTGATGCCATCCCTGTGAACGCCATTCTGTGTTCTGGACCCAGCCTGACAAGACTACCTAGTATTGGGCTTAATGATGAACCCACTTTCACATACACCCATATGCATCTTCCAGGAGTGCTGGACTCCAGAGACCAGGATTGACAGGTGAACTTTTAGCTAATGAACATGTTATCTAAGTGCCACCTCCCTCCCCGTAAGGGAGATCTGTGAGCCCCTAGGGGATCCACAAGCCCCTGTTCCTCCTTTTCATCTGATTTTCCCTTTTACAAACCCCCTCATGCCCACTGCCTGGCCGGGGAAGCCAGCCTTCCCTAGCTACAGAGGAAAATAATTAACTGCCGTCATTCTGGCTTAATTAGCTGCAGCATGGGGAAGGCAGTTGTGATGGAAGGAGACTGGGTTTCGGGGATATGAATTATGTGTTCCCAGTGCTTCATCACCCTCTGTTACTGTCTTATCTTTATTCATTCCGGCAAATTAAATTAGCACTGCCTTTCCAATCTTATTCTCCAGGAGAAATTAAACAACAGCAGCAAAGAGGGAATTGGTCATAATGGGGCTGTTTGATGTACTTTGAGTGTCCTGAATCTTAAAGCCCCACTGCCCTGGAAAATACCAGGTAATCAGATCTCCTGGGGATGCAGTTTGGAACATTCAGGGTTAGACATTTGCCTCTTCCTTTGTCTTTTTCTCTGCTCAAAATGTTTGAATTATGCTCTTTTAGCTATTTGGAAATATACAATAGATTATCATAAACTGTAGTCACCCTACTGATCTATCAAACATCAGGTCTTACTTCTATCAAATTGTATATTTGTACCCATTAATCAACTTTTCTTCGTCCCCTCCTCCTTCCCACCCTCTGGTAACCACCAATCTATTCTCTATTTTTATAAGACGCACCTTGTTAACTCCCACATATGAATGGGAACATGTGATATTTGTCTTTCTGTGCTTGGCTTATTTCACTTAACGTAATGACCTCCAGTTCTGTCCATGTTGCTACAAATGACAGGATGTCATTTTTTATGGCTGAATACTATTCCATTGTGTATATGTACCACTTTTTAAAAAAATTAATTCACCCATGGATGGGCATGTAGGTTGATTTCATATTTTGGCTGTTGTGAATAGTGCTGCAATAAACATGGGCATGCTTATTCTCTTCATTATGTTAGTTTCCTTTCTTTTGCATATACCCAGTAGTGGAATTTCTGAATCATATGGTAGTTCTATTTTTAGTTTTTTGAGGAAAAAACAGTTTCTCACAGTGCATGTACTAATTTATGTTCCCACCAACAGTGTGTGTATTCTCCTTTCTCCGCATCTCACAGGCGTCCATTATTAGCTGTCCCCCTTTTTTTTGAGACAGAGTCTCGCTCTGTTGCCCAGGCTGGAGCACAGTGGTGCGATTTCAGCTCACTGCAACCTCCGCCTCCCAGGTGCAGGTGATCATCTTGCCTCAGCCTCCTGAGTAGCTAGGAATACAGGCATTCGCCCCCATGCCTGGCTAATTTTTGTATTTTTAGTAGAAACGGGGTTTCACCATGTTGGCCAGGCTGGTCTCAAGCCTGTCTTTTTGATAATAGTCATTTGATCAGGTGTGAGGTGATATGTCATTGTGGTTTTGATTCGCATTTCTCTAAAGATAGTGATGTTGAGCATTTTTTCATATACCTACTGGCCATTTGTATGTCTTCTTTTAAGACAAAAAGAAGAATCTGATTCTTTTAAAATTAAAATCAGATTATTTATTTGTTTAGCTACTGAGTTGTTTGAGCTCCTTATATATTCTGTAATCTCTTGTCAAATGAATAGTTTGCATATATTTTCTCTCATTCTGTAGGTTATCTCTTCATTTTGCTGATTGTTTTCCTTGCTGTGCAGAAGCTTTTTAGCTTGATGTAATCCATTTTTCTATGTTTGCTTGGGTTGCCTGTGCTTTTGAGATCTTACACTAAATTCTTTGCTCAGACCAATGTCCTGGAGTGTTTTCACACTGTTTTCTTCTGGTAGTTTCATAGTTTCAGGTCTTAGATTTAAGTCTTTAATCCATTTTGATTTGATTTTTGGGAATGGTGAGAAATAGGGGTATAGTTTCGTCCTTCTGCATATGGTTATCCCGTTTTTTCCCACCACCATTTATTGAAGAGACTCCTTTCCCCACTGAATGTTCTTGGCACCTTTGTTGAAAATGAGTCAGCTATAAGTGTGTGGATTTATATCTGGCTTCTTAATTTTGTTCTATGTGCCTGTTTTTATGCCAGTACCATGCTGATTTTGTTACAATAGCTTTGTAGTATATTTTGAAGTCAGGTAGTGTGATGTCTCCAGCTTTGGTATTTTTGCTTAAGATTGCTTTGGCTATTCAGGGTCTTTTGTGGTTCTATACAAATTTTAGGATTGGTTTTTGAATTTCTGTGAAGAATGTGCTTGGTATTTTGATAGGGATTGCACTGAATCTGCAAATTGCTTTAGGTAGTATTGTCATTTTAACAATATTAATTTTTCTAATCCATGAGCATGCAGTATCTTTCTATTTTTTGGTGTCCTCTTCAGTTTCTTTCATCTGTGTCTTATAGTTTTTCTTGCATAGATCCTTCACTTCTTTGGTTAAATTGATTCCTAGGTTATCTTATATTCTTTGTAGCTATTGTAAATGGAGTTACTTTCTTGATTTCTTTTTCAGGTTGTTCACTGTTGGCATATATAAATCCTACTGATTTTTGTATGTCCATTTTGTATCCTGCAACTTTACTGAATTTATCAGTTCTAACAGTTTTTTAGGGGGAGTCACTAGGTTTCTCTAAGCACAACTGTGCCATCTGTGAACATGGTGAATTTGACTTCTTCCTTTCCAATTTGAATGCCCTTTTTTTTTGTTTTTTCCCCCCCATAGGTGGTTTTCAATGGCCTATGGATGGCCTTTATTTCTTCTCCCTAATTGCTCTGCCCAGGACTTTCAGTGTTATGTTGAATAAAAGTAGTGAAAGTGGGCATCTTGTTCCAGATCTTAGTGGAAATGCTGTCAGTTTTTCCCATTCAGTGTGATTTAGCTGTGGGTTTGTGATATATGGCCCTTATTATTTTGAGGTGTGTTCCTTCTATACTGATCTTGTTGACAGTTTTCATCACAAAGGGATGTTGAATACTATCAAATGCTTTTTCAACATCTATTGAATGAGCATATGGTTTTTGTTCTTGGTTCTGTTAATGTGATGTATTATGTTTATTGATTTGTGTATGTTGAAGCATCTTCGCAGCCCCGAGATTAATCCCACTTGATCATGGCAAATGATCTTTTTAATATGCTGTTGAATTCAGCTTGCTAGTACTTTGTTGAGGATTTTTACATCTCTGTTCATCTGTGATATTGGCCTGTAGTTTTCTTTTCTTGTTGTGTCTTTGGTTTTGGTATCAAGGTAATCCTGGACATGTAGAATGAGTTTGGACGTATTCCCTCCTCTTCAGTTTTTTTGAAGAGTTTGAGTAGAATTGGTATTAGTTCTTCTTTAAATATTTGGTAGAATTCAGCAAGCAGTGAAATCATCAAGTTCTGGGCTTTTCTTGGATGGGAGACTTATGACCTTGATCTTGTTACTCATTACTGGTTTGTTCAGGTTCTCTATTTCTTCATGGTTCAATATTGGTAGGGTACATATGCCTGGAATTTATCTGTTTCTTTTAGGTTTTCCAATTTATTGGCACATAGTTGTCTGTAGCAGTCTTTGTACTGTTACAAATGATTATTTATATTTCTGTGGTATCAGTTGTTATGTTTCCATTTACAGTTCTGATTTTATTTATTTGGGTCTTCTATCTTTTTTTTCTTAGTTATTCTAGCTAAAGCTTTGTCTATGTTTTATTTTTTTTGAAAACCCCAACTTTTTGTTTCATTGATCTTCTGTATTTTTTTTTTGCTTAAATTTCATTTATTTCTGCTCTATCTTTATTATTTCTTTCCTTCTACTAATTTAGGGTTTGGTTTGTTCTTGTTTTTCTAGTTCCTTGAGATGCATTGTTAGGTTGTGTATTAGTCAGGGTTCTCTAGAGGTATAGAACTATTAGGATAGATATATATTAGGTTGTGTATTAGTCAGGGTTCTCTAGAGGTATAGAACTATTAGGATAGATATATATAAAGGGGAGTTTATTAAGTATTAACTGACAGGATCACAAAATCCCATACTAGGCCATCTGCAGGCTGAGGAGCAAGGAGAGCCAGTCCAAGTTCCAAAACTGAAGAACCTGGAGTCCGATGTTCAAGGGCAGGAAGCATTCAGTACAGGAGAAAGATGTAGGCTGGGAGGCTAGGCCAGTCTCTCTTTTCACATTTTTCTGCCTGCTTATATTCTAGCCACACTGGCAGCTGGTTAGATTGTGCCCACCCAGATTACGGGTGGGTCTGCCTTTCCCATCCCACTGACTCAAATGTTAATTTCATTTGGCAGCATCCTCACTGCCACACCCAGGGTCAATACTTTGTATCCTTCAATCCAATCAAGTTGACACTCAGTATTAACCATCACAAGTTGTTTATTTCTGCTTTTTAAATATAAATGTTTATTGTTGTAGGCTTCTCTCTTAGTACTGCTTTTGCTGTATCCCATAGATTTTGGTATATTTCTGTTTTCATTTTTTTCAAGAAATTAAAAAATTTTCCTCCTAATTTCTTCATTGACCCATTGGTTGTTCAAGAGTATGTTGTTTAATTTTCATGTGTTTGTGTGTCTTTTCCAAGATTCTTCTTGTTATTGATATCTAGTTTTATTCCATTGCAGTCATAAATGATACTTGATATGATTTTAATTTTAAAAAATTTGTTGAGATTTGTTTTGTGGCTTAAGATATAATCTATTCTGGAAAATGTTCCGTGTGATGATGAAAAGAATATGTATTCTGCAGCAGTTGGGTGAGTGTTCTGCAAAGGTCAGTAAGGTCTTTTTGGTTTAGTGTGTAGTTTAACTTCAATGTTTCTTTGTTGATTTTCTGTCTGGATGATCTGTCTATTACTGGGGGTGGGGTGTTGAAGTTTCCTACTATTGTTGTATTGCAGCCTGTCTCTCCCTTTATAACTATCAGTGTTTAATTTATACACTTGGGAGCTCTAGTACAGGGTGCATAGATAATTATAATTGTTATGTCATCTTGCTGAATTGACCCCTTTATCATTTTATAGTAACCTTCTTTGCTTCTTTTTATTTTTGACGAAGTCTCACTCTGATGCCCAGGCTGGAGTGCAGTGACGTGATCTTGGCTCACTGCAACCTGCAACCTCCACCTCTCAGTTTCAAGGGATTCTCCTGCCTCAGCCTCCTGAATAGCTAGGATTACAGGCACCCACCACCATGCCTGGCTAATTTTTGTATTTTTAGTAGCGACAGAGTTTCACCATCTTGGCCAGGCTGGTCTTGAACTCCTGACCTCATGATCCACCTGCCTCAGCCTCCCAAAGTGCTGGGATTAAAGGTGTGAACCACCACGCCCTGCCCTTTGCCTCTTTTTAGTCTTTGATTTGTAGTCTATTTTATCCAATATAAATATAGCTACTCCTGCTCTTTTTTGGGTTTCCAGTGGCATGGAATATCTTTTTTCACCCTTTCATTTTCAGTCTATGTGTGTCCTTATAGGGGAAGTGGATTTTTTTTTTCTTTCTGAGAAAGAGTCCCACTCTGTCACCCAGGCTGGAGTACAGTGGTGTGAACTCAGCTTACTGCAACCTGTGCCTCCTTGGTTCAAATGATTCTCTTGCCTCAGCCACCTGAGTAGCTGGGATTACAGGAGTGTGCCACCATGCCTGGTTAATTTTTTTGTATGTTTAGTAGACACAGGGTTTCACCATGTTGGCCAGGTTGGTCTGGAACTCCTGACCTCGGGCAATCCACCTGTCTTGGCCTCCCAAAGTGCTGGGATTACAGGCATCAGCCACTGTGCCTGGCCTGAAGTGGGTTTTTTTTTAAGGCAGTACAAAGTTGGGTCTCTTTTCTTTATCAATTTAGCTGCTGTATGTCTTTTAGTTAGAAAATTAAATTCATTTACATTCTGTGTTATTATTGATAAGTAAGGACTTACTACTGCCATCTTGTTGCTAGTTTTTTGGTTGTTTTATAAATCTTTTCCTTCCTTGTCTTACTTTGTGATGAAATTATTTTCTTTGGTAGTACATTTTAATTCACTGCTTTTTATATCTTGTGAATCTGTTGTAGGTTTTTTGCTTTGTGGTTACCATGAGGCTTATAAAACCATCTAATAGATATGACAAGTTATTTTGAAGAGATGACAACTATCTTAGATCACAAAGGAAAGAACAGAAATGAAGAAAGAGCAAATGGGGAAAACTTCTACACTTTAACTCCACCCCCTAATTTTGACTTTATGTTGTCCCAATTTGCACATGTTAGATTGTGAATATCTTAACAGGTTGCTGTAGCTATTATTGTTTTTGATAGATTTATCTTTTGGGATTCACAGTAGAGTCAGGAGTGGATTTCATAATTCATTTCCACCACAATTACAGTATTAGGGTATTTTGGGTTTCTTAATTTTACCACTGGGTTTTATATTTCAAGTGTTTTCTATTTGAATGTTAGTTTTATTTCTTTCAGATTGAAGAACTCTTGTTAGCATTTCTTGTAAAATGGGTCTGGTGGTGGTGAATTTCTTCAGCTTTTGTTTGTCTGGAAAAATCTTTATCTCTCTTTCATATTTGAAGGATAACTTTGCTGGATACTATATTCTTGGATGGCAGTTTATTTTTTTTTTTCTTTCAGAACTTTGAAAATATCACCCCACTCCCTCCTGGCCTGTGTGAGAAGTCTGTTGTTAGACAAATTGGAGCTCCTTTATATGTTGTTTGCTTCTTTCTTCTTGCTGCTTTTAGGACCCCTTCTTTGTCCTTGACCTTTGAGGGTCAGATTAATATATGTCTTGAGGTAGTCTTATTTGGGTTGAATCTATGTAGTGTCCTCTGACTTTCCTGGAGCTGGATATTTATATATTTCTCAAGTTTTGGAAAGTTTTCTGTTATCATTTCTTTGAATAAGCTTTATACCTCTTGCTCTTGCTCAGCTCCCTCCCTTGAACACTAATAATTCTTAGATTTGGTCTTTTGAGGTAATTTTCCATGTCTTGTAGGTGATCTTCATTCTTTTTCATTCTTTTTTGTTTTTCCCCTCTGACTGGATTATTTTTCAAACAGCATATCTTCAGGCTAACTGATTTTTTCCCCTTTCCTTAATCCATTCTGCTGTTGAGACCATCTAATGAATTTTTCAGTTGAGCACATGTATTTCTCAGTTCCAAGGTTTCTGTTTGATTTTTAAAAATTTCAATCTTTTTGTTAAATTCCTCTGATAAATTTTGGAATTGCTTTTCTGTGTTATCTTGGAGATCACTGAGTGTCGGGGGAAATTCAGCCCCTGATATTTCACATAGGTTCTTTTCTATTTTCTCTGTGTTGGCTGGTCTGAGAAATAAAGGGAAAGAGTACAAAAGAGAGAAATTTTAAAGCTGGGTGTCCGTGGGAGACATCACATGTTGGCAGGTTCCATGATGCTCCCTGAGCTATAAAACCAGCAAGTTTTTATTAGCAATTTTCAAAGGGGAGGGAGTGCACGAATAGGGTGTGGGTCACTGAGATCACATGCTTCAAGGGTGAAAAAAGATCACAAGGCAGGAGGTCATGGCGATTTCACAAGGTCAGGGCAAAACTAGAATCAGTAATGAACTTCCATGTCCAGCTGTGCATGCATTGTCATTGATAAACAAGGTACAAGAGCAGAGAACTGGTCTGACTAGAATTTACCAGGCTGGAATTTCCTAATCCTAGCAAACCTGGGGGTGCTGCAGGAGACTAGGCTGTGTTTCGTCCCTATCTATATCTGCATAAGGCAGACACCCCCAGAGGGGCCATTTCAGAGGCCTCCTCTGGGAATGCATTCTTTTCCCAGGGCTGTTAATTATTAATATTCCTTACTGGGGAAAGAATTCAGTGATATTTATCTTACCTGTTTTTGGTAATAACAGAAATATAGCTCTGTTCCACCCAGCCCACAGACAGCCAGACTTTTAAGGTTATCTCCCTTGTTCCCTGAAAACAGATGTTATCCTGTTCTTAAGGTGCCCAGATTTCATATTGTTCAAACACACATGCTCTACAATTTATGCAGGTAACGCAATCATCACAGGGTCCTGAGGTGACATTCATCGTGAGCTTACGAAGATGATAGGATTAAGAGATTGAAGTAAAGACAGGTATAGGAAATCACAAGAGTATTGACTGGGGAAGGGATAAATGTCCATAAAATATTTACAGTTTATGTTCAGAGATGGCAGTAAAGACAGGCGTAAGAAATTATAAAAGTATTAATTTGGGGAACTAATAAATGTCCATGAAATCTTCACAATTTATGTTCTTCTGCCACAGCTTCAGTCGGTCCCTCCGCTCAGGGTCCCTGACTTCCCGCAACAATTGCATTTTTTAAAAACTACTATTTTGGATTCTTGGTCAGAGAGTTCACACATCACTGTCTTGTTAGGGTCAGTCACTGGTTCCTTGCTTTGTATGTTTGAACAGGTCATGGTTCCCTTTTTTGCTTTTGTTTATTGTGGATGTATGTCTATGTCTTTTCGTTGAAGGATTATTTTTTGCAGTCTTTTCTGGCTGGCTTGTTTCGGTTTTTATTAGACATGCTTGTCAGAGAGTTTGTAATTTACCTGTTGATTTTCTTTATTTTTTCCCCCATACTGTTGCTGCCTCCTTTTTGACACTAGATGGCGCCTTAAGCACATGCTTGCCTTGGTTCTAAACAAGCAATTAGAGCGCTGCCTTTACTGAATGCGGGGAAAGTCCCAAAGGGGAATACCCCAGTAGTGCAGGAAGCCTGGCTAGGGGTTCATGCCCAGGGAACTTGTGGAATGAACCTGCTACAGCATGGTACTGCTTAATGGCTACTCTGATTTGGCATTTCCTTTGGCTGAGTTACTGAGCAGAGGTTCCAGAATTGGGGATGGTAGTCCTGCCTCCCCTCTTTGTCTCTGACTGTTTGCAGGGATATTTCTCCCTTTGGGCATTCCTGAGACTTCTCATGGATTGAGGCAGGGACACATCTTCTGCTAGGAAACCAAAGATGGTGGGTTTACTTCAATCTCACTTTTTCTGATGTAGAAAGTGTGAGTCATGGGGAAATTTTCCATGCACTTGGTGCTGGGCAGTTTGAGAGAGGGATGTTATGGATATGGAAGTCCAATTCTCTTAGCATCTGCTCAGAGTTTTTTCACTTCTTGTGGCCCTGGGAACTGTCTCCTCTTTATATGTGAATTCTTGGATATTGCTGGCAATAATCTCAGTGCTGACTAGTTGTTTCTGGTTTTCTATGGAGGGGGAGTGAAACTAGCTTGCTACAACACTGCCATTTTGGAACCAGAAGCCTGGAAGTTTTTTTTTTAAAGATTCCAACCCAGGATCCTCTCTGAGGCAACTCCTAGCCCTGTGACCAGAGGACCGTCTATGGGTTGCCAAACTTGTTCTGCACATTTGTCTGTGAGACTTGTCAAAAACAGATTCCTGGACCACAGAATATAACTCTCCAAGCTGGTGGCCTGGGAATGTGCCTCTCCCCAAAGCTTTCAGAATAGTGTTGATTAAGGTAGTCTATGACTCAGACTTTGGGACTCACTACTGTAACCTTAGTGTTCCTAACTTATTATTATTATTATTTTTTAATTATTATTATACTTTAAGTTCTAGGGTACATGTGCATAACATGCAGGTTTGTTACATATGTATACTTGTGTCATGTTGGTGTGCTGCACCCATCAACTCGTCAGCACCCATCAACTCGTAATTTACATCAGGTATAACTCCCAATGCAATCCCTCCCCCCTCCCCCCTCCCCATAATAGGCTCCGGTGTGTGATGTTCCCCTTCCCGAGTCCAAGTGATCTCATTGTTCAGTTCCCACCTATGAGTGACAACATGTGGTGTTTGGTTTTCTGTTCTTGTGATAGTTTGCTGAGAATGATGGTTTCCAGCTGCATCCATGTCCCTACAAAGGACACAAACTCATCCTTTTTTATGGCTGCATAGTATTCCATGGTGTATATGTGCCACATTTTCTTAATCCAGTCTGTCACTAATGGACATTTGGGTTGATTCCAAGTCTTTGCTTTTGTGAATAGTGCTGCAATAATCATACGTGTGCATGTGTCTTTATAGAAGCATGATTTATAATCCTTTGGGTATATACCCAGTAATGGGATGGCTGGGTCATATGGTACTTCTAGTTCTAGATCTTTGAGGAATCACCATGTTGTTTTCCATAATGGTTGAACTAGTTTACAATCCCACCAACAGTGTAAAAGTGTTCCTGTTTCTCTACATCCTCTCCAGCACCTGTTGTTTCCTGACTTTTTAATGATTGCCATTCTAACTGGTGTGAGATGGTATCTCATTGTGGTTTTGATTTGCATTTCTCTGATGGCCAGCGATGACGAGCATTTTTTCATGTGTCTGTTGGCTGTATGCATGTCTTCTTTTGAGAAGTGTTTGTTCATATCCTTTGCCCACTTTTTGATGGGGTTGTTTGTTTTTTTCTTGTAAATTTGTTTGAGTTCTTTGTAGGTTCTGGATATTAGCCCTTTGTCAGTTGGGTAGATCGCAAAAATTTTCTACCATTCTGTAGGTTGCCTGCTCACTTTGATGGTAGTTTCTTTTGCTGTGCAGAAGTTCTTTAGTTTAATTAGATCCCATTTGTCAATTTTGGCTTTTGTTGCCATTGCTTTTGGTGTTTTAGACATGAAGTCCTTGCCCATGCCTATGTCCTGAATGGTATTACCTAGGTTTTTTTCTAGGGTTTTTATGGTATTAGGTCTAACATTGAAGTCTCTAATCCATCTTGAATTATTTTTCGTATAAGGAGTAAGGAAAGGATCCAGTTTCAGCTTTCTACTTATGGCTAGCCAATTTTCCCAGCACCATTTATTAAATAGGGAATCCTTTCCTCATTTCTTGTTTTTGTCAGGTTTGTCAAAGATCAGATGGCTGTAGACGTGTGGTATTATTTCTGAGGACTCTGTTCTGTTCCATTGGTCTATATCTCTGTTTTGGTACCAGTACCATGCTGTTTTGGTTACTGTAGCCTTGTAGTATAGTTTGAAGTCAGGTAGCGTGATGCCTCCAGCTTTGTTCTTATGACTTAGGATTGTCTTGGCAATGCGGGCTCTTTTTTGGTTCCATATGACCTTTAAAGCAGTTTTTTCCAATTCTGTGAAGAAAGTCATTGGTAGCTTGATGGGGATGGCATTGAATCTATAAATTGCCTTGGGCAGTATGGCCATTTTCATGATATTGATTCTTCCTATCCATGAGCATGGTATGTTCTTCCATTTGTTTGTGTCCTCTTTTATTTCACTGAGCAGTGGTTTGTAGTTCTCCTTGAAGAGGTCCTTTACATCCCTTGTAAGTTGGATTCCTAGGTATTTTATTCTCTTTGAAGCAATTGTGAATGGAAGTTCATTCCTGATTTGGCTCTCTGTTTGTCTGTTACTGGTGTATAAGGATGCTTGTGATTTTTGCACATTAATGCCTAACTTATTTTTTTAAAGGAGAGGAGGTCCCAGTCATACCCAGTGTTCATCAATATCCAGCTCTCCTTTCCTACCTGGATACATGGCAGTCTATACTTTCCAGCTTCCCTTGCAGGTAGGCAGACATTGTGACTAGTTCTGACCAACTGACAGTGAGTAGACTTGACATGTGAAACTTCTGAGCTGAAGCAGTGAAAACTCCCTGCAGGATCTTCCAGCTTTCCCTTATTCTTTGTTGGAGATCATGGAAGCAGCATGTTGACATGGTTGGCACATAAGATCAAAGCAACCTGGATAACTGGGTTAACACATGGAAGATAGCAGCTTTGGAGAATCACCTGATTTGCAGTGCAGTTTGTGAGAGATAAAGAAATAGAGATAAACTCCCAGTCAGTGAGATTTGGGCTGTTTGTTACTATAGCATAACACTAGCCTATCCTGATTAATACTGATCTCTCTGAGAATCTGGTGAAAACTACGGATCTTCGCCTTAGGAAAATGTGCACTTACATATAATCATAAAATTTAGGGTATCTTCAGCTGGGCATGGTGGCTCACGCCTGTAATCCCAGCTACTAGAAAGGGTGAGGCAGGAGAATTGCCTGAGCCAGGGAGGCAGAAGTTGCAGTGAGCCAAGATTGCACCATTGCACTCTAGCCTGGGCAACAAGAATGGGACTCCATCTCAAAAAAATAAAATAAAATAAAAATAAAATTTAGGCTACCTTCTTGGGGTTTCTTTTCCTACCTAATAATAATAATAAATTATTAATATTATCATTTTTTAGATAGGGTCTTACCCTATTACCCAGGCTGGAGTGCAGTGGCATGATCATGGTTCACTGCAACCTCGACCTCCCAGGGTCAAGCAATCCTACCACCTCAGCTTCCTGAGTAACTGGGGCCACAGGTGTACAACGCTACACCTGGATCATTTTTTAAAAACATTTTTGTAGAGACGGGTCTCACTATGTTGTCCAGACTGGCCTCAAACTCCTGGACTCAAGCAATCCTCCCACCTTGGCCTCCCAATGTGCTGGAATTACAGGCATGAGCCACTGCACCTGGCCCAGATCTAGGAATTATTGACTCAAGTCACTGCCAATTCACCCTCTGTGACCTGATTTGTAATGATGGTGGTATTCTCCCCCGTCAATGCTCTTTGTCCTTGCTCTCCTTCATTGGTGGCCTTTGGGAGCTCCAGCTCTCTGCTCGTACTCCTCGAGTGTGCGTCCAAACCCATCCAAATGGCGGGAAGAATGAAAGGCCTCATTTATCAGCACCTACCCTCCTTAGAAGGTATATGGGAATACAATTAGAGTTATATAATTAGGAATTATATATGTATTTGTAATATTAAATTTGATTAAATTTCAGGGGTTTTGATCTCCTTGGATCGTATCCTCTCATTCATAAGTCATGGATTAATAACCCCAACTCTTACCCGAGGCCAGAAAACTCCCAGAGGCTCATGGGACATTTTCCAGGACCTCACCCATGTCTAATGAAGGATTTCCCAGTCAGAAGTGGAGCCCCACCTTTGAACCCCCAGGCCTGGTGGGGTTCCCTTGCCCCACCTCAGTGGCATCTACAGTCAAAGCTTAGGCTTGGCAGACATTGACACTTGTAGTCAGGAACTGCCACCTACTTTCCTGCCTGAGGCTTAGTTTCTGGGACTTCAGCTGTTAGAAAAACACCAAACTTCTGAAGACCCCAGATGCCTTCAGTCTGGGTCTCTGCTTTCACCTGCAAGGGGCTGACTTGGCTTGGTAAAGAGGAGAATCCCCAAGTCACTGAGTTCTGGATTCAAGAGATGGATCAGACACTTGCTAGATGTGTGGGTTTGAACAAGTCACTTAACATTTCTAGGCCTCAGTTTCTCCATCCAAGAAATGTGAATATTGTACTAGATCATCCCTCCCATGTCCACACATCTTCCACTCTAACTAAACTAGGCAGGTCTCTACTCTGGAGACCATCCCTGCCTCCCCACCTTTGTGCACTCCAATTCGTCTGCCAAGAGAGCTTCCCCTTTTCCCGTCTCCATCTCTCACTTTAAAATATTCCCTACATTCTAAGACCTGGTTCAAAAGCCATCAAAGTCTCCCGTGACTCAACTAGAAGGACTGAATAGTCTTGTGGCTACCCTTCACTTTCTGCTGTTATCTCCGTATTTCCCAAACTTTCCCAATTAGAGAAAGCCAATGTTTATTGAACACCTACTATATGCCAGTTTTTGTGTAATGTGCTTCACCAGGATCCATTTTTTATTTTTCCCAGCAACCTATGAGGTAGACATGACCATCCCAGTTCACAGAGGTGGACGTGGAGGCTTAGGGAGATCAGGTGAGTCATTACAGGT
Source organism: Trachypithecus francoisi (assembly GCF_009764315.1). Lineage (NCBI taxonomy): Eukaryota > Metazoa > Chordata > Mammalia > Primates > Cercopithecidae > Trachypithecus > Trachypithecus francoisi. The sequence continues at coordinate 95,352,720 of NW_022681457.1, read as the reverse complement.
AGGGACCAGTAAGGGACATGTGGACCCAGGACTGTCTGCCTCCCACGTGGGGGGTCCCTAGTGCAGGGACTGTATCTTGTCCCTGGTGGGTACCCTGTGGGTGCCTGTTGGGGGGCTGTGGGTTGTACCCACCTCCAGCTGCCTGTGGCTCAGAAATCAGCAGGTATAACCATGTGGCTCTGGGCGTGGGCTTGATGACCAAATGCTGGGCAGGTCTCTCTCCTTTCAGCAGTTCAAAGCTAAGACAAGAGGAGAAGAAACCTGTGCTGGGTGCAGAGGCATCCCCCTCCACCTCTGTGTCCCTAAGGGCACACGGGTGGAATGCAGAGTGCGTCTTGGCTGCTGGATTTGGGAGAATTAACTTCTCCACTCGGGGCTTACATTTCAGGCTGCTGTGAGCAGAGTCAGGAGGTGGTGGAGCGGAGCGGGGAGGTGGGAAGGGGAAGGTGCGAACTCCCAGCCCTGGCGCTCTGGCATCTGTGGCTTCTCCGCTGCCTCTCCCCATCGCTCTTTCTCTGTGCTTATTATTCTCTCCCCCGTCTCTTCGGTCTCAATGTGGCCTTTTCCATCTTCTCCAGCTCGTTCCTCCATCCCTCTGCCTGCGTCTGTTGTGACATGTTTCTCTCTCCTGTCTCCCTCCGCCTCTGCCTGCGAGTGTGTCCTGTGAGCGTCCCCTTCTCTCTCTGAGATTGTGCCTCTTTCTCACTTATATCCTCTCACAACGGCTCTCTCTTCGTGGATTTGTCTGTAACTGCCTTCATATATTCGTGTAGTTGATTTTTCTATCTTTATCTCCTGCTGGGCATTTCTCATTCTGTGTTTTTACTTCCTAGTGTGAATCTGTTTTTTCTTTTCCTTGTGCTGTAGATGCCTAGCTGGGGTTGCCTTCCTGCCCCTGCCCAGTGCCTGGGGCTGGGACAGACGTACTCACTCACTTAGCAATTACTCACTGAGCTCTTATTTGTGCCAAGGGTGGCAACGCAGCAGAGGGTTCAGTCTAGTGGGGGAGACAGAGACAATTCAAGCACCGCAAGGCATGCAGATGACCACACGTGGTGATGAAGAGTATGGGGTGTGATGAGCACATAGGATCCAGGGTCTGACCTCACCAGGAGGTCAAGGTGGGCTTCCTGAAGGAGGTGATTTGGAGCCAAGAAGCCAAAGTCTGGGAAGGAGCTGGCCCCTGCTAGAGTAAATAGGGTGGGGAAGATAATTCTGTTCTAGTTATTTATTGCTGCATAACAAACTACTCTAAGATTCAGTGGCTTAAAACAACCATTTTATTTTGCTCATGATGTTGTGGGCCAGGAATTTGGGAGGGGCTCAGCTGGGCCACTTAGTGTCAGCCAGGAGCAATGTTGGGGCTGGAGGGTCCCTTCCAAGATGACATCTTCACCATTTGGCATTTTGGTACTTCTTGGCTCTTTCTTCAGATGGCATCTCCTCCAGAATCTTCTGTGTGCCTTTAGCTTCCTCACCAGATGATAGCATCATGATAGATGGAGCTCTTAGATGGAGGCACAGGGCTGCAAGAGACTGTAAACTAAAATGAAAATCCCAAGCCCACAATCAACTAAAGGGACCCCCTCTTGGCCCAGGGGACCCTAGAAAAACCTTAAAAACGGAGTCCCGGCCTTGACAGGGTAGGAAGTCCGACGTGCCTTGTTATACTGGCTTCCTTTTACAGCTTAGACGTAACAGCTGACCAGCATTAATGTTAAAATAGAGATCATAAGGCTGACAGAATTGATTATCTATGGCAATAAGATACCAAATTATAAACAGGACCTAAGACCATCCCAGGAAAGGGTTAAATCACACAACCCTACACTTCGAGAATAATCTGTGTTCTAATTGCCACAGGTTTTCTTTCTTCTCTATCAGCCAAACAAGCACTGACCTTGAGATAAGCAATGTTAGAGCAGTTACAGCTCACCAACCACCAGACACCGACTAACTGACTCCCAGTTCCACAAGGCATAACTACAGCTTTGATTGGGCAAGAGACTGATTTCAGTAACTTTCTCCTGATAAGAAGACTACCTACCATGGCCAGGTTACAGAGACTGCATATTTAAATGCCTTTGTGGCCACCTTCATGAATATTCATAGCTCCTCCTATAAACTGTTGAATATGTATGTTTGGCCAACCTATTCAGCTTAAATTTCTGTCTTATCCTGCCCTCCTTTGAAAGGCCTTGTAACGTCTTTGGTAGGAGGCAATGCTTCCTAGCTTGAGAAATGGCCACTTTGCAGGCTGTAATCATTTATAAGAAATAAAGTCTCCTTTCCAATTTATAAATTGTGTGATTTTTTTTTTTTTTAAATTTAGAGACAGGGTCTTGCTCTGCTGCCCAGCCTGGAGTGCAGTGGCACGATCATGGCTCACTGCAACCTTGAATGCCTGAGCTCAAGGAATCCTCCCACCTCAGCCTCCTGAGTAGCTGGGAGTACAGGCACATACCACCATACCTGGCTAATTTTAAATTTTTTGTGGAGATGGTGTCTTGCCATGTTGGCCAGGCTAGTCACCTACTCCTGGCCTCAAGCAATCCTCCCTCACTGGCCTCCCAAAGCACTGGGATTACAAGCATGAGCCATCATGACCACCCTAAATTGTGTGATTTTTAAGTCCAGTGTAAATTTTAAGTTAAGAAGACTAAGGCAGAAGCTGCCAGACCCCTTGAAGTCTAGACTGAGACCTGGAATAATGTCACCTCTACCATACTCAGTTGGTCAAAGCAGTCACAGGCCAGCTCACATTCAGTGGGAGGGGACCTAGTGCCCACTTCTTGACTGAAGGAGTAGCAAAGAATTCCATCTTTAATTTACCATACTTTCAAAGTAGAGGATATACTATGTATGTACACCGAACATTTGAATAGACTGTGGTAAGTGCTATAGACAGGGAAAGTTCAGGGAACTGTTCTGGAAGTCAGGACGAGGAAACAAAGGGAGAACTCTTACCCAGTGAGAATGGAGCAGGGCCAAGAGTAAGGTGGGAAATCAGAGCAGACTTCCTGCAGGAGGAGGCACTCAAGCTAGGTCTGGAAGTTTAGCTGGGACATGGAGATGTGGAGATAAGTGCAAGGATAGTCTCAGCTTAGGAAACAGTCTGAGCAAAGGGTCGACAGAGGTAAACCTCTGCCAGGGATCCTGGGGCCATGGGGGAGCTTGGATTGCCTGGAGCACTGGTCACCCTTCAGAAGGGAAGTTGTGGGAGCTGTGGCTGCAAGGGCAGGTTGTGGTTGATGGAGCAAAGGGGAAGAACCTTGAATTCCAGCCTAAGTCATTTTAGTAAGAGCCCCTGGCAGAGGCTGGGGAAGAAAGTCTTGGAGCTGAGAAAGGTTGGGGTCAGTGGCTAGAAGTGTGCAAGGAGGATAAGAATGGGGAGGGAAACATCTCAGCAGAGGATCTGGGGAGGAGGAGGAGGTCATTTCATTAAGCAAGGACAGAGATGAGATGGAAGCCTGAACTAGAGTGGGGGCTACTGAAATGTGGAGGAGTGGCGGAGAATAATAATACTAACAGCTATCCTTGACTGAGGATTTCGACCGCTCAGGCACTTTATACATGATCATATTTAAGTCTTACAGCCACTTTGTAAGGTAAGTACTATTGTCATCTACAATTTGCAGGCATATTGTTAAGGCTCAGAGAGGTAAAGAAACTTGTCCAAGATCACACAGCAAGTAGTAGAGTTGAGATCCCCAAGACTAAGTCTGCTCTTCTCTAGAGCCTATGCTTCTGATCTCTGTTCTGTTAGAGGGAAGAATTGGCTCAGTAATTGTTCATATAGGACTGAAGGTGGGGAGAACAAGACAGAAAAAGGTAGACCTGCAGATGATATCACAATGTCTGCTCTGATTACTAGAAGGGAGGCTGGACACCTCACAAGACTTGAGGACCCATAAGTGGTGGCTTTGGGTGGGTGGTTTCCTGGGCTAGGGGTAAGGGGAAGTGTCTGGGGAGTTGGTTTGGATGGGTAGGTTCAAGGGGCATGTAGGCTATAGGTGGGTGTACCGGAGGGAGGGGTCTCCAGAAGGCATCTACAAAGGGAGAAGGTGTGGCAATTGGAAGGAGTGAAATGAACTTGGAGGGCTGGCAGGGATCAGAGAGGGTAAGCAGCTTGCCCAAGGTCATCCGGTGAGTGAGGAGCAGACAGAGAAGGGCTCCTGACTCCATCTTGTGCCTTCTAAAGATATTAAAAGCACAGGCTTTGGACAGAGCTATGTTTAAATCGCAGTTCCATCACTGAGCCTTTGGGCCAGTTGCTCCATGTATTAGTCCATTCTCATGGTGCTATAAAGAACTGCCTGAGATTGGGTAATTTATGAAGGAAAGAGGTTTAGTTGACTCACAGTTCCACAGGGCTGAGGCGGCCTCAGGAAACTTACAATCATGGCAGAAGGGGAAGCAAACACGTCCTTCTTCACATGGCGGCAGGAAGGAGAAGTGCTGAACAAAGGGGAAAAGCTCGTTATAAAACCATCAGCTCTTGTAAGAACTCACTATCATGAGAACAGCATAGGGTAACAGCCCCCATGATTCAATTACCTCCAAGCGGGTCCCTCCTATGACACATGGGGATTATGGGAACTACAATTCAAGATGAGATTAGGGTGGGGACAGAGCCAAACCATATCATTCCGCTTCTCTGAGTCTCAGTTTCCCATCTGTAATCTTCCTTACCATCATAATCACCATCCATCTCTTCACCACCATCTTCAATCAGTGAGGGGTACAGTCTCTTTCTCCCTGGTGACCCTTACCCACCCTCATCTCCTCTGAATGACTGTTGCACCCACCCCCACCCACTGCCGCCTGGCCTGGCCTCAGAGCAAGCCACTGTTGATCTGTAAGGAGTGCACAGAGGAAATGTGGCCTGCTGGACCCCGAGCTGCTGTGCCAGGGAGGAGGGCAGAAGCCTTGAGGCCAGTTCGCTCAGGGGGTCATCCCTCAGGGGTCATCCAGATCACCAGGCTAGTCAGGGCTGAGAGGGAAGAGCACTAGAGCTCCTACTGAGGGCCAGGCACCGCATATAAAATATTACATTTATTCCTCATAGCCCTCCATACTGTAGATATTGTATTTCCATTTCACAGATGAGAAAACTGAGGCTTAGAGAGGTAAAGAACTTGCCCAAGCCCACAGCATGTCAGCAGCAGGGCTGGGTCTGAGCACAGTATTGCCAGGCTTACTGTCTGGCATCATTCCCAGCAGGCATTGCTAAATGGGTATCTAGGTCTCTGCAATGCCCCTGCTGGGCTCTGGGTCTCTGCGCTGTCTCTCAGACCACTACCCATTACAGGGACCCCTTTAGGGGACTGACAGACTCTGGATCTGATACCAGAGACTATGAATGTTTCCTCTCTTAGAAAATTACCCCCTTGAAAGTGGAGATTATCTGGCTTCTCTGAGGACTCCCGGAAGATCCCAGTGGAGCTGAGACCCACCAAGCAGAGGACTCTGTCCTCTCAGCCTTCCTTCTATGACTGTCACCTCTGCTCATTCATCACTGTTATTTGTGCAGGGAGGGTGGGTAACTGAGAGAGTGGGCTGTTGATGGGGCTGGTGGCTGGGTTCCAATTGGGCCTCACTGTTTGCCACCCATGGGGCCTAGGGCTAGTCACTATGCACCTCTGACCTGCTCACCTGCAAAGTGGGGGCATCATGTCCCTGCCTTGTTGGGGATATGGGGAGATTCAGTGGGATAATAGCGGTGTAAACGGCTTTGCTCATCACCTGCATGTGACAATTGCCTGCTCATGGGATTACCAACTGTCTAATGCTCCAAATGCCTTCCAACCTTGGATAGAGAAGAAGCCCCCTCCCAGGCTCCCCATGGACACTCAGGGAAAGGAAACACCTCACAGTGGTGACGGGACAAGCTCAGTGGGAAAGTGGGGGACCGTATCCCCTGGGCCCTGTCTGCTGCTAGTCACTGGGGTGGGGCCTTCAGGGTCTCAGGTTTATCCTCCGCACAGCTCTGTGACATGGGTGTCACCAGCCCTGTCTTATAGATCAGGAATCAAAGGCTCAGGGAGGATCATACAGCAGGGAGGGATTCATTTGTCACCCAAGGGCTCCTTCCACTGACGACATTCTCAGGGCTGCCCGGGAACCAAGAGGTGGAGATAAGTATCTGGTCTGCCATTGGTGGGGCACTTACAGTGCTGAATACTCTGCTACACCCATCCCGTGGTTACTGACCTCTCACAAGCAGCTGATGACAGGTGCTGTTATCACCCCATTTCCCAGATGTGGACACTGAGGCTCAAGAGCTTACGTGGCATTCCTAGGGCATGGCCACTCAGTGTGGGAACCAAGACTTGAACTCTGCATCTGACAGCAGAGTCCACCCTCCTACCCAGCCCTCTAGGCCTCCAGCTACTGTCCCTCTGATCCCTAGAGTCCATGGCCTGGTGGGGGAGCAGCCAGTGAGTACTGTGGCAGGACTTAAACCTGGGTCTGTTTGACCCAGACCTAAGCCCTTAGCCCCAGTGATCCTAGTCTTCAGGAAGTGAGCCCTGAGCAGAGCTGGGCAGCCCCAGAGCGTGAGCCCAAGGCCAGGGCCTTTCCTTGGACTGGACTGGACTATCCAGTCACTACAGTCCAGTCTCCCTGACCACCATTCCAGTGGAGTCCTGAACACAGGCTAAGCTTGGGCTGGAGTCCTGTATGAGCGAGGAAAAGCCTCCAAGCCCCCAATAGAAGGAATGACCCACTCCCTACAGGATTGCTGTGGGAATGACAGGAGATGAAACGTGAGGGCGCCTCCCTCAGCTCACCTGTCAGGTGGATTAATGAGCCGTGTCCTGTAGGACTGTAGTGAGGACCAGATTGCATGCTACACATGGGGGAACCCGGCACAGGGCCTGGAACTCCTACAGGGCTCAAAATAAGTCCCTTTGTACTCCTGCCTTGGCCTGGCCCCCCAGCCCTGGCCTGGACTCCTGAGTCCCTTGCAGCCTTTTCTCTACCTTGCTCCTGGCTCCGAGGTCCCTTGGGTCTCACATCTGCCTCTGAACACCAAGGTCATGTAGAGCGCTGGCCTCCTGGGCTGTCCAGGATGCAGAGGAAATCCAGGTGGGGTACAGAGCTTCAGGGTCACGTGGGAAGGATGGCCTCCAGGGCCCTGCATATTCTGATTTCACACATCCCTCCACCCCATCCCTGCCCAGCTGCAGGCTGCTTCCTCCCATTTTCAGTTCCCAGGATGTGGAGGAGTCTCTCTCCAACTTCAGACCCTAAGACATTCCTTGCTGCCTCTGCCCTTCCCGTCTCCCTACCCCCGGGGCCTTCTCCGGTCTCCCCCCGCTATTTGCACCTCCCATCATAGCACTTAAACATTTTGCGCGATCGCGGGTTTATTCGTGGTCTCCCCCACCCTGCTGGGGGCATTTTGCAGGTGGAGACTGTGGCTTGTTCACAGCTGTACCCACAGAAAGCAGCCCAGGGCCTGGCACTCAGTCAGATGAATGAATGAATGAATGAATGGATGGATGGGTGAATGGATGGAAGAATGAAAAAAACTATGATGTTGCCTTCAAGTAAACATTTCATGAATGAGTAAGTGACAAGCATCATTCGTTCAAATATTTAAAGGGTTGCCTTAGGGCAAAGGGAGAAAGGACAAAGTGATCCTGTGTAGCCCCTGGAATTGTATTTAGGACAGAATAAATGTCACAGGGGCAGACTTCAGCTGAAGGCAAGGAAAGACTTTCTGACAGGGCTCTCTCAATATGGTGGGTGACTTGCAGGGAGTCAGCTCCCCATCACAGGAGGTATGTAAGCAGAGGCCTGGCAGTGAGGTCTGATGTCAGTGTCCTAACAGGTATTTCAGTACTGCACTTGGCAATCTGGAGTCCTGGGATCAGGGGGTTGTGTGGCCCACTTCTGGGATGACGTGGAACATTTATTGAGCGTCCTTGTTCCCCTGGCCTTTGATGGGGACAGGACACAGAAGGAGAACATCTTATTGGGGACTGTAAAGGGCTGGAGGGACCTCATATCTCCATTTGCCTGGCAAGCGCCAGACATCTGGTCTCCCAAGACTGTGGACAGTGTAGGGCTGGCACAGAGGCTGTTGCAGGCTTTGGGGTGGGAGGAGAAGGAGGAAAGCGGTACGGAGTGGCCTAGAGGAAGGAGGCAGCTTGGGTGCAGGAGCTGAGCCTGTCCTGGGTCATAGAAGTCCTGGGTGCAAGCTCTGGCAACTCTGGCATCACAGTGGCTCGTGCCTTCGGGCTCATCACTTCCCTTTCCTGAGTGTGAGCTCCCTTGTCTGTCAAACGTGAGGCAGACCCCATGCTCCCCAGCAGTCAGAAGTACCTATTGATGCTGTGTGTCCTTGGGCAGATCACTTAATCTCTCTGAGCCTTTGCTTTGCTTCCACATCTAGAAAGTAGAGATAACAGCAGCCACCCCCTCAATCCACAAGGTCATTCTGGAAACCAAGACATATCTGTGAATGGAATGTCCCTTTCTTCTTCTCCCTCCCCCTTCCCCTCTCCCTTCCTCCCTTCCTCCTTTCCTCCTTCCCTTCCTCCCTTCCCCCCTCCCTTCCTCCCTTCCCTCTTCCCCTCCTTCTCCCTTCCTCTCTTCCTTCCTCAATCTTTGTTGTGCACCTACTATGTGCTTTGAAAAGCCTGAACTGAGGCCGAGCGCTGTAGCTCACACACCTGTAATTCCAGCACTTTGGGAGGACGAGGCGGGTGGATCATCTGAGGTCAGGAGTTCGAGACCAGCCTGGCCAATATGGTGAAACCTCATTTCTACTAAAAATTGGCTGAGTGTGGTGGTGTGTGTCTGTGGTCTCGGCTACTCGGGAGGCTGAGACAGGAGAATCGCTTGAACCTGGGAGACAGAGGTTACAGTGAGCTGAGATTGCACCACTGCACTCCAGCCTGGGTGACAGAGCCAGATTCCGTCTCAAAAAAAAAAAAAAAAAAAGCCTGAACTGTTATCCCCATCTATCGACTGTGTGTGTTTGTACATATTGAGATGACTCCACTTCACCTCCCTGTGCAGTACGTACCTCTCGCTCTGTGACCTGTGGGATGAATATGGGGACTCCTGCTCCGAGTGCAGACACGGCCTCCTGGGAGCCACGTGCTTGGAGCTGTTCAGGGACCACAGGCCCAGCTCTCATTAAATTCTTCGCTCCAACCTGTACTGCAGGAGGCCTCCAAAAAGGCAGGTTTCATGAATGAAACATCAAAATGTTTACCAAGCAGTAAACACCTGACAACAGTCCTGGTATCCTGGACGAGGCGACGGAGGTGCCCGGCGGACCTGGTTCCTCTGGGTGCTCCCTTGGGACCCTCTGGGCACAGCCTCATGGCTGGTGCCACCCCCTATCCCTGAGCATGGGGACCCGTGGGAACCCTGTATTGAGCACCCCTGTGCAGGGACTCACCGAGCATGGGACAGGGCTGTGGTCACCCCAGGTACAGAGGAGCTGCCAGGTCACAGGGGCCAAGCCACAGCCCAGGGCCCTAGCGAAAAGGCAGTAGGGGCCAGGAGGGGGTCCAGGCAGCCTGGCTTGGAGCCCACCACAGACCTCAGCTCTGCTGATGGACGAGGGTCAGGGAAGTTTCCAGGTGGACAGAGGCAGGAAGGCTAAACTGCCCTCTCAGTCTGGGCACCGAGCAGACCCTTGACATCCCTCATCTCTAGCCTCCCACTTTCCCTGTGAGACGGACGTCATGCTGTTCCCCAGCCAAGGAAACCAAGGTTCTGAGGTCACCCAAGGCCACACGGAAGTGGGAGAGGACAAGGACAGGAGGAAGGGTGGACAGGACAGGCCACTCTCTTGTGTGTGTTTCTCTGTCGCTCTCTTTCTGCACCTACCTGTTCTCTCTCGCTCTCTTTCTTTCTTTCTCTTTCTCTTTCACACACACACACACACACACACACATAATCTTCCCCACTGGCTTCTGGCCCCTCTCCTAGCTCCTTCCCACTCCCTGGATGCCTGGCCCTTCTCTGGGCAGCAACCCAGGGGCTGGCCAGGCTCCAGGTGTTTGTTTCGCTCTGGCCCAGACACAGAAGCTGAGCAGGAGCCCCTGAGTGTGGGGAGTAGGGGCAGAGTCAGAACTCAGCGGGAGCGTCCTGGCCTGGACCTGAACCTGCGAGGGAAGGTTTGATTTTCAAAGCTAAGGCATGCTGCATGTTTTACTTTGAGTGTTTTCTTGTTCCTTCTCACTGGCTGGTATCTCCCTCCCTCCCAGGTCACGAGAAGACATTCTGTCAAAAGCAAAGCGGTGATTGCACAGTTTTAAGTGTCAAAGCTCCATCAATGTGATCATGTTGAATTCTCTGAGGCCAGTAAGGTCAGGTCATTGCTCCCATTTGCAACCAAGAAAACCAAGGCTGAGGTGGGAAGCGAATTGCTGGAGGCCACAAGTTCGTTCCATTACTAAGTCACCCAGACCTCTGCCCTGACCTCCAGCCCTTCCTCTTCCCCACTGTCCCATGACAGCTCTGAAATCAGCTCTGGTTTTTTTTTTAAGTCTTTAAGACAATAATAATCTGTGAAGTAAGTTGGGAAGGTCCCTAGGGGACCAGACAGACACAAGGAAGGAAGCTGGTCCTTGCCAGTTGGTCACCTCCTGAATGTGGTGGTGGCCAGTACTGGGCTGAGTGACTCTCTGAGGGGCAAGATGAGGTGTTGATATGTGACTTCCCTGGGCTCAGCCAGAGCTGTCTCCAGCCTCCAGGAGGGTGTCCAGACTCCAGAACTTTTTCTTACCCAGAAAGCCCTGGTGCTCCCTTCACTGAGAGCATTCAGTCTCCGTGACTTTCTTCTCAGGGTCATGGGGTCTTCAGGCTGCTGTGGGTCCAGCCCCATCTGATGTAATTCTGCCTGCACACCCGGGGGTGAGCCCAACCCCCACCTCTCCTTTCTGGGCAGTACTGGGGACTCCTGGAGGCTGGGCTGAGTGTGCTTCACTCTCTGTAGGGAAAGTATCCCTGGGAGGCTCTGGGGACCTCAGGGAAGGGGCTGATGGGGGCCAGTCCTTGCCCTCCTATGGAGCCAACATCCCTTTGAGCTTGCCTCTGGGGTCTTGTGGGACAAAGCCCAGGAAATTGGAGCTAGTAGGGCCGGTCTCATGGGTCATGATCAGGATTCAAGAGCCAGAGTGTCTAGTCCTGTCCAAGCGTGGCTATTATTGGCCCTCTGACCTTCTTTGTGCCTCAGTTTCTGCCTCTGTAAAACGGGGATAATCATTGCTTTCTGGTAGGCTTGTTGTGAGCAGTAAATGGATGAATGCGTGTGAATTCCTGAAGGCAGTGCCCGGTGCCTCGATGGTCAGCGTTCAGTGAGTCGCAACATTGTTGTTATTGTTCTTATTTGGCACCACATTTCCAGGCACAGTTTGCAGGATGACAGCTCGGGGAAGTAGCTAGAGCTTCTGATTTTCATGTTTAATGCGTCTAAGTTTAGGGCTTGGAGCAGGAGAGGACATCGCCATCTGGAGGCAGAGACTCAGTTCTCTGCATCCAACTGAGATGCCCTGAAATGCTTCCATTGGCAACTGGGGAGCAGGAATGAAGGCAAGGCCAGATGGGGCCCCCAGGGATAAGGAAATGAGGTGGAGGGGCATAGACGGGCAGCAGCAGAGGCAGCTGGCCAGAGAGGCTCCCTTCAGCCCCCACACCTTCCTCCCATTGAGTGAGTCGACCTGGGCAGGCCCCAGAAACTGGAACATTGAAAAGAACATTAGTGTCCAGCATGTCCCCCATTTTACAGATGAGGCCCCGAGAGTGGAAGACCCTTGCCCAAGGTTATGCAGCAAATCATTGCCCAGTCTGGGCTGAGGCCCCAGGTTTCCTGACTCCCTGTCCAGTGCTCTTTCTCTTTAGAGAGTCAGGAGAGATGAAACTGAGAGAGGTAGGGCTGACCCGCAGGGCTCCTTAACCTAGGGGTCTCTAAGAGGGGCAAGGCTGACCTCTGGGGCTACTTAGGAGCCATCAACCCAGGGTTCTCTGGGTGGAGCTTGTGACCTGGACCTCATTATCAGGGTGGGTGAATCACTCCTGTCAGTCAGATGAGGATGCTGAGGCCGAGAGAGGGCCAGGCTGGCTCAGGTGGCTTGGCATGTAAGCAACAGGCAGAGTCTTAGGTCAAGAGCTCTTCTCTCCAAGCACAGCTAGCATCCCTGAGCTGATCCCTTTCATTTAAAATCTCACCTAGAGCTTTGGAGACAAAGCCGATTTTATTACAGCTTTCGTGTCTTGCACAATCCATGCCCACACACCTGTCGTCTTGTAATTATTCTTGTACTTCTCTCTGTCTCTGGGGCCTCGAGACTCCTCCAGGCTTGTGCAGCCTCTCCTCCCACTGCCAGGCTCCCAGGGCTAACCCTCAGTGTGGCATAAAGTGCTGCATTATTTATTTCCTAATAAAAAGACAGCTTGGGTGACCCAATGGGAGATTAAAACGGATTTTCTATGAGATGATTGACCATAAAACTGCAGGTTAAATCAACATGAGATGAGGTGGGGGAGAGGGAGACAGAAAGTAAAGGACAGGAGCTGCTGGTGACATTAGTCAAGGGGTTTCACCTTCGCACAGGTGACCAGGATTACTGTTGCCTTCAGGCTTCTTCCCGGAGAAGGCTGCGGGGGTGGCCTGGACCCAGTTCTCCCACTGCGTGACTCCAGGCGCGTCCCTTCTACTTTCGGAACCTCAGCTTCCCTGTTTATTGAATACAGAGACCGAAGTAGGGGCTTCTTGCTTGGTGTAAGTGGAAACAGCATGGTCTTTGACGCCAGATAGGCTGGGGCTTGGGTTCCAGCGTGCTGGGTCCTGGGAGTGGCGTTAGGCAGACCACTTCTCGAAAGTTCCCTTTTCTTTCCATGGAGATGGCAGTAATAATGGTGATGATGGTGATAATGATGATTCTAGTAATAATAATAATAGTGATAGCATAGCTAACATTCATCGAGAGCTTAACTACACTTTAATACACTTAGCAAAACATCACGTGTTCTTAGTCTTTCACATACATAGACTCATATAGCCCTCATAACCAGCCTGTGGGTTCTATTGTTATTTCCATCTTGCAGAGGAGGTGGATTTCCCCACAAGGTACGGTAGCACCCCAGAGAGCAGATTGTTGGCAAGGCTGTTTGGCACCACAGTGGGTTTCCTGCTTGCCAACCTCAGCTTGTGGAATCTCAGAAACTTCCCTACCATTCAGTGGCTACAGCCACACCCTCTCCAGTGAGGTCTGAATCATAGCATGGGAGCGGGAGTTCTTTCAAATTTGTTTATCCCCTGAGTACTCGGCCTCAACTCCACATATTGGCTAGTCTGCCTAGCATTCTCTATACTCGTTAGTAATTAATCCCATCAGGCAATCATTCTTCTCTCTCTCTCTCTCTCTTTTTTTTTTTTAGAGAGGCGTGTCATTCTGTTGCCCAGGCTGGACTGCAGTGGTGTGATCATGGCTCACTGCAGCTTTGAACTCCTGGGCTTGGCAATTCTCCCACCTCAGTCTCCCAAGTAGCTGGGATTACAAGCTTGAGCCACTGCTCCCAGCTCTAAGCAATAATTCTTTATATGAAGCTTTTCCTGATAAAATTACTGTGTGATCCTGCCTTCTGACTAGATCCCAACTGACATAGAATTGGTACTAAGACTGGTGCTGGGATATAGACTAGCAAAGATGGTATTTATAATTTTTAACTAAACTTTAAAATGATAAAAAACCATTCTTAGCTCATGAGCCATGCAAAAATAAACTGTGGGTTAGATTCGTTTGCCAACCCCTGACTTGGAGAGACTGTCTGATATAGTTTGGATCTGTGTCCTCACCAAATCTCATGTCAAATTGTAATCTCCCATGTTGGAGGTGGGGCTTGGTGGGAGGTGATTGGATCACGGGGTCAAAGTTTTCATGAATGGGCTAGCACCATCCCTTAGGTGCTGTTCTTGTGATAGTGAGTGAGTGAGTTACCACGAGATCTGGTTGTTTAAAAGTATGTATCACCTCTCCCCTCTCTCTTCCTTCTGGAGGGTTTAATGGTGTGAATTATGTTAAGATATCTCCTTCTGGCAGAAAGACACCCCTGCACCTTTCGTTATCATGAAAAAGAGGCACAATGCTTCCTAAGCCTTTTGGATCTTGGAGGCAACATATACCACATTCGAATGTGCAACTTTGATCCAACAACAGGGTCAATCGCCAATTCTTTTTTTTTTTTTTGAGACGGAGTCTCGCTCTGTCGCCCAGCCTGGAGTGCTGTGGCCGGATCTCTGCTCACTGCAAGCTCCGCCTCCCGGGTTTACGCCATTCTCCTGCCTCAGCCTCCCGAGTAGCTGGGACTACAGGCACCCGCCACCTGGCCCGGCTGGTTTTTTGTATTTTTTAGTAGAGACGGGGTTTCACGGTGTTAGCCAGGATGGTCTCGATCTCCTGACCTCGTGATCCGCCCGTCTCGGCCTCCCAAAGTGCTGGGATTACAGGCTTGAGCCACCGCGCCCGGCCTCCATCGCCAATTCTAAGAGGAAACCATAGGAAGAGAAGTCTCTGGAGCAATTCTAGGCTGCAGTGCAAACTGTTTTACCCCTTTGGCCTTATGAGATAACAGTTCCAACAACTCTCAAAGCATCTGTGGCCAAAAAGGATGCTGTTTGGAGCCTCTGGCCAGCACCAGTTGGAGAATCAAACTGCAGATTTCCAGGATTTTGTAGCAAATCTACGCCCAGTGCCTGAGGTGGTCTCTCCTGACTCCCTGCTGTGTGGCATTACCCTGCAGGTGTAGGTGCAAAGGGCAGGGCCAGGGAGCTTGTGCTGCTGGGACAGGGCAGCCTATTGGTTAGGAGTACTGAGTTTCAGATGGCTGGTGGAGAGTTCGAATTCCAACTCTGTCACTCACTAGCTGTGTGTCCTTATACAAGTTACTTTACCTCTCTGTGCCATGTTTTTCCATCTGTAGAGTAGGGGCTAGGAGCTTCACATTATAGGGCTATTGCAAAGATTGTCCTTGTAGAGCCACACTTTAAGCAGGCTTTGTTCTAGGTGCTCTGTTTAATCAACTCAATATTCCTCAAGGGACATTATGAAGGAGGCACTATTATTATTCTCAATTTTAGATAGGCACACTGGGCACAGAGCTGTTAGGTAACTCCCCCTGGATCCAAAGGTGTGAGTAGAGGAGTTGGTCCTAAAACCCAGTCCAGATGGATCCAGAATCTTTGATCTCAAATACTGGGCTATAAAATACCCATAGGATACTTCGTATGGGGCCTGGACTACCCTAAGCCAGTTTCTTCAAGAATGGTCACGGGCAGATCACAAGGTCAGGAGATCGAGACCATCCTGGCTAACATGGTGAAACCCCGTCTCTACTAAAAAATACAAAAAAAAACTAGCCGGGCGAGGTGGCGGCCGCCTGTAGTCCCAGCTACTCGGGAGGCTGAGGCAGGAGAATGGCATAAAAAACCCGGGAGGCAGAGCTTGCAGTGAGCTGAGATCCGGCCACTGCAGTCCAGCCTGGGTGACAGAGAGAGACTCCGTCTCAAAAAGAAAAAGAATGGTCTGCCAGAATTACCTAGGTTGACGAAGGTATGTTTTGTTTAAAATACAAAGCACTGGCCCCCCTGCATACTAAGTCAGAATCTCTGGGAGGAGCCTGGGAGCCTGCATTTTGATCCCCCTTACCCCATGGCAGGTGATTTTTCAGCAAACTAAGGACAGAGAACCAAGGGCCAAGAGTGCAATGAAATAGATTATGTTTTCATCTTATGCATTTCCAGCTAAAAAGCTGAAGCTCTGGGCTCTAGAATAAGCCCTGCTGCAAACAAGCTGCAGTACTGACTTAGATGGGTTACCTGCATTGCCTTGTCTCAGGTTTCCCATCCGTTCTGTGTGGATCTTGGTCCCCACTCCGCCCACCTTGCAGGAGGTGATGACGGATGAATGGAGAGTTTGAGTCCCAGCTTTGTTACTCACTAGCAATGTGTCTTTTTTTTTTTTTGAGACGGAGTCTCCCTCTGTTGCCCAGGCTGGAGTGCAGTGGCGCGATCTTGGCTCACTGCAAGCTCCGCCTCCTGGGTTCATGCCATTCTCCTGCCTCAGCCTCCTGAGTAGCTGGGACTACAGGCGCCCACCACCAAGCCCAGCTAATTTTTTGTATTTTTTAGTAGAGATGGGGTTTCACCGTGTTAGCCAGGATGGTCTCGATCTCCTGACCTCATGATCTGCCTGCCTCGGCCTCCCAAAGTGCTAGGATTACAGGCATGAACCACCACGCCCAGCCTACTCACTAGCTATGTGTCTTTATGCAGTCACTTTACTTCTCTGTGACACATCCTCATCTGAAGAGTGGGGCTAAGAGCTCTACATTGTAGGGCTGTTGCAAAGCTTGTCATTACAAAGCCACATTTTGTTCAGGTGTTATTGTCAGATGTCCTTGGGTAACAGGGCAGGCACTGGAGTCACTCTGACTGGAGGCGGGATGCCAGTGCTACTGTAGCTGATGCCACTGACCATGTCATGTGCCCTCTGAGCCTCAGTTTCCTCATCCATAAGATGCATATCATAATCCCTACCCTACATTGGTTATGATGAGATTTAATAAGGCAGCAGATACGAAAATGCAAGGGAACACAAATCCCTGTCCCTCCATAAAATATAATTTATTATGTATTTTATCTGTTCTAGTTTCCAAAACCTCCAGGGACGTCCAACACCCACAGGTCACTCTCATTCCGGAGTGTTGCTGATGCTAAGATTGAATCGGAAAGGGATCTTTCTCTCTTTTCCCAACTCAACGAGAGCAGGATGAGGAGCTGAAATAACCACCCAGGTGCTGCTGGGATAGAAACCACAGCTGAACAGAAACAGCAGCCTTAGATTTTATTAAGGTTGAGTGGTGTCTGATGAGCTGCAATTAGCCTCATTTTTCACATGTGTCCTGCAATAACCTAAAGGCATAAATTCTGTCCCTCCCCTCTACTTCACCCCTCCCAAGCCTGACCCTGGCCCTGAGGACCAGTAAGTCAGGCGATCTGCCTCCTCCCACATTTTCTGCTCGCTGGGTCATGGAGGAGGGAGGGACAGAGTTCACTAGAAGTGCCAGGACTCCAGCTCTGCTCTCTGGGTTTGTTACAAGAGAGATAACCGAGGGTCATCCCAAAGGTTCATCCCAAACTGCCTCAGTTTCTCCAAGGTTGTCTTTGGAAGGGCAAAGAGGGAACAGCTTAGAGATGCATCAACTGGAAAGGCAGTCTAGGCTTACTGACTGACCAGCTGTCCTCAGAGATATCCCCAACCCAGCCCTGCCTCCTTTGGCACCTGGATTCATTGGCACAGCCAGGAGCACAGTATCCTTACCCTCCCTGTACCCCTCCCTCACATAAGCCGGGAGGAGCCTTGGTCAGCCAGATTCTGGGCTGTTTGCCTGCGAAGGCCGAGTCTGAGCGGTCACCTGGAGAGGAGGTGGGGGCAGGCTTTGGAGCAGAGCCCCTGAGATCTAACCCTGGGCTGCGCCAGGATTCCAGCACAGGTGAGCCTGGGAGATGCCTGGGGGAAGCCAGAGCTCTTGAAGCTACGTTTTACCTTACTCAATGATTTTATTTGAGAAGGCTTGTGGGGGCAGAATGATGAAGGTTATTGGGGTGTTCTGAGCCTTATATCAGGCCTTGGGGTCCACTGGTTGGCATCCTGACTCTACCGTGTCCCAGTTGAGTAACCTCAGTTCTGTAACTTTACCTGTCTGATATTTGACTTCTTCTGTTAAATGGGACTGCCAATGCTCACTGCACAGGGTTGGGGTAGATGCAATGAGATGTCTGCCAAGGGTCCGGTAGAGAGCAAGGCCCATGGTGGTCACCGGAGTGTGGCCACCATCACTGGTCGCAGTCATCATGGTCTGTGGCTGCAGCCACTCCTGGACCGCACCCAGAGTTCTCTGGACAGAAAAAGTGGAGTTTATGTGCAAAGTTTATGTGCAAAGGGGCTGACAGAGAGGCTGTGAAGATGCAGGTAATGTCTGCCTTTCTGGAAAATTCCTGACCTGGGCAACAATCTCAATACTGATCAGTCCTGACATCCCCACGGTGAGGAAGGTGTACCACACCTGTTTGAAGTTATCTCGCTGGGGTGGGGCTGGGGCGGTCGGTCAGGGGAAGAGCCTGGGATTCAGTGGAGGAAAACACGAACCACAGAGCAGCCTTTTAACTCATACTGTTTGCTTTGAGATGATTCTGAAAGTAACGCATAAAGAGGAAAGTATCAGTTGCCCGAAATCGCACTCCTTAGAGATGACCATTGTTTATATTATGGCCACTGTGAATATATTTGAAGTTTTATTCTATGCATATGACTATAAATCAAGTTCCTGTTTGTCTGTTATCTCAGCAGGTGAAAATGGCTCTGTAGGTTTTCATCAAATTTGGAGGCTTCATTTGGATGACCTGACTCGAAAGCAGTGAGGCCTCCTCAAAATTCACTGGTGTGGGGCATGGGGCACCACAAAAAATTAACAGCCACCAAGAAGTACAACTGAAACCGGGGATCAGAAGCCTGTGAGGCCGGTCTCGACCTGCCATCCATATCGGATGCAATGGATGGAAAGAACAGATGGAAAGATGGAAGCTTCACCTGCCACCTGTCACGTGAGTCACAGAGGCAGGTGCATTGACTTATGATCAAGCGTTTCCTGCCCAGGCAACTCCATGCAAATAGGCAGCAGCAGGGAGATATTTAGCCAGGCATAATTGATTAAGCTCCTGAGCAATGCAGAGGCAGCCACCTGCTGCCAATGTGTGTGTGTGAGTGTGCATATACCCAAGTAAGTACGATTTTTAACCGGGGTCATCCTGCACATACAACTTTAAGTCCTTTACACCTTCTCCTTTTGTCATAAGTGTTTGCCCCACATTATTCAATGTGGGCAGGAATTGAGGCTTGCCTCCTAGGCACTGGCTGCACGTAGGAGGTTGGGAACCTGGTGTCTACTGAGTGCGGTGTCGTCGTCAACGACAGTGAGCACATGTCACATGCACTGTATACCAGGCCCTGTCTCAGATGCTTTACGTAGGTGTATTAGCCTCATTCCTATTCTACAGC
Source organism: Trachypithecus francoisi (assembly GCF_009764315.1). Taxonomy (NCBI): domain Eukaryota; kingdom Metazoa; phylum Chordata; class Mammalia; order Primates; family Cercopithecidae; genus Trachypithecus; species Trachypithecus francoisi. The sequence goes on along the minus strand of NW_022681457.1, from coordinate 95,333,635 downwards.
TGAGGAAACTCAGGCCCAGGGGTTTAAATAGCTTCCCCAGGGCCACACAGTCAGGGAGTAGCAGAGCCAGGATCTGAAGCCAGTTGTTTGGCTGCAGCGCTCTTTATAGACTGCACACTTGCTGCACGTTGGCACCTTTTGATAAACAGCATCCTCTTAGTCTTTACAGACTTACTGCAAAGTAGATGGCAGGTGAAAAACATAAAAAGCTTAACATGTCCAGTATTATTATTATTATTTTTTTGTGCAAATCAAGAGGGACTAGGGAAAGATGATGTCATAAGAACCCGGGGAAGCAGGTGCTAGGGCTATTAGGATCAACTCAGCATGCTGGCTCCTCTGGGTCCAGCTCTCTGTGGCTTCCTCTTGTGAGCCTGAAGCTGGAATTGTCCTTTAAAACGCAACCTCGTGGTTGGGAGGAGAAATCCGCACAGCCTTTGGAGGGTGATTTGACCTCATGCATTAAAAACCTTAAAAACACATGCACTCCGTGGTCAGAAACTCATCTCCCTTGATAGGTTTATTCCATGGGAACAAATGAAGAAGGGCACACATTAGAGCCGGGCGCGGTGGCTCACGCCTGTAATCCCAACACTTTGGGAGGCTGAAGCAGGCGGATCACAAGGTCAGGAGATCGGGACCATCCTGGCTAACATGTCTCTACTAAAAAAAAAAAAAAAAAATACAAAATATTAGCTGGGCGTGGTGGCGGGTGCCTGTAGTCCCAGCTACTTGGGAGGCTGAGGGAGGAGAATGGCGTGAATCCAGGAGGTGGAGGTTGCAGTGAGCCGAGATTGTGCCACTGCATTCCAGCCTGGGTGACACAGCGAGACTCCGTCTCAGAAAAAAAAAAGGCACAAATTAAGGTGGTCACACATGGATTTCCTCCCGGTGTGCTTTATAAACACTTAACAGTTTAGACAACAAAGGCCCAACAGACAGGACCGTGAACACCTGAGGGCAGAGCTGACACCTGCCCCACTCTCTGTTCTGCCCTCACCTAGTGGAGGGTCCAGCACACAGCAGGTCTTCAACTGGAATTGCAGGAGAAGAAACAATGAGATGTGTAAATCTATATATTGTGATGTGGGAAAGACAGGGTTCAAAACTATATATATATATATATTATATATATATATATATATATATATATAGCATGGTTCCTTTTTTTTGTTAATAAAGGAGATAATAGGTATATTGATATGCACAGAAAAAGGCTGCCAGGATAGGGCCCCAAATGTGGGTGTAACAGTAGCCATCTCTAGACGGTGAGAGAATTTTACTTTCTTTTCTTTATTCTGTTCTGTAGAGACAAGATTATTTTTACCACTTATAATCAATATTTCTTGGATGTTCTAAGCATGTGAATTCATTTAATCCTCGCAACAACCCTTTAACATAGGTGCTATTATCGTACCATTTTACGGAGAAGCAAACTGGGCTGAAGAATGCGTGACAGTAATTGGTGGTGCCAGGAGTTGAACCCAGGCAGTAGTCCCTGAGCTGCTCCATTTCTGGGTGCACAAGCTGGGGAGGCAGGTCCTGAGTGTTCATCCCTTCCTCCAGGACCCCTCTGACAGCATTGAGAGTTTTGTTTTATGTCAAGTGGGTGTGGCTGGTGTACTGAGAACGGTAACAGTGGAAGATTTCCATTTTTGGAAAAGAACAGGAGAGAGAGCCCTGGTGCCCGGTGGGTGGGCTCTGTGCCAGGGGCAGCTTTGGAGAGGTCAGACAGTGGGGACTTGCTTCCCAGCTCAGCCCCAAAGGCTGCTGCCCTCACCACGCCTGTGGAGCTGTTGGCTGTTGCTACGTTAGGGGAGATTCTATCCTCTAGACTCTCTTCTTCATCAGAACCTCCTTCATCAGTTCTCTTTACCAACTGCTACCTCCAGTGCTCACCTAGGCTTACCTGTGGCCAATACCTGGCATGGCAGCTCTTACCTTGGAGGTTCCAGGCCCAGCATCTCCCAGGAGGACTGGCTGTGCCTCAGGGCTGTAGAGAAGGCACCACTATGGAGGGAACTGTGGGCAGCCTGCGCATCTGTGGGGACCAGTGTGGTGCTCTGGGCCCCATTCGTCAAAGGGCAGACTGAGCATTAAGGACAGAGTCACCCATCCGAGCCTGTGAGTGACAGAGCTGGGTTCTCTACACACGTGTCCCCTGGCCACAGTGAAACCACCATAGGAGGTTCTGAGCAGCCAGCTGGGCTCTCCTTGGGCAAATTTCCCTGCAAATGCCCTCCCCAGGAGGGCTGCTTCGTCCTGGTCCTGCCATGCTGACTACCATTGTTGTGCTGGGCACAGGGTTTTATAAATTCTCCCAGGAATCTTTGGAGGTGAGGACCATGACCTCCATTGACAGAGGAGGAAACTGAGGCTCAAAGAGAGGAGGTGAGTCCTCCAAGAAGGCAAAGCAAGTAGAAAGGGAGCCAGGATTTGACCCTGGGCCTGCTGGATCACAGGGACTGTGTCCTCCCTTGAGCCCTGACTGGGATGCACTGGGCAGGTGGTCCAGCTGGCATTGTTCATTTGCAGGACAAATGGGGGTGGGAAGAGGGGGAAACTCACGCCATCTGAGCACCCACCAGGTCTTCGCTCAGCTGTCACCTCCTCAGGGAAGCCCTGGTGACCTTGTCTATAATGCCACGCCTTGGCATCACTCTTTTGCTCAGCCCTTTCTTGTGTGCCTTCATGGCACACACATCCCTATGTCACAGCCCCTGGCACTGCATGGCTTAGACATCGCCTGTCTGCCTCTACTCTGAGATCCAGGAGGCTCATTTTGCTCAGGGTTGTGTCCCCAGGTTCGTGTCCCCAGGGTCTGACACCATGCCTGGCTCAGAATAGATGCTCAATGAATTTGAATGAAGAAAGAACCAGAAACATTCCTCGCCATTTCTCCTTGGATCCTCTCACCAACCCTGCCAGGCAATCCCCATGTTACAGATGAGGAAGGAGAGACCAGGGAAGTAACCTGACTTGCCCAAGGCTACCATTTGCTTTGTGTGCTGGAGCCAGGATTCAAACTCCTAAACCAGGGCTCCTTCCCCTCCATCTGGAAATCAGGACCACCACGTGAGAGGATACCCTGGGCAGGAGGGCAGAATGAAGTATCTGGGGCTGGCAGGACTCCTGAGAGCCCAGTTCTGGGCAGAAGCAGGAGCTCCAGAGCCACTTCCCAGGCTGCTTAGAAGTCCCTCCTGCCCTAGTGTTTTCAAAATAGAAGGTCCCTTGGCAGCACTGTTCAAAGGGGATGGGGGAGTTCAAAGCAAACAGATCCTGGATTGCAGAGTCCAGAGCTCTGTTTGCAAAGACACTGCACGCCTTGGGGACTCAGTCAGAGGGAGGGAGTGATCAGTACAGCCAGGGGCCGAGTCAGCCTGCCAAGCAGGGCCAGGCTGAGCCTGACAGGAGGGATCAGACTCCTGCAGGGCGGGGATGGAGTTAGGGTTGGAGGACACTGAGGCTGTGGGTGCAGAATGAACAGTAGGGCTGATCTGATGTGGAGCTGGGTTTAAATCCCCATTCTGCCACCCACTGGGTTTGTGTTGCTGGGTAGGTTGCTTCATATCTCTAAGCCTCAGTTTCTCTATCTGTAAAATGGGGAATCTTCCTGAGGCTGTCATAAGATGTAAGGGCGTGTAGGTTAAAGAGCCTGATGTGCTCCTTTACGCTCCTTATGAGCGTAAAGGAGTCGCTCAGTAAATCTGAGTTCCCCTCCCCTCCAGCAGAGAAGTAGGAGGTACGTTCTGTTCAGTTCAAAACAGTACAAGCAGAAGTTGGAGGATGTGGCTTTGTACGGGTTCACCGGAAGCCAGATGAGTCCTCTTGGACTCAATTTACAGATGGGGAAATTGGGGCTGGCATAAAGACTTGCCCAGTGGCACAGGGGCAGGGACGCAGGGCAGGATGAGAATCTAGGCCTCCTGACGTCCCATCCAGGCTCATCCATTCTTCAGGGGCAAGAAAGGCGGAGGGAGCAAAACAACCTACTGTGTGGCCTGGGGTTTCCCTTGCCCTTTCTGAGCCTCAATTTCCTTATAAGTACCGTGGTGGGTACACAAGAGTTTCCCAAAGGCCTGGCTGGCCTGTACAGTCTGAAAGTCTGAAGAGGGTGCTGTGTTCAGTGCCCTTGGCCCACTCTCATGCCCAGACCAGCGCCAGGTGAGGGAGATGTCAGGAAGGGGAGGAGGTTGGGAGAAGGCTAGAGCCTGAGTCTCCTGTGCAGGTTGACGGCAGCCCTTCACCCCATATCCTGGCACAGGGCGGGTTGAAGACCCCAGAGGGGAGCTGAGTGTTTCCTGTGGGCTAACACGGCCTCATCTGTGATGTGGCCTGACCCCAGGCCCTGCTCTCCAGCCTCTTTCTTAGTCTGGGGATTACTTAGACCCAGTACCTCCCTGAATCCCCTAGCGCCATCAGCTATGCAGCTGTTCTCAGCTTGGTCACACACTCCGCTTCCCCTCTCTTGGGTGCATTCCTTTGACACTCATTCTCCTCTACCCAATTGTGTCCCTGGTCCTTAAACCACCTACTTGGCTGTCCCCTCCCACCTGGAGCTGCAAACACCTTCTACCACTGACCCCCAGTGGCAATGAGGAAGGTGACACCCACTCCCCGAGCTCCGGCCCGGGCCAGAAGAGGACCTCACATTTCTGGTAGGTGATGATGATGATGATGGTGACCACCAGCCAATGGTCATTAATTCAGTAACTATTTATTGAGCACCTACTATGTGCCAGGCACCTTTTTAGGTGCTAGGGATGCACCAGAGGACAAATAATCACAACAAAGTCCTCACTGACCTGGAGTTTACATTCCTCTGTGTGTGCGTTTACATAGACAACACACAACAAGTAAATTAAACTGCACGTTTGAAGGGGATAAGAAAGATAAGGGGGATTGGAGGAGCTGGAGGAGCCACTGCAGCTTTAAGAGGGGTGGCTGGGAGGGGCCATACCTAGGGGGCTTTTGAGGGAAGACAGGAAGGGGCAGAGGGAGTACTTTCCAAGTGCAGTGGTTGTTCACTGCCACGTGCTGATCGCTGCTGGGCAGAGCGTGCATCTTTGTGCTGGGAATTTTACATACCCGAATTCAGGCTGCCATCACCTCTCACCTCAGGGATGCAGATGCTCCTGTTGGTCCTCTCCACGCCCTGTGCTTCTCCCCACCAAACCATTCTCGCCACAGCAGCCAGAGTGAAGATTTGACATGAATCTAATCATGTCACTCTACCGACTAAAGCCATCCTGTGATTCTCCATTACCCTCAGAACAAAGTCCAAAGCCCTGACAGCTTACTCCTCAGAGGCCTCCATTAGCTAGCCCAGACTTGGCCAGGCTCACTGGTCTTCAAAGTACTGAGCTCAGCCTCCTCCAGGAAGTCCTCCTGTCTTCTCCCGTCCTTTTGGACTATTCCTACAGGGCCCTGTGCTTCCCCCAACACAGCACTTTATCTTGAGTGGTAACTGCTCGTTCCTGCCGGTTGGTGGATCCCAGAGGAAGGGCTGGCATTTGTCCTGTTCATTCTTAGATTCTTAGCACCAAGCACGCAGCTGGGCACACAGTAGGAGCACAGTGAATCTCTGCTGACTGCAGAGATGCACGGATGATCAGACTGACCAGTGAGTGAACAAACACACAGTAAGCTCGTTCATCATCCCTTCCCTAGGGACGGGCGGAAGGCGTCCATGGGCGGGGGAGAAACTACTCAGCATCCAGAAACTCATTTGATTTAATTTCATGATTGTTTAGGTCTTTTTTCTTCCTTGACAACTATGGATTGGGACATAATCTGAAAATCAATCTTTCTCTCTCCAAGTTCACCCAGACCCCCTGCTTGGCTCTAGTGACAGTCTATGGGAGCCAGCAGACTGTTCACACCATCCTGTTGATGGTGACAGACAGATGTTTTTCTGGATGGTAAAGCGGGGGCTCCTCTTCCTCCCCTGGCCTGGAGCTCCTGGTTAGAGCTCAGAGGGGGCTTGGACACAACACAGGGGAACAGCAGAGAGCTTCGAGATGCCCTGGGTGCCAGGAGGTGGGAGATGTCATGCCTGTCCTTACGGTCACAGTGATTTCACCCCAGGATACAGGTGGGTGCTTCCCAGGGCCTCTGCTCCTTTGAGACCCTTCTCCTGATCCCAGGATGCTGGAGGCCGCCCTGCCACCTGTGAATAGGCGCATATGGTTTGGTGAGAACACCCCAGATGCAGGCGGGCAGTTTCTGACACAGACTGAAGGCAGAATCTAGCTTGGAACTCACATTGAGAACATTCTGGCCTGGATACTTCTGACTCATAGCTGAGTCTTGCCACAATCTTTCTGCTGTTGGACTGGGATGTAGCCCTGGAAGTGCAGGGGTCACAAACTGGTGGCTGGCGGTTGGGGGTGGGCAGGTCACCTGAATGAGTGAGGGGTGAAGACAGTGGGGATAACAGGGAGAGGATGGGACCGTGGCCAGTGGGAGAGGGCAGGTCCCATCAGAGGAGGACAGGAGGGAGTGCAGGGGCGCCCTTGCTGTGAACTGCCTCACTCTAAGGACTTCCCCTGTGTTAAACCCATTTGTTGCTCAGGACACCCCTGTGCAGTAGGAGCTGGTGATATGCCCGTCATACAGATGGTGCCGCGGGGGTCCAGGGGTTGTCACTTGCCCAAGGTCACCCAGGCGTCTGGCTCTGAAGCCTGAGATGCTCTTGAAGATGAGCTTGGCTCTCGGTAATTGTTTCCATGTGGGACTGTTAGAATGCAGGGCCCCAATTTCCTGAGTTTTCAAGAGAAATTGGAGATCTTGATTTTTTTGAAACTTCTAGATTTTTATTACGTGGTAGGTGTCAAATGAATTTCATCTTGGGAGCAGTATTCTGCTCCAGGCTGCCAGTTCGCAATTTCTGTAAGAATGGAAAGATCCTTAGACTTTTTGTCAAAGGGCTGTGACTTAGAGGAATCAGACCTGAGCTCAAATTTCAAACCTGGACTTCCTTTCTCTGAGCCTCAGTTTCCCCACATGTGACTCTTGCCTCTTGGGGCTGCTGTGAGCAGCGGATGAGGTCACCGTCTACACATGACAAGTGCTGGACCCACAACGGGCCATGTTGATATCTTCACTAATTCCCTGGCTACTCCTAGCCCCTCCCTGCTGAGCTCAAGAGAAACATTTTTCCTGCCTGCTGGGCCCCTCTGCCCATGGTACCAAGAAGTTTTTATTCCCTGCCCAATGTGCTTCAGGGCCTGGCTCAGATTCAGCTTCCTCCATGAAGCTTTCCTGAACCTCAGCTGGAGGAGCCCTCACATCCACCTGCCTCATCTCACTCTGTCCTCACCAAACACAATTGTCACAGTTTCAGAGCTAGTGAGACCAAGGCTCAGAGTGGTTGTCACTATCCAAGGTCAAACAGCAAAAAGGTGGCCAAGGCAGGGCCTGGGGAACCAGGCTTTCTCCCCTTCCCTTCCTCTCAGTTCTGATCCCCAAATTCCTGGAGAATAGAGCCCCTAACCGCCCGCCTCTGGTCAGCACCACCAAGGCCACCAAAGCCCAGGACTTGGCCTGGGAGGGAAGCAGCTAGCCTCCACGCATTGGGATCATGGAGAAAAATTCCTGGACTGCACACAAAGGAGACCTGATTCTGGCCTGGAGTCAGCTACCACTTCTCTGGGAGAATAAGCTGCCCAAAACAGCAGGTTCCAAGGAATGCTGCATTCTGAGAGATGCTAACAGGTATTTTCCAGAAGATGATTCTATGGTCAAGTCAGTTTGCATAACTTTATTAGTTTTTTGCTCCATGATTAGCCGTCTCAAAATCCAACAGATTCAATAGCAAACGTGTATTTTTCTTGCTCATGGTTGGTTCCGCAAGGTAGGTGAAGCAGGGTACCCTCCTGGGTACAGGAGGTTCTGGGTCTGTCCTCAGTTCTCTCCTTGAATCAGCAGCTCTTCATCCACAACAAATGACAGGAACACCAGAGGGGTGAACAGGAACATTCAATGACTCTTTTTCAAACATCATTTTGTCTTGAAAAACATTGTAAATTTACATACAAAATCGGCCTTTTTGGGTGTACATATCTATGAAGTTTTTTTTTTTTTTAATTTAAGTTCCAGGATACAAGTGCAGAATGTGTAGGTTTGTTACATAGGTATATATGTGCCGTGGTGGTTTGCTGCACCTACCAACCCGTCATCTAGGTTTTAAGCCCTGCGTGTATTAGCTATTTGTCCTACTGCTCCTCCTCCCCTAGCTCCCTACCCGCTGGTCTGTGAGTTTTAACACATGCATGCAATCCTGTAACTGCCACTAGAATCAGGACACAGAACGGTTCTATCACCCCCCTAGGTTTCCCCCGCTGCCCCTTTCTGGTTACACTGTTTCTCTGCCACTAAGCCTTGTCAGTCACTGATCTGTTCTCTATGCCTACAGTTTTGCCTTTTCCGGAATGTCATACAAATGGAATCATATGGTATGTGGTGTTGTGAGTCTAGCTTCTTTCACTTGGCTCATTTATTTATTTATTTATATTGATTTATACAAAATATTTTACATTTTTATAGTATACTTGTGAGTGTTTGTTACATGCATAGAATGTGTAATGATCAAGTCGGGGTATTTGCTATATCCATTATCTTGAGTATTTATCATTTCTATGTGTTGGTAACATTTCAAGTCCTTTCTTCCAGCTCCTTTGAAATAGACAATATATTGTTGCTAACTATAGTCACGCTATTCTGCTTTTGAATGTTGGGGATTATTTCTTCTATAATTATATGTTTGTATTCACCAATCAACCTTTCGTTATCACCCCTCCCACCCCCACACGCTTCCCATTCTCGTATCTATCATTCTACTCTCTATCTCCATGAGAACAATTTTTTAGCTCCCACATATGAGTGAGAACATGTAGCCTTTCTGTACCTGGCTTATTTCACTTAACATAATGACCTCCAGTTCCATCCATGTTGCTGCAAATGATAGGATTTCATTCTTTTTTGTGGTTGACTAGTATTCCATTCTGTAGCTATACCACATTTTCTTTATTCAACTGTCTGTCAGTGGACACTTAGGTTGAGTCCTTATCTTTGCTACTATGAATAACGCTGCCATAAACATGCAAGTGCAGGTATCCCTTTGACATACAGATTTCTTTCCCTTTGGATAAATATCCAGTAGTGGGATTGCTGGATCATGTGGTAGTTCTATTTTTAGCTTTTTGAGAAATCTCCATATTGTTTTCTGTAGAGGTTGTACTAATTTACACTTCCACCAACATTGTATAAGAGTTACCTTTTCTCCACATCCTCATCAACGTCTGTTATTTTTTGTCTTTTAGTAGTTGCCATTCTAACTGGAATAAGATGATATCTCATTGTGGTTTTGATTTGCATTTCCCTGATAACTAGTGATGTTGAGCATTTTTAAATATACACGTTGGCCATTTGTATGTCTTATTTTGAGAAATATCTGCTCATGTCCTTCACCCACTTTTTAATGGAATTATTTGCTTTTTTTTATTGTTGAGTTGTTTGAGTTCTTTGTAAATTCTGGATATTAATCTTTTGTTGGGTGAATAATTTGCAAATATTTTCTTCAACGGGTTATCTCTTCAGTCTGTCAATTGTTTCCTTTGCTGTGAAGAAGCTTTTTAGTTTAATATAGTCTCATTTATTTTTGTTATAGTTGTCTGTGCTTTTGAGGTCTTAATAATAAATCTTTGACTAGAACAATGTCTTGAAGTGTTTTCCGCATGTTTTCTTTTCTAGTAGTTGAACAGCTTCGGGTCTTACATTTAAGTCTTTAATCTATCTTAAGTTGACTTTGTATATGGGGAGAGATAGGGAATCTAGTCTCATTCTTTTGCATATGGATATCCTGTTTCCCCAGCAACATTTATTAAACAGGGCATCCTTTCGCTGGTGTATGTTCTTGGCACCTTTATTAAAAATCAGTTGCCTGCAAATATGTGGATTTATTTCTGAACTGATTTGTTCCATTGGTCTATGTGTCTATTTTCATACCAATACCATGCTTTTTTGGTTACTATAGCCTTGTAATATGTTTTGAAGTCAGGTAGTGTGGTAGTTCCAGATTTTTCCCCTTTTGCTCAGAATTGCTTTGGCTAGTGGGCTCTTTTTTTGGTTCCATTTGAATTTCAAGATTATTTCTTCTAATTCTGTGAAAAACGACATTGGTACAGTATGGCTTTTTTTAAAATTTAAATTTAAATTTTTTTTTTTGAGATGGAGTCTTGCTCTGTTGCCAGGGTGGAGTGCAGTGGCACGATCTTGGCTCACTGCAACCTCTGACTCCTTGGTTCAAGTGATTCTTCTGCCTCAGCCTCCCGAGTAGCTAGGATTACAGGCACGTACCACCACACCCAGCTAATTTTTGTATTTTTAGTAGAGATGGGGTTTCACCATGTTGGCCAGGATGGTCTCAATCTCCTGACATCGTGATCTGCCTGCCTCAGCATCCCAAAGTGCTGGGATTATAGGCATGAGCCACCGCACCCGGCCTGTATGGTCTTTTTAATGATATTAATTCTTCTGATTCCTAAGTATGAGATATCTTTCCATTTGTTTGTGTCTTCTTTAATTTCTTGCATCAGTGTTTTGTAGTTTTCCTTGTAGAGATCTTTTACCTCTTTGGTAAAGTTTATTTCTAGGTAGTTTTTTTTTTTTGTAGCTATTGTAAATGGGATTGCATTCTAGATTTCTCTCCCATCTAGTTCATCATTGGTGTATAGAAACACTACTGATTTTTGTATGTTGATTTTGTATCCTGCAGCTTTACTGAATTTATTGATCAAATGTAGGACGTGTTTTAGTTGAGTTTAGGTTTTTCTCAACATAAGATCATATTATCAGCAAAAGGGGACAATTTGACTTCTTCTTTTCCAGCTTGGATGCCTTTTATTTCTTTCTCTTGCCTAATTGCTCTGACTAGGACTTCCAGTATTATGTTGAACAGGAATGGTGAAAGCAGGCATCCTTTTCTTGTTCCAGATCACAGAGGAAAGGCTTTCAGCTTTTCCCCTTTCAGTATGATACTCTGTTCATAGTTTGTTGACAGTTTTTATATGAAGAGATGTTAAATTTTATCAAATGCTTTTTCTGCATTTATTGAGATGATCATATGATTTGTGTCCTTCATTCTGTTGATATGATATATTATGTTTATTGATTTGCATATGTTGAATAATCCTTGCATTCCTGGATAAATCCCACCTGATCATATTGTATTATCTTTTTGATGTGCTGTTGGATTTGATTTGCTGGTATTTTATTGAGGAGTTTGTGTCTATGTTCATCAAAGATATTGGCCTGTCATTTTCTTTTGTTGTGTCCTTGTCTGGTTTGGGTTTCAGGGTAATGCTGGCCTTGTAGAATGAGTTAGGAAGAGTTATCTCCAATTCAATTTTTTGTGATAGTTTCAAGAGGATTGGTATATGTTCTACTTTATATGTTTGTTACAATTTGACTTTAAATCAGTCTAGTCATGGGCGTTTCTTTGTTGAGAGGGTTTTATTACTGATTCGATCTCACTACTCATAATTGGTCTTTTCAGGTTTTCTATTTCTTCTGGGTTTCATCTTGGTAGATTATATATTCCATGAATTTATTTATTTCCTCTAGGTTCCAGTTTGGCAATATATAGTTTTTTATAATAGTCTCTGGTGGTCTTTTGAATTTCATGGTATCAGTTGCATTGCCTCCCTTTTCATTTCTGATTTTGTTTATTTGGTTCTTTTCTTGATTAGTCCAACTAGTGGTTTATCAAATTTGTTTAACTTTTTGAATAATCAATTTTTCATTTTCTTGATCCTCTGTATTGTTTCTTAGTCTCTATTTCATTTAGCTCTACTCTGATCTTTATGATTAATTTCCTTCTGCTAATTTTGGGTTTGGTTTGTTCTTGCTTTTCTAGTTCTTTGAGGAGCATTGTTAGGTTGTTTATTTGAAATATTTCTACTTTTTTGATGTTGGTGTTGCCTGCTGTGAATGTCCCTCTAAGTACTGCTTTTGCTGAATCCCACAGGTTTTGGCATGTTGTGTTCCCATTTCCATTTGTTTCAAGAATTTTTTTGATTTCCATCTTAATTTCTTCATTGACCCAATGGTGCATGTTGTTTAATTTCCATGTATTTGTATAGTTTCCAAAGTTCCTATTTATATTGATTTCTATATTCTGTAGTTGGATCAAATGTTCTGTAAATATCCGTTAGGTCTATTTGGTCTAAAGTCCAGTTTAAATCCAATGATTCTCTGTTGATTTTTTTGTTTCAATGGTTTGTCTAATGCTGAGCATGGGATGTTGAAGTCCCCCACTATGATTGTATTGGAGTCTATCTCTCGCTTTAGATCTAGTAACATTTGCTTTATGAATCAGAGTGCTTTTTCATGTTTCCCGTGTCCTTACATTAATACATATATCTGTTCATCTTGTGGAACAGTTGCTTTTTCCAGTTTTTTGAATTTACTTTTTTGGGGAGGACTTTTTCCTGAAGTTGTATATATGTTGTGTATGTTGTTGGTTGGATAGGGCACTTAAAGCATACTGTCAACTTTATAAGGCCCAGGGCACAAGGACTGATCTACTTTAGTGGGCTGTGGTTTCAAGTTCAGTTTAGTTTTTAAAGACTTTTCAGAACTATTGGGATATTACCTGTGTGTGTCTCCCAGGACACACTACATTCTAGTTCAGCTCTCAGAACCTTATTTAGTGAGCTGTTTTGGGTCAGTTCCATACCTGCATAGCTTGTGGGTGGATCCAGTCTTCATGCACAACTTTATTGGATGGTTTCTCAAGCTCCCTTTTCTCTGTGCTTTTCTCCAAAACTCTTGACTCCCAAGGGCCCCTTTACTTCTTAAGGCCTCAGTTTGGAGCTGTAACTGTCACTTCTATCAGTGTTACATTAAGCAAAGCAAGTCCAAGATCAGGGACAGGAAACTGTACCCTGCCTGTTCCGGTGCTCTGCAGAGCAGAGGTGGGAAGGGAATGAAGAGTTGGGAACAAAAACCCAACCTACCATTGTAACACTGCAGACTCACAACCAAATCACAGAACACCAAGGCCTCAGATGTCTCCAGCTGGGGTGTCCCAAGTCCTCTGGATTCCTGGTGTCACTGTCTCCTTTCATGTCTTATAAACTGGCTTACGCCCCATCTCAGGCACTGTGCAATGTCCAGGGGACTCCCTATGGGGTCTACAAATTCCCTGGGGCTGGGTCTCCTGATCACTGCTTACCCTGATTTTCTTTTCCTGCTAAATTTTTCCATCTCCTTCTTATACTTCCCTCCCCACCTCCATCCACCTCATACTAAGCTCTGAGCCAAAACCCCCGCCTTCCTTGACCGAGCAAAAAACCATCTATTTTGAGCTTCTACTCTTCAGATGCTTGTGTGTGGGCTCCCCTCTCCCCAGCTAACTCAGTAACATTCTGAAGTGGGTAAACTACTTGTCTGGGTAAGAAAATAAATGAAAGGGAAATAGTATGAAGATTTATTCCCCAATGAACTCCTTCTTTCTGGAGTTGTGGTATCGGGGGAGTATCTTTTCTTTATTCTTATTGCTCGTGTTAACATTTTAAGGCATTGAGAAAGTCTGTGGCAAGGAAACCAGTTTGCCAGTTAATTGTTGTTTAATCCAGTCTTTCCAAAATGTGCTTGGCCGTGGCATGTCTTTGTCATGGATCATCCATTAACACCTGAAAGCCCGGGGAGCGGGAAAAAGCACCTAAGACGGGGTTGTTGTGAGGATCAAATGGAAGAAAGTGAGCTTCAAGTATTTTCGGTGACCAGTTAGTGGAGCTTCCCCTTCCACTCCAGAGACCACTCCTGCCCCACCCCCAATCCCCATTATCCTGGAAAAATTGTCCAAATGAGGCCACTTTTGAGAGCAAAAGAAGCACAATTAATATCTACACTAGGATAGTAGTAGGCATAAACTAGACTGTCCTGGGCAAAGTGGATCATATGGTCACCCTACCCACTCTCTTTACAGCTGGTGGTGGCTGTTGCAAAATCCAGACTACAAATGAACTGAGTTTTCTGTTGACCTCTCTTTCCCCACCTGTGAAGTGAGGGGTTCTCAATTTTTTTTTTCATTTATTCAATTATCAACAACCATGTAACACACCTCTCCTAGTTGCCAGTACTGTGTAGGCCTTAGCCGCAGTGAATGAGACATTTCCCACCTTCAATGTCTTCAATGAGACATTTCCAGATCATATAAACAGATGACAGGATCGTTAGGGATCATGGCCTCTGCTTCACCTTGACCTTTAACCCTCAATCCATGAACAAAGACCAATCTAGAAGGGCCTTTTGGTGGTGGATCCTGGCTGTAATCACAGGAGGATCTCCCAGTACCTGGAGGCCTCCCCACATCTGCACTAGTTCAAACAATTTCTAGGCCAGAGTCTTACCTAGGGAGTTAGTGGAGACTTCTTCTCCAGGCCACTTCTTCTCCAGCTGGCAGCGATAATCATGACTCACTTGCTGCTTTGGAGAAGGATTACCTGTCAAGGTTCATTTGAGCTGTGGGCTTCCCAGAGAATCCCTGCTCCCCACAAAACAGCTCTGATGGTAGCTGAGGGGCTGCTCCCCAGGAAGTGAGAGGGAGGAAAATTACCTTTCATACGTTGTTGCCTGTTTGGCCAGACAGTTGCAGCAATAGCTTGTGTCCTGCCAAGCCTGATAACAGGACTGTCATGGTCTGGGGACAGACTGGCCCTGGGAGGTGAGCAATGAAGATTCCAGGAAACTGTGGAGATTGCCTGCAATTTGGACCACTCAAATTAGACTGTCTCAGTGAGTGATTTCAGGCTCTACAAATTGCACCTTGAGCAGGGTCTGTTATAGTGCTTTCTTGAGCCCTATTAGCTCTTACAGTTTTCCTAAAGACCATCACCATTAAAGACAGCTGAATTTGAGCTTACTGCGTGCCTGTGTGTGACCAGGCATGTGACAGTTGATATATCACTTCATGGAAACAATAGTTTATGGAGATAATAACTGTATCAATTAGGACCCTTTTTATTATAAGGGAAATAAATGCAGAAGCAGAACTATAGGCTTATTAAGTAAAATGTCCAGAAGAATTTCAGGTATGGCTGAATCCAGGTGCTCATATGAGGTCTTCAGGAATCTACCTCTCTCTGCTTTTCTCCTTACTTGTCTACCAGGCAGGCCTGCCCTTCCTGGTGGCCTCTAGAAATTGCAGGAGAAGGTAGAGCTTCACTAGCCCAGTAATTCCAAAAGTCTTAGAATAGAATTTCACTGGTTAGTGCTAAGTCATGTGCCCATGCCTAAGCTAAGTACTAAGGCCGGAGGAATAGGATGCTCTAATTGGCCAGGCTGAGGCCATGAGCCCACCTCTTGGAACTCAAGGGACCTAGGAGGGGGTGACAGTGGGTCCCCAAATGGAGGAGCTATAACTCCAGAGAAAGGAGAAGTGGGTATCAAGTCGACAAAAATAGCCTTTTTAGCAGGCATGAGATTCACCATTTTTATCAAGCAGTAGATCAAAGGCACTGACCAATCAGAAGGGAGGCTGCCAGAGCAGGGTGGGAAATAAATTCTCTGGGTGCTGGACTGTGAGGAGCTGGGGCAGGGGGCACCAGGTAAGGGGCTGGGGCAGTATGGGAGCATCTGATGCTCAGGGTGGCAACCCCTACTAGCCAATATGGACATCTTTGCCCTGGCCGTTCCAGTGAGTCCTGGTGAACATGCCCTGACTGCTGCTGCTTTGCCTAGACCAGCCCTTGTTTTCTTGGGTCCTCACTTGCACTCCACTTTGGCAGGTGGCTCGGACTTGTCTGTGCGCATTTTCTCTCTAGACCTCTTGTTAACAGGTGTGTGTGTCGTTGTTCAGAACAGCCTGGCCACCCCAGGCCACCAGCCTGGGAGATAGGCATTAGCAGATGGCATGGCGCCAGCCTCATGAAGTGTCTGTGCTGCTGCTGTGTTTGAGAATCTCGGGCCTCAGGCTAATCTGTATCAGCCTCAAAACAGTGACATTTACATGGCACTCAGTGGTACTAGATCCTGCCTAGGCATCTAAGGGCGTTATTCTGAAGGATGGAGGATGGAAGAGACGGGCAGGAATAGCAAGAGAGCCACTTGGGTTCCATTTGTGAAACAAGTGTCATGGGGGCTCGAACCCAGCAGCCATCCTCCCACTGAGCGGTGTGCGCGCTTCTGTGCTGAGTGTTTCACATGCTCTTCCTCAATTGAACATCACATGAAGCAGGTGCAATGTCACCCCAGAGGATGAGGAAACTGAGGCACAGAGAGTGGAAATCACTTGTTTGCCTCACTCCTTATTCACCCTTCCAGGTCACCTCACCCTTCCAGGTCATCACACTCCAAATGAGATCTAAGGCCTCTCCTGAGGCCTTTCCAAGGCCTTGGCCTGATCTAATTCCCATCTCTCTGACCTCCTGTCTAGTTATGTCCTCCTCACTCTGTTCCAGCCTCACAGGCCTCCTGGCCATCCTGGGTCAGGCTCCGCACATACCCACCCCAGGGCGTTGGCACGTATTCTTCCCTCTGCCTGGGATGCTGGTCCACCTCAGACCCACATGACTCATCTATTAGTTCTGCTCAGGTGCCCTCTCCTCAGGGGCTGCCCTCCCTCTGCACCCTGCAGCCTCCCGTGGCTCCCTCATTCCCTCTGCTTCATTCCCATCCTGGCACATGTCCTGCTCCAGGATTGTGTCATATATGCCTTTGTTGATCTGGTTTTTATCCACACCCTGCACTAACTAAAGTGTAAGCTCAGTAAGGACAAGGATTTGGTTAGTTTTGCTCATTGCTATTTCCCTGGCATCTAGGGCACAGCTTGGCACACAGTAGATGATCCATAACTATTTGTGTGCAAATCAATTTGTAAAATGGGGGACCACCTACCCCATAAATTTATTGTGATGTTTAAATTAGACAATGTGGATATACTTTGTATATATGCACATTACTTATGTATATGTAATATTCTGCATGGACAATTGGCTACATGTTACATATGCATAGGTAGGGCCCACAGGCAGCATTTTTTCAATGTGGGGCATTATCTCTCTCTATCTCTTCAACTGTGCTTCTCCTCCACAGTTCTGGGACTTGCCCAAAGGTGCCATCATCTTCTCCATCACCTGTGCTGGCAAACTGGATGGGGAGGCCATTGGTACCACTCGCCCAGTGCTCCAGCTCACACTTCTTCCTGGCAGGAGGCAGGATTGACTTCCTGGTCCCTGTGGTTGTGGGGAGAGAAGTGGAACAAATAATTCTGGCCCATTTGTTGTGAGTAAAACTGGTGCCTGCCAGTTCCGAGCTGGATATTGTTGTGACTGAGACCCCTCAGAGTTCTCATTCATCTGCCTTAGTGACTGGCAAGGTACCAGACGGTGGCCGCTCATTGGCCAAGGTCCCTGAGTGAGGACCACAAGGACAGAGCCTCATCTGAGCTTCAATGGACAGGAAGCCTGAGTAACAGACCTTTGTTGATTTGGGGCTGTTTGTTACATGGCAGAGCCAGCTTGTTCTGACTGATACAGTTACAGGGGGCTGGTAAGCCTACCCTTTAATCACATAGCAGAACAATATCTGGTAAGGACAGAGCAGGTCTTGCTGTCACTGACTGACTTCAGTCCACTTATCATTTCTCCTCTGTTCCTGGAGAGGGATGGCAATGTGGAAGCTAGCAGAGACCACACTCACTGCTCCATGCACCAGCTGTGTGACCTTAGACCAGGTGTTACACTCTCTGTAGCTCAATTTTCTCTCCTGACACATGGGGTTAACAAGAATGTTCTCTCTTCCTCTCCAACACACATGTAGGTCCCCTGGGTAATTAAGAAAGGTAATGAATGTGAGAGCTTTGCAGGAGCACGGGCCATTGTTAAATTGTGGAAACTGCTCTGGGGTCCCGTCCAGGTCCATGACTCCATGCCCTTCGGTTTCCTGGCTCCTGAAGCTTCCTGGGAGGGCGGCCCTGGTCACTCAGAAACGTTAACACCCCTCAGGTGAGAAATTTGTGATGGGTTGGCCATGTCTCCTTGTTTGCTTGCTGTCACATTGAATGCAGGCTCCAAGCCTGATCACTCAGTATCTCATCCTACACCTCACTCAAAGCTAACACCCGCTTCTTCCCACTAATGAGGTTCTGCTTGGATATGCCGACTCTCACCCCAATCTTGTTTCTCTTTTCCGTTCCTGTCACATCCAGGAGAAAGGTGGTGTTCAAGTTATCTGTCACCCAGGGCAATAGTTAATTCTTTTGAGGTGAAATGCTTTAAAGGGTCGTCTTTCTGGCTGGATCCTTTCTGGGCTCCAGAATCCTGGCTGTGGCCCTGAGGGACTATCCCCCTCCATTTGGCATCATGTCACCTGAACTGTGAGAGTTCCTGGATCCAGGGCTTTAGGCATTGACTGAATGGCTCCTTGAGAAAGATGGAATCAACCTGTGAGAAGAGGGCAGTCGACAATTCACCATATAGGAAATTGCAGACTAAATACAACTTTGAATGATATTCAATGGAGCCTGTGGCCGAGACATTATTTGCCAAATAGTCCACACGCTGCCCTGCAGTTCCCAGCCTCCTCTGCACTTATGTTCCTACCATGTGACTAGTTCTGACCCATGGACTGTGAGCAGAAGCAATATGTGTGTGTTAGTCTATTTGCATTGCTATAAAGGAATAACTGAGGCTGGGAAACTTATAAAGAAAAGAGGTTTATTTGGCTCACAGTTCTGCAAGCTATACATCAAGCATAGTGCTGACATCTACTTCTGGTGAGGGCTTTACAATTATGGCAGAAGGCAAAGGGGAGCCCACATGTCGCATGGTGAAAGAGGGAGTGAGAAAGAGAGGGAGGAGGTGCCAGCCTCTTTTAAACCACCAGATCTCCTGTGAACTCATAGAATGAGAACTCATTCATTACTATAAGGACAGCAGCAAGTGGTTCATGGAGGAGCTGCTTGCTTGACCCAAACTCCTCCCACTAGACCCACTTTCAACATTGGTGGTCACATTTCAACATAAAATTTGGAGGGAACAGGACATTCAAACCATATCGGTGTGTCATTTCCAGGCTGAGGTGGCCAGGAGCTAATGTGACTCCTCCATCCCTTTCTTCCCATGCAGAGGTGACTCAGGGGACTGCCTGTTCCAGATAGCATAGCTACAAGACAGAGAAGAAAGAAATGTTTATTGTGTTAAGACATTGATGTTTAGGGGTTTGTTTACAGCAGTGGCCAACATTAATAAGCTTGACTGATACAGGGTGCTGTGAGAATGTAATTTCCATGTGGACAGGGACCTTGTCTGTCTTGTCCACCACTGAGGCACCAGTACATAACAAAGCATATAGAAGCTGCTAAATAAATATACATGAATGATGGAATGAAGTCTCTATACAAATTTTTAGTTTCCTCACTAGGCAACCAGTGAAAACTCCTCCATTGAGGTGTTGCATGGACGGTGGTTTCTGTTCTCTTCTTGCTTGCCTGGTCCCACGGTCTCCAGGTTCCGTGGGTCCTTGCTTCTGAGGGTCTCTGCTGCTCCTACTCATACTGCTCTGTCTCCTGATGTCACTTCCTTGTGACATAGGCCTTTTCTAGCATTTGCCCTAAATCTGAGTCTTCATCAACAGCACTCCTGAGACGCACATTTGTCCTCTGGGAAGTATCGGCCCCTAATCACTTGCTTGGGGGCTTCCTACACTACTTTCCCCAGTAGTTTTGATCTAAGGTCAACACAGGAATTTGACACATTGCTATTTGAATCAAGAGAGGTTGCCACACAAATGTTCTGTAGCTAAGCCCGACCTGGTAGAATGTGGTCACTGCATCATTCTTCACTGGACTATAGTCACTTGCTTCTAAACCTATCACCAGGCTCAAGTTTTATGTTCCAAATCGACTTTCTGGACTGGTGTTGTGGTTTGGATAAGGTTTGTCCCCCGTGAAACTCATGTTGAGATTTGATTGCACTGTGGTGGTGTTAGAAGGTGGGCCCTAATGGGAGCTGCTTGTGTCACAGGAGCAGATCCTTCATGAATAGATTAATGCTGTCTTGTGGGAGTGAGTTCTTGCTATCGCAGGACTGAATTAGTTACGGTAAGAGTGGGTTGTTATAAAGTGAGATTCCTCCTCATGTTTGCTTTTGCTTTGCACATGCCTTTCTGTTTCTCCATGTCTTGACACAGCGCTGGGCCCTCACCAGAAGCTGAACAGATGCCAGTGCCATGCTCTTGGAATAAAGCTTTCTTCTTTACGAATTGGCCCATCTTCAGGTATTCTGTTATAGCCACACAAAATGGACCAATACAGCTGTCATGATAGGACTGTTTCTAAAATAAAACTTGACTTTATCCCTCCCTTGCTGAAGAACAGTGTAGTAGCTAGAAACATGGATTTCAGACCCTCAGCACCCTGGTTTGATTCCCTTCTCCATCACTTAGGCTAGGTGGCCTTTGGTAATTTCCCTAAACTCTCTCTGCCTCAGTTTCCACCACTGCTAATGGAGATGATAATGAACATCTGCAGGATTCTTGTAGGATTCAATGAGTCAATACACATCAAGTGATTAGGTTCAGGAAAAAAATAGCTCAAGAATTTCAGGCTAAAATCTTTCAGGCCTGGAATTTGAGGCTGTTTACTATGGGGCTTCTGCTGACCTCTGATCTCTTCTCCTGTCATTCCCTGACTTGAGCCTCCACCTCAAGCTGCCCAGCTGGTTTCTGACAAGCATGGTCTTGCTGTGACCTCTGCCTGGACTCTCTTCTCTCTGTCTCATGTTGAACATTCAGCTCAGAGCCACCCTCCTGGGAAGCCCTTTGTATTCATCAGCTTGGGCTTCCACAACAAAACATCACAGGCTGGGCAGCTTATACATAGAAACTTCTCTTCTCACAATTTTGGAAGCTGGAAGCCCAAGATCAAGGTGTCAGCAGATTTGGTGTCTTCTGAGGTCTTTCTCCTTGGCTTGCAGACGGCTGCCTTCATGCCATGTCCTCATCTGGCATTTCCTCTGTGCTGTGTATGTCTGTTTAAATCTCTTCTTCTTATAAGGAAGACTTTCCTGCCTACCCTAAAGACCTCACTTTAACTTAATCACCTCCTTAAGGAACTTATCTTCAAATACAGTTACATTATGAGGTACTGGGAGTTAGGATGTCAATATATGCATCTTGTGGGGGACACAATTCAGCTCGTGGGACCCTCTGTGACTCTTACCCTCCACACTCTGCCTCCCACCTCCACTGAGACCCCACAACCTTCTGTGCATATCCCTGTCATGGCCCTTAATACTGTATGGCAGCAAAATTCATTCAGCAATCTTTATTGGGCACCTGCTATGTGCCAGGCACTGTGCTGGGAACTGGGGCAAGACAGTGGAGAAGAAGGGCCTCCTGCTCCCTGCCGTGTTGGAGTAGATGTCCTGGAGGTGGAAGTAGACACACAGCAAGGGTAACGAGCCTTAGAAAAGAGGCAGAAGACAGCTCTATAAACATAGAGGACAAGAGGACCTGAACTAGGTCAAGAGGTCAGAGAGGACTCTGTCAAATTGCCATGGTAGGTGACTATTGATGTCCACTCAATAATGAATAAAGGCAGCAGCCAATGTTTATGGAACTGCTGCTGCATGTTGGGCTCTGGGATTTGCATGCACCACCTTATTTACTACTCCCTACACCCTGTTTTCCCTATTTTCCAGTCAAGGAAAGTGGAATTTAGGAAGGCTAAATGATGTGCTCACGACTGCATGGCTAGGAAGGGGGAGGACAGGACTCCATTCAGGTCTCAGTGATGGTAAAGTTGTGCCCTTATTATATCCAGGCCCCCATCCCACCCCTCCAGCTTCACATTTGCCCCTCAACCCTTCTCCTCTGCTGATCCTGGTCCTCAAACTCACATACCCAGTTGTGTGACTGCTCAGTCTGCTAACGCCACCCTCTCTGGGTGCATGCCTGGCCCCCAGGCCAACAGCAGGGATTGGTGCAACCTGTCCATCCTTCTCCTCATGTCTTTCCATGGGCTTGGACTTCTCTCCTCTGAATACAGGTGAGATGTTGGTCGAGCTTTCAGCCCTTGTGGCAATAGCATTGAGGTTTAGGGGCTCAATAAAGGCACTGGTTTCTCTTCCTCAGTTCAATTGACAGGGTCGAGGGCATGTTGAATAGAAATGAACCCTCTTTATCACCGATAAGGCTGATGCTGGAGGATGGTGCTTACCCCTGGGGGAATGTGGATGCCTCCCCCTCACAGACCCCAGGACCAGACAAGGAGGAACCACCCATCAGAGGTGCATTGACCCCTCTGATCAGGGTTCAGGCTCCTGCATGGTTGGGTGTGGGGTGGGCCAGCACACACCATCTTGCTCAAGGGGGAACCAAGGCTTACAAAAGTGAGCTCACTTGCCTGAATCCCCAGGAAAATGGGCAGTGAGTAAATGAACCCAGGTCTGACCCAAAGCCCTTGCACTTCATTGGCCCCACATTGCCCACCGCAGGCCTGGGCCCTGCCAGTCTCACCCCAGTCTCTTGGGATGGCTCACTCCATGCTGAGCGGCTCTGACTGTCAGCAAATGCTTCTTCCCCTTGAATTCCAAGCTGCCTCCTGGTAGATTCTATGAACCAGTCCTTGCTTTGCCCTCTGGAGTTGTACAGTGAGTTTCATCTCCTCAGTAACTGCAAAATACATTTAATAAACTCCACTAAAGTGTACAATCTCATAGGCAGGATGCAGAATTTCTGTGCTTCAGACTTTTCCCCATAATTACTAGCACCATGAAAATTGCGGGGATTAGAAACTCAACTGGAAATGAGATGGATTGTGTCACCAAGAAAGTTGAAATGAACAGAAACTCCAGCACAATAAGGCAGGCTGGGATTTGCATTAAATTAGGAGGTAAGTCCAGGCCCATTGATTTTATGGGGACAGTGACCTTCTAGAATTTTCTTAGGAAACTGGGAGGGGTAGGAAAGTTGGGATGGGGTGTGTCAGGTGATGTGAGTTGGTGGCAGCCTCTCTTTGAAAAACTAATTCATTGTATAACTCAGAGTTGATGTGGACTAACCCCGCTTTCAAGGTTGGATGGCATTCCTCTTCCATTATGTCTGCCTTCCACCCCCCATTCCCAGGAAGTAAGAGACTTGTCTAAGGTCACACAGCCGGTCCATGGGGACCTAGGACTAGAATATAGGCCTTCTCATGCTATGTTCAATGACCTTCACAGTGCACCTGTTAATCCTAATCCCCATCAGTTTTGGTGAAAAAATGTGGGCCATTAGACTGTCATCAGGTTATTAGAAAATGTAAGATCCTTCTTCACCTATACCTCTGTGGTCCACCAGAAACAGCATAGAGTGTGAGGGAGCAGACCCTGGTTCTTCTAAGCTCTGATCTTATTGCTCGCTCCTTCCCCAGCAATGCATTTATTGCATACCCAGAGCAGACAGTGCCAATTGGCTTCAGCACCATTCCCAATAAGTGTGGATCTCCCCATCTTAACTTGGAGTTAACTTACAAGATGAAACCTATTTGCATACACAGTCTTCATCGACCAAGAGAACTCCATCAACCAAGAGAAAAAGTAGACAATCTGGGATTTAAAAATCTTTCTAAAACCTACTATTGAGTTTCAATCATGCCCATTAGTATGAAACACTATGTTAGACTCACTGCAAAAGTGGCTATAATTCTCCACCTGCTGTGATTTGGATGTGGTTTGTTTCCTACCCTCAAAACTCATGTTAAAATTTGATCCCCAGAGTGGCAGTGTTGGGAGGTGGGGCCTAGCAGAAGGTATTTGGGTGATGGGGGTACATTCCTTATGAAGAGATTAATTCTCACCCACCTGGGTGAGTGAGTTCTCCCTCTTTTGGGAGCGAGCTGTTAAAAAGAATCTGGCTTCCTCAGTTTCTCTCTCTTGCTTCCTCTTCACCATGTGATTCCATTTATTTATTTATTTATTTATTTATTTATTTATTTATTTATTTTTGAGATGGAGTCTCACTCTGTCACCTAGGCTGGAGTGTAGTGGTGCGATCTTGGCTCACTGCAACCTCTATCTCCTGGGTCCAAGTGATCCTCCTGCCTCAGCCTCTCAAGTAGCTGGGATTACAGGTGTGTGCCACCATGCCTGGCTAATTTTGTAGTTTTAGTGGAGATGGTGTTTCACTACATTGGTCAGTCTGGTCTCGAACTCCTGACCTCAGGTGATTCATCCACCTTGGCCTCCCAAAGTGCTGGGATTACAGATGTGAGCCACCTCGCCTGGCCTGCCATGTGACTTCTTTGCACATGCTGGCTCCCCTTCCACTTTCTGCCATGAGTAGAAGCAGAAAGGAGGCCCTGACCAGATGCAGTTGTTCAGTGTTGGAATTTTCAGCCACTGGAATTGTGAGCCAAATAAAGTTCTTTTCTTTATAAATTACATAGCCTCAGGTATTCTATTATGGCAATACAAAATGGACTACTGGTACCAGGTGTTGCTATGCAGGTACTTGAAAATGTGGAAGCAGCTTTGGAACTGGGTAATGAGTAGAGGGTGGAAGAGGAATAGGCTAGAAAAAGTCTGTATTGCTGGGAATGGAGCATTAAGAGTGATGTTGGCAGAGGCTTAGAAGATGAGCCGGAACTTCTTAAAGATTGGTTAAGTGGTTGTGGCCAAAATGTTGATCAAAAATGTGGACAGTAAAGGCCATGCTGATGAAGTTTCAGATGGGAATGAGGAATATCTTATTGGAAATTGGAGTAAAGGTCACCCTTATTACACTGTAACAAAGAAGTTGGATGCATTGTGTCTATGCCCTAGGGCCTTGGAATGACATATTTAAGAGTGATTAATATTGGGCAGAAGAAATTTCTCAGCGGCAAAACATTCAGGCAACTGTGTGGTTATGGTCTAACTGCTTATGGTGAACTGCCAGGCAATAAGGGTGACCCCCTGTACCTGGGTCAGCCTGTGACTTGCTTTGTGCAACAGAATGGGATGGAAACGACGAGTGTCATTTCAGAGCTGGACTCCAACAGGCCTTGCATTCTTCCACCCAGTCTCTTGGAATTCTACTGCTGCCATGGAAACAAGCCTGGGAGAGCCTGCTAGAGGATGAGAGACCCCAGGGCCTAATCACCCCCATTGCCCCAGATGAAAGCCAACTAACCACCCATCCATTTGAGTAAGGCCATATGACACCAGCCAGCTCTAGCTGACCTGCCCACTGACCACAGACAGAAGAGCAAGTCCAGCTGAGATGGGTTGAGTCTGTCCAGAGCAAAAGAAACCTCCTGCTATGCTGTAGACTCATGAGCTAAATAAGGCTTATTTTTTTATTTTATTTTATTTTTTCTTGAGACAGAGTCTCCCTCTGTCACCCAGGCTGGAGTCTGGAGTGCAGTAATGGGATCTCAGCTCACTGCAACCTCTGTTTTTGGGTTCAAGTGATTCTCCTTCCTCAGCCTCCAGAGTAGCTGGAACTACAGGCATGCGCTACCACACCCAGCTAATTTTTATATTTTTAGTAGAGATGGGGTTTCGCCATGCTGGCCAGCCTGATCTCAGACTCCTGACCTCAGCTGATCCACCTGCCTCAGCCTCCCAAAGTGCTGGGGCTACAGGTGTGAGCCACTGCGCCTGGCCTGGGTTTATTGTTTTAAGACCCTAGGTTTTGAAGTAGTTTTTATGTAGTCATGACTCGTGCGTTGTCTCGTGTATTCCCTCTAATAACTTTATGTGATGACATGACTCCCATTTTACAAATAGAAAAGTTGAGGCTTAGAGAAGAAAAGACTTGCCTGAATCCATTCTTGTAGTAATCACAGAACTAAAATTCAACCCAGGTTGTTCTGACTCCTCTGTCAATGCTCAATGTAGCTAAAGAATCTCTGGTACTGGAGCAGCACACAGGTTGCATCTCAATTGCCAGTGTCGTTAGTTGGTAATGTCTTCCTGTAATGTAATCTTGAAAAGATGCAGGGGGATAAGTACTGTGATTGATTAGTGATGTCTGTCATTGCCTGATGCCCCATAGAGGCAGCAGTGTGAGTACTATGTACTCGCCACACAGGTCTCAAATATACCCAAACCCAAAGTGTGAGAGAATTTTGGCTGATGTATAAGGATTTTTCCCTGAGGCAGGGAAGGGTGCCTGTGAGGACACCTGCTCTTACCAAGGCAACCATACAGTTTTGCTCCATGCTCAGGCCCTGGGTCTTCCAGTTGTCAGCCCTGCTGTCATCCAGCCCAGGGTGACACCGTCTTGCTCACTTACCAGGGGTGGTGTTAGGATAAAAAGAGATGTGGATGAGAAAGCATTTAATTTCCAGGTAAAAATGATGGCATCAAACATTTAAACTCCACTCATCTCTCAAAATCAACTAAAGACAATAAAACAAAAATCTGAATATAGGGGAAATATGTTTCCTTAACTTTTATTGAAACCAGAAATCACCACAGCTCCAAACCACAAACCCTGGAGCCTTTCTTCCAAATACTACGAAATCTAGACCAGAACACAGAGGAAACTGACAATCCATGTGGACCCCCTAGTATGTTGTATAGATAGGAAAGCCACATCCCAGACACAAAAACTTGGTTCAAGTGTCCTTGGCTTAAAGCACTGAGACCCAGACACAGAACCCTAGCGGCTTGGCTGGGGCCACCCTGACTGCTGGGATGTCAAACACGGAACTCTGCTCCCACGGCAGGGGAAACAACTGATGTGATGAGAGACAGTCCCAGACCATGAGCCCAGATGGGAGCTGCAGACCTCCTGAGGCCATCCTGCCCGCCCCTTCCTGCGCTATCCTCCCACAAAGAGCTGGTCCTATCCAGAGTGAGTTAAAAAGAAACCAACACAGGAACTATGCCTAGATGCTGCAAAAAGAGAGATGAAACGTAAACAAAGGCAGATGAAGAAAATAGCCCGCAAGAGGAATTGCCCAAAGAAACAGGGGAAAACAATTGTTATTCAGAGTCTCAATCAGTCTCAGATGACATGATGTCTCTTTAAAAAGACTTGAGAAATATGAGGATTGAAAAAAGTGATTATAAAATAACAGCATGAGATGCAAATCAAACTGGCTGTTCTTAGGCATAAAATTAAATCTATCTATCTATCTCTATATCTAAATTTATAGATATATTTATAGGCACAGATATAGACAGAGGGATAGTGAGAGAAGTGGGGAACAAAAGAGATAAAAGCCACATTAGAAGCACTTACAAATACAATGAGGACAATTACACTATAATAAGAAATATTGTGGATAAGCTATAGAAAGTCACACAGCATTAAATAGAAAATAACTGTTTCGTTTTGGTGAAAGATTAGAGAGATGAGAGGCATAAAAGACAGGCACACATTATCCAGTGACTACACATTCTGTGGGACAAGAGGTATAAAAATACTCAAAGATACACTAAAAATGAAAATCTTGAAATAAAGACATGAATCTGCAGGCCCAAAGTATACACAATCTTCCAGGAAATATTGCTGGCGAAATATCAGTTCTAAGGCAAATCTGCATAAAATAATTGAGCTTCAAAAATAAAGTTACTACATCCGGTCATCAAGGTAGAGAAGTCAAATCACAATGCAGGTGGAAATTTGGTTGATACAAACATCTCCTTCCCAGCGCTGGAAGACGGTGGATTGATGCCTATAGAGTTCTGAGGGGAAGAAAAGGTAACCCCCAGGTTTTACACCCAACCAGTATGTCTTTCAAGTAAAAGGCGTTGGAGACATTTCGAAGTATGAGGAGCTCAGGAAATACAACATTCATGAGTTTTCCCAGAAAAAAAATCTATTAACAAAAATATGAAATTAAAAAAGAACAAAGGAAAGGTAAAGATATACTTAAAAATTAAAATAAAGAGGAAGAAAGAAAGGAAAGAAGGATGGAAAGAAGGAAGAAAGGAAGCAGGAAGGGAATGTTTTGGGCTGAGAATTGGTCCTATTTAAAATCAGAACCCTGCCAGGTGCGGTGGCTCGCACAGCTGTAATCCCAGCACTTTTGAAGGCTGAGGTGGGAGGATTGCTTATAGCCAGGAGTTCAAGATCAGCCTAGGCAACATAGTGAAACCCCATCTCTACAAAAAATAAAAATAAAAATAATTAGCTAGGTGTGGCTGTATGTGCCTGTAGTCCTAACTACTTGGGAGGCTGAGGATTGCTTGAGTCCAGGAGTTCGAGGCTACAGCGAGCTGTGATTGTGTCATGGCACTCCAGCCTGGGGGACAGAGTGAGGCCCTGTCTCAAAAAAAGAAAAAATAAAGAACCCACCCTAAATTGCCATGAGACTTGTTTGTGCCTCCCAAACATCATGAAATGTTATAAACCCTGGCAAGGTAATAACAATGTTATAAGAAACAATAGAAGTGTGCTAACTTCCTAACTCTCATTACCAGGGGGTCAATACAATCAGTTTAAAATCAAAACATATAGTTATTTTTTAAAAAGCATGACCACAGTATCTTAATATTTTACAAGTTTTTCTCCTTTATTGTAAAAGTATTTTTAGGAAAAAAATTTCTTATGAAGCAACATTTATCTGAAGTTAATATTTATTTCAGTTTTATCCCAATTTCCAATTCTCCTGGTAAATTAAGTAAAATTATACCTAATACCCTTTTATTAAAGATAGCATATATAATACATTTCATTTTTCTTTGTCTATCTGTGTCTCCTATTCTATGTATGTACACAGAGAAGTGCCTGGGACGAGATTCACCAGATTGAAAACCATTTTTGGGGGATGATATTTACTTACTATTGCTTGAATGTTTTACCGTACACATTTGTCATTTTGATAACATCCAATTTGTTTCTTGTTTATTATTTTGGTTAGATTGTGTTTTGCACAATGGAACCAAAGCTGGTGTTTTGACAAAAATGGAGTTTTGGGAGAGATCTTTGCACAAAATACAAGAAGATATCGGGGGCTGCAGGGAGGAGGTGGCCATATGGGACCTCCTATGTGAGCAGCACATGTTTGATTTTGTGGGGGGGATGGCGAGGGCAGTTCGCAGTGCTGCCTGAACACCATCACTCATGCGGCATCCACTTCCGCCTTTACCATCCTGGCTTGGGACGAGGAGGGATGGGACCGACAGACTCTGGCTCAGCTGATGTTCCTGCAGACCTTCTCTGTAAGAGCCTACTAGGGTCTGGTCTATTGCTGCAGATGGCAACTGGGTTCCTCACACCCAACCTGGCTCCTTCCAATCCCTTCCCCTGCAAACTCAGTTATGTCACCAGGTTCCTACTTGCTGAAACTTCCCCAGGTTCCTCTACCTCTCAGCCCAACAGAGAGGCTGAGTCACTTGCTCAAGATTGCACAGATAAATAGATCTGGTGTTGGCCAGCCACAGTGGCTCACACCTGTAATTCCAGCACTTTGGGAGGCCGAAGCGGGCAGATCACATGAGGTCAGGAGTTCGAGACGAGCCTGGCCAACATGGTGAAATCCCATCTCTACTAAAATACAAAAATTAGCTGGGCATGGTTGTGTGCACCTGTAATCCCAGCTGCTCAGGAGGCTGAGGCAGGAGAATTGCTTGAACCCAGGAGTAGGAAGTTACAGTGAGGCGAGATCGTGCCACTGCACTCCAGCCTGGACAACAGAGTGAGACTCTGCCAAAAAAAAAAAAAAAAAAAAAAAAAATTGGATCTAGTGTTTCTCCTTTGGCTCCTCCTCTCCTCTCTTCCCAGACACTCCCCACCACCCTGCCCCCAGCTTTCACAGTGAAATTAGGGGCAGTGCATGGTAAGAGGAACGTCTGAGTCCCAGTCCCAGTCCTGAGATCTCTGGTAAGTCCCTCTCTGTAAAATATGGTTGCTTTAGTGCATCAGTTAGTTATTTCATTCCTTCACTCACAGGCGAAATATTTATCAACACCTACTAGGCTGTGCTGCGGGCAGTAGATATTCAGAGCTGAATATTCAGGCAGTGTCTCTGTCCTCCTAGGGTGCTGCTCTAGCCGGGGAGGTGCGGAACTGGGGGAAGGATGCAGAGCACATGGGGGCCGACCCCAATGTTTCAGCTGAGAATTTCGATTTGAGGAAGCCCACTGGGCAGAGAGTGGGGGAACTGCATTCTAGAGAGTGGAAGCAGAGAGTGCGCAGGGCAGGGTGGCTGGGGGAGAGGGTCAAAGATAGGGCACGGAGGAGAGCCCTACAGGAAGCTAGTCATATAGGGCCATGGACAGAAGTTTGGATTTTATTCCAAGGGCATTGGGAAGCCATTGGAGGGTTTTAAGCCAGGGAGGGACATGATCTAATTTATTTTTAAAACTTTGCCCTGGTTGCCTAGTGGAAGAAGGAGGTGGGAGGTGGGAGGGGAACCTGGAGCCCAGGCGGGAGGTGGTTGTTGAGGTGGGGACTTTTTTTTTTTTTTTAATACTTTAAGTTCCAGGGTTCATGTGCACAACGTGCAGGTTTGTTACATATGTATACACGTGCCATGTTGGTGTGCTGCACCCATTAACTCATCATTTACATTAGGTATATCTCCTAATGCTATCCCTCCCCCCGCTCCCCACAATAGGACCCAGTGTGTGATGTTCCCCTTCCTGTGTCCAAGTGATCTCATTGTTCAATTCCCACCTATGAGTGAGAACATGCGGTGTTTGGTTTTCTGTTCTTGCAATAGTTTGCTGAGAATGATGGTTTCCAGCTGCATCCATGTCCCTACAAAGGACACGAACTCATCCTTTTTTATGGCTGCATAGTATTCCATGGTGTATATGTGCCACATTCTCTTAATCCAGTCTGTCACTGATGGACATGTGGGTTGATTCCAAGTCTTTGCTATTGTGAATAGTGCCGCAATAAACATACGTGTGCATGTGTCTTTATAGAAGCATGACTTATAATCCTTTGGGTATATACCCAGTAATGGGATGGCTGGGTCAAATGGTATTTCTAGTTCTAGATCCTTGAGGAATCGCCACACTGTCTTCCACAATGGTTGAACTAGTTTACAGTCCCACCAACAGTGTAAAAGTGTTCCTATTTCTGCACATCCTCTCCAGCACCTGTTGTTTCCTGATTTTTTAATGATTGGCATTCTAACTGGTGTGAGATGGTATCTCATTGTGGTTTTGATTTGCATTTATATGATGGTGAGTGATGATGAACATTTTTTTCATGTGTCTGTTGGCTGTATGAATGTCTTCTTTTGAGAAGTGTCTGTCCATATCCTTTGCCCACTTTTTGATGGGTTTGCTTGTTTTTTTCTTGTAAATTTGATTGAGTTCTTTGTAGGTTCCAGAGATTAGCCCTTCACCCTGATGTCCTCCTTTCTGCTTGCAGGCAGCCTGGGGTCCTGGTCTCTCTTCCACCCCAGGCCTTTGCAGGTGGAAACTGGGGCTGCCTTGCAGTGGGAAGCAGGGATTGGGGGAACCCAAGAAACACAATGCCTAATTTTCATCCAGGCCTCACAGGATCACCACAATAGCCAAGTGACGTTTGCACAGACACAGGAGTGCTAGATGGCAAGTTTCATGAAAATCTTTGGTATTTGCAAATTTTCTTGACCTCAGCTTTGCCTCCCCTGCTCTAGAGGGAGGGATAGGACTAACCATGGCAGAAAGCCCCCCAGGCCCCATATTTCATTCTCCATCTTCTGGTGCCTTGTCCTGGCATTCAGACTCTGCAAGTCTGACTTCAACTTCCCTCTGGCGCTGCTGCTCTTCCTGCCCCTTTGGTTACATCCAGAATCCTCAAATCCTCCTTCTTAGCTTTGCGCATGCTGCTCTACCCCATGCCCTTCCCTGTCTCATCATCTCTCTAGTCCACCCCCTCAAGTGTGTTTGATCTATTTCCTCCCATCTAACCCCTAGAGTCCCGTGAGAGGCAGATAATGTGGCTTTCCCTATTGCACAGGTGAGGACTGCATCTCCTAGAGCCCATGTGACTTGCCCAAGGTGTCACAGCTCCTGACCATGGAGCACACCTACGCCCCGGACCCAAGGGCCAGAACCCTCAGCCACACAGGGTTGAAGCAGCCACAGTCTCCACGTGGCTCTCACATTTTCCCATTCAACCATGTACTTGTTCAATCTGCCTCACGATCCTGTGAGCTGCTCAGGCAGGATGGTCATGCCCACTTGTTGGATGAAGAAATTGAGGTCCCAGGAGAAGAAATGACTTCACTGGATCCAAACAGGGGTTGGGGGTTAGAGACAGGACTAGGGGCCTGGCCACAGTGCTCATGAGCACTGGAGAGAAGCTAAAGGCAGGGATGCACGCTGGGGGGTGAATCAGGGAGGGCTTCCTGAAAGAGGCGGGCTGAGAGGATGGCTTGGGAGGACTGAAATGATGAGGCCTGCTGAGAAAGGAGCTCAGAGCTGAAGGGCAAGGTGAGTTCAGATACAAATGCCAAGAGGAAAGAAGTCTGCTTTCTGTGTGGATGATGCAGATAATCTGAGATCCTCCAGGGGCCTAAGTCAGGGCCAATGTTTAGATGACAGCTGAGACCCTTGAGGTGCTTGTCTATCCTGGAGTGTGTCCTGTCTGCAAATAGGTTATTCAGGCACCCTCATACAGCACTCACTGTGTGCCTGGCACCCCCGAACAGCTTTGTAGCACCTCAGGCTGTGAGACAGGGACTCTTGTTAGGGTCTGCTTTACAGGTGAGGTTAGGTCACTGGCCCCAGGACCCACATCCCTGAATGTTGCAGCCAGGCTCTGTGTGGCCACAATGCCACCTTGCTGCTGCATGCAATGGCCACTCTCCTGCCCTTCCTCTCCCCTCACCTCCTGGGAGGTCATATGCTGACAGCAGGAGGATTCCACTCAGGCAGTCCTGTGTGGTCATCCAGAAGTGTCCACCATCAGCTCAGCCACCACACCTGAGCACACTTGAGTCACGGGTACAGGGTTGTCTGGGGACATTGGAGATCGAGCATGTGGAGATGGGTTCAAGCCCTGGGTTAGCCCTGTAGTGGCTGTGTGACCTCAGGTGAGCCACTTAACTTATCTGGGCTGCCCTTTCCTCCTGGGTCCTGCTTCCTGCCTGGGGCCATGGGATGTTCAAGTGGATAAGGATGCATTTTACAAAACTAAGATAGACTATTGTGAGCCCGTGGGCATCACTGTCACCACAAGGGCCTCCTCCTGATCTCGAGCAATCCCTGGCGCAGCAAGAAGCTCTTCTTCCCTCTCCTGGCACAGTTTTTCGTGAACCAAATCTCCCAGTAGACAAGTAAGTGAAAGCTATGATTGATTCATTGTTGTCAATATTCCTCCCACTGTTTGCCGTCTCAGCATCCCTGGGGAACCTGGGGAATCGGCAAGAAAATCCTGCCTGACTCTGAGAGCCCCAAGGCTTGCCAGGGCCTCAGGGTGCTTAGAATCCAGTATGTCAGAGCTGGATTCTTGATGCCATAAGGT
The DNA here is from genome assembly GCF_009764315.1 of Trachypithecus francoisi. NCBI lineage: Eukaryota > Metazoa > Chordata > Mammalia > Primates > Cercopithecidae > Trachypithecus > Trachypithecus francoisi. Next base: position 95,300,245 of record NW_022681457.1, on the reverse strand, counting down.
TCAATCCTTTTACTGCACAGATGGGGAAACTGAGGCCTGAAGGTGCATAATGATGATAATGATAATAACGACAGCAACACAACAATATTTGTGTCAATGCTTTCAGCTGCAGATGGTGAGAAGAAAATCCACACCAGACTGGCTGCAGCACAAAGGTGGGAGGCATTAGCATAGGTGACAGAAAAGTCAGAGTAGGACTTCAGGAATGGGTTGATCAAGAGCTCAAACAATGTCACCTGGTCTCACTTTTACTCTGTCCCAGAGTCTGCTGTGGTTCTGCTCCACTGGCTTCATCCTCAGACACAGTGTGGTGGCAAATGGCCGTGGCAGCCTGTCTGTCCCCCGAGGTTCAATTTCAGAGGCAAAGAGCTTGTGCCTCGGTCCCAGCATTCTCAACTCCCAATGGAGTGTTTTGTTGCACTCCATTGGCTCTTAATGGGCCATGTGATCATCCTTGAGCCAATTCAGTATAATACCCTGACTAGCTGGGGCCTAGAGTGAAGCCCCACTCAGAACCACAGACTGAATGTGGAAAGGGAGGATCAAGGGCTGTTGCTGAAATAAGAGGACATGGTTACTAGGGAGGCAAAGAGCTGGTGCCCACTAGCACACACTCCTGCAAGGAGCACATACCATACCCGGGTGCTGTGCTGGGCACTTGGCATTTGTTTTCACAACTCTTCCCAGCAAGCAGCCAGATGGGCATCCTTACCAAGGAGGAAACTGAAGTCAGAAAGCGACAGACACACCCTACACACAGTGAGAAAGGTTCAGAGTCATCACTCAGAGCACATGACAGAACAGGTACCCCTGGGGCCAATGGGGGATGAATCCACTGGGAGCTCCAAGAGTTATAGAGCTCGCCTCTGAGCCACCCACCTGTGGAGTGGGGTCCTGGCGTGTGTGTCCTCCAAGTCCTCACCCACCCTTGGCTGAAGGCTATCTGCCCGGCATGCAGGCTCAGGGAAGCCCCCAGATGGAGTCAGGGGCACTTGTCTGTGTATTCCAGTGGTTTTGTCCAGGATGGGGAGTGTTGAGGGATGCAGATGGGACGCGGACAGCATCGCTAAGGTCTATGTCCAACAGGGGGCGGTGAACTGCCCCCTCCTTTCCAGTCATGCCCACCCCAGCATGGAGCTGCTAACCTGATTCATCGGGGTCCATGTGCTAATTGGGCCCTGGTAACAGAAGGACAGGGCCACTGTGCTGCAAGGCCAGGGCCCCACAGAGCCTTCTCTTCCACTTTCTGCGCTGCCACATGACGGGCAGATAAAGGCAAGACCCTTTTCTTCTTTCCCACCTTGTCCAAAAAAGGACTGAGTGGTAAAGTTAGGCCAGAGGCTGCACGCTCAGCCCTGGGGTCTCCTCTTTCTGAACTTTCTTTCTCTTTGTGGTCAGCCAGAGACAAACCTATTTCAAAACTCCTATAGGGGCCGGGCGCGGTGGCTCATGCCTGTAATCTCAGCATTTTGGGAGGCTGAGGCAAGTGGCTCACCTGAGGTCAGGAGTTTGAGACCAGCCTGGCCAACATGGTGAAACCCCGTCTCTACCACAAATACAAAAATTAGCCGGGTGTGGTAGTGGGCGCCTGTAGTCCCAGCTACTCAGGAGGCTGAGGCAGGAGAATCACTTTAACCCAGGAGGCAGAAGCTGCACTGAGCCGAGATGGCACCACTGCACTCCCGCCTGGGTGACAGAGCGAGACTCTGTCTCAAAACAAACAAACAAACAAACAAACAAACAAACAAACTCATAAGAATATAGTAGGACGCCCCATCTAAACTTTGAGCCTCAGCTAGAAACTTCTGTATCTGAGTGTGGAGACAGAAGTGACTCTGTCTTGAATGTGAATCTGCCATGTTGATTTCTGATTAGCCCCAGGACCGTGAATGTCTCCTGATTCCTCTTTTTTTTTTTACTATCTCTGGGGTAAGAGCATGTCTATCTTGATGTCATCGCACAGATCATAGGCTATGCTGCAGGTAGTGATCTGGCCTGTTCTGGAGGGCTGCCTTTGATTGTTTTGCTGGAACACTTAGCCTTTCCCTATGGTTTACAAGCTTTGGGTCTTGGGGGTAACAGTGTGGAGGTCTGCCTGTCTAGTAGCTATTCAAGACCATGCTTCTGTCTGTAAGTTCGCCAATAAAACACTCTTCACTGAAAAACTGGATTTGTCTGACAAGGATTTGACTGCCTCCTTCTGTGGTTTCTCAGCTCCTTCAGCACTTGGGGGCCACTTTTTATATAAGACCCTTTCACGGAACAATGAGTATATAGAAGAGGGCACAGGGCGGGGTGGGGGGGAATGGGGGTGGGGGGGTGATGGGGAGACTCCCAGAGAGCAGAGGGCAAGGAAATAGTGAGGACCTGTGGACACTGCAAGTGCTATGGTGCTGTGAACACAATACTGCCATCACCATGGCTATGCTGTTGTGGCTGGAGTGTTTTGTGTCATATTGAATTTTTTTTTTTTTTTTTTTGAGACAGAGTCTCACTCATGATCTCAGCTCACTGCAACCTCTACCTCCCAGATCCAAGCGATTCTCCTGCTTAGCCTCCTGAGTAACTGGGTCTATAAGAGCACCACCATGCCTAGCTAATTTTTTTTTGTACCTTTTAGTAGAGAAGGGGTTTTGCCATGTTGGCCAGGCTGGTTTTGAACTCCTGACCTCAGGTGATCTACCTGCTTTGGCCTCCCAAAGTGATGGGATTATAGGCATGAGCCACTGCGCTCGGCCCATGTTGAATCTTTGAATACTTTCTAGTGTGTTGCCACAAATTCCAGGGTGCTGTGAACCCCAAAATACTGAGAATCACCATGACTTTGGCAGGGTTGGCAACCTCTTCAGCTCCTGCACTCCAGGCTGCAGTGCCCAGGGCTGGAGGCAGCAGGGGGTCAGCAAGGGCGAGGCGGCCCTGTGTGTGCCCTGAGCTGGGCACCCTCCCTGGCCCCCACCCAGCCTCCCCCTTCTCTGCCTCTTAGGCCAGGGCTCTGGGTGGTGCAAGGTTAATGGAAACCTGGAGGAGGTGAGTGGGAAGGGAAATTGCTGTTGAGCATTTCTCTTTCTTTTCCTTTCTGCTGCCTCAGTCATCTCCTCCTCATCCATGGATCAGGCCAGGGCTTGAGGCTCATAATTTCAAAGTCCTTTTAACTTTTCTAGGTCAGAATTGTATTGTTTTTGGCCAAAGGCCACTCTGGAATTTGCAGAGCAAAGAGCAGGTACAACTCTCTCCTTAGCGTAAGACAGCGTTCAAAACAGGACGCAGGACTGATTTGGTGGCTCCACTTGGGATGACCCTCCTTGAGCCTCACAGAGCCAGGACCCACGTGGCAGACACGACTGCGTCGGCTGCTGGGCTAATTTCTCTTTCAGGTTTGCTCTTGGTGCATTCCCAGCCGTGATCACCGCCAAGGAGCCCCGAGGTGGCTGCAGGGCCTTGACAGAGCGTGAGGTGCCCCAGGGCAGTGCTGCAGGGTAGGGGGGCTCAGAGCCCACCACCTGCCTTGCAGGCCAAGAGCCAAACCTCTCCTTGCCTCAGTTTCCTCACTAACAACATGGAGAGAGAGTGACATACTCCGTGTGACTGCTTCCAGGGTTGAATGAGGTGACGCAGGTGAAGTGTATGCCTGGCACAGTCAGCTTTCAATAAACATGATTGTTATTCTGGTTCCTTGAACTCAGGGGTTCCAGAGCTTTCCATCAGAGCCCAGTCTCCTTGGAGTGGAAGGTTATGAGGCAAATATTGATAGTTAATTTTCTGTCTCCCACTGAATCACAAACAGGACCTGGGGTCCAAAGGTGAGGTCCAGGCAACTGTAATGAAAGAAAAATGGAGTCACCTGCCTGGGTCTGAGTGATCGGGGCTCCCCCAGGTCAGCTGGTCCTGTGACTGGATGGGGGCCTGGTGAGAATGGAGTGAGGGGCTGTGGAAGGATGGAGCGGTGAATCCCTGCTGGGGTCAGAGAGTTACAAACAGTGGGAGGGCTTCCGGGTCTTTTCCTGCCACTGCAGAACCTCAAAGCTCAAGGCTTGAGGCGGGGGCCTCTAAGGCCAGTGCCTCAGTCCTCCTGGGCAGCTGGTGTGAGAGATTCAGCAGGCTACCCCCAACTAGGACCCCTCCAGGGTCTGTTCTCATTGTGGTCTCAGGGTCCCTGGGTTGGGGGAGGGACAGGCAGTGACAGGTCAGGAGCCCAGCACAGAGCTTGACCCATCCATTCTGTTGGGAGACTCGCTGGACTTCCCTGTAGACCGGTGGTGGCAGTGGCTCAGGGCTGCAGTGTGGCAGTTGCAGGGGCAGTGGAGGCAGAGGTTAGCCCTGGCCTGGCACAGACAGGGAGGGTTTGGGAGAGGAGGGAACTAACAGTGGTGCCCAGACATTGGAGCAGGTCAGACTCACCCAGGGAAGTGGTAGAATATGGACTCCCTGGCCCCCTCCAGAGGTTCTGGTTCCGGGGAATGGAGAGGTCCTGGGAGCCTGCCTGCTAACAAGCCCCTCCTCCATCCGGGGCATGTGGCTGCTGACCGCATTTTAGGGTCCTTGAGGTGTCCTCTCAGGACCTCAGCGGGTGAGGCAGAGCAGGGGACCAATGGGGGCTGAAATTGGAGGACATAGAGTGGGTCAAGGGCTGGGAGGTGGTGGGAAGGCGTGGAGCAAAGGTGGAGCTCCCAGACTTGGGAGGACAGGGCTTTACTGGAAAGGTGGAGTGGGAGAGGACACAGTGTGAGACTCTGGATTGGTGGAGTGGAGGGCGGCCTCTGGGCGATGTCTGTCAAACAGAATTCGCATGCATTTCTGGGTGCACCCAGTCTGTGCGATTCGTCCCCTCAAATCTTGAGGGGGCAGGGTCTGTGGCTCATGTGGGGGCATGTGGCTGCTGTGCCCAATAATACAGCAGGGGATGCCCTGCCAGTTTCTGGTGCTTACAGCCTTACAAAACTGGTGGCTTCCCTTTTGTCCCTTGGAATACTCCCTCTGGGGGAGCCCAGCCCAGGGTCAGACATTCAAGTGGCCAGCCCAGGAGCCACCGAGTGAATGGGGAAGGCATCTTGGACATTGTAGCCTGGCAGGGTGATGGGGAGAAGAGCCAAGGAGCCAGCCAACATCCAGAACTGAGGCCCAGACATAAGGCCCCAGCCCAGACACTGCAGCCACCCACAGCCCTGCAAGCCACCTGGCTGAGACGGATCACCAAACAGCAGACACAGCTGTGCTCCAGGTGCCAAATTCCTGACCCAGAAAATTGCGAGCAAAATACAATGGTGGCTCATCTAAGTTGCCACGTTTTGGAGAGGTTTGCTTCACAGTGAAAGAGAACCAGTATGCCCCATCTGAGCCTCACTTTCCATGTATGAAATCCAGATGGAAACACAGTGCAGTGGGGCTGAGGCAGTCTCTAGAGTGCCCAAGGGGTGCTGCTGGGTTCTGGCTTGGCTCTGCCACTCTGCGGCCCTGTGGTCTTTGTCAGGAGGCACGAGTCATTTGTGAAATGGGAGTTAATGATGATGCCCACCTCACGGGCTCCGTGAGGGTCAAGCAGGGCGAGCCATTTGAAGCACTCAGAACATTGCTGGCACACAACTAGGACTAATGGACACCAGCAAGGACTTTCACGTCATTAGCACCCACAGGACTGGTGTGAAGGTTAGATGGGAGCCGTGGAGGGCTCATGCCGGTACCCAGGAAGCAGTGGATGTTATCATTAAGAACAGACTCTTTTTAAAGCCCCTACTGTGTGCCTGGCACTGTTGCAGGAGCTTGGGTCACGTCAGGGACAAAACAGACCAAGATGCATGTGTAATGAGCGCAGGGGGTGGGAGGAATGGGAGTGTGTGGGATTGCAAGCTGATGAAGTCCCTCATCCAGTGAGGTGACTTCACAGACGCTGAGAAAAACAGGCCAGAGGTAAGTTGCCAAGGCGAACTGCCCTGAGGTCCGGGAGAACTAGGTCCTTACCAGATGATCCCCGAGCTCTGGGTGAGACAGACCAGGTTCCCAGCCATCTCTTAGCTCTGGCACCATGAAGACCCTCCAGGAGGGAGTGTGAGTGGGGCCAAGTGCCCGCCAGCCCACCCCAGACAGTGTCTTCGAAGATAAACTGTTGTCCCAGTGGCCCAAATGAAAACCATATTGCTTGGAAAGTGCAGTTCAAACAGAATTACCGGAATCCTTTGTCACCAGAGTAGGCGTCACACGGCCGGCATCTGCGAAGGTGTCAATAATCATAATTAGATCTTCCCCAGACTTCTGACACGATGATCTGTCAGCAGCGCCTTCGAGTCTGCAAGGATGGCAGGAGGGGGAGGGACTGGCCCACACTGCCCCGCCTGGCACCTTCCCCCCTCCCCACCCCCAGTGGGAGCTCAGGGTGCTCCGTCCCTCCCAACAGCCCAGGTGGGGCAGCTCCATTAGTGGAGGTGGCGCTCACCCCGCACGCTCCACGGTGAAGTTTCTGAGACTTGGAAGCAGGAGGCGAGTGGGAGCACGTGTGCATTCAGGATCATCATTATCATGTGGAATAATAAGGATAAAAAAAATAATGATAATAGCAGCTCTCACATACTGAGCACCTACTATATGCCAGGCCCTGTGTTAAGATTTTGTGCCCATGAGCTCATTTGACCCCATTATCCACGGTGGCCACAGAATTCATCCTCCGACTGGGCTGCTTGGGGGAGTGGAAGATGGCACTGGGAGTAACGACATCCACCCTGGCCCCTGGACAGCCTGGCTCCCCGCTTCAGGTCCAGCTCAGACGTCCTCATCTGCGTGCTCCTCCTGACTGTGTCTCACATGTTGCTGTCCCATTCCCTCCCATCATGCACTGCCCCTTCACCTGTCCTGTGTCCCTGACCTCATCACCACCCACATGCCACGCAGCTGGTCAGTCCTTTATGTGTCTGTCATCTCTCCCCATTACCATGTGGGCTCCCCGAAGGGAGGGATGGGGTCTCTTCTGTGCACTGCGGTGTCCTGGGGCCTCAGCCAGTGCCTGGGCCACAGTAGCTACTCAGCCAATGATGGGTGGGTGGATGGATAGATGGGTGGGTGGATGGATAGGTGGGTGGGTGGGTGAATTAATTAATGAAAAGTCCCAGAATAGAGAGAACTGGGATATTAGTTCATTTCTCCTTTCTAAAGGCTGTGCCAGGATGACAGCTGTCCTGGGGCATCTTCTGTCATCCTCAGTCACTTTGCAGGCTGGGGAGCAGGGAAGCTGGGTCTGGGGCTGAGTCGCACGGTCTGAGATGGCAGACTGGCATTGAGGTGGAGCTCCTGCAAGAGTTGCAGGGAGGGTGGGAAACACCCATGGACTGTGAAGCTGAAGCCGTGTTCAACCACCTGACAGAACTCAGTCCAGCTCCACCACCAACAGCTGCGTGGCCTTCAGCCCTCTCCTCCCTGGGCCTCTTCTTCATGTGGGAGACGGCAGCGTGCTCCAGGGCTGCTCTGAAGATGAAGAGAGGTGAGGGATGTGGCGGTGCTTTGAATCAGTGCACGGGGATGTGGGAGGGGAAGGGTGTCCCTTTGACTCTCCCCAGAGTGCACAGGCTTCCTGAAAGGGTCCCTGAGATGGTCCCCATCCCTGCTTACCCTTACAGGGCTCGGCCAACCAGGCACGTCCTGCAGAGGTCTTAGGCTGCAACTTGGACTATTAACTCCTGAGCCAGCCAGCCAGTCACTTAGCAGCGGTAGATATGGGTACATGGGGAGCGGGGAGGCAGTGCCAGCAGGAGCTGGGAATCGGGCCTTGCCCTACTGCTGGGGCTGGGGCCAGGGCCAGGGTCAGTGCTTTTTGAAGACTCTCTCTAAGGACTTCTTTATTTGCCTCATCTTCTGCCCCACTTATGCCACCAGCACTTACTGAGCACCTCCTCTGTCCCAGGCACTGTGCTGGGTGCTGTGTTCCCATGGGCAGTGAAACAGACATGACCACCACACTCCTGGAGGTCGGAGTCCAGCAGGGGACGGACATTAATAAAATAATCACTCCAGTAGACATTTACCCATCTGGGCAAGTGCTGTGAAAGAGAATTAGAGGGGCTGGGATGGGAGTGGATTACCAAAGGAGGGAGGGAGTGATCAGGAAAGATTTCCCTGGGAAAGTGACATCTGACTTGGGATCTGACAGACAAAGGCTTTTGTGAGACAGAAAGGATAAGGGAGGGCACTCCAGGGAGATGGAACTGTATGTGCAAAGGCCCAGGGTGGGACAGAGTGTGCCTAAGGGACCAAACACACTCGCTAGACACTCCTGCTAGTGATTGTTGTTGTTATTGTTAATCTGGGCCCAGGGGGAAGATTGGCTCTGCCCCAGGAGAGGGGAGAGGCTCTTAAAGCACCATTTGCTTCCAAGTTTACTCCCCCTTCTGGCAGTTAGCATTAAATAGAAGTGTATGGTTGTCATACCTGCTCTCTGCTCTGTCTTCTTCCTCCTCCTATTCTTCTCCTTCTCCTCCCCCTCCCCTCCTCCCTCCGTCCCCCTCCCCTCTCCCTCCCTCCCCCTCCTCTCTCCTCCCCCCCCTCTCCTCTCCCTCCCTCCCCCTCCTCTCTCCCTCCTCCCCCCTCCCCTCTCCCTCCCTCCCTCTCCTCTCTCCCTCCCTCCCCCTCCTCCTCCTCCTCCTCCTCTTCCTCCTCCTCCTCTTCTTCTCAGTTACACCTGTAGTCAGGGACAGTTGAGGTCAACTTTAGCTGTGGTTGAACCGATCAATGAATGGCCTTGGCAGGGAGGGACAATGCCTTGGTTGTGGTACAGGGGTGGGAAGTTTCCCCCAGGTCCCTCCAAGACCCCTATGGGCCCAGACCCTGTGATCATCGGATGCCCTCACCCTCATGCCTGCAGGAGCCCCATTGCATATGTGGCCTAGACAACGCCAAACCCTGGGTAGTCTCATCTTATGTTCTGGATGTGGATGAGTGCCCTGCCCTGATGGGGTAGATGGCCTTGGGCAAGACGCTTCCCAGGAACTCCCACAGGAGGGAGGCTGCAAAGGGTAAGGGGGTCTGGAATTAGGTGACCCCAATGATGTTCTGAGTGATATCTCCTGGGAGGCCTGGAGTCTCTGTCCCGCTGATGGGGCCTGGGTGAGGACGGAAGGGTTAATGCTGGGATGTTCTGCCCAGGCTGCTGGAGGCTGTGTGTGCCCCTCCTCGCTGTGATTAATTCAGTTTGGTAAGGCAGTATTTATGCTGGAAATCTAATCGTTATTTCTGATGGTAGAGGAATTGAAAAATAAATTGAAAGTGTCAGACGATGCATCAGGGTGGGCGATGGAGTGGAAGTGGGAGCCGACCACCCAGTCTCCCCACTGGGCAATTTGCAGGCCCAAGAAATTAGCCAAGTTTCTGTTTCTACAATTACAGGATCAAGATCAGAGGTGATAGGGTGAGGTGGGGGGAAAGTGGGTGTGAGGTGAAGAGAGCAGAGAGATCCCAGCCTGGTGGCAGCATCAGAGCCACAGAGGAAGCGATGGGCTCAGAGTAGGCAGGGACCCGTCCGTGACACCACAGGAGGTTGTGGGCACTGAGAGGCTGGGATCCAGGCTCCCTCCTTCCACCACCAGGCCAGGGAGCACACTGACAGGGTCTGGGCCTCTGTGGAGTTGGATGCTCTTGGTAGCTCAGCCCCAGGGTCCACCACCTGGGAGCCCCCACCTCCCCAAGCTGCTCCTCTGCCTCAGGGAGGGGGCTGGCCACCCGGGAGTTGGGACCACCTTGCGTGCCTGTGTCTGGACAATGCAAGTGCAGGTCTCTGAGTCTACGGGAACCGGGGTCTCCTCGGCAGTGTCTGGCCTTCCCCGAGGGCTCCTGGCCCTGGTGAGGTCTAGGTCTCCCCAGCAGACTGAACTCTCTGCTGCAGAGCTGCCTCCCTGCCCTAGTCAGAGGGGCCTCCTTGGGCAGGTCTCTGACTTCAACCCCCAGCAGCTCCTGAAAACAGGAGTGTTTCTTCTCCTCCAGACTGGGGGCTCCCAAAGTCAGGACTGTTCCCCCGACCTGAGGCCTCCTTGAAGGTGGTAGATGAGTTTCCCACTGGACCTCAGCTCTTCAGACCTCCTCAAGGGCCTGGGTGGCTGATGTCTGTTGAGATCCTGGTGGTCAGGCTGGCTCTGTCCAGACCTGGCACATGGAGGGGAGAAGGGAAGGTACGAGCAGAGAGCTGGAAAGAAGTGGAGGTGCATGCTAACTTCACTCCCCTTGGATATGGGGGATGGTCCTTGTCAGGAGGACCAGGGGACCAGGGATCCTGGGGACAGACCCTACTGTGTCCTGCAGCCACTGACCATCCTGAAAACCCCTCCTTCCCAATGACTCTGGAACTGGGAGAGAGCCCAGCACTGGAGGGAGGAGGTCTGGGGTCCTGCCCACCTCATTCATTCATTCATTCATTCAATAAGTGTCTCTAAGGTCCCTACTTTGTGCTTGGCATCACACAAAGCACTGGAGATGTAGCAGGGCACTAAATGGACGAGGTCCTGCACCCACGGAGCTTGCATCCTTGTAGGGGGGAGACCGATAAGAAACATGCCAATGAATGAATGAGCAAGATCATTTCGGAAAGTGTTGAGTGATATGAAGGAAATAAAGCAGGATGATGTGGCAAAGAGTGGCTGGAGCAGAGGTCCTTTTGGGAAGGCTTCTAGGAGGAGGTAACGTTAGGCTTAGATCTGTGCATGAGCAGGTGCCACCTTGCCTGGAGCTGAGGGAAGGGCATCCTGAGATTGGAGCTGAAATACGAAGACATAGGAGTGGCACCATCTAGCAGTGTTGTGAAGGTCAGGGTGGCCAAGTGGCAGTGCGTGAGGGCTGTGGGAGGAGATGGGGCTGTAAGGGCCGGCTGGAGATGGTCGATGGCTCAAGCACAATGCCATGACCATCATGAGGACTCTGAAGTTTGTTCTGGGAGCAGCTGAAGTCCCTGGAGGGTTTTAAGCAGGAGAGAGTGACACAGTTGTGAATTTTCAAAACATCATGCTCACATTGTGGGTAATGGAGTGTGGAGGGGCAAGAAGGAACAGGGGACCTGACTGGAGCTGCTGCAGGTGTCCTGGTGAGAGCTGGGGTATCCTGGACCAGGGCAGGAACAGCCTGGACCAGAGGTAGAAGAAGCACGTGGAACTCAGATACATCATGGAGGCTGAATCAACAGGACTGGATAATGGATTTGATGTGGGTGGTAGGAAAAGGGGAGAATCAAAGATGACTCTGAGGTTCCCAGTTTGACTAACTGGGTGAGTGAAGGTGCCATCTGCAGGTACAGAGAAGGCTTGAGGCAGGTAGTTTGAGGGAGAGGAAGTTCTCTTTTGGATTTGCTAAGTTTGAGCTGCCTCCTGAATGGACAACTGAGGATAGCCCCATGCTGTTGATCCTGTGCACCAAATTTTCCTCTTCTCCCAGCCACATGGTGGGATTGCACTTTCCTGCCAACTTGAACTTGAATAAGGTCATGTGACTTGCTTAATGAAATGTGAGTGGAAGCAGCATGTACAGATGGTAGCTTACGAGGCTGTGCATGATTCCCCTTGCTCCTGTTTTCCTCTGGGCCTGAATGTCTGGCAGGTCCCGTTCAGACCTATCAGCCTGTCTTGGGGAGAGGATAATGGGGGTCAGAGGCCCCAGCCAACCAATAAGCATAGGTAGCATGAATGAGGAAGAAGCCTTTGTGGGTTTCAGCCACTGAGATGTGGGGGATGTTTGTTACCACAGCACAATCTAGTCTAACCTGACTGATCGAAACCTCACACTGGTACATAATTTTGGGAGTCAGTAGTGATTGATCAAAACCATTTCTTTTTTTTCCAGATTAGGAGACCCTGAGAGTGAGAGTAAGGAGAGAAATGCTCCTTGCTTTCACCACCTCATATTACACATCTATGCAATGGGCTCACTCTTTTCTTCCCAAGTCTAGGCTGCATCCCAACTTCTGGTCAAAAGCTGAAACTCCCCAGGCTGATTCTGCCACTCTCATTCAACTCTGTCACCTCCCACTCCGGTCAGTTTGTCCCCTCAGATCTCTGGAGAAGTATCCCTCCTCCCCACCCTTACTGCTGGAGTCCCAGACATGTCAGTCCTGTGTGGAGCAGGCAGTGCTTGGTTCAAACCTGAACTCTGCCACTTACTGGAGGTGTGACTCTCAGTGAGTAACTTCATCTCTCTGAACTTCGGTCTCCTGATAAAAAAGAGACTATTAACAGGACAGTTTTGAAGATTAAATAAGATGAAGCACATGAACCCATAAGTGTTCAATATAAGGTCACTGGTATTACATCATGATTATGGTCATGTCTCATCACTGCCTCCCTGGATCAGTGTCCCAGCCTCTCACTGGTTGCCTTGTCTCCAGACTCATCATCTCCAATTGTGCCCCCATGCTGCTTCCAGATACAGCTCTTTAAAGCAAGCTCTGATCATGTCACTATCCTGCTCAAGAACCATCGATGACTCCCTCTTGCCCATAGAATAAATTCCAACCTCCTCACCCTGGAATTAGGGGCCTCCCTTCTCAGCCCTCTCTTTCACACAGCAGCAAACTGATCTGTTTGTTCTGCCTTAAACAAGTCTTTTAATCCTCTTACCAGAGTGGCTTAAAGAGTCCTGGCTTGAGAGACAGGTGACCTGAGTACTAGTCCCTGCTTTGCCACTGATTTATAGAATAACCTTGGGGATGTTTCTTGCCCTCAGAGCCTCAGTTTCCCAATCTGAAAAATGGAGAGGAGAGCAAGGGCTAAATTCATTAATCTAAATGCTTCATTCTGAGGTAACATCCTGGGTTTCTTGGAGCCGAGCTGCTACCTCATTCCCAGAGTGGCCTGGCCTGCCCCACCTCCTTTGCCTCCCATTCTCCCTCTCTTGCTACCCCTCTCCTGACTGGGTACTGCAGCTGGCCCAGGGCAAGAAGCTGCATCCTTGCAGCTGCCCAGCTGGCGGGCTCAGCGATGCTGCAGACACAGGCAGCAGGGACCGAGCAGCCTGTGAGCAAAACCCTTGGGGAGGTGGGATATGATCAGTGCCAGGGCTGGACTGCACGTTAGACTGAAAGCTGCTCCATGTTTCCGTGATTCTGCGTGTGGGTTTTGAGAGGAGATAGGTGGAGTCTGAGCACTGGGGCTGGATGGGGGCTGTGAAAGGAGGTTACTTAGCGGGTGGCATCAAGGCCCAGTGGGAGTGATGGGGACAGTGACATTCACTGAGCTTTCCTGAATGAAACACTCAACAATGTATTTTTTTTATTTTTCACATTGCTTTGTGTCACTTATTATTATACTCAAAATTCATAACTACTCATCATCATAATAAAGCAGCTCTCATTCATTGAATGTCACCTAGCACCAGGCCCTGCGGTAACTTCTGTAAGTCTGCTAACTTACCCAATCTTTGTGATGTCTGTACAAGACACCTAGTATTTTACTATGATTCTCTTGCTTTTGGAATGAGAAAATTGCGTGGTTGAATAATTCACTTGAGGTGATGCAGCCGAAGGTGCTGAAGACGGGATCTGAGCCCAGGCCATTGGGATTCAGCGTCCTATGCTTAACCACTGCACTGGTCTCTGTGTAGACCCCAGCCGGCCCCCGGGATGGGGGCAACTGTACTCACATGACAGGTGAGGACACTGAGACTAAGGGAGTAGTGACCCACCAAGACCACAGTGGAAAGCTGCACCGTGAAATCTGCTCTCTGGATGGGGGAGGTGCTGTCTGCTCCAATCGCGCTTTCTCCACTGCCCTGCCCTTTAGAGGGAGGGCGGGGCTCCAGGGCTTCCCCCAGGGCCCTGAGTGATCAGCAGAGTGACCCTGGGAAGGGGACAGGCTGTGTTCTCTGACAGACCCCGGTCCATGTCCTGGCCCCGCCACTCAGCAGCAGGTAACTATGAACCAGTCACTTAGTTGCTCTGAGCCACAGTTTCCTCTTCTGCAAAGTGAGGCAGTGGCAGCTTGTTGGGCGGATGGGAGCAGGGACAGGCACAGGTGCCTGGCACACAGTAGGTGCTCAGTAATGGCTGTGCTTTCCTGTCTCCCTAGAGGCTGAGGCTCCTGCAGATGTGGCTCTAGCACTGGGGCCTGATGGTCCCGGTATAAAACTTCCCCTGGGGGCCGCTGAGAGTGGGAGAAGAGGCTGGGCCGACCACAGACCTGACTCTGTCACTCATGGTCATGCCCTATCGCCTGTGTGGTCACCACATTGCCAAACATATTAACAACCATCCCTACTTGGACACTCACATGGGTGCACAGTCCCATCTCATTTAATTCTCGTAACAGTCCTATGCTGGAGGGACAGTCACTATGGCCAGGAGGATATGAGGAAAAAGGCTTAGAGAGGAGAAATGAAGAGCCGGGAAGCATATGGGCTTGGCTGTCCCTGGGGCCTGGCTGTTACCTGCACCCTGTCACCACCCCCTGAGTACCCTCACCATCACACTATCATCTGTCACTGACTCCACCTCCCAGCCAAGGTGCTGCCTGCCCCCTGCCACCCCGAGTCACTGCGCACACAAGCACCCGCCCCACAGACACGCTCTTGGGGGGCACAGTATCCATATTATGCACGCATGAGGGATCCCACCCCCAGATGTGTCTCTGCGTTCCCATTCACACCCACTACCTGAGACTCCTCCCTGTACAAAGTCCCCCTCAGGGCCTCATCTTACCAACTCTTCTTTCTCATATGTCTTACAACTCACCATCAGATTTAAAGCTGAAGAGAGAGAGAGGCGAAGGGAGTCAAATCTCATTTTATTTATCAGTGGCAGTAAGGCAATGTTTCAAGTGATAATTATAATAATTAAAAATCCTGTTGTCATCTGTGGGGAGGAAGATGCTGCCTGCACAGCCAACTGTGCCTGGTGAGTGACCAGAGGGTTCTGATAACAAGATCAGCTCCAACCACTCCCGGGTCCCAAGGTAAGTCTGCTGGGCATTTTAATGCTAGAGGACAGAGTTCAGGAAGGGGAGGCTGAGGGCGTATAACCAGGTGACCCTCACTCATATGGCCCAAGAGCCCTTGGCTGGGCCTGAGAAGACAAGAGGAACCAGGCAGGCTCAGCCTCATCCATGAGCTGGTGCTGAGTGTGGGTGCCCCATGTCCCTGCGGGAGGGGGTGACCTCACTGGGCTGTGGGTATAGGAAGCCACATGGTGGGTCCTCTCCCAGGCTGTGGGCAGTGTCTGCACTGGGGCAGCCTGGTTCGGGCTCTGCCACTGAACCCCTGTGTGACCTTGGCTGTGTCACCCACCCATTCTGCCCTGGTATGGCTCTTGGCCACCGACAAAGCCAAGCTCCCTGCTGTAGCCACCTGACACCCAGCCCAAGGGAGCCCCACAAGAGCAGGGCCCTGTCTCCACTGCCTACCTCCACACCTGGCCTCAGTGCCCAGACCAGGGCCTGGCACACAGGAGCCTCTCTGGAAATATTCAATATTTGTTGGAGGATTCCAAGAATGTGTAAATAAACAGGGCATATCCAGGAGGTAGGCTGTCTTATCCCCATCTAATGCAGGAGACTGAGACTCCTAGGTGAAAGGACCCACCTGAAGTCACATAACTGGTCAGAAAGAGGAAGCCGAGGGCTGCTCTTCCAAGGGGCACAAGGACCAGGACAGGGCTGGGGAGCAGCATGGATCCTGGGAGAGACAGCCGAGCTGCTGTGCCCGTAGATGAGAAGTCAAATGCTTTACAAGGCTCAGCCCCCACCTGGGAAACTCAAGCCATCTGGGAGGCCCCAGTGATGGTGGTCTTGGGGAAAAGCGGGAGGAGGGAGGGGAGGCAGCCTCATTTGCATAAAGGCTTCACGTCTGCCCATAAACTGGGCTTTCAGGGGCAGGGACACTAGGGCCTGGCCAGTCACCAGGAGGCTGGGGGCAGAGGAGGGTGGAGTAGGGCCGGGCCCTGACCAGGTCAGCAGCCAAGTTCCATTCCTGTGCTCCTGGCTCTCATCCCAACTGGCTCTTCCCTCCCTGACCTCAGTAGGTCCTCCCAACAGCTCTGCATCAGGGGCAGGAATAATCATCTCCACTTTGCTGATGAGGCAGCTGAGGCCCAGAGAGGCCAAGTGACTTGCTCAAGGTCACACAGCAAGTCTGCAGCAGACCCAGAACTGACTAGGCCCTGACTCCCAGCCCAGGGTGCTGAGTTCTGCCCCTCTGGCTTCCTCCTGGCTGCCCTGGCCCAGGGCCTGTGCTGGGCTCCCCAACACTGTCCTGTCCTCTGCTACCACCAGCCCCCTCTGCTCCACCAAAAGCCCCAGTCAGGGCTTAGCTCAGAGCTGCTGGATACTCCAAGCCCACTCTCCAGCCTCCACCCCTGAGCCCAGACCCTTTCCCCTAGCTGTCCTGAGGCACTGGGTCAGGGAGACACAGAATTCCGGAGCTGGCAGAGACCCCGGGAAGCCTCTGGCCCAATCCTCTGGAGTGGCAGGTGGGAGCAGTGGTCTTTCAGTGGTCATGCTGTGCCCTCCCCTCCATCCCAGAAGCCCTCCAGATCCCAGCTTGGGGAGCCATTCTCCCTGCATGTCCCCGCTGCTTCCTGCCTTATTTATTCCCCAGCAGATTCTGAGTCAAGGCCTAAAGTTTGATTTACGAACTTTCAGGGGAAGGAGGGTGGCTGGCTGCACCTGCAGATGAGTGGCCGAGGTGATTTACTCTGCCAGGAAATGTCTGTCTCTCAGGAGGGATCAGACAGGCCCTCCTCCTTGAAGCTGGGATTTACTGAGGCTTCTCTTTCCCAGGGAGCTGCATGGTGGCTTTGTGGGGACAGGGGTGAGGGTTAGGGTACAACTAAGGTGGGAGGAGCCATGGGGATTCACATGCGGTAAAGAGCAAACCTAGACAGCGTGGTGGGGATGAAGAGGATAAACAAGTGTCACCGGAGGCCTAGGATTGATTCCTGCCCCACCACGGCCAGGCTGTGTGACCCCAGGAGCTTAACACATAGTAGCGGCTCAGGAAAATTCAGTTCTCCACCAGCTCATCTGAAGTCTCCCTTTCCCTGCCCCGGCCACTTCTTCCAGGTCACCCCCAACTCCCTGCTCTAGGCTTTCCTCCAAACACCTTCCCTGCACCTGTCTGTCTGTTGTCAGGGAGACCAGAAGCCTGCGCATCTCACAGGTTCCATGCAGTTCAGGGGAGAGAGCACTGGGGGCCCATGAGCAGGACGGGCCCGGCCACTGCAGGTCAGGGGAGAGAGCACTGGGGGCCCATGAGCAGGACGGGCCCGGCCACTGCAGGTCAGGATGCCAGGAACGAGTGCTTCATATGTCCAGGGATAGTTAGAAGGGCGGCCACCAACCCGGGCGACTGAGCAAGACTCTGTCTCAAAAAAAAGAAAAAAAAAGGGCAGCCACTTCCCTCCTGATGAGTTTGGAAAGGGCTCTGGGGCCTGAAATTCTAGTATGATCTAAGGGATCGGCAAAATTCTTGAGCCTGTCTGATTTCTAATAAGGAAGGAGGGAGCCTGGTCTTGTTAGGGCAGGTGACCCAGGGTCTTACTGGGCTGGGGCAAGGTCTGGGGTTGGATCCTTGTGGGGTGTGAGTGGAAGGCAGTTCCCCTCCCTCTGAAGGGAACTCCAGGCTACCTGGGACTCTCAGGTTGGGACCCCTAGACCTCTTCCATTCTCAAAGTTGCTTTTGCATCCTGTAGGGTGCATGTCAAGAGGTGGGGGACTCTGGAGTCAGATCCCCTAGAACCCAGTGGGGCCATCAGAGACCTCAGCCAGTACTGGAAAATCCCCATAGCCTCTCTGTCTCCTGAGCCTGAGTGCTCTTACCTGTAAAGTGGGAGTGGTGATCTCTCCTTCACTTGGTTATTGTGTGAGCTAAGTAATGTGAGGAAAGCCCTTGTACAGTGCCTGACACATATTAGGTCCTTCACAGAGGATTGCTGTTATCATGTGGAAACATATTCCAGCTCCATGAGGGGTAAAGTTAGGCAAAGTGTGGACTTGAGAACTGGCTGCTGGATTTAATCTTTGCCTAGACTGTACCAGCATTGTGACCTGAGGAAGCAACCTAACCGTTCTGTGCCTTGGTTTGCTTATCTATAAAATGGGGGTGATAATAGTGCCTCCCTCTAGGGTCATTGTGAGGATTAAATGACATAATAATTATAAAATGCTTAGAACAAAGCCGGGCACAAAACTAGCCAGATGTTAGTTTGTTTTTTTAATTATCGTTTTGACAATGGTTCTTGTCCAGCCTTTACTCGTACTGACTCCTGGAGACCTCTGCAGACTGCCTTTCTATCTCTGTGGCTTGTTAAAGACCTCCATGGTTTCCTCTGAGATCTGCCCTGCCCTCCTCCCACTCCAGCCACAGCCCCTACCCACTGCCCACCACACACACAGTAGCTTGTCTTTTTATTTTCTTATCAGTGTCTTTTGAAGAGCAGATGTTTTTAATTCTGATGAAATCCAATTTATTAATTAGGTTTCATGAATTTTTCTTTAGATATGGCATCTAAAAATATTTGCCTAATTCAAGATAACAAAAGTTTTTCCTTTGTTTTCTTATGAAAGTTTCATAGTTTTAGGTTTTTGTTTAGATCCATGATCCATTTTGAGTTTATTTTTATGTATGGCATGAGGTAGGGATTGAAGTTCATTTTTTTACAGATGGATATTCTGATGTACCAGCACCATTTGATAAAAAGATGATTCTCCACTTAATTGCTTTTGCTCCTTTGTCAAAAATCAATTGTTCATATATGTGAGGAACTATTTCTGGACACTTTATTCTGTTCTACTGATAGATTTGTTTCTTTTTATGCCAACACCATACAGTCTTAATTACCATAGTTTTATAATGTCTTGAAATCGTCCTCTTTATGGTTTTTTTTTGTTATTATAGGTTCTTTGTGTTCCCATATGAATTTTAGAATCTATTTATCAATTTCTACAAAAAAGTTGTAGTTTTTCTTATGTGCTTGGGCTTTGTTGAGCTCTTTTGATCTGTGGGATTATAGTTTTCTTTAAATTTGGAAATTTTTCTGCCATTAGTTTTTCAAATATTTTTTCTTCCCTGCTTCTGTCAGAGACTCCAATTATATGTGTACATTAGACAGTTTGAATTTGTCCCATAATTTACTGCTGCTCTGTTCATTTAAAAAATTCATCTTTTCTCTCTGTTTCAGTTTGAATAATTTCTGTTATTATGGTGTCAAGTTCATTGATCTTTTCTTTTGAAATTACTAAAGTGCTGTCAGTTTCATCTAGTGTATGTTTATCTCACACATTGTAGTTTTCACTTATTAGTGTTCTATTTGATCTTGCTTATAGCTTCTATGTCTCAACTTTTTAAACATATGGAATGTAATTTTAATAAGCTTTAAAGTCTTTGTCTGCTAATTTTATCATCTGTATCAGTTCTAAGTTGGTTTTGATTGATTCATTCATCTCCTTATTGTGGTCACATTTTCTTTGTGTACCTGCTAATTTTTGATTGACTGCTAGACATTGTAATTCTACCTTATTGGATGCTGGATATTTTTGCATTTCCATGAGCTATATTTCCTTGAGCTATATTCTTGGGTG
The DNA here is from genome assembly GCF_009764315.1 of Trachypithecus francoisi. Taxonomy (NCBI): domain Eukaryota; kingdom Metazoa; phylum Chordata; class Mammalia; order Primates; family Cercopithecidae; genus Trachypithecus; species Trachypithecus francoisi. The sequence continues at coordinate 95,280,725 of NW_022681457.1, read as the reverse complement.
CAGTTAACTTACTTGTTAGCAATTTGATCCTTTCATGTCTTATTTTTAAGAGTTGTTAGGCAGAAATAAAATAATGCTTAATCTAGGGCTATTTGCTTTCCACTCTCTAGGCAAGAACCTTCTGTGTACTTTATTCAGTTTCCAGTGAACCATGAGATTTTCCAGCCTGGCTAATGGGGAACAGGCACTATTGTGTGACTTCTGGGTACCGTTACCTTCAATTCTTTTGAGTGGTTCTTTCTTCAGAGTTTAATGGTTTCCTCAAATGCAGGCACTTGTCAGTACTTGGCAGGATACTTGAGAAAGACCCTCTGTGTACATTCAGTTTTCTATTTTTTTGAGACAGGGTCTTGCTCTGTTGCCAGGCTGGAGCGCAGTGGCATGATCATGGCTCACTGCAGACTCAACCTCCTAGGCTCAAGCAATTCTCCCTCCTCAGCCTCCCAAAGTGTTGAGATTACAAATGTAAGCCACCACACCTGGCCCAGTTTCTTTCTATTTTTGTATCTCTCCAAATGATACTTTGTCTTACGAATTCTAAATGTCTTGTTCTTCCTAGTTTCTCAGCCTTGTCTCTTTAACTAATCTCTTCCTGTTTTTTTTCTCCCTACACCATGGTCTGGAAATTCTCTCAAGACAGTAAGCTGGGGAATCTTGTCTCACCTTTTTGTGTCCCATCTTTCAGGGATCACTGTCCTTCATTGTCTAATGTTCAGTGTCTTAGTCTTGGCATGTTATTCTTGAACCTGTATTTCCTTATCCATAAAAAGAGAATGATAGTGATAACTATCTGACCCCACCAGAACTGTTGTGAGATTAAATGAGATAATCTAAGTCAGCAATTGGGACAACAATGCTCAGTCTACAATAAGTGCTAAATAGATATTATTATATCACTACTAAAACAGCTATTATTCAATAACAATGATTGAGGAAATACATAATGAACAAAGACTGCCATGCATGAGTCATTTGACAGATAAGACTTAGCCACAGCATAGGGAGGTTAAGAAACTTGTCCAAGACTATATAGCTATTAAATAGTAAGCAGTGGAGCAAGGATTTGAATTCAGATCATCTGGTTCCAGAGTCAGTTTTCTCGTTCCTAGTCACAATGCATGATTTGCAAGAGCAAATTTCCTTTATCATCCAGATAATTCCATTTAGAAGTCAGGAAACCGAGTGATCCCAGGAGTCTGAAGAGAAAAGCCATCTAGCAGCCCTGGTAGCTGTCCATGGTGCTAAACCCATATGGCTCCTCTAGCCCAGTGGTGCCTAATCTTTTTGGCACCAGGGACTGGTTTCGTGGAAGACAATTTTTTCCACAGATGGATAGCTCGGTGGTGGTGGGGCGGGGGGTGGGGGCAGTAGGGGATGACTTTGGGATAATTCAAATGCAGTACATTTATTGTGCACTTTATTTCTATTATTATTACATTGTAATATATAATGAAATAATTATACAACTCCCCATAATGTAGAATCAGTGGGAGCCCTGAACTTGTTTTCCTGCAACTAGATGGTTCTATCTGGGGGTGATGGGGGACAGAGACAGATCATCAGGCATTAGATTCTCATGAGGAGCATGCAACCTCAATCCTTGCATTTACAGTTCACAGTAAGGTTAATGCTTCTATGAGAATCTAATGCCATTGCTGATCTGACAGGAGGTGGAGATCTGGTGGTAATGTGAGTGATGGGGAGCAGCTGTAAATACAGATGAAGCTTCACTTACCCTGTTGCTCACCTCCTGCTGTGCAGACCAGATCTTAACTGGTCACAGACCAGGACCAGCCTATGGCCTGGGGGTTAGGGACCTCTGCTCTAGTCAACGCAGAAACCTGTGGCTTCTGGCCATTCTCCTGACCTCAACTCACCTTCTTCCTCTCTCACCCCACTCCTTGCTCAGAGGTTCAGGACACTATTGATAATACCCACCTGGTCTGATTTAACATTCACTCACACCTTTTCTTATGGGCTGCCCCAGTTTAGTCTTGGACCAGCAATATTGTTGCCAGGTCCCATTTCCCTTTGCTTTTTTTCCCAATCAAATCTGTGTTTATCTTTGGGTTTTTGGAGAAAACCATAGTTCCTGTCCTCAAGGAGCTATAGGCAATCCAGGGAACAGGCAGGAACAGCACCACAGAATCTAGGGGAGAACTGAGCAGATAAGGTAGGGACCTACAAGAGCTGAGGGTATCAGGAGCTTCCTGTGAGAAACAGCATGCTACTCAAGTGCTCTGCAGACTTTGTTTCAGGTTGTGGGTGTGCATGAGTGTGACTTTGTGTGTGCCAGAGGTCTGAGGGTGAGGCCATGGCTATCCCTGAGGGTGAGGGTGGTGGTCTCAAAAGAGTGCTGTCCTTCCAGAGCATGTAGGCCCCTGCCTTGGCAGGCAGGTCTGCTGCGCCCCCTGCCAGTCCTGCTTGTGATTGGACCCTCTCTCTGAGATGCTGCCCCCACCTCATGAAACGCTGGGCCATAGGGGTGGGGACAGAGAGCTAACTCTTCTCTATTTGTTTTTTCGATGATGGGACCAAACAAATTTAAATTTAAACTCTGCGTAGAGAGATAATTTTTCCTAATCACTCACCTTTCTGCACAGATCTCCACAACTTGATCACTTCTAATTAGGTGAATAAAATGGAGAGTGATTTCTTTTCTCTGAATATACGAATGGTCTCTGAGACAGCCCCAGTGTCCCAGAGCCCAGAGTGCGGCCTACCCAGATGAGACCTCTGTCCTCTGAGTGGCAGAGGGACTTGCCCAGGGTCACACCACAAGCCAGTTGAACTCAGGTCTGTCTGCTGCAGAAACCCAAACTCTTAATCATCACATGATTGGCAGGAGAGCATCCCCCAACTCCCCACCTAGGAGAGCGTGGGATCAATGGTTGCATCCTCCCCAGGGTCATGGCGGTGGGGCTGGGACCCAGGGAGGCCTGGAGAACTGGCATCAGGGTGTGGGTCTCTTCTGGACAAAACCTCCCTCAGGTCCATCTCCAACTGCAGACCCTGTCTGTGTCCTAAATCACAGAGTCCCTTTTGCCATAAATAAGGATGGGGAAATGATTCCAGGAAACCAGAATTGGCAAAGTACCAGGGCGCTTGGAAGAACATTGTAGAGTTGCTGGCCAAGGAGTTCAGAGAGACCCAGGGAGGCACCTGGCCCTCTGCCCTGACTCATCCTGGACATCTGTGGTCTATGTCTATGGAAGTAGGTCACCATCAGAGCCCTGCCAGACATTGCCCCACACAGCCTCAGCAGGCTGCCCCTACCCCTCATGGCTGAGGCCACTTGGCCCTACTCGCAGGCTCACTGCCGGAGCCCCGGAGTGGTCCTGACTGATAGCAGTTTTACTCCATGGGGTTCAGCACCAAGGCCTGGACTCTGGGCTTCGGCCCCAGTCTGGGCACTTTACATATACTGCCATCATCTCCTTCCAGCCCTCCCTGTGCTCTGCAACTATTCATTGAATCCTCACCCTGTGTGACCCTGCTGAGAGCTTCTCAGAGCCTCAGTTTCCCCATCTGTAAAAGAGATTTAGACTCAGTTTTTTTGGAGGACTTTCTGATTATGGCCTCTTAGGATTGACTTTTCCTTTTTCTGTTTCTCTTCTCTGCTTCTCACTTTCTCTTTCAACTTGTAGTTGATCGAGGGGCGGTCCAAATGGGATCACACGGTGACACTTAATTATTAGCCTCAATCAGCAAAGTGGACACTCACTCCAGCAGCCCCAGGATGGACCCAGAGATAAAATCCAGGCCTGGGAAAACAAAGGGACTCCTCACCCCCGCGGGCACACAGACACACTTGCACACCCCCACTTTTGTGCTGAGACTTATCTGCAGAAAAAGCCACCACCAGCTCAAAGCGATGGGCTTTATCAACCAGTGTCAGCCCCAGGGCTGGGCCTGCACCGTCTCATGGCCTAGAACCAGCCGCCACCATCTGGTCCTTCCATATTTCTCTGAGGACAGAGCTGATGAGGGACCAGCCCAGGAAGGCAGGAGACAGAGCGTCTGGAGCCAGAAGCCCAAAGATAGGTTAATCCATGTCCTGTGGCTACAGTCAGGCCCAGGGGACAATTTGGAGAAAGGGGACAGCCAAGGAGCCTGGACTCCCCATGTGGAGCCACAGACTGGAGGGTAAGCAGAGGGCTGACAGCGTCCACTGAGCACAGTTGGCACCTGCCTGGCCCTGTGGGTGAGCGTCCCTCAGAACTTTGCACCCTGGGTGCCTCACTCTATCCTCCTGAGGGGTGACGTAGGGCCCTGCTGGCTGCTCCCTGTTCCATCCCTCCTTGCATGGCTGTGGCTGCTGAGCCCCTACTGTGCAACCAGAGGCTCCAGAGCAAAGGGCCAGTCCTGCCCCAGCATAGGGGGCTCAAAGGGTTCCAGGGCAGGGAGTGTGGGGAGGGGTGGGTGTGAATTTTGGGACCGGCCTGGTGTTGAATCATAGCCACTGGTTCACTGAGTGACCCTGAGCAACTTCCTCCCCCTCTCTGAGCCTCAGTTTCCTCACCTGCTAAATGGGGCAAGGAGCCTGCCTGGGAGGACACGTGGCTCCCCGGGGCACAGGAGGAGCATCTGTAAGGACTCAGAGGATACATGTTCCCATCCCCTCTGCAGACCCACGGCACCTGGCTCCAAGTTAGCACCCAGCAAATACCTATGAGCCTGGTGAGAGAGTGAAACGAGCTCACGCTTGCATCTGCACTCATGGCAGCAAAGTCTAAAGCCATGTTGGGAAATTGAACAACCAGAAGCCTCGCTGGATAGTACCTTGGGGTTTGGCTGTCAGACATCTGGGAGGACTTTCCATGGGAGGCTTGCCTTAGGCTTGGCAAGAATTGGATAGAAGAGGGCAAGATAGGCGAGGAGGGGAGACAGCATGTGCAAAAGAGAGAGGGGCCAAGGTGAGGCCACGCCCTCTTTCATACCCCTTACCAAAGGTTGATGGGGAAGAGTTTGGGTTTGGAATGGGGCAGATCTGGGTTCAATCTGGACAGGTCCCTCTGCACTCGGAGCCTCCATGCTGTCAGCTATGAAGTGGGGGGAATGGTACCCCCTCCTCACAGAGTGGTCATGAGGCTGGTGCAGGCATTTTGTGTGTGTACAGCCCCAGCACAGTGCCGGGTACCCAGGGACGCTCTGTACACGGGGCTCCTGCCCGTCTGCCAGCTCATCCAGGTCAGCTGCTCCCCTCTGCCCCACAGGTGGCCTCCCCACCTGGTCATGTGTGGTCTGAGCAGGGAGTGGGATTTGGTGCAGGGACCTGGGGGGTTGAGGACACACCACCCCTCTTGGAGAAGACCACCAGGCTCTACCTGGAGGGATGGAGCCTTTCCAGCCCCTACCCTGTAGGAACCTGGCAAACAGAGAGGTCAAGGGAGTGGCTCAAAGTCACCAGCCCCAACCTGGCCTCTAAGTGCTCTGCTCTCTAACAAGTCCTGGAGTGGATGGGGAACCCTGTCTACAAACACCTGAACCAAGAGCCTCAAGGATTCTTCTCTGCCCTCTGTCATCCCTCTTTCCTCATATCCTCTTGCTCACCAGTCTGAGAAGAGCCTGGAAACAGGACCCAGGGTCCCTGGGGGTCCAGGCCAGTGATCTGCAGAGCCCTCTGGCTGAGGCCTTGGCCTATGCTGGGAAGGGTAGGGTTAAGGCTTGAGCAGCCCTTCCTGGTTAGTGTTTAACTTGCAGTTTCTGAAGGCCATCAGGAGCCCCACGGAGCAAATGTTTTCTCTCCTAATGACACTGCAGCACATTAAAGAGGGACCCATCTTCCAGCTGACATTGAAGGTAGGCCGTTCATTACCCAGGATGGCCTGGGTTGGCAGCTGGAATAACTTTCCCAGAGATCTGCCTGGGTAGGGGAAGAGTCTTTTTATCCCTGCCATCAGCAAATCCTGCCTGGTTCCTCTGACATTAGCTCCAGGAGAGGACAGTCTGAGAAGACACTGAGACAGGCTAGTGCTTTGCTTAACACAAGAGAGAGTTCACAGTCCCAGTGGACCACAAGTCGGCAGCTATCTGCCTGAATGTGCAACACTGCCTTTCCTTTTTTTCCAACCTTTCTCCTTCCCTTCTTTCTCCAGGCAATCACTGGTCTGCTTTCTGTCACTATAGATTGGTTTGCATTTTTTTTTAGAATTTTATATAACTCAGTTATAAGGCATGTACTTTTGCCTGTTTGTTTCCCACTCAGCCTAATTATTTTCAGTTTTACCCAGTTGTTGCGTGTATCAAAGTTTGCTCTTTTTTTATTGCTAAGTAGTAATCGATTGTATGGCTATACTGTCATTTGTGAATCCATTCCCCTGGTCATGGACATTGGAGTTGTTTTCAGTTTTTTGATATTGCACATAAAACTGCTATGAAAATTTGTGTGCAAGTCTTTGCATGAACTTATATATTCACTTTTCTTGGGAAAATATCTAGTTGTGGAATGGGTTGGTCATATGCTTGGTTGCATGTTTAACTTGCAAACTGTTTTGCAAAGGGCTCGTGCCATTTTTCACTTCCACCTGCAATGCAGCGGGGTTGCCGTTGCTCCTCATCCTCCCATCATTTGATAATGTCAGTCGTTTTAATTTTAATCATTCTAATAGGCATGTAGTAGTATCTCACTGCAGTTTTCATTTGTGTTTTTCTAATAACTAAAGATGTCAAGTGCCTTTTCATGTACTTATTTGTCACCCACATCTGTTTAAGTCTTTTGCTCATTAAAAAAATTGGATTATTTTCTTTTTATTGAGCTTGAGAGTTCTTTATATATTCTGGAAATAAGTTGTTCGTTAGATATAATATTTGCAGATATTTTCTTCTAGTCTGTGGCTTGTCTTTTTCAATCTTTTACCAGTGCTTTTTGAAGCTTAAAAGTTTTTAGATTTAATGAGGCTCCACTTCCGACCTTGCTGCCCATTATGATAATTATGCTGCTCATTTCTGATGGTTAAGTGCCGTCTGCTATTGGGATCTTATCTTTCCCTACAGCTGCCAGGGAACACTGTTCTAGAACAGTCTCCTAACACCAGCTCTCATTCACAGAGCTAAGCTACCGCTAAGCTTCTCAGTGTTGCTAGTGCCCCTATCACCAGAACTTTCCAGGGCCCCTGAGGAACAGAACCCACTAGTGGCTTTCTGGTCTTGCATATTATAACTTTTCTCTCATGCCTGTGCCTCTGAGCCTCCTGACCCCTTCCTCTACAGTAGGCCAAAGTGATTCTGGCATTGCCACTTCATGTATGTTGCGCCTGGCTTTTCCCAAGATTCTGAGAGCTGTTCCAGCAGCATACTAAATTCATCTGCAGGCCCTTCCCGGGGGCTCAATCCAAGTCACAGGACAGCCCCCAGGTCGGTGCATCTCCTGAGCCAGCTTTGTATTCTGCCCACCTTCATCCCGCACCCCAGGATACACTGCTGACCTGTTTTCCCGGTTCCTGCTGGGCCATGCGGCCAGCTCCTGCAGCTGCTTGGATATGTACTGTGTCTCTTCCTTGGGAATACCTGATACTTTGGCAGCTGGTTTATGATTCGATTGGAACCTAGTAATGAGTCTGGTGGTGAAAAAGGGACATCGGGGCACATGTTGAAAAAGCGTTATTTTGTAAGGCCCCCTCCTAAGCTGGGGCCTCTGTATAGTCTTCTAGCAAGAAGGCTCTTATCTTCCAACAAGGGTGAGTGTGCCACTTCTGCAGGACTAGAGAGTCTGGGGGAATCTGGACTCTCATGTCCACCCATCCAGATGGACTTGAAAAAAATGTTTCAGAGTCATACTCTTTTCCTGTAAAGCCCTATAGTTTTGGCACAGAAGACTTGCCTAGCAGAGAATTCTCCCTTCTTTGGAGCTCTCGCAGTGCTACCCTGCGGTCTTGTGTCCGGTCTGTGGCTGCAGGAGATGGATGTCTCTCTTCTGCTGCCAAGTAGGCTCTCTGGTGAACATTTCGCTTCAAACTGCTGATGAAGAGATCTGAGTCTGTAATTTTCGGTCCTCAATGTGTCGGTGACACTTAACAATGGCCCCCAATGCCAATTTCCCTATAATTGTCTTCTCCCCATACTTTCCAGTGCTGGAGAACTTGCACCAGCCAGAGGACACCACCCCCCGCCCCCACTGACCTGTGTGCCTTCTCCATTCACTGTGGGTGACTGTCTGAACCACTGCACTGCTATCTTGCATCAGGAACTACCACAACCTCCTACTGCCAGTGACGGGAGGCCGTTTCCACAATTCCATCTGACAGCCTACTTCCCAGGGCCATTCCCACTATCAGTTAGCTTAGGTTAGGCTTCCCAGAGCAAAGCCTGTTATGGATCCTTTTCTGGGAGGAGGGTAGCGGGGTAGCAGGATGGGACAGGGAAGGACTTGAGCAAAGATGTGGTTTCCAGCTCCCAAGAGCTGGCTTTGGGCGGCCACCTGCTTGTCATCCTAACAGGCCCAAGGACTTTGGGCTCTTGGCCTGGGAAGGTGTATTAGTCAAGGATCTGCAGAAGGATAGCACAAACAGGATGTGTGCATATAGATATAAAAGAGGTCTATTCTAAGGAACTGGCTCACATGATTATGGAGGTTGGTGAGGCTAAGATTTGCAGTGTGGATTGTCAGGCAGAGACTCGGAGAGCCTATGGTATGGAGGTCTGAAGGCAGGCTACAGGAGAAGTTTCCTGTTGCTTGAGGGTGCCTGTCTTCTGTTCTATTCAGGTCTTCAACTGATTGGACGAGGCCCACCATATCATGGAGGGTAATCTGCTTACTCAAAGTTCACGGATTTAAATGTTAATCTCATCCAAAAGCACCCTTCAAGCTGACACATAAAATTAACCACAACAGCAGGATATGCAGGGCTGAGCCTTAAAAGCGGGGGAGGGAAACATCAGCCCAGGGCAGGGGTAGACAGATGCCCAGGTGTACTTGGCACCTGGCAGTGGAATGAGCAAGGTAGGAGGTCACTGTTCATGCAGAGAGGCTGGCTGCCAGGCTGGCAGGTGATATGAGGCAGACCTCTGAGCAGGCCCTGGGCTCCATATGGAGGCCTACGGGGAAGGGAAACTGGGGGTATGGGGACCAAGAGAGGCCTCAGACAGTCTTGATCAGGAGGGATCACATGCACTCAGGAGAGGACAAGTATTGAATGCCTGGAGGGGGAGCAGGGTCGCAGGGAGACACAGACGCACAGCGACATCTGATTCATCCTGGCTCCTCTGAGAATATCCTGGGGCAATCAAGCCAGTCCTAGTCACCGGGTGTTCATCCACTCTGGGCCAAGCCCTGTGTTGGGAGATGCAGCCTCGTGCAGTGGGCGCAGAACAGGATGTGGGCTCCAACACAGCTGGGTTCAAACTGTGGGTCTGCACTTACTAGTCAAGGGGCTTTGGGAGGTCGCTTCGCCTGTTCCGTTTCAGTTTCCCACTTGACAAATGGAGTTCACCGTGCCTAACACACAGGGTTTTTGTGGTGACAAAATCAAACACCATCTGTAAAGTTTCTGCTTCAGAGATAATCATTATGAATTATGGTATTTGTCAGGAATCTTTGGGTTACAAGTGGAAGAAGCCCAAACTGGTTTAAGATAAAAACAGACAAGAAAACAAAGAGTAATTCACTGGCTCACATAATTAAAAAACTAGGTCAAAACTGGCTGGATCCAGGTTCCCAAGTCTTGTCTGCAGGAGTATCCTGCTGCCCTCTTTGGGCTCAACTTTCTCTAACAGGCTCTTCCCGAGCAGTGATGAGATGTTCCCCCAGTCCAGGCTTACACCCTATCAGTAGCAATCTAGCACAGAGCGATGCCGTCAAATTCACCCATGTTAAGAGTACATTTCAAAGATTTTTAGTAAATTTGCAGAGTGGGCAACCATCACCACAATCAGTTTTAGAATATTACAATCCCTACAAAGAGATGTCTTGTGCCTATTTGGGGTCACTCCCTCTTTCCACCCCCATCTCCAGGTAGCCACTAAGCTGCTTTCTGTCTCTATAGATTGGCCTTTTCTAGTCATTTCATACAAATGGAATGATGTCATATGTGAGGTTTCCTATCTGGCTTTCTAAAAACCTAGATAGTGTTTTTAAGGTTCATCCATGTTGTAGCATGTATTAGTACTGTGTTCATTTCTATGGCTGTGTGACAGTCCATTGGATGGATATACCATATTCTATACATTCATTCATCAGTCAATGAACTCTCGGTTATTTTCAGTTTTGAGCTATTATGAATAGTGCTGCTATCAACCTTCATATACAAATTTTTGTGTGGACATATGTTTTCATTTCTCTTGAGTATAGAGTTAGGAGTAAAACTGTTGGGCTGTAGGGTAAGTTTATGTTTATGTTCAATAATTTAAGAATTTGCCAAACTGTTTTCCAAAATGGCTGTGCCATTTTACATTCCCACAGGCATGTATAAGATATTAAGTTTCTCCACACCCTCACAGCCTTGCTAATGCTCGCTATTGACTGTTGTTTTGATTATAGCCATTGTAATGGGTACAAAGAAGTGTCTCATTGTGATTTGAACTTGTGTTTCCCTAATGACTAAGCATGTTGAACATCTTTTCATATACTTACTGGCCATTTGACCAAGATCTTCTTTAATATCTTTGGCCTATATCTTCTTTGGTGAACTGTCTGTGCAAATCTTTTGCCCTTTTTAAATTGGGGTACATGTTTTCTTATTATTGAATTGTAAGAGTTCTTTGTATAGTCTAGTACAAGTCCCTTATGAGATATATGATTTACAAATATTGTCTCTTAGTCTGTGGGTCATCTTTTGAGTTTCTTAATGGTATCTTTTGGAGCCCAAAAGTTTTAAATTTTGATGAAATTGAAGTTATTCTTTTAAAATAAATCATGCTTTTGGTGTCATATTTTTAAAATATTTACCAAACCCAAGGTCACATAAAAGCTTTATAGTTTTAGTTCTTCTGTTTAGGCCTATGATCCATTTTGAGTTAATTGTTGTGTACAGTGTGAGATAGGGGTCTCCTGAACCCACCAGATCAAACTTTCCCCTCTGCCTTTCCATTAAAACTGTTCTTCCTTGGTGTATTAGTTTTTCCTTGCTGAAAAAAAAATGACACAAATGAAGTGTCTTACAACAACACACATTTATCATCTCACTGGTTTCCATGGGTCAGGAGTCTGGCATAGGGTGCTGGGTCCTCTGAGGTCTCAGAAGGCTGCATTCTTATCAGAGGCTTGAATGAAGAAGTTCTGCTTTCAAGCGCCTTCAGATTGTTGGCAGAATTCACCTCCTTGCAGCCGCATGACTGAGGTCCATGTTTTCTTGTTGGCCATCAGTCAGGGGCTGCTCTCAGTTTGTAGGGGCTGTCTGCAGCTGCTTGCCATGTGGCCTTCTGAACCAGGCTCTCATGAAAAGGCAGCTTCCCCAGAGCCAACAAAGGAGAGAGTCTCATGTGTGATTCCATGATGGCTATGTGTTTTTACATACAGCCAAATAGACATGTATTTACATCTACATGTGTGCATGCATACATGTTATGTGATACACATATAGCACATACACACATATCTCATGAGCCAGTCATGGCAGTGACATCCCATCACCTTTGCCACATTTTGTTAAGGAGAAGCAAATCACAGGTCCTGCTGCACTCAGCGGGAGGGGATTATACAAGGCATGAGCGTTGCTATGTTGCTTTGATCAAAAAGGACTGTGAGGAGGTCACTCCACTGCACTCCATCCTAGGCATCAGAGCCAGACCCTGTCTCAAAACCACCACCACCACCACCACCACCACCACCACCACCACCACCACGCGGCTGTGAGAAGGATTACCAAGAACGTTACCAGATCAAAAACAATACAGTGTGTAAGGAAATGAGGGAAGGAACCGCGTTTCGCCAGATGCCGGAGCAGGCAGCTGGGTCTCAGCGCTGACCTCTCTCCTCCCCCTCCGCTGTGGCCATCGCAGTCCACCGGCCCCCTCCCAGCGTCTCTCGACCCCTCCCCTGTACTCCAGCCGCGGCTGATCCCTGCTGTCTGGGTGGGGTCCCTGCAAGGCACAGGCGGCTGATTTGGGAGGCGATCCCAGGAAGCACAGTGGGGAGGGGATAGCCGGGCGGGAAGAGGCTGATCACAAGGCAGGGGCGGCGGCTCGCTCCCAGGGCCATCTCAGGGACTGTGTGGGGGGTGCTGACTCTGCCCCTCAAGGGGAGCCGGGCATTTATCCGCCGAAGCTCGTCCCTCGCGGTGAGGGGCGCTTCTGGGTGTGGGACCCCTGGCTCCCCGCGCTGCTCTGCCCGGGGCTAGTCTCGTTTCAGGACCCTGGAGAGCGGCCCCAGGAGGAGCGGAGGAGGGGAGAGGGCGGAGGGAAGTGGTCATGGCGCAGGTGAACGCAGAGGGGCCTCGGCTGGAGCGCCCACCTGGGAAGAGCCCCTCCCCTACAAGGACCTGCTGCAGCTTAACCAGCCTGCGCTGCTGTCGCCAGCGCCCGTTTTAAATAGCCAAACCTTACTCGCTTCATCCAGCAACGCACCCCCAACTTCACGCTAAATACATAATTTGCTGCAAATTAAACTTAATGGGACTAGAGTAATTATGTTAACTTTTTCAAGCAGTTAGAGATAAATACATGATTAGATATTTCAGAATATAAACTTTTTCATTGTTTTTCCCAAGGGAGCCAGGGAGTGGAGGCGGAGGCCTGAGTTAGAGAAGACGCTGAAAAAGTGTGAGGGAGGCCTCAGAAACCCGTTTGAAGAGGCTCTTTGACTCCACAGCCAGTGGAACGCAGGCCTGCCACCTGGAAGAGCCACTTGGGCAAAATATAGGCAAAGCCTTAAAAATACTCATACCTGTTGACTTGAGACCACAGATCTATCCCAAGGAAGAATCAGAGATGGAGACCAAAATCTATGGGTAGGGCTGGTCATCCCAGTATAATTTATAATGGTCAGACTTATATGGGAGCCATCAAAATGCCTAACAATGTGAGGATTAACTACCCCAGTTACAGAACAACCATAAGATGGAATATTATGCAGCCATTAAAAAGGACACAGTCAGAAAGTAATTCACATTGAGAAAATACTGATAAAATAAGAGCGAGAGAAAAAAGCAACATATAGGCCTGGATATAAAGTACATTCTAAATCTGTGAAGAAAAAGAAATCCCAGAAGAAAGTATGCAAAAAATACTAGCAATTTTAAATCTCTGCTTGATGAGATTAAGAGGGATTTCGATTTTCTTTTTTTTATGTTTAAAAAATACTGTAAGAAGCAGAATATTAAAGTATCTTTAACTATTTTTAAAGCAGATTAAGTACAAAGGGATCCCCCACCCTCAGGGGACTTGTTGGAGGGAGTTCTGTGGGTAGAGTACCAATGGCAGGCTCTCTTTGCCCACATTTAAGTCTCCTGGTTGCTGGTTGTAGGAGAGGCTGTCGGTAGTCTGCACAGAGTCTAGTCACCCCTTCTTTAGTAACAAGGGGCCAGTGCTGTTGGGGATGGCTTTGTGTCCCCAGCTTTCCTTGCAGATGGGAATGGACAGTGAAATGTGAGTGGAGGTGGTGGGTGCAGCTTCCAGGAAAATTCATTGACGGGAATTTATTCAATTGACAAGAGTCCCCTTTTCCTTTCCTTTCCCTCCTTTTTTCCTGCCTGGAATGCAGCTCTTGCGGGCTGAAACTCCAGTAGCCATCGTGTAACCAAGAGGTAACCTTTAGGATAAAGTCATGCACCACTGAGGATGGTGGAGCAGAAACAAAAAAGGAATCTGGGAATTTGACAGCTTTGTGTGTGTAGCTATCATAGCAGCCACAGGAAGGTGATCACTAGGCCAAGGTAAGGCTGCGAGGTCGCAAGGGACCACGTGTTCCCAGAGCATGGCTGGGGTAGAGCATCAATGGATGTCCTCAGATGCACGCTGCTGACCGACTGTGAAGCGCTGGAACCAGCAGGAGAAGCCTGTTCCTCCTGCAATGTTCATTCAGGGCCTTCTACTGAAGAAGCTTAACATGTTCACTGCACAGGAGAGGTGCTAAAAGGAATTCAGTCCACCATTATAGATTAGGCATTGAAAGCTGAGCTTGGAGCTGAGGGCCAATAAATTGATAACTGGCACAAGTAGATGCATTTTGTTGAAGTGGAAGGAGAGTGAAATGGTAAGTCAGGATACCTGGACTTTGCCTGTGACCTTGAGCCTGTCGACTCTGCTTCTAGGCTTGGTTTCCCATGTGTTAAATGGGAGGAGTTAGCTGGATAAAAAGATGTCTGAGTTTCTTACTGACCTGTGAATCTCTAGAGTATAACTGGATGAGCAGGTATAGCACGTGGGAGACTATGAAATGCTGGTGGGAAAAATAAAACCTCCCCCAAGCTGGCCATGGCTTCCTCCTTGGCTCCCATGTCTACCCAGAACAGGGGATGCACTGTGTCAGTCACCAGCTGGGTCAGAACTTCCCTGTCCAGAGACTAAGTCTGGTGGTACAAGAGTCTGTGATCCACTGTCTCTAGCACTCTCAGAGTGAATAGAGGGGTTGATGGTGTCAATAGATAAAGTGAGCCAGCACATAGAGCATTTTCTCATTAAATCTTAGCATTTGAACAGAGGCTTAGTGATCTTCTAATTATATTCTGTTTGGTGCTAGGATTTCTTCCACAACAACCACTGCTGATCATAAAAATAATTTCACCATTGTTAACATCCTCATCACCATCACTTTTGTCTTCATCACTCATCCTCATCACTGTCTTCATCATCATCACCAGCACCATCATCATATTCATTCTTTTCACCATCATCATCACCATAATTGCCATCATCATCATCACCATCATCATCTCCAACATCACTGCCACTTTTTGAGCACCTTTTATGTGCCAGGTACAGTGTTGGATACTTTACATATTCTATTGAACAGTCCAATGTGATAGGTATTGGTTCTAATTTACAGATGAGGAAACTGAGGTCCAGAAAGTGGCCCAAGGCAGCACATATAATAAGCTGAAAAGGGAGGCTATGAATTGAGATTTGCCTGATTCCAAAAGCTCAACTCTGTCCACTACACCTTACAACCCTGTGAGTTAACTTCTGCAGTGCACCTCCAGTGATGAGGAGGTCACTACCTCACCCCTTGGTCTTAGATCTGACCTTTTGCGGACTACAGAATGGGCCCAACTTCTAGTCCACTTGATAGCCCTTTCAAAGTTGAAGATCAACTCTTGTGTCCACCTGAGCCTCTGTTTTTTATAACAAGCACTACATTCCTTCAATAACTCCACTTGTGAGTGACCACTTCTCCCGCCCTCCTTGGCCCCCACCCTAGTGCTCCTGGATTTCTGTGATCCTTCCTCCCTGTTCTCCTTGCTTCCATTTTCACCAGCAGCCTCTTTTCCACCCGGCAGCCACAGAAGTCTTTTTCTAACACAGATCAGATTATGTCACTCTCCTGCTCAAAACCCTGCAGTGAATTCTGTCAACACTAAAAAGAAAATTCAAACTCTGCCATGGCCTGTAGACCTGAAATGATCTTCTCCCACTCACTCCTCACACTTCTTCTTCTACCCTTGTCTCCAGACACGGTGGCCTCTCCCCTGTCCTTGAGCATATCGTGCTCATTCCAACCTCAGGGCCTTTGCACCTGCTGCTCCCTGTGACTGAGCATCTTTTGGCAACTATCAGCAAGCTTCACTCCTTCACTTTATTCAGGTCTCTACTTAATTGTCACCTTCTCAGAGGGGTCTTCCCTGACCACCTGCTTTAAGCCTCTTTCTAGTCATGATTTTTTTTTCTTTATTTCAGAACGTATCACATCCTGATATATACTTACATGGTTATTATCTGTCTCCCTCTGGAATGTAAGCTCCAGGACAGTGGGAACTTTGCCCGTTTTTCACCCCTATATTTCCAGTGCTTCGAAGGTGGCTTAATACTTAATACTTAACAGGCACTTTGTGAATTAATTAGACAATGTGATCTCCCCCATGCCCTTCTCAGGCTGGAGACCCTGCCTTTAGGCAAGGTTTAGCTTATTCATGACTCTCTTGAGGTCTGACTCTCAGATGGTACAAGGATTTGGGCCTCCCAGTTGAACAGGACTCTCACCTTCCTTTATCTAGACTCCATGTCACTATTTACATGGTCTGAAAAGCACCAGGATGTGCATGGAAGTGTTTGGGCTTTGAAGTGAGAATGCGGTGTAAATCTCAGCTCTGCCACTTACTAGCTCTCTATTCCTTAGCTTTTCTTAGTTTCACTTTTCTCTTGTGTAAAATGGTATCAACAATATTCACCATGCAAACTTGCAAGGAGAGAGATCATGAGCATATGTATACAAAACAGAGGAGGTACTTGGGAACTGGTGGCTGTTGCCATCATTGTTGTTGCTGTTGTTATTAAGCTAGCCAGATTTTGAGCCCCTCCACCCTACAGGAAGAGTCTTGGCTGGGAATGGGCTGGCTGGGGGTGGGGACAGCAACCCAGGGACATGTGACATGAGAGACACATGCAGCTCCATGGACTCACACTGAACTCCTTGTCAGCCCCTCTGAAGGCCTGGCTCCCTCCTCTGTACCTGAGCTGTTGACTTATTCTGCCCTGCATGTTTAATTCACGATTGCATCTTAAATCCCATCGTGTGAGTCTCAGTCTGGAGCTCTGGCCTCTGGGGATTTCTATTTTGCCCTCGTCCAAAACACTTGTTTTTCTTCCAAGAGCCTGTCATTTGCAAACCCGAAAAGCCTGCCTCCCCATGGAATAGCCGCTAATGGTGCCGTGGTCTCTCTTTCCCCTGGTGGACTGCGGCTTCTTGGAGGCAGTGGTACTACTGTTCCTTCTCTAAACGCTTTCCCAGAAAGCCCAGAGCGCTGTCCAAAGGTGCACCTCAGAATCGCTGGCTGGTAAGAAGAGATGACGTCAATCTATAGAAGGTCATACTGTTTCATAAACTTATTATTTTTTTTTTTTGAGACAGGGTCTCACTTTGTCACCCAAGCTGGAGTGCAGTGGCATGATCTTGGCTCACTACAGCCTCCACATCCCAGATTCAAGTGATTCCCCAAGTAGCTGGGACTGCAGGTGCAAGCCACCACGCCCAGCTAATTTTTTTGTGGAGATGGGTTTCACCATGTTGCCCAGGCCATTGTCTCATAAACTTTAAATTCAGATGAAAGGATGTTGACTCCTGAGGTCATTAGCATAGGTGGTATCTTCTGAAGAATCAGTGGAGAAACTGAGGGAAAGAGCGTCAACCAGTGTGCAAACAGAATGAGTGCCTCATAGAGCCAGCTGTCATAGAAAGAAACTGACACTCAGAAATAGGAAGTCTCTTGTCCAAGGTCACACATCATGTTTGTGATGAGCCAGGAGTGACCTGTGTTCCTACCAGCCATCCTGCTCCTCCTCCCTTTCTACCCCATGAGGTGGCTGGGGCTGGGAATACGCTGGGCTGGGGCAGCGGGACGGTCATCCCCAGCAGGGCTGTGTCTCTTCTACTCCTGTCTCTGCCCTGTGTTTGTAAAGTGAGCTCTTTCAGCATGCCTGGCACTGTGTAAGGCACTTAATCACTACTTTATCTCATCCGAAGAGGATGGTCCTCAGTTTACAGAGGAGTAAGTTGAGGCCTGGAGAGGGCATCTGATGCCCAGAGTCTTGCAGCTGGTATGTGGGAGTCCCATGAACCACTTCTCTTGCCCGCTGGCTCTTCGTGGTGCTACCCAGCTCCCAATAGTCACTCCATCCTTATCTGTTTATTGCCTCTCCCATGTAATATCTGGGAAAGCAGAGGTTTCTGCCCATCTTGTCCACTTCAGCATCCCCAGGACTCAGCAAATGGCAGGGGTTCAATAAATATACTTAAATAAATGAATGAATCTCTTGGGCTCCTTCCAGGTTCAATTCCATGACCAAGAGGATATGACATCTCAACCCAGGCTGCCTAGGCAGTGACAAGCCCTCACTCTGCTCCCTGCTCCCAACCTCATCCTGTTAGGCGAGCTGGCACCTGGCCTTCTCCCATTAGAGCTCCAGCCACCAGGCTCCCCTGGTGACCTGCCACATCCTACCCTGTGTCATGTCCCCCTTCCTCTCCTGAGCTCTAACCGCTGCCCTCCTGACCTAGGGGCTGGCACAGGTTCCCACCACCCTGGTCCATGTCTGGCTTCTTCTGCCCTTGACCCTGACTTGGGCCCTGACCAAACTTTGACCTACCCTTGGTAATCCTGTAAGGGGCAGTGTATGGAGAAACAAGGGACTCTCCCCCATCCAGGACTTTCTGAAGGCTTATGATTGGTAGTTTCTCAAGGCCAGGCCCAGCCAGACTCCAAAACTCAGGCCTAGGTGTCCGATGGGGTCCCTTGCAGACTTGACCATCCCCAAAAGACGCAATGACAAGTTCAGGGCCATCTGAGAATCAAGGCCTCCTGGCTTCTGAGCCAACAGGATCCACATAGCTGGGGTCAGGCATCAGGGGCCTCAAGGACCGCAGCAGAAGGCAGGGCCGTTCCAGAGCTTCTCCACCTGATGGGTCCATTCCCATCAGGGCAAGTGAGCCCAAGTGCAACCCTCACAAGTTCAGACCTTTAGGACTGGAAGGACCCTTAGCAAGCCTTCTCTCCAGGCCCCCAGGGTACAGATGGACACACTGAGGAGGGAACACTGGTTTTGATGTCCTGAGTGGAGGAGTCTTGGAGGGGAGAGGAATCTCCCCACAGGCCTGGTTCCAAGGGAGATGCACAGGGGCACATAGGGGACCCCCCTAGTGTTCTCAGGCCTGCTCCCCAAGTCTAGATGGGGTTTGAGGGTCTCTGGGTTTGCTTTGTCCCTGAGTCCTCACAGATTCAGTTGTTAGGGTTCTTGTCGGTGAAGATGAGGAAGGGCAGGCAGTGGTTGGGTGGCAGAATGTCCATGCTATGGCTCTTGTCACGGTTCCAGGACAGCAGAGCAATGTTCCTGCATGTCCAGTGCCAGGTGACCAAGTTCAGTGCCCATGAGAAATGAGGCTTGTGGGCCTCTAACAGCCTCATGAGGGAGGCCTGGCTGGGGCTCTTAGCTTTGTTTTATGGATGGAGAAATCAAGGGCTAGAAAGAGGCCCTGGTCAAGGTGACACTGCAAAAGAGTAACCAACATAGGCATTAACTCACACTGCCCAGCTCCGCCCCACCTGCCCACTCCCTCACCCCCCATCACTCCTAACTCTTTCCAAATCACAGTCTCTGGGACTCTAGAGATTATCTTGTCTGATGACCCCTTCACCACTGGGTGGATTTCAATGCCTTCTCCCTGTGCAAAGTCGCATAGCCTGGACAGAGCTCAGGACAGAGCTCCTGGCTCAACTGTGTAACCTTAGGTGCATTACTGTATTCTCAGCCCCAGTTTTCCCTAATAAATGGGATAATAATATGTCTATGTGTATATGGTTATCATGAAGAAAGATACCACTATGTTTATTTTATAGGTATGAAAACTGAGGCTTGGGGAAGTCATGTGAATTGCTAAAGGCCTCCCAAGGCAAACCAGGGAGTGGTCCCCGGTGTATCTGACTTCAAAGCCTATACTTTTAGCTGCTTTGTTGGGCCACCTCCTTTACCGTATGGAAATCTGACATGGTTAGGCTTTGTGTTCCCTTCCAAACCTCCTCTTGAATAGTAATCTCCATAATCCCCAGGTATTGAGGGAGCAGCTTGGTGGGAGGTGATTGGATCATGGGGGCAGTTTCCCCCATTCTGTTCTCATGATAATGAGTTCTCAAGAAAGGTGATGGTTTTTTAAGTGTTTGGCAAGTTTCTCCTTTGCTCATGCTTCTCTCTCCTGACGCCATGTGAAGAAGGTCCTTGCTTCCCTTTCTGTCATGACTGTAAGTTCCCTGAGGCCTCCCCAGCCATGTGGAACTGTGAGGCAGTCAAACCTCTTTCCTTTATAAATTACCTAGTCTTGGGCAGTATCTTTATAGCAGTGTGAGAATGGACTAATTCAAAGTCCTTCCAAATACCACAACTCGATCCCTCCAGCTATTATCTCAGACAGGGCCTTCTTGTGTGGCACACAAGCATTCCCACAGCACCTTTCACAGCACTGAGAATTCCCCTAATGCACACATATACACACACAACACATACACAGAGAACACACGCCTCCTATACACACATGCACACACACACACCAAGCACACACCCTCTCACAGACACATACATATGCACACACACACGATACACACATGTGCATATGCATGTATATGTGCAAATGCCACCCTCACATAGGCACACACATGCATGACACAAATGCAGAAGCACAGATGCCTGCACACGCACACACATGTCCTGCTGTGCTCTGAGTGCCCCCGACCCACTCCACTGAGCCCCAGGCTCTTCCCTAAGACCCACAGGCAGGCATGGGTGCCTGAGTTTGTTTCTTTGTCAAGCATCCAGGCTTCAATGTAGCTCTGCAAAGAAGAAAAGTGGTGGTCAACTTCCTGGCGGGAATAAAATGGGTAGGCTGGGAGCTTAGCCACAGTGAAGGCTGGGGTAGGGACCAGTGTTCAACACTAAGACATGGGGAGAGGAAAGTGATGGAAGAAGGTCAAAATTCAGAGCACGTGCAGAATGAGGATCAGGTTATGATAACGGTCAAAATTCAGATAAATATTAGGATAAGGTTCAAGGTCAAAATCCAGAAGGTAAGGTCAGGGTCTGATAAGGATTAGAATAAGGCTTTATATTCTTAATGGAGACTGGAATGAGATTCAGGTTCAGAATTCTGGTCAGTGCGGGATTAAGTTGAGGGTCAGGGTCAAGGTAAAAAATAAATTAGGTTGATGATCAGAGTCAGGTTAAGGTCAGACCAGGGTCAGGGTCCACAGAAAGGAGGAGCCAGACAAGGCTTGTGCAGGGGTCCTGCTGGCCCCGGGCCGGCATGCATCTTGTACTTCTGCTTGAAGCCGTAACCCTCAGCCGTCTTCATCTGGTTGATGTGCTGCAGAAGGTCTGCCACATGCACTGCAGGGTGCAGCTGCCCCGTGTGGTACGGGGAATCCTTCTGACCACAAGGACGCCTTGGGGAGCCCCCCAGGAGGCTGCTGGCCTCAGTGACCCCACCGCTGCGCTGGTCTCCTGCAGTCAGAGAAAGACAAAGGGGTTCCTGACACACACGCTCCAGCCTGGGGAGCCCCAGAGAGACTGGGGGGCTATGGGGGTGGGGAGGTGCAGTCAATGCCAAGGATGGCTGGGTTGTTGGCTGGAGCCAAGCAGCCTAGGCAGGCCCACACTGTGTGGCCCTGGGCATGTCCCCTCCCTCCGAATCTCAGTTCCACCTGTAGAATGAGCTGGTCAGATCAGGTGGTTTCTGAGGGCCCTTGCGGCCCTGCTGGGCTATGATCTCATTATCCCCTCACTCCACCCCACGAGCCTTCACCGCACTCCCTGCAGAAGGCAGCGCTCCGCAGAGCCCATGACAGCCCCTTCTTCCTCCCCGTCTTCCAGAGAACAACCTGGAACACTGGCAACTCCCAGCAATTACCCTCTTTCAAAGACAAGCAAATCGGAAATTAGCGGCTACTGCCAACCCCTCTGCCGATTAACACGAGACACCTGAATGGGAGCCTTTCTCCTGTGCAGGCAGTTCCACTGTCAACCCGTGCGGGGCCGCAGCCAGTGGGGGAGCCGGTCAAGAGGAGCACAGTGACCCCCACACCTGCGGAAACCACCCTCCCTCCAGCCCCCAGGACCACACTCTCTCCGGCTGTTCTGCTCAGCATTCTCAAGGACATCCCACTCTGGTCCTGGAGATCAGGTCTTGGGACTGAGAGAACAGCCACACCTGCCTTGGGACACGCACGTAGGCAGTCATGTGACTCACCTTGTTTTTTCTTCTCAAGGATTGCAGTCCTGAGTCGCTGGTTGCCCAATATCTGAAAACAGTCGTTTCATATATATATATGTATATATATATATATATATATTTTTTTTTTTTTTTTTTTTTTCAGATGGAGTCTCGCTCTGTCACCCAGGCTGGAGTGCAGTGGCTGGATCTCAGCTCACTGCAAGCTCCGCCTCCCAGGTTTACGCCATTCTCTTGCCTCAGCCTCCTGAGTAGCTGGGGCTACAGGCTCCCGCCACCTTGCCCGGCTAGTTTTTTGTATTTGTTAGTAGAGATGGGGCGTTTCATATATTTTATCTTGCTTCCCAGTTGTTCCTGGTGAGAGGGAAGCCCACCACTGCTCTATCATGGCCAGAAGCTGCAGCAGGGGCTAGGAAAGTTGTGACTTAGCAGTGCAGTGTTTCCCAAAGCGCGTTCCGGAGAACACTAGCTGAAAAAGATGACGAAGTGGTTCACTTAGAAGTAAACAAGAAAAATAAATGTTCATTTTTAACAATGAATTTGACAAGTTTTAAACAAGATTAAACAGGTCTGATCCCTGCAGAACCTCTCAGGCCTTCCAACACACTCATGCCCATGGTGAACCTCCATGAAGAGAATGAAAAGGGTGACGTTCCTCAAATTTCTTTCATCATGGAGATCATTTTTTGTTTGTTTGTTTCACAAAACATCTTTAGGGAAAGAGTATGACGTGGTGCTTAAGAGCAAGCACTCTGGATGAAGACATGTTTGGGCTGGGCATGGTGGCACGTGCCTGTAGTTCCAGCTACTCAGGAGGCTGAGATGGGAGGATCGCTTGAGCCCAGGGGCTGGAGGCTGCAGTGAGCTAGGATTGCACTTGTGAAGGCCCACCGTATTCCAGCCTGGGCAACATATAGAGACACCTGTCTCTAAGAAAAAAAAAAGACCTGTTTGAGTTTGAATCCCAGTTCTGCCACTCACTGGCTGTGTGTCCTTGGAAGGTTACGAACCCTTTATGAGCCTCAGTTTTCCTATATGCTAAGTGAGGATACAGTTATTACTATCCAGTAGAAGTATCGTGATTACTGAGAGCATTTCTTGAGATGACGCCTGAAAAGTACCCAGTCCACTGTTGGCACGTGGTGAATGCCCACAGATAGTAGCTGTTGCATTGGGATTATTATTACTAGAATTGACTGTAAAGCTGGAAAGACTAATAATAATTATCTGTCATTCCTGACAGAGGAAAGCTGGAGCGGAGCAGAGTAGAGCATGATCTGTCTTTAATCTCCTTTAGTTTGAGAATTTGGCCCAGGACTTGGAAGGTGGCACTGGGAGATGATTCTCGGGAGACAGCTGCAGCCAGCGCACAAAACATGTGCTTCTATTTCCAGATAGAACATTTTCTCCTGCTCAGAGAACTCTTAGGAGCTCGGAAAGAGAGCATTGGGAGACAAAGGGTTTGTCAAGCTTTTCACAGAAGCTGTATGGAGAGCTCAGCAGAGAGCCCTCCAGGGGAAGGAGGAGGTGAGAGAAGGCTCCAGGAAGGGCTGGTGCCCTCAGGGGATCAGAAAGTGGCACAAGGTAAGCTCCCAGTGGCTGAGGATGAGCAAATAGCACCACCTGGTCAGGATAATGTCAGGAAGACAGAGCCAAAGCCAGGCAGCTCTTCCTGGCTAAGTCCAAGGACAACACAAGAGGCTCTGCAAACGCAGTTGGCAACGTAAGACAAGTGACACTGCTGCTCTCGGCCCCAAGTGCCTTGAGCCTGGGAGTATGGCCTTTCTCTGATCACACAGCAAGAAAGAGGTAGCCTCAGGATTCACGCCAAGGCCTGCCTGACCCTGGGACCCTGTTATCCCCTAGGCTCCTGTGTTTCCCCTGATAAAGGAGTATTTGCATTGATGAAAGAAACCGGCACTTATTTGGCAAACTATTTGGGTGGAATTCACTGGCACCTGGCAGGGTTAAGAGCTCAGGAGGGATGGGGCTGGGGAATCTGGGGGTTTTCCAGACAGTGCTTTGGAGCCAGTGGGGACTGAATTCAAATAGCTTGTGAAATTCCCAGCAAGCTCTTCACACTAGCCTGGCGCTGTTTGTTGACATGACAAATTGATTTCTTTTAAAATCAGTACACTGTTTATTTATAATAGGTTTAGATTTGCAGAAAAGTTGCAAAGATAGTACAGAGTGAGTCCCCACATTCCACCAAACCCGGTTTCCTCTATTATACTCTTACCCTAGTGTGGTACATTTGTCACAAATAATGAACCAGTAGGGATACTTTATGGATACCTTATTGTTAACTAACGTCTACACTTGATTCAGATTTCCTTAGTTTTAGCCTAATATCTCTTTTCTGTTCTAGGATCCCATGGAGGATATCACATTTACATTGAGTTGTCTTGTCTCCTCTTGGCTGTGTCAGTTTCTCAGCCTTTCCTTATTTTATTGAACTTGACAGTTTTGAGGATTACTGGTGAGATATTTTGCAGAAATATTCCTCAATTGGGATTTTAAAGAATTGAGATATAATTCACACACTGTAAAAGTTACCATGTTAAAGTGTACAATTTGGTGGTTTTTATTTTTATTTATTTTATTTTATTTTTTTGAGATAGAGTCTCACTTTGTCACCCAGGCTGGAGTGCAATGCTACAGTTTTGGCTCAGTGCAACACCTGCCTCCCAGGTTCAAGCGATTCTCTTGCCTCAGCCTCCCCAGTAGCTGGGATTACAGGCATGCGCCACTATGCACTGCTAAGTTTTGTATTTTTAGTGGAAACGGGGTTTCGCCGTGTTGACTGGGCTGGTCTTGACCTCCTGACCTCAGGTGATCTGCCTGCTTCGTCCCCTCAAAGTGCTGGGATCACATGCGTGAGACACAGTGCCCGGCCTATTCAGTGGTTTTTAGAATATTCACAAGGTTGTGCAACTGTCACCACTATCTAATTCCCAGAACAGCTCTATCACCGTGGATAGAAATCCAGTACTCTTTAGCAGTCACTCCCCTTTCCCTCCCCGAGCACCCCTAGGTCCTATCAACCATGAGTCTCCTTTCTATTTCTGTGGATTTGCTTATCCCGGACATTCATATGAAAAGGATCATACAATACATGGCCTTTGTGACTGGCTTCTTTCACTTCATGTAATGCCAAGTGAATTGTTGATTGGAGCAGGATCAAGGTCAAAAGTGAATTAGGTTGATGATCAGAGTCAGGTTAAGGTCAGACCAGGGTCAGGTTCCACAGAGAGGAGGATCCAGGTGAGACCCCTGCGGGGGTCCTGCTGGATTGGGGCCAACGTGCACCTTGTACTCCTGTTTGAAGCTGTAGTCTTCATCTGGCTGATGTACTGCATGTATCCCTATTTCACTCTTCTTTGTTGTTTTTTTTTTTTAAATATTGCTCACTCCTATAATCCCAACACTTTGGGAGGCTGAGGTGGGTGGATAATGAGGTCAAGAGATTGAGACCATCCTGGCCAACATGGTGAAACCCTGTCTCTACTAAAAATACAAAAATTAGCTGGGCAAGGTGGCACACACCTGGAGTCCCAGCTACTTGGGAGGCTGAGGCAGGAGAATCGCCTGAATCTGGGATGTGGAGGCTGCAGTGAGCTGAGATCGCGCCATTGCACTCCAGCCTGGCGACACAGTCAGACTCCGTCTCAAAAAAAAAAAAAAAAAAAAAGAAAAAGAAAAATTAGGCCAGGCACAATGGCTCATGCTTATAATCCCAGTACTTTGGGAGGCCGAGGCTGACAAATCACCTGAGGTCAGGAGTTTAAGATCACCCTGGTCAATATGGCGAAATCCCGCCTCTAATAAAAATACAAAAATTAGCCAGTGTGGTGGCGCATGCGTGTAATCCCAGCTACTAGGGGGGCTGAGACAGGAGAATCGCTTGAACCCAGGAGGTGGAGGTTGCAGTGAGCTGAGATTGCGCCACTGCACTCCAGGTTGGGCAACAGAGCAAGACTCCATCTCAAAAAAATATTTGTGGTAAAATACATATAACATAGAATTTATTATCTTAACCATTTTAAAGTATACAGTTCAGTAGTGTTAAGTGCATTCACATTGTTATACAGCCAGTTTCCAGAACATTTTCATCTTGCAAAACTGAAACTCTATACCTATTAAATAACTCCCCATTTCCCCCTCCCTCGAGCCCCTGGCAACCACCATTCTACTTTCTGTTTCCATGAATTTGACTGCTCTAGATACTTCATATGAGTGGAATCATACAGTATTTGTCTTTTGTGACTGGTTTATTTCATTTAGCATAACGTCCTCAGGGTTCCTTCATGTTGTAGCATGTCTCAGAATTTCCTTCATTTTTAAGGCCAAATAATATTCCATCATGTGTTAATATGGTTTGGCTCTGTGTCCCCACCCAAATCTCATGTTGAATTATAATTCCCAATGTTGGAGGTGGGGCCTGAGGGGAGGTGATTGGATCACGGGGTAGTTTCTAATGGTTTAGCACCATCCCTCTCATGCTGTCTCATGATTGAGTCCTCACGAGATCTGGTTGCTTAAAAGTGTGTAGCATCTTCCTCTTCACTTTCTTTCTTCCTCCTGCTCCAGCCATATAGGATGTGCTGGCTTCCCCTTCGCCTTCTGCTATGACTGTAAGTTTCCTGAGGCCTCCCCAAGCCATGCTTTCTGTACAGCATGTGGAACTGTGAGCCAATAAAACCTCTTTTCTTTATAATTACCCAGTCTCAAGTAGTGGTTTATAGCAATGTGAGAACAGGCTAATACATATACATATACCACATTTTGTTTATTCATTTACCTGTTGATGATCACTTGGGTTGCTTCGGCCTCTTAGCTATTGTGAATAATGCTGGTATGAAGATGGATGTACATATATCTCTTTGAGACTCTGCCTTCAATTATTTCAGATATATACCTATACATGAAATTCCTGGGTCATATGGCAGTTCTATTTTTAATTATTTGAGGAACCACCATACTGCTTTTCATAGCAGCTGCACTATTTTACATTGCCACCGACAGTGCATAAGGGTTCTAATTTCTTCACAAAGTAGTACTTGTCACTTTCTTTGAAAAAATTGAAAAATGGTAGTAGCCATCCTAATGGATGTGAGGTCTTCATTAATTTTTATGGGTGAATAATATTCAATTGTATGGATATACCACATTTGGTTTATTTATTCATCACTTGGCAGACCCTTGAGTTGGTTTTTAGTTCAGGCTAGTGTGAATAATACTAATATGAACACTTGTGTACAAGTTTTTGTTTGAATATATGTTTACAGTTCTCTTGGGTATATGTGTATGAATGGAATTTCTGGGTCATATGGTAACTCTATGTTTAACTTTTTGAGGAATTGTCAAACTTTACCAAAGTGGCTTTATTTTATATTCCTATAGCAATATATAAGGATTTCTATTTCTCCACATCCTAATCTTTGTTTTTTGTTCATATATTTGTTATTGTTTAATTATAACAATTCCAGCAGAT
Organism: Trachypithecus francoisi; assembly: GCF_009764315.1. Lineage (NCBI taxonomy): Eukaryota > Metazoa > Chordata > Mammalia > Primates > Cercopithecidae > Trachypithecus > Trachypithecus francoisi. Next base: position 95,253,432 of record NW_022681457.1, on the reverse strand, counting down.
GGGAGGTGATATTTTATTGTGGTTTTTGATTTGCATTTCCCCCGTGGCTAATAATGCTGAGCATCTTTTCATGTGTTTATTGGCCACTTGCATGTCTTATTTGGAGAAATGTCTATACACATCCTTTGCCCATTTAAAAATTGGATTACCTGTCTTTTTCTGTTGTTGTTTAGTTGTAAGAGTTCTTTATATATTCTGTGTACTAGGCCCTTGTCAGATAGATGACTTACAAATATTCTCTCCCATTCTGTGGGTTGTCCTTTCACTTTCTTGAAAGTGTCCTTTGAATCTTCTACAAAAGCTTTTAATTGTGATGGAGTCAAACTTTTCTATTTTTCTTTGGTCACTTGTGCTTTAGGTGTCTTACCTAAGAATTCATTGCCTAATCTAAGGACACAAAGATTTACATTCATGTTTTCATCTAAGAGTTCTATAGTTTTAGCTCTTACATTTAAAACTTAGATCCATTTTGAGTTAGTTTTGTAGATGATGTGAGGTAGGGGTCTGGATTCCTTCTTTTGCCCCTGATCGAACAGTTGTCCCAGTATCACTTGTTAAGCCTCAATTGGGGTTTGTCTGATTTTTTTCTTGTGATTATACTGGGGTTATTATATTTTTTAGGGAGGAAGACTACAGAGTCACCATTCTTATTATGTCATATTAAGAGTACATGCTATCAACATGACTTATTGCTGATGATGTTAATCTTAATCACCTGGCTAAGGTCACATTCATTAGGTTTCTCCATCATAAAGTTACTCTTTCTCTCTCTTCTCATACTGCACCCTTTGGAAGGAAGTTATTTTATGCAGCCACCCTTAAGAAGGAGTTAAGCTCTACCCATTTGAGTGCTGAGCATCTAACTAAATTATTTGGAATTCTTCTGTGTGGGAGGTTTGTCTCTTCTCCTATATTAACTTATTCAATAATTTGTTTAAATCAGTATGAAGTCATGGATATTTATTTTATACTTTGGGTTATAATATGATATTACTTTATTTAGTTTTTTCTATTTTTTTTTCTGACTTTTGCCATTGGGAGATTTTTCAGTTGGCATCTGTATTCCTTTGACACTTTTTCATTATTGTGTATATATGTGTTCAGCACTTTTTACTTATTTCCTGGCACTACAAGATCCTCCAGGCTCATTTTGTATATTTTCTAACCTAGTCTCAGAATCGGCCAAATTTCTGCAAGGACCCCTGGTTACTTTTATCGGAAAATGGTATTAAAATACAAATCTAGGTGTGAAGTATCTTTGACAAGACCATTTTAAAAGACTTTCATATTGAGGAGCTGTCAAAATAACATGACTTTCAGACTCAGGCCACAGGAGTTGGGTCTCTACACCTTGATGAAGAAAGGGTAGAGGTGTGTCTTAGGTAGTTTGCTATTGCTGTAACAGAATACCACAAACTTGGTGTTTTATAAAGAAAATAAACTTATTTCTCACAGTTCTGGAGGCTGGGAAGTCCAAGGCAAGGAGCTACATCTAGTGAGGACCTCCTTGTTTGTCTCCTCTGCAGAGTCTTGAAGTGGTGCAGTGTGTCACATGGTGAAGGGACTACAGCAGGCCTGCTCAGACCTCTCTTCCTCTTCTTATAAAGCCACCAGTCCCATCATAGGGATTCCACCCTAATGAGCATATCTTATCCTAATAACCTCTCAAAGACTACATCTTAACACTGTTACAACGGGGATTAAGTGTCAATATTGTTTTGGAGGGGGCATTGAAACCATAGCAAGGTGGATTCTGGACCAGTGGCTGGTAAATAGTGAAAGGAGATAGAAGATGCTGAGACTCCCTTCCGGTTTCTTGAACAGAGCTTGAATTTCCCAGCTACCCCTGCTTTGACCATGCTCTGCATGCTGAATCAGTTTCAATTGAATTATTTTTCTTCTCATTATTAGTCATATTTGTATGCTTCTTTGCATGTCTGGTAATTTTTGGTTGGATACTAGACATTGCAAATTTTTTGTGGGAGGCCATATATTTTTGTATTCCTACAAATATTCTTAAGTTTTGTCTGGCATATAGTTAAGTTACTTGGAAACAGTTTGATTATGCTGTGTCTTGCTTTTAATATTTCTTAGATGGGACCAGAGCAGTGCCCAGCAGAGAGCTAATTATTTCCCCACTCTTTTCATATCTTAGCATGAGTCTGTGTCTAAGTCCTCAATGATCTAAAAGCTCCTCTAGTACAAGATACCCCATGTGCCTTCTCTGTATTTCTAGTCCAGTGTTGGTACTCAGAAGGGGCACAATAGATGCTTCAGTTTTGATTTATGGTGTTACAGAACTCTGTTTTTATGTGGCCCATCACCAGCCACAAAGGATATGGAACAGAAACCCACCTAGGGTGCATCTTCCCACCACCCCCGATCAGCCCATCCAGCCCCACTTCCCCATTAAGCCCAAGCAGCAGGGGGAGAAGGTGAGAGGCCCCCGTCCCTCCACTGGAGGGGCAGAGCTTCTGGAGTGGCTTAAAGGCAAGGGCCCTGCATGGCCCAGGCCTCCAGGCCCAGTTTCATGCATGAGGACAGCAATTTGTGATCCTGGAAAAACTTGGAGGAAAGTGGGAGGGAGAGAAGGAGGTGGAGAGGTAAGAGACAGGTCTTGGTCAAGGGGCCAAGAAACAGGCACGGGGGAAACAACTTGGGACTCTTGTCAAGGCTGGAGATGAGCCCGAGGGGCCCAGTCACAGGGAAGGCTTGACAGGAGAGAGCTGCTCACCTGTTCAGCCCTACAGCAAGTAGGATGGAGGGTAGACCTGAGAAAGGACTTCCAGGTTATGTGGGCTCAGGGACACTGACCATCCATAGGGACAGGGAGGCCAATGAAAGGATCTTCCTAGACAAACTTCAGCCAGCCTGTCCTGGGGCAAGGGAAGGACAGGATGACCGCTGGATGCTCCTCTTGCCAGGATCAGGATGTCTTTCCTGTGATAAGGAGACTGCTGTGTGTCCCCACTGGGACCACTGCTGTTGGACACTGAGGAAGGCACAGCGTCCCCAGCCTGGATGGGAGAGGGCGTGCCAGGTCTAGGCCTCTTACCTCTGGTCCCTTCCAGGCTCTAGGCATTGCCCTCACTGTGGCCCAGGGTGGAGCCAAAGCACCCTTTGGGGGCAGATGAGGAGCAGCCTCTGTGGCTGTGAGCTTGATCACCTTGAGTGGGGAGGTGTTGGTGGAGACAGAGAAGGAGGAGGGGAGGAGAAGAGAGAAAGCGACAATAACAAGGAGAGAGATAAATAGGGAAGGGGACAGAGAGAGAGGGAGGGACAGGCCAGACGCAAAAAGCTGTAGGGAGGACAGACAGGGCCATGGACAGAGGACAGCCAGCCAGGCTGGCTGAACATGGAGCCCAGAGAGGACCCGTCAGTGAGCGGATCCTGGCCTACAGGGCAGTCTACGGGGGTGTGCCACAGGCTCTGTACCCAGCCCAGGACTCTTGGCCTACCTGGAAGAAGAGCTACAGAAACAAACCAACCCGATCCCCAGAAGGTGGAACCTGGGAGGGACACCTAATGCTGTTGGCGTCTGGCTGAGCTCAATGTGAGATTAAGCAGATGGAATTTAATACAGATTCTTTGAAAAGTTCTGCATCTGGTTTTGAAAACTAACTGTGCACGCAGCAGGGAGGAAGAGCTGCCTGTCTACAGCCCCTGCAGAAGCCTAGTTGGAGGCTCAGTGCGAGTCGCTGGGTGTTGAGTTGCTGAAAAAGCTCAGGTTGGGAAACAGCAAGGTAAGGAGGCCAGGGAGGAGGAGGTGAGAGATTCGCCGTCCGTGGGGGCTGGCCCAGTGCCATCTGGGCCTGCTCTGCAAGGGAGGGAAAACCAGCACACGTGCGGGAGGAATGTCCTGGAAGTCTTGCAGAGTAGGAGAAGACAGAGACAGAAGACAGAGTAGCCTTGACAGGCTGTGGAGTCAGCAGGTGCTTGGGTTGTATCCCAGCTCCAGTGCATTCTGTGGCCTCCCACAATTCCCTCAGACTCTCAGAGCCTCAGTTTCCTCATCAGTAAAGTGGGAGTGATAAGAGCTCCTATTGTCAGGCTGTCATTCTGGGTCCAGAACTGAGCACAGGACTTGGCCCAGAGGAGGTGCCCAGGAAGTGGTGGGTCTGCAGAGCTGGGGCTGCCTGGCTGGAGAAGGAGCTCATGGGATCTGAGAGTCGTCTGTGTTGTGAGCAGAGCTGCCAGCGTCGGGACATGTTGGCCCTGCCCTCATGCATGCAAGCACACTTGCACACAGGCATGGACTCTAGAGTGGGACCTGTGTAAGGATGATCCTGGATGTGATTTTGGTAAGTGGTCAGGATGTCCTTCGTTTTTAATTTTTTTTGAGACAGTCTTGCTCTGTTACCCAGGATGGAGTGCAGTGGCCAGAACACAGCTCATTGCAGCCTCAACCTTCTGGGCTCAAATGATCCTCCCACCTCAGCCTCCTGAGTAGCTGGGACTACAGGCTTGCACCATCATGCCTGGCTCATTTTTCTATTTTTTGTATATACAGGGTTTCGCCATGTTACACAGGCTGGTCTCAAACTCCTGGGCTCAAGCAATCTGCCTGCCTTGGCCTCCCAAAGTGCTGGGATTACAGGCGTGAGCCACTGTGCTCTGCAGGACATCCTTTTGACCACAAGGAATGGTTCAAATGCATAAGGGGCTGCGCCCTGGTGGTGGAGAGGACATTGAGACTGAGGGAGGAGAGGTGAGTTGCCCAGGGCTACTCAACAGAGTCAGCTCCAGTGCTGGTGACCATGACTTGAGGAGGAAGAGGCAGAGGGGAGGGACAAAGCAGAGTAGAAAGTCAGAGGCCGAGGTAGCCATGGAGAATAGGGTGGACACCAGGCCAGGCTGGGTGCAGTGAGCCCAAGCCCAGGCAGAGAGGGTGGGGGTGGGAGATCTCCCCCTAGGCAGGGCCAGGGACTCCCAGGACAGGCGGAGCTCTCCTGGTAGCATGCAAAGAGAGAATAGCACAGTTGTGTCTGAGGTCGTTCCATCAAAGCCGGGCTGAGGTAATGCCCAGCCAGGAGGGTGGGGCCTGGGTGCTTCCTGTGCTGGAGTGGGGGCCCATCAGGGACTGGACAGGTCAAAAAGACCTTCCTGATCCCAAGGACTGGTTGGGCTTAGACATTAAGGACCAGGACCCAAGGCCCTTCTGGAAGCTTCCTGAAGCCTACGGTGGGAGTGAGGAGGAGGTGCAGGAAAGGGCCTGGGGAGCTACAGAGCTTTCACACAGAGTCATATACACACATGTACACAGACAGCAATACTTACATAAACAGACACACATGTAGATATACACTCATATGCACTGACAAATGCAGACACACACAGGTGCAGACATTCATACACATGTATTCAAACCCATTGACACACATGCAGACATACATTCACAAACACACACACACAACAACCGCCAACCCACACACTCACACTCGAAGGTAACTGTGCTCACCTAGGGCTGCTGTCATCCCTGCAGACAGCCCTCCACTTTCCTTCCCTGCAAGCCTCTCTGTCCCTGAGAGGCCAGCTCTTTGCCTGCACCTCCACCTGGGTGGGGACAGAGTGGGCAGGGTGGAGAGGACTCCACTTGGACACCCAGGATGAACCTTGGGCTTGCCCTCACCCACTCTGACTGCCTCTGGGTGTGGGATCCACTAAAGGAGCCAGGTCATCCCCTCAGGGGGCTCCTGGAACACAACTTGAGTCAGAAGCCCTTTGCTACCAGAAAGCATTGTCCATAAAAAGAATTAACCTCTGTAACATGTTTTTAAAGAGGTTTATTCTGAGTCAAATTTGAGTGACCATGGCCTGAAGCACAGTCTCGAAAGGTCTTGAGAACATGTATCCAAGGTGGTTGGGTTATACCTTGGTTTTATATGTTTTAGGGAGACTTAAGACCTCAGTACATGTGAGGTATACATCGATTCAGTCTGGAAAGGTGGGACAACTCAAGGGTGGGGAGGTCATAGGTGGATTCACAGATTTTCTGATTGGCAATTGGGCAATTGGTTGAATGAGTTATTATTTAAAGAACTGGAATCAATAGAAAGGAGTGTCTGGCTTAAGATAAGGAGTTGTGGAGACCAAGATTCTTATTATGTAGATGAAGTCTCTTAGGTGGCCACCCTTAGAGGCAGTAGATGGCAAGTGTTTTCTATTTAGACCTTTAAAAGGAGTTAGACTCAAAGCTAATCTCTTCAGGATCAGAACAAGACCTGGAAAGGAAAAGGAATTCTCTACAGAATGTAAATTTCCCTCATAAGAGACAGCTTTGCAGGGACATTTAAAAATATGTCAAAGAAATATATTTTGGGGTAAAATATTTTGATTTCTTTCAGTGCCTGTTACCTGTCATGTGATGCTATACTAGAGTCAGTTTGGAATTCGATATTTTGTTGCTACAAAGAGTCTGTTTTGTAAGCCTTAAGATCTCTGTTTTAATGTTAATGCTGGCCAGCTGTGCTGAATTCCAAAGGGAAGCAGGAATAATGAAGCATGTCCGACCCTCCCTTCCCATCATGGCATTAACTAGTTTTTTAGGTTTACTTGAAATCCCCTTGGCTGAGAGGAGGGTCCATTTTGTAGGTTGGGGGGCTTAGAATTTTATTTTACTTTATTTTTATTTTGAGACACAGTCTTGCTCTGTCACCCAGGCTGGAGAGCAGTGGCATGATCACAGCTCACTGCAGCCTCCTGGCTCAAACTGTCTTTCCACCTCAGCATCCCAAGTAACTGGGACTTCAAGTGTGCACCACTATGCCTGGATAACTTCTTAATTTTTATTTTATTTTACTTTTTGAGACAGGGTCTCATTCTGTCACCCAAGCTGGAATCCAGTGGCATAATCATGGCTTACTGCAGCCTTGACCTCCCAGGCTCAGGTGATCCTCCTGCCTCAGCCTCTTGAGTAAATGGGACTACAGGTGTGTGTCAGCATGTCCAGCTAACTTTTTGTATTTTTTTGTAGAGATGGGGTTTTGCCATGTTGCCCAGGTTGGTCTCAAACTCCGGGGCTCAAGTGATCCCCTCCTTTGGCCTCCCAAAGTGCTGGGATTACAGACATGGTTTATTTTTGGTTTACATCACCCACAGTGTACAGCAAGCTGATTCCCATTTTACAGATGGGGAAGCTGAGTCATGGGGAGTCATGGGCTGCCCCAGGCCTCTCTGGAGGTCAGTGGCAGAGGCCCTAGGCCTCTGGATGTCTGTCCCAAACTCTGGCCCCTGAACCTCCTCGTGCCCCCTCCTGAGGCCCTGCCTAGGCTTGTTTCAGGGTCCTTCATTCACTTGCCCCCCACGTCATACCATCAGCAAGAATTCCAGAGCATGGCCTTCCATAGGAAACGCTACAGACTGAGGGGAGGAGCGTGGAAGACTGAGGCCAGCAAGAGCAGGAGATTGGCCCCAGGTCACTCAGCAAATCTCCAACCCAGGGAGAGAAGAGGAGGATCCAGGGTGCTGGGGCTGGTGGCAGAGGCTTGGGTGGGGATGGGGTGGATGAATGACATAGCATGATGTGGTGGGCTGGACAGATGTGTGGAGATTTGGCGGACCTGAGTCAGTCCTAGCTCTGCCTAGTTATTTTTATAAAAGATAAACTCAGATCCTATTTCTCTTCCCTTGCCTAAAACCCTTCACTGGATTCCTGGCGCTCCTTGAATGCAGTCCACAGGTTTTCCTCTGGCTCAGGTGGCCCCCACCTGATATACCCCCTGTACCTCGCTGCTCCTCTCTGCTCCAGCCACACGGCACTTGTGTTTCCCCATCTTGGGGCTGTTGCACACGGAGTTGTCTATATGTGCATTTTCTCTCTCTTCTCTTTGTGCCTTCAGTCTCAGCAGAACCTTTCCTGACTCCCCCTTCCACCCACCAAATGAATTTCCTCCCTCTGTTGTCCTCACTTCTGGTCTCCTGCTCTTTTCCTTTCCAGCACTTACCTCAACTGGTAATCATCCATTCATCTGTGTTCTTTCTTGTTTAACGCCGCTCTCCCCTCCAGCCTACAAGCTATGCAAGAGCAGAATACCTTCTGTTTTCCCAGCCCGGATCCTCAGTGCCCAGGACAGTGCCTGGACCATTGTACAGACTCTATAAATATTTGTTGAGTTAGCTGATAAATGAATGAAAGAATTTTGCTCCTCTGAGCCCAGCGTTTCCTCCTCTGAAAAATATGGCTATTTATTATTCTGCCCATCAGGGGATGCTGTGAAACATGAATAATGGTAAGCGTGCCCATAGCAGGTGCACTACGAACACGAGTTCATCTCCCCTTTTCCCTCTCTTGAATTTGCCCTCTCCAGTGAAACAGGACTCCAGGCTCAGGCTGTGGATCGCTCTATCCCAGGTGGCTCAGAGCAGCTGTCTAATCAAAGTGTGTTGAATTGAACCAAAGTCATCGGCTCCTGTCCATCCATTGACTTGTGTTGACTGAGTAGCTGCCAGACACTGGGTCCACACAGCCTATAATCCAGAACTTTTCCTGCTTCACAGAGCTCTCAGCCTGGGGAAGAGAAACAACGCAAAGGGTTGCAAATAGCCAGTCACCTACTGCAGGGTGTGAGGAGGCTGCAGGGAACTCAGCACAGGTGACAAGAGATGGGCTGGAGTTCCTTCCCTCACCTGGAATTATCTCCAGGGGCAATGGGTTGAGGGTGCCTAATGCTACCCCGCCCCTGATTTTGTGTGTGGGAGCTCCCACAACCAGGGCTCCTTCAGAAGCCGAAACAACTCAGAAGCTGTGACCCTTGCTTTGAGGTAAAAAATAGCAGAAAGGCTTAGAAAAGTCTGGAGGGTTTGACCTTGCGCACTTCCCTCCAGGTCACCAGGATGTGTGGAGTTCCCTTCTGCCTCTGGGCAGCCAACTGGAGCCCTGTTGTCTCTGGGTCCCCATGCCCACTCTGATTTGTGTTCCTTGGTCCTGATGTCTGTGTCTCTGTTTATTTTTTCTCTTTATTGAATGGCCTTTTGCTGCATGCTCTTCCAAATCCTCTGTGGAACAAAGCCCAGAGTAAATAATTGAATGCTTACACATTTAAATATTTCTAGTCTTGGCCTTGGTCACGTCTCTGCATGTGGCATCTCATACTGACAGCCTCTGCTCTGGGAAGTAGAAATGCCTTTTCTTTCCTCTTGAGCTGTCTCTTTTGAGCTTCCACGTTGCAGGGAGTCACCCTAGTGTCCCGGGATTTGGGCCACACGGGCTCATTCCTGTCTCTAGCCCAGGCCCTTTTCAGTCCCCCTTTCTCCAGGCTGAGTTCAGGCTGTCCTCAGACCCAGGTATCACCCAGAAGCAATAATAATGAAAATTAGCTAGCTATGAATAAAGTGCATCTTAATCTGGAATGATCCCCATTTTGCAGGTAGGGAAAGAGAGGCTCAGAGAGGTGATGGGAGATGCCAAAGGTCACACAGCAAGGGTCTCCTCTCTTCTTGAGGTTGTGCTGCTTTCCCCCAGAAGGCCCTTACCATACTCCTGACTCCTGCCCACAGGACCCCCTACGTGGTTAGTGAAATTTGGTGCATGGGAGGTGGCAGAGCTGGGATGCAAACCTGGTCTTAGGAAGAGCAACGCACATTTGTTGAGCGTGCAAAGGGTGTTTGGGATGTGAGCAGGTGGGCTCTGTGTCTGAGTGCGTGTGAGCAAGTGTGTGTGATTGTGTGGGGGGAGTGTGTATCTTGGTCAGTTCAGGCTGCTATAACAAATATCATTGACTGGGGGGCTTAAACTACAGACATTTACTTCTCACAGTTCTGGAGGCTGGGAACCTCAAAATCAAGGTGTCAGCGAACTCTGTATCCAGGGAGGCTCTCTTCCTGGTTGGTGGATGGCCGCCTTCTTGCTGTAGGCATCATCACACGGCAGAGACAAAGATCATCCCAGCTCTGCCATCTCCCAGCTGTCTGACCGTGAGAAAGTCATTTTCCCTCTCTGTGCCCATATCTATGGCCTAAAATGGGGTCAGAGCTAATACAGTGCCACAGGTTGTTGTCAAGATCAAATGGGACCATGGGTGAGTAAATAAAATGAAAAAATGCTTGATATAGCTGTATACTGACCTGCTGCACCAAACTCAGGACACAGCAGAGTGCCATGAAGATAGTGGTGTTGTCTAGGCTCTGCCGCTCCACCCACCCCACCCCTGTCTGGTGTCTCTCCTGACTGCTCCCCCAGCCTCGCCCCCTGCAGCTGGAGCTGTCAGGAATGAGGATGCTTCATCATGTACTGTGGTACTGTGTGGGAACAGCTTCAGGGAGAGAGGGGATGGGGTAGGGAGAAGCAGGAGGAGGTCAGGGGTGCCAGCAACTGCACACAGAATTGCTCTTTCCAATCTAGAGCACGCCATAAGAGAGAGGTGAGGGGGACCCCGTACTGTCCTTGTGAAAGCCCCCCAAGCCCATGGAGTATAAGGAAGTGAGAACCTGGATGTGAGCTCAGCCCCAACCCTGGCAGCTGCCCACCAGCCTCTGACTCTGGGCTCCACCCTCTCCCTATCTAATCCCCATCTAATTCCTGTCCTGCTCTACAGCGACCCTGAAAAACTCCTTCGCCACTCACTGTGTCCCTTCCTAGACCTCTGGGACCTACGGTGGCTCCTGTTGCTCTCTCTGGGTCCCCGGGTCTGCCTCACCTATGTACGTGCCGTTTCCTCTTCTGCCATCTCCACTTCCCCTCCCTGAGCTCCTGTGCCTCCCTGAACTTCTCCAGTCCCAGCTCTGTTGTCTGCACTGTAAGTGACAATTCACTCCTCTGTCCTTCTCATGGGATCGGAAGCTCCTTGAGAGCTGACTCTGCATCTGGCCTCTCTGTTTCCCTAGAGTGCAGGGTGGCGCCTGACACCTTAGCCAACATTTGTTGAGTGCTGACTGTGTGCCAAGACTGTGCTCAACCCTTTATAGACATATATTAATTAACAAAAGATGACCTTCAAGGACATATTGGAAACAGGGTGGGATTGGTCTGGGAGCAAAGACTTGAAGGCCAGGTGGATTTGGATCTGGCTCTGCATTTCCTGGCTGGGTGATATTTATCAAGTTACCTAAGCTCTGGGTGCCTTACTTTCCCGTGTACAACGGAGGTAATGATAGTACCCATCTCATGGAGCTGTTTTGAGAATTTAAAGAGTGAATATATATAAAGGGCTTAAAATAATGTCAGACGCAGGTTAAGGGTTGGCTATTACTATTGTCCACATTTTATAGATGAGGAAACAGAGTGGGAAAGTCACTTACCTGAGCTCTCAGCAATGAGGTGGTAGAGTTAGAACGTGAATCCAAGATCTACCTGACCCCGAAGCACTCCCCTTAATGATTACAGCAGGGCCTCAGGGCCTTCGCCCTATTTAGCCTCAGTGTCCCCATCTGTAAGGTGCAGGGGCTGGAGGGCAGGATGCCTAGAGTTCCAGTGCTAACACTCTTGCCTTTGTGAAATTCTCGGTGGGGATTCCAGACTTGGAACTGGTCTTGAAAGCACTGGGCTCCCTTTGTGCTTTCAGAATAGGATCCCATGTACAGCTCCTGGATGCATGGCAGATTTCTGGTAGGCAGTGATTGGCAGGTTGGCTTGAAGTGAAGTGGTCCAGATTTAGCAGGTGAGGCTTTGGGGGAGATGCTTCCATAGGGGCCCCCAGTGTGTGCTGAGACAGGCCCCAATAAAAACCAGTGGTGAGAAGTCACAGGCAAAACGTGCAGGAACATCTGCAAGAGGCCAGCTGACAGTGTCCCCTTCAGAGCTGGAGCAGCTGATGCAGACCCTGTTCTCTGTAGAGGCCCCTGGGGCAGGGTGAAAGCCGTGAGCTGAGATGGAAGAAATCAGATTCTACTTGGGGGTGGTTGGGGGGGCAGCTACTGTGTGCCTGGAGCTTTCTGAACCCTGCCCCATTATTACCCCTCACCCTCTGCAGGTGGTGACTTTCCAAATCCAACTACCCCTTAACGTCTTCCCTAACCTGACTCAGGGTCCCCACCCCATCTGTCATCAGCATTTCAGCAGTCTCCTCCCTGGGTGCCTGTTGCAGCCCACGCAGATCACACAGATCACGTCAGACAGAAGCTCTTCCCCAAACCCAAGCAGGCCATGTGCCCTCCTGGCTTCCCATCACCCTCCTACATTGGCAGACGTCGACCCTTGTGATCTGCTGTCTTGCCTCCCTCTACACCTGCTGACCTCCTTGCTGCTCTGAAAATGCACCAAATTCATCTCCACTGTGGGTCTTGGTCACTTGATGTCCCCTCTGTCAGGGAGGCTCTGAGTGTCACCTGCCTGGCTCTGTTGTTTTGTCTTTCTAATATCAGCCTAAATGTCACCACCGCAGTGAGGCTCTGTGGGACCTAAAGGAGCCCTGCTTCCCAGCGCGGGTGCTCCTAGTCCATCTCGCAGTTTCCTTTTCAGGCTTTGTGCTGTGCACAGAGGACACAGCAGTGAGCAGGACACGCCCTGTTCTTGGGTCCTTGTGGGTCCTGTTGATGAGTAATGATGAGAACCTTAGATTCCATTGATTAGAAGGATGAAAAGAAAAAAAAAAAAAAAACAAGAAAAAAATAAAAAGAAAAGGGATGATGAGGACCAATATTAGCCAGAACACACACACACAAATATATGAAAAAACAACTGATTGTGCCACACAGGAAGCACACGGGTTGCCAGGGAAACAGGTAATGGGACCTCACCTATTGTGGGGGCTAGGGAGGGCATCCCTATTTCTATCTAAGAGTGGCATTAGGCCGGGCGCGGTGGCTCAAGCCTGTAATCCCAGCACTTTGGGAGGCCGAGACGGGCGGATCACGAGGTCAGGAGATCGAGACCATCCTGGCTAATACGGTGAAACCCTGTCTCTACTTAAAAATACAAAAAACTAGCCGGGCGACGAGGCGGGCGCCTGTAGTCCCAGCTACTCGGGAGGCTGAGGCAGGAGAATGGCGTGAACCCGGGAGGCGGAGCTTGCAGTGAGCTGAGATCTGGCCACTGCACTCCAGCCTGGGTGGCAGAGCAAGACTCCGTCTCAAAAAAAAAAAAAAAGAGTGGCATTAAAACATTGAAAGGATGGGGCTTTCGTTTCCTCCAAGAGAGAGTCTCTCCAGTCCTCTTAGGTCTTCCCCATGACAACTAAAAAGCCATGGACATAACCCAGCAGTAGGCACAGGAAGGCTGAAGGACAGAGGAAAGCAGACTGCCTGAATGCTCAGAACGTGAGAAATGGCACGGTGGCAAGCTCTCTGCCTTTCCTCATTTCTTCCCTTACATCCTGGACGGAGTGCTGCGTAAGCCCACAACCCAGAACGGCCAACAGGACACAGACCTAAAGAGCACCAAGAAAAACCTGTTGCTCTGTGCAGAGGACTGGGAAAAGGGAAGCCAAATGACAGGAAATATTTTTGTCAAATCCTGCCCTACTCCAGTCTAACACCAACAGAAAAACTGCTCTTCTCCCACTCCTTCTGCCCTGCATTTTGAGCAGGATCGGGCAGGAAGCTGATGTTCTGTCCATCTCCACTTCTGCTGCATGTAGCAGGTGCAGATGCTCTGACTTCCCTGTCAAGGTGGTGTCAGCAGGTCTAACCATGAGCTGAACCTCCACTTGCACCTGGCAGCAGTGAGACTTAAGGGGGTGATGCACTGTGGGGCTATTTACACTTGATACCTTCAACCCCCATCCAACTGGCAATCATCAGTGTATCCAGAGAGAAACTGCCTGTACCCCAATCTGGAATCCATACAGCAGAACAAGGTGGTAGGAGGTAGGGCTGGTTGGCACTCTGCTTCCCTCCCGTCCCTCTCTTGGTGGAAGCAGGGCCCAGTGGGAAGCTGAGTTTCTGCCTCTACCCTGCAACAATAAAGTGATATGAGTCAGCCCTCACCTCCCTCCACCCCTGGTGTCAGTAGGGAATGGTGGGAAGCTGAGCTTAACACCTCCATTCAGAGGCAACAGGGGAGTAGAGTTGACCCCATCTTTGCAGGCAGGCCCAAGGGGAGCAGAACACAAATATCCATCTGGCCCTCTCATGAAAACTGTGGGAAAGAAAGAATCTAGAGTCTTATAATATTCAAAATGCTCAGAATACAATAGAAAAATAATCACTTATCATACCAAGAATAGGAAAATCACAACTTGAATGAGTAAAGATAATCAACAGATGCCAACATTGAGATGAATCACATGTCGAAATGATCTAACAAGGACTCTAAAGCAGCCATCATAAAAATGATTCAATAAGCAATTATGGATGATCTTGAAACAACTGAAAAATAAAACATTTCAGCAAAGAAATAGAAGTAATAAAAAAGAACAAAATGGAAATTATGGTACGGAAATATACAATGACCAAATAAAAATCCCAATGAATGGCTCAACAGTGGAGATGATGGAGGATGGAACCAGTGAACTTGAAGAGAGATCAATGTAATTTACCCAGCCTGAAGAACAGAGAGAAAATACACCAAAAAATTTAAAACAAAGTCTCAGAGACCTGTGGACATCAGCACAATAGCTCTCAGTCTTATTATTGGAGTCTCAGAAGGCGAGGAGAGAGAGTGAGACTGAAAAAGTATCTGAAGAAATAATGGCTAATACTCCCCCAATTTAGAGAAGGTCATATCCTAATGATTCAAGAAGCTGAATAAATCCTAAGTAGTATAAATCCAAAGAAATTAACGTCAGCCTGGTGTGGTGGCTCATGCTTGTAATTCTAGCACTTTGGGAGGCCGAGGCAGGTGAACTGCTTGAGTCCAGGAGTTTGAGACCAGCCTGGACAACATGCTAAAACCCTGTCTCCTTAAAAAACACACACAAAAATTAGCCAAGCATAGTGGCATGTGCCTGTAGTCCCAGCTTTTTGGGAGACTGAGGTGGGAGGATTGTTTGAGCCTGTGAGATTGAGGCTGCAGTGAGCCGTGTGTGCGTCCACTGCACTCCAGCTCAGGTGACAGAGTGAGACCCTGTCTTAAAAATAAAGAAATTCATGTCAAGCCACATCATAATTAAATACCTGAAAACTAAAGACAATGAAACATCTTGAATACAGAAAGAAACTACATGTTACTTCTAAGTTACACCAATTTGAATGATAGCTGACGTCTCTTTTGATACTGAGGAGGCTCAAATTAAGCGGCACAACAGTTTTCAGGTACAGAGAGAAAGGAACTGTCAACAGCAAATTCTATATCTAGTGAAAGTAGTAAGGGGAAAATAAAGACATTCTTAGATGAAGAAAAACTAAGAGAATTTGTTGCTAGCAAATATACCCTTAAAGAATAGCTAAAGGAAGTTCTCTGCACAGAAAGGACATGATAATGGAGGAAAGCTAGGAATTTCAGAAAGAATGAAGACTCTAAGAATGGGTGGGGGTAAACAGAATAGACTATCTTTTTTTCTTATGAGTTTCTTAAGTCCTATTTGCTGGTTGAAGCAAAAATTAAAAACCATCTAATGTAGTATATAATGTATGTAAAGGAAGTGGTTTTTGATTATCCTCATAAAGTGTGTAAAGAGATCTGAACAGGAGTAAGGGGCCTACGCTTTGCTCACAGTGTTAAAACATCAACACCAATAGAACAGTATGAGTTATGTACATATTTTGCGATATTTAGAGAAAACACTAAGAAAATTATAAAAAGTGATATTCTTGTATTCTCAAAAACACTATGAATAAATCAATACAGAATCCTAAAAAATGTTTAGGTAACCCACAAGAAGATATGAAAAGAGATACAGAGGAATAAGAAACAAAGAAAATAAATAGAAAACAAAAAATAAAACAGCAGACTTAAGCTCTAACATATCAACAATTAAATGCAAATTGTCTCAATGCATCAATTAAAAGACAGAGATTGGCAGAGTGGATCAAAACAAGCGAAAAAAAAAACAGCAACAATAACAACAAGAAAACCTCATACACTCCAACAATATGCTGCATTCAAGTAATTCACTGCAAATACAACAATATAGGTAGGTTGAAATGAAAAGAATGGAAAGTGATACCCCATGAAAATGTTGATAAGAAAAGCAAGAGTGGCTATGTTAATATCAGATAAAGTAGACTTCAGAACAAAGAAAATTGCTAGAGAGAAAGAGGAACATTACATAATGATAAAAGGATTCATTCACCAAGAAGACATAACAATCCTAAGTGTATATGCATTAACTAATAGCATCTCAAAATACATAAAACAAAACTGATAAAGCTGAACAGAGTAACAGACAAATCAAAAAATGTAGCTGGAGATTTCAATATGCTATTCTCAGCAGTTGGTAAAACTAATAGATCATCAGTAAAGCTTTAGATCAGAACAACACGATCAAGAGCAGTGGTTCCCAACCTTTCTGGCACCAGGGACTGGTTTCGTGGAAGACAATTTTTCCATGGACATGGGGGTAGTCGGGAGAATAGTTTGGGGATGAAACTGTTTCATCTCAGATCATCAGGCGTTAGTTAGATTCTTATAAGGAGCAGGCAACCTAGATCCCTCGCATGCACAGTTCACAATAGAGTTTGCACTTCTAGGAGAATCTAATGTTGCTGCTGATCTGGCAATAGGTGGGGCTCAGGCAGTAATGCTTGCCCACCCAATGCTCTCCTCCTGCTGTGCAGCCTGGTTCCTAACAGGCCACGGACTGACAAGGGTCTGCGGCCCACGGGTTGGGGACCCCTGATCAAGAGGGTCTAATTGGCATGTACAGAACACTCTATCCCAAATAGAAGAATACACATCTATTTTTGAGTGCCCATGGAACACTCCCTAAGATAAGATTATATCCTGTGCCATAAATCACAAAAATCAAAAAATGAAAGTTAGGAATGGGTTCAATAGCCAAATGGAGGAGACAGAGGAAAGAGTCAGTAATCTTGGATACAGAACAATAGAAATTACTCAATCTGAACCACAGAAGGAAAATATACTGGGAGAAAAAAAGAACAGAGCACCAGGGACCTATGGATATAACTAGAGATCTAATACTTATGTCATCAGAGTCCTAGGAAGAGAAAAGAAAGGAGGTGGGGGCTGAAAAGCAGCTCAGAGAAATAATGGCTGAAAACTTCCTAAATTTGGCAAAAGATATAGACGTATAGATTCAAGAAGCTGAGTGAACTCCAGACACGATAATCTCAAAAGATATTAACACCAAGACACATCGTAGTCAAAATTTTGAAAATTAAAAACAAAATATCTTGAAAGCAGTAAGAGAGAAATGACACCCTATCTGTAGGGGGAAAATATTAGAACCAAAAAGGATTTCTCATCAGAAACCATGGAGGCTAGAGGGAAGTGGCTCAACATTTTTTCAAGTGCTGAAAGAAAAGAACTGTCAACCCAGAATCTTATATTCAGGGAAAATACCCTTCATAAATGAAGGGGCAATTTACATTTTTCAGATGAAGAAAAACTAAGATAATTTGTTGCTAACAGAAATGTACCCTAAAAGAATGGCTAAAACACTCTCTAAATGGAGAAGAAACAGTAAAAGAAGGAATCATAGAACACCAGGAAGAAGAAAGAACACAGTAAGCAAAAAGTACGGGTAAATATAATGAACTTCTATTCTCCTCTTAAGTTTTCTAAATTGTATTTGATGATTGAAAAAAAGTATAGCACTTTCTGATGTGGTTCTAAATGTATATAGAATAAATAGTTAAGAAATTTATATTATTGATCAGGAGGATAAAGGGAGGCAAAATGATGACACTAGTAGATTGGATAAATTATCTATATTAATATAATGTAACTGAGAGTAACTACTACAGACACTATACAAAGAGATATACTCAAAACCAGTAGAGATAAGTCAAAATTGAAGTCTAAACCTATTCACATAGCCCACAGGAAGGCAGAAGAAAGAAACAAGGGATATTGGTCTAGTTTTCTTTTTGTGTGCTGTCTTTGTTTTTTTGGTATCAGGGTAGAGGAATGGCTGGTGGTTGAAAGTAACACAAGTTTCTTCAACTGAAAAATGAGGAAATCATAGGCTCCATGTCATAGGGAGGGTTGTGGTTGTGAGGTTTAAGGTAATACATATAAAACAAATGCATTAATGCCTGGCACTTATAGTATGTAATTCACCTTTAATAAATGATTGCTATAATTTTGTTTAATAATGTAGTGTCACTTCCTAATTCAAGGTCGCCCTGGACTGCAGTCTGAATCAACTATTTTTTTGTAGTATTTAAATTCATAAGTTCCAAAACTGATCTGAAACAGTTTAGTTACACATTGGATGAAATATATTTATAGAAATCAGGATGATGGGGGAAATGAAAGCCTTATAGTTAATTAAATGATATCATCAGGTCTCCATTCTTGGCTCTGGTCTCCACCACGCCAGCCTCACACACAGACAGGCTGTCTCCTCTAGATGGCCCCATGGTTCCACGCTCACGCCCTGTGGTCTCAGATTCCAGGGACAGGGCCGGAATTCAGCCTGACTGGCTCAGATTGGGTCATGTGCTCATGCCTGAACCAATCACTGTGGCTGGGGAAGCAAGGCTCTGATTGGCTAGGCCTGGGGTTCTGGCTACCCCTCTATCTGGGGCGAATGATTTCTGCAGGACCCCCTAGGACCCAGAGGGTTTCTCCAGGGAAATGAGGAGGCTGTTATCAGAGGCGAGGCTTCTGGTGGGTGGGCAGAATCAGCAGATGGTGGTGGTGGCTGGAGTCACAGATGGGCTTTGTATTAGTTTGCTGGAGCTGCCATAACGAAGTGTCACACCGAGGGGCTTCAAGGACAGAATGTGTTGTGTTCCCTCACAGTTTTGGAGGCTGGAAGTCCCCAGTCAAGGTGCCAGCAACGTGGGTTCCTTCTGAGGGCTGTGAGGAAGGATACGTTCCATGTCTTCTCCTCGCTTCTTGGGGGTTGCTGGCAATCTTCAGCGTCCCTTGGCTTGTAGGAGCGTTACCCAGTTGCTGCCCTCATCTTCATATGGCATTCTCTTGGTATGTGTGTCTCTGTGTCCAGGTTTCTCCATTTTACAAGGACACTAGTTATATTGAATTGGGGCCCACCCCAGTGACCTCATTTTAAATTGATTGCCTTTGTAAAGGCCCTATCTCCAAATGAGGTCACATTCTGAGGTACTAGGGATTAGGCTTTCAACATATAAATATTTGGAGGACATAACCCAAGCCATAACAGGCGGGACAGCTGGTGCCCATCCAGATCCTCTTGACTGACCAGGGCACCCATTCTTTGTGGCTGCAGTGAGTATTAACCTCAGCTCAAGAGCACTGACTGCAGACTCACCTTGCAAAGGCTAAGAGGTTCAACTCTCCCCACACAGTGACCTTCAGCTAATGACACAGGGTTCAAAAAAATCCATCTCACTGCCCAGGGCGGGACAGCCATATGGTGCCACAGATGACGTTCCAGAGCTCCCCGTGGGCTCAGGCTGGGGGTGAACTTGTGTCGAGCCCATGCCCTGGCCTCGCTTCTTCCCTGCCCTCTGCTGCCTCTGTCACTCCCGTTCTCCTGAGCGTGTGCCCTCCACAATCCCACACATCCCCACACATCTCCATCTCAGGCTCTGCTTCTAGGGAGACCGACCTATATGGAATCTTCTGGAACAGCCATCTTCGGGCACCTGCCATCCTGTAGATCACGTTCTCCCTGTGAGGGGCTGATTCAGAAAGGGCTCTGTTGCCAAGCTCCCAACAGGGCAGGGCTGGCATCGTGGGGTTTTGCAACCCAAGTTCCTGCTGCTCATTCTTCGCAATTCTTCCCATGTCTGCTCCAGGTCCCCATGAAATCCGTTGTCTCCATGTAATTTCCACATCTCTCTCTGCTCTAGGTTTGATTAACAGAAGGTTATAAACAAATTTCAGGAAAAAGGAAACCAGCATCTCCCCAGGGCAGCCAGAGTCTACTGGCAGATGGCAAATTGCTTTGCAGACAATATTTTTGTTTGCTTGATTTTTATACAGATAAAGAACTAAGCTACTTAATATACACTTCTTATCATCTTCAGGTCTTGGGAACCTCTTTGCTCCATAGTGAATTGATTACCAGGTTTCAATAAAGGATCTGTCTTTGCAATTACAGTTCATTAATAGATTTACAAGGGAGGGAGGATAGTTAAGTCTCACTAAGAGGATTATTTTGCATTTCTCTTCTTTCAATTACATGGCTATGTCCTGACTCTGTGAAAGATGGGGGGAAAGTCCCAGCACCCCATCTGTTCCAGATGCTAATGCAATTAATAGGGGAGGAGACAGGAGCTTCTCAGGGGCTTCCTGCTAACTGAGGCTGCACCTGTCACCTCTTCAGAGCTGCCTCGTGGCTCGGAAGCTCAGCCACCAGAGTTCGGTTGGCAGCAGATATGCTAGTATAGGTAGGGGCTGCTCTGCCCACGGGGATGCAATATCTGGGGATTTAGGTCAGGACAGCCTTAGTCCTCTATTAAGCTCTCAGAATGTAAGTCCCAGCACATAGTAGGTACCCAAGAAGCACCTTCTTGGGGAGATGGGGAGAATGATTCTTGGGGAGATGGGGAGAATGATTGCTTCTTGGGGAGATGGGGAGAATGATTCTCCTCACTTTGGGGAGACTGTGAAATGAAGGGATGTGTGCAAAGTGCAGAGTACAGGCCGGGCACCCTCGCTGTTCAAGATGAAGCTGCATGGTAAACATGTCTTCTTCTCCCCCTCCCCCTCCCCCCTCCTCCTCCTCCTCCCCGTCGTCGTCGTCGTTGTCTTTTCTTCTTCCTCTCCTCCTCCTCCTCCTCCTCCTCCTTCTTCTTCTTCTTCTTCTCCTCCTCCTCCTCCTCTCCTTCCTTCCTTCCTTCCTTCCTTCCTTCCTCCTTCCTTCCTTCCTTCCTTCCTTTTTTCTTTTTGGAAAAGGTCTCACCTATTGCTTCTTGAGTACCTACTATGTGCTAGGGGCTTTACATGGATTTTCTAATTTAACCTTTGCTGTGATCCATTTTTACAGACCATTTTGCAGGTAGAGGAACTAAGGCAAACAAATGTGTGCAGGACCCTGGGCTAGATGCAGAGAGGGTGGGAGATGAACATTTTCCAGATGTTGAAGGAGACCCCACCTTGGGCACTGAAGTGGGAGCTGGAATTTGAAGTCAGGCCTGTTGTCTCAAAAGTTTCTGCTATGTTCACTCCCTCTTTGCTTTGCTGCTGTCTGGTGGCACCTTCTGGGCTTCAGTTTTCCTACCTGTGAAATGGGCCTCAGAGACTGGATGGAATGAATGTGAAGGCTCCTTCGGCTTTGGGGTGGTGTGTTTTGAAGAGGCTGGGCCTGGAATGGCAGGTGTGGGACTGGCATGGGAGAGTCTGGCATCGGGGACTCTGAGTCTCCAGGAATGAGGAGCCTCCAACCCTCAGCACTAGGGTTGGCTCAGACCTGGTCAGAGAGCGCTGATGTCACCCCTGTCACTTGAGGATGTCAGTAGCATCTGACCCTTTAACCCCCTTTTCCCAAAAACTCCCAAGGTAGGCAATGACCTTGCTCATAGGACAAACCACGGGTCTGTGGTGTCAGAGAAGGCCACACCCCTTTCTCCAGCTGGGCCATCCTCCACATATGACTCTGGAGTGTCTGTGTGAGGGTCATCTCCGCTTTCCCTGGCCTTGGTACGTGTAGAATCTTTGTAATTCAGGGGGCAGCAGCCAAGACCTGTGTGTTGGGAGTGAAGTGGGGGCTGAGAAGGGGCATGCACAGGAGGCACCTTCCTGTGCCTTATCCTCTCTTGTTCCTATTTGCAAATGGCTGAGTCTTTTGTTCTCAAATAAGAATAAAATTGTTTGTGAGCCCTGATCACTGCAGCCTGGTGGGGCAGGGGATACTAGAGACACTGAGCAGAGGTGTTGGAGGAACCCCAACACTGGCACCTTGGAGAGACCACAGACTCCTCCTCTTCTCCTCCTTCTCCTCTTCCTCCTTCTCCTCCTTCTTCCTCCTTCTTCCTTCTCCTTCTCCTTCTCTTTCCTCCTTGCTTGTGTGGTGGGCCTTGTCTCTGGCATGCCCTGTGGCTGTGGTCATGTGATTGCAGCTTTGGGGCTCAGTTTGCTCCCCTGGGAGATGGGGAGAATAATTCTCCTCACTTAGGGGAGACTGTGAGATGAGGGGATGTGTGCAAAGTGCAGAGTACGGGCTGGGCACCCTCGCTGTTCAAGACGAAGCTGCATGCTAAACACTGCTATTCTTCACAACAGCTTCAGGACTCAGGTACTATTCGATCCCATTTTCCAGATGGTGGAAAATGAGGCTCAGAGAGCAAGCCCTTGTAGTGGTAAGGGGAAGGGCTGGGACTTGAACCTGGGCCTGTCTGCCCCATGAGGCCCCTGATGCTTCTCTTCCTCAGTGGAAAACCTCTCGTTCCCCCACGTGCTCTTCAGGGGACTTGGATTAGTGTCCCTGCCCTGGTTGGTACCGTGTCTGGACTCCCCCTGCCCTTCCCCATAGCGCCTACTCCTTCCCAGAAGCTTCTCTGCCTGTTCCCCACCCTGCCATGGTTGCCAGGGCTGGTTTGGGTGTGGCTGCCTTTCTGGAAGGTTCTGTTCCCTTTTCTTATTGTCAGATTTTCACTTGCAGCTTCCTCTTTGTTTGTGGTAGGAGCCTTGGCACCTGAACAGAAGCCACCTTTTTTTATTTTGAGACGGAGTCTCGCTCTGTTGCCCAGGCTGGAGTGCAGTGGCCGGATCTCAGCTCACTATAAGCTCCGCCTCCTGGGTTTACGCCATTCTCCTGCCTCAGCCTCCTGAGTAGCTGGGACTACAGGCGCCCACCACCTCGCCTGGCTAGTTTTTTGTATTTTTAGTAGAGATGGGGTTTCACCATGTTAGCCAGGATGGTCTCGATCTCCTGACCTCGTGATCCACCCGTTTCGGCCTCCCAAAGTGCTGGGATGACAGGCTTGAGTCACCGCGCCCGGCCAGAAGCCACCTTTTGGCTTCTCTCCCTGGGGTGGTGCAGAGCCTGGAATTCTGCCCCTGGGTGCCTGGGGCTTCCTCTGGGAATAACGAGGGGCATGTGGTGAGCACCCCAGTGTGCATCCCATTCTCAGGTCCCTTGGGGTCATCACAGCCTTCGATCCCCCCGATGGGCCTTCCTGCACAGGGCGCAGGCTCAGCTGTCCCCTTCCAGCTGCCATGGAGTTTCCTTTGCCCAGACCCCACCTGGGAGCAGCAGGTGTGCATGGAGCCTCTTCAGGAGGGAGAGGAAACGGCCTTGCCCTGGGCTTGGCTGGGCTGGGCTGGGAGAAGCCAGCCCATGTCCACCCAGGATGCTGCCTTCTCTTGGATCCTGCCACTTCTCCAACAGCAGCTGGAGCTGCCCAGGGAGTGGAGTGTACTCAATGGGATACGAGGTGACCATGGGTTGTGGGTGCACAAACATTTTATATTTCATAGTTTCCCAGTCATGTATGTATTTTAAGAGTACCAGAAAAAAGCCCACAAGGAATTAGTGGATTGAACCCTTGATTTCATGCATATTGTTGCTCAGAGTGAGACAAATGGAAAACGGGGGCCCCATTTCAAATCAGTTTAAAGGGACAAGTGAGTCAACATTGCATTAGGGGAGGGTGGGGACCACGAAAAGCATGAGAGTGTCAGAGAAACTTCTCCAGTGTGGGAGATGCAGACGAGGCCTCTGAGCACCAGAGTCAGACACCCGAGGCCAGCCTGGTTCTGTCTGGGGCTGAGGGGCCTTGGGCAGGTTGCTGCATCTCTGTGAGCTTCAGTTTCCTCATCTGTGACGTGGGGTGAGCCATAGCAGCTCACAGGATTGTAGTGAGGGTTGATGAGGTGAGGAGGGTGGTGTGCTGGGAGGAGCTTGGCACAGGGTCGGCCCAGCCAGGGTAGTGGGGATTGGTGTGATCATTATTATTAGTAGTAGTAGTGTCACTGTTATCCTTAGGGGTGGATGACTTCTTCTTCTTCTCCTTCTCTTTCTCCTCCTTCTCCTTCTCCTCCTCCTTCTTCTTCTCCTCCTCCTTTTCCTTCTCCTCCTCTTCCTCGTCCTTCTCCTCCTCCTCTTCTTCCTCCTCCTCTTCTTCCTTCTCCTCCTTCTCCTCCTCCTTCGCCTTTCTTCCTTCTCCTTCTTCTTCTCCTCCTCCTTATTCCTTCTCCTTCTCCTCTTTCCTCCTTCCTTCTTCCTCATTCTCCTCCTCCTCCTTCTTCCTTTTTTTTTCTTTTTGAAAAGGTCTCACTCTGTTGACCAGCTTGCAGTACATTAATGTGATCGTGGCTCACTGCATCCTCAAAGTCCTGGGCTCAAGCAATCCTCCCACCTCAGCCTCCCAAAGTGCCAGGATTATAAGCATGAGCCACTCTGTGCTGGGCTCCTCAGGGAAGTTATTCTGGGTGAAGTGACCCATGGTTTTCAGTAGAGAAGAGACTGAGAGCTCACCACCCCAATCCTCAGCAGAGCGTCCTGCTGGCAGTCCCCACTAGGGTGTCCTCCTCGAACCTTGAGCAGGACAGGTAGCCAGGTGGGAGAGGGCCTGGCTTGGGGCTAGACAGGCTGGGCGTAAGTCCAGCTTGGCCGCCCACTGGGGAGCTGAGCAGCCACTCAGAGCTGCCCTGCCTTTGACTGTAAGCTGAGACCACAAGACCCACCTCTCAGGGTGTGAGAGGGGAGTGGCTTGTGCCTTCCCCACGGCCAAGTCTACTGGGCTCTGGGCTCCGGTTTTCTCTCTGCAACAGGCCACCCCTGGACCCCAACCTTTCTGCTCGAGAGCAGCTGAAGTTGGGGTGGGTGGGCAGAGGGCTGCCCTGGGATGTTCCGGGGAACTCAGTACTGATCCTGTCTCTTCCAGAGTTCCAGCCCCTCCCTGCCTATTCTCTCATTTCTCTCCTTCCCAGAAATCAAATTTCTTCCCAGAGAAACCTGAACTGACCCTGGCAGGACAGCTCTGGCTCAGAGCTCACTGAGAATTCAGCCAATTAAATGAGGAAATATGGGGGAGACCTCCACGGTGGGGCAGGGTGAGTCCACCAGAAGAATAAACAGACACGAAAGACAGGGGGCTCCTGGCTCCTGGTCCCCAAAGTGCTTGTGCCAAGGGAGATTCACCAGAAAACTCCACTCAGCAAAGGTCCTGTCTCACTCCTCATAGTTAATACGCTGAGAAAACAGCAACCCCGGCAGCAGCTGTGTGTTCAGCTGGGATGCATCTGCCAAGGGCTGAGCTCACAGCTTTGTCCCCTGGGGCTTCAGGGCCCATTTAACCCACTCAGACATGAAGGTGCCGGGAGGGGGAGACTGGGGTGAGCCCTGGGAGGGGGAATCTGGAGTCAGCGACCAGGACCCTGCATTTTGATGCTGAGAGGAGCTTGGAGACCTTTGGCCCAATGTCCTCCTGCAGATGCTGAAACAGGAGGAGAGGGTCCTGGAACCTTCCTTCCTGCACTTGGGCGAAGGATTTTCAGATCTTGCAGTCCCCTCCATGGCAGCTGTCACACATGGGATCTCAGAGTCAGAGCTTCTTTCATGAGCTCCAAGGCACTTTCATAAAAGCTTTGAATCACAGAATCTGAGCATCTGCTCCCTTTCACAGAGCCTCAGAATCCCAGAATCTCAGAATCATTTGTGGACTCACAGACTCAAGACTCTCAGAATGAAGGGATCTCTGGAGAAGACTTGGAGCCTCACCCACGGCTCAGACCCCTGGAATCACAGAACAATCGGGAGAAGCATGGAGCTGAAATAGACATCGTGGAATCAGCATCTCAGCACAGAATGTGACCTTAGCCCAGCTCCCCCTGGCCATAAGGGAAGCCCTCTCTTCACTGTCCTGAGTAATGGTTTGAACTCTGGTAGAGACGGTGAGGTCACCATCTGACAGGTTTACCTGTTCCATTCTTGGCAGATCAGGCTGCTGGTGCCAAGTCTAAATTTGCCTCTACATGACCCACCCACCACTCTGGCTCCTGGCTCCTCCTCCCACGAAGAACTGAACATGTAAGGTGATCTGGACTCCCACACAGAGGCTTCACCCAGCCAAGCACAGCTTGATCCTTGGCCAGAGGCCTCTGCCTCCCTCTAGGGCAGAGTCAGGCTCAGTACACCAGAACCGATGGGGCTGCTCAGTTCACTTAATTTAACTTCAGTTCACCCAAACAAGCAAGAGGTGTCCAGTCTGCTCCTCTTCTGGAGGAGGGGCCAGTCAGGGACAGGGGTGGACAGGCAGGAACGCCCACCGGGAAGGAGGCTTAGTGGTGCCCTAGGAGAAGGAATGATCCTGTTCTCAGGGGTAGAGAGGATGCTTGGGGCCAGAGGTGGCAAATTAGGCTGGTTAGAGTTATACCAGCCCTGCCGCTGACCATGGGGTGACTTTGGGAACTCACACAATGCCTCAGAGCCTCAGTTTCTCCATCTGTGAAATGGGATCATGAAGCCCCCTCTGTGTGATTGGTGTGGGGCTGTGCTGGGATTCACGGAGGGCACTCACCTCCCAGCATGGCACTTGGCACAGGTCAGGGCAAAATATATTAATTCCCTCCTGTCCCTCCATCCTTGGGCTTGGGGGATGAGCAGGATTTCTCCAGATGGTGATCTGGGACAGGCATTCCAGGTGCAGTGAACAGCCTGTGCCAAGGCCTGGGAGCCGGGAACAGGTGAGGACTCAGAGTGTCAGGAGGTGGGGGCGAAGTGCAGGCCTGGTCTGGGGGCAGTGGGCCCTGGATGCCACCACCCAGGATGGTGGGGTGAGGGTGCTGGGAGCATGGCAGGCAGAGGTAGCCTCCTGGAGAGACCCTCCACCCTCCTTTGGTGCCCAGTCTCAGCCTGGGGAGAGACTGCAACTGCCCAGCCTCCTGGGACCCCACCAGCCAGGCAGGGCAGAAAAGTGGAACCAGGGAAAGCACACCAGAAACAATCATCAGAGAGACGAGGTCCGTGCCCAGCCAAACCCCAGCCCTGAGCACATGGAATGATTTGATGCTGAAACCCAGCGCCGGAACATGAGGGCAGTTTAGACGGGTCTGGCACGGTTTTATTCTGACACAAAGGGCTGGATCTCATTAAGTTCACTTCAAATGCCAACTGGGGAATTAAAGAGGCCAAGTCTCCTGATGAGCCTGGGCCCCGGCACCAGCCCAGGGTAGATGTGGGGGAGCAGCCGGAGGCGCGCTGTGGGGACACGGGAGGCTGGGATCTCAGCTCTGCCCCCGTGAGCTGTGTGATATGGGGCATGGTGCCTAACCTCTCTGTGCCTGTGCTCCTCCTTCAGGACAGGGTTGATGCTGGTGGCTCTCGTGCAGGGCAGCAGCACAGACTGAAGGAGGCACCTCAGAGGCGGCCCCAGCTTCCTCACACCCGGGCCTCACTCTGTCTCCTGTTCCCCGGGGGGTCATTCACTCTTCTCTCCCATTCCCCCACCCCCCTACTCAGGACCTGTGCCCTCATTCACCAAGCGTGGGTTTATTTCTCATTGTACCCGAGCTCCCCTTCCTCAGTGCATTTATTCACTGCCCAGCCCTCCCTCAGCTCCCAACCCGTGTATGACTCTGGCCTCTGCTGTGAGCAGCCATGACCCCTCCTGTGCCCGTGAAGGGGGCTGGGCAGTTTAAAGAACCCAGTGTGACTTCATTTAGGCCTCGAGTCCCTCAAGTCCCCACCCAGCTTCCTCCTCCCAGGTCACTCAGGGGCAGGGCATTAATGGGTGGACCCTGGGGGAGTCCAGAGCTGCCCATCCAAGGGGAGCCTGCCACCTCTCAGAGGTGTCTGTGTAACTTGGGCCAGATCACCTGTCCTCACTCTGCCCAGGAAGTCCTTTCATCTCTGGGCGTGGGGACTTGTCTGAGCCTCCTTGTGGCTCTGGGCTGGGAGAAGGCTCTGCCTCTGGCCAGTTCGCAGGCAACAGAGGTGGTTATGCATCCTGCTTCTCATAGTCCTTGTTGTATCTAGATCTATGTCTGTGTCTAGGTCTGTGCCTGTGTCTATATCTATCTATGCCACATCTCCTCTCTCTCTGTCTCTCTCTCTCTCTCTATATATTATATTTTTTGAGACAGAGTCTCACTGTCACCTAGGCTGCTGTGCGATCTTGGCTCACTGCAACCTTCACCTCCTGGGTTCAAGTGATTCTTCGGCCTAAGCCTCCTCAGTAGGTGGGATTACAGGCACCTGCCACCACACATGGCTAATTTTCTTTTGCTATTTTTAGTAGAGAAGGGGTTTTACCAAGCTGGCCAGGCTGGTAACTCCTGACCTCAGGTGATCCACCAGCCTCGGCCTCCCAAAGTGCTGGGATTATAGTCGTCAGCCACTGTGCCCGGCCGATGCCATCTATATTTGTATCTAATTTGTTCTCCCAGAAAACTGAGCTTGGGAGGTCTTTCTCCTTGAGCCTCTCACTTATGACTGGAAGGTGCTGATGGTGGCAGGGATTGAGCCTGGTTTAGGGTCAACTCTACTGAACTGGGAGGTGATGAAGCAGATCACTTTCAGAATCTGTTCCATTTTTTACCTTGATGGAGTGTATCCTGCAGCTAAGTGCCCACTGGTTGGTTGCAGTAATTAATCAACTTTATTGCCTATACTTGAGGTCTCCGGAGCCTTGGCATGCAAATATATGTAAATAAGCAGAGGAGTGGGTTGAACATAAAGCCTGGGGAGTGTCTGCCTGGATTGGGCTGACTTCTCTGTTCACGTTTCCTGCTGTAATCTTCCAGCATTCCCTGGGAGCAGGAGAGTGGGGGACAAGGAGAAGGAGCCTTAGAGCCAGAGACACCCGGGTTCAAAGCCCAGCCCACCTCTTCCTGCTGTGTGTGATCCTGGGTGAGTCCCTGCACCTCTCAGCTTGCGTGTCTCCATCCCTGCAGTGGGAGTAATGATCGTCTTCTCACCGTGCAGGGCTCCCGTGGGCCTGAGGAAGCAGCGCTCAGGAAACACAACTTGCCATAAGAAGCAGCACCTCTCGGAGCTCCTAAATTACGCTGGCAGGGAGGAGAGTGCAGTCACTTTGGCTTTGCAGCCCTGGCAGAGCAAGTGCTCCTTGAAAGGAGACGCTGTAGTTTCCCCTAATGAATGGCAACTGCTGCTTAATCCAGTCCTCGCCTCCTTTCCCGTCCATTTCGGTGTGTTTTATGTGCGACCTTTGCTGAGTGCAGCCATTCCTCTGGGGGAGAATTTTTTATTTGAAATTTGAACAGCCTGGAAGATTTATTCTAAATAATGGATGTAAAGCGTGTCTGTGCAAAAACCACACAAATTATGTTAGGAGACCTAGGCTGAGGTGGGCCCCAGGCCCTACTGGGACCTCTGAAGAGTGGGGCTGGGGACCCGAGGCTGCTCTGATCAAGGATTCATGCAGGAGCTTCTTTCTTTGTTCATTCTGTATTGGATGCAACTTACAGAGTTTGCAGGTCTTTGTCAGGAGAGGTTAACGTTGAGGTTTACTGAGCACCTAATGTGTGTGAGGGCCGCGGATGTGCTGCTCCCATCAGCCCGGGTACTCATTAAATGGCAGGAGGAGGATTTATGTCTATGTTTGTATTTATCTATGCCCCTACTCTCCTGCAGGCCCCAGTGCAGAGAGTACTCCCTTGGGGAGCTCCCTGACCCCCCAGGTTGGGCTAGGGGCCCCTGTGGCTCCCACATTGCCTGTGCCTCCCCCATCAGATCCCACAGTACTGCCATCATCTGTTTCCCCTGGACTGGGGGTCTGGAGGGCAGTGATGACATCTCTGTTCCTGTGTGTTGACCACATAGCTCTGCCCTCCCTGGCTATGGGACCTGGACCAGTCTCCTCACCACTCAGGCCCTAGTGTCCTCATCTGTCAGAGGGGTGACAGTCCACAT
Organism: Trachypithecus francoisi; assembly: GCF_009764315.1. Lineage (NCBI taxonomy): Eukaryota > Metazoa > Chordata > Mammalia > Primates > Cercopithecidae > Trachypithecus > Trachypithecus francoisi. The sequence continues at coordinate 95,223,685 of NW_022681457.1, read as the reverse complement.
CCCTCAGGCTTGCGACACGTGTGAGGGCTCAGACACAGTGATGGCGCAGGCAAGGGCGCGAGCTGGGTGACCTCAGCCTCCCCTCCTCCCTCCGTACTTCCCTCCATCCTCACCTCCACCTCTGAGGGGCCTGGGCTCCGCTCTCCTGCAGGATTCCCACCCCCACCCCCACACCTTCTCTGAACCTTCAGAAGAGAGGTAATTAAAACTTCCTCCAGCACTATGTCCTGAAGTTCCCTTCTTAATTAGCACATCCTGCTACTGAGGAGTTACAGAACATGGACACGGCCTCTCTGCCCTGGAGAAGTGCGTTGACGTTTCCCTGCAGGGCCAGTTACATAAATTGTAGGGCCCAGTGAAAAACTGATATGTGATGCCCTTGTTTAAAAAGCGGGGAACAAGAAATGCCGTGACATATACCTTAATATAAAGTTTTTTTCTTTTCTGCCGGTCTCTATCTTGTCATGCTAATTTTTATTTGCTATTTAATGTTGTTCTAGGTAAAAATTTAGAACTTTAAATTATTAGCACAAACTTTACCATTCATTTTTATGTTATGCAGTGCCAGTTTTAAATGCAAATTACAGGAGCATTCGACGACAAACAGAATGACTGAAATTATACAACTTGTATCTCATAGGTCATTCATGCGCAGATACTTCATTCTTATCAGAAGGGTGGAAATTCTGCACAAAATTAAGTGCTTTTATTTCACTTCTCGATATGCACATTCTGCCAACACGCTCTACCGTTGGATCACGACTGAATAAGGAAAGGTTGGAAGGAAAAGAAACCATGAGTTGCCTTGTCTTTCCCTTTGTCTCCATCATCATTTGCAGTGCAAGTAGTTGGTTAGTGCAGGGCAGTAAGGCAGGTAAGAAAGGGCATGATAAGATTCTTGGTCATTTATATTTCCTAGAACACCCTTGCCTCTTTCTGTGTTTGAAGATCATTCTGGTTCAAACAGGAATTGTGGCCTTTCAGGGGCTGTCAGCACCCCCACTCACCCCCACTCACCCCCACTCACCCCACTCACCCCCACTCACCCCACTCACCCCCACTCACTCACCCCCACTCACCCCACTCACCCCCACTCACTCACCCCCACTCACCCCCACTCACCCCCACTTACCCCCACTCACTCACCCCCACTCACCTCCACTCACCCCCACTCACTCACCCCCACTCAACCCCCACTCACCCCCACTCACTTGGCCATAGACATAACACTCCTGTCTTGTGCTCACTTTGCATCTCGCTGACCTCATACATGCCTAGAATTCTCAGTTCACAGGGGATTGTGAGTGTTCTATGCAGATGGGCAGCAAGAAACAGCAGATACATACAGCGTGGATCTCCTCTGCTCACTTGTGTATACTCCACTGGACTTCACTTACAAAACACAAGTTCAGAGATAAAGTTATTAAGAATTCAAGACAGCAACAGCAGAGCATTAAACCAAGCCTAAGGTCTTCTGAGTGCAGGGCCCTGGGTGGCTGCACAGGTCACATGTGCATGAAGCTGGGCCTATGTTGTTCTTTTTTTTTTTTTTTAGATGGAGTTTCACTTTTGTCGCCCAAGCTGGAGTGCAGGGGCGTGATCTCAGCTCACTGCAATCTCTGCCTTCTGGATTCAAGTGATTCTACTGCCTCAGCCTCCCAAGTAGCTGGGATTACAGGTGTGTGTCACCATGCCCAGCTAATTTTTGTATTTTTAGTAGAGACGGGGTTTTACCATGTTGGCCAGGCTGGTCTGAAACTCCTGACATCAAGTGATCCACCTGCCTCAGCCTCCCAAAGTGCTGGGATTACAGGTGTGAGCCACTGCACCTAGCTGGACTATGTTCTTGATGGTATTTTAAAAATGTTTCGGCCGGGCGCGGTGGCTCAAGCCTGTAATCCCAGCACTTTGGGAGGCCGAGACGGGCGGATCACGAGGTCAGAAGATCGAGACCATCCTGGCTAACATGGTGAAACCCCGTCTCTACTAAAAATACCAAAAACTAGCCGGGCGACGTGGCGGGCGCCTGTAGTCCCAGCTACTCAGGAGGCTGAGGCAGGAGAATGGCGTGAACCCGGGAGGCGGAGCTTGCAGTGAGCTGAGATCCGGCCACTGCACTCCAGCCTGGGCGGCCGAGCGAGACTCCGTCTCAAAAAAAAAAAAAAAAAAAAAAAAAAAAAAAAAAATGTTTCTGTCCTTCTCCTGAACTCCAAGTTCCGTGTTCTTTCAAGTGGCTGGGGAGGGAAGGGTTGGCCGTTAGGACACTGGGTGAATCACGTCAGGGTGGAAAAGGCCCCAGACAGCACGTACAGGAGGAGAGTGGGATATAAAATTCTGACATCTTTCCTCTTTTGCTCCCAGCCCTCTCCATGTCTGCACTGTCCCTGAAGGCTGTCAATTCTGCCTCAGAAACACCAGCTTTGGAACCCAGTTTATGTTTAGATGTGGGCCTTGCCACATCCATATTTCTTTTTTTTTTTCTTTTTATTTATTTATTTATTATACTTTAAGTTCTAGGGTACATGTGCATGATGTTTATATCATGTATAACTCCCCAATGCAATCCCTCCCTCCTCCCCCCTCCCCATGATAGGCCCCAGTGTGTGATGTTCCCCTTCCCGAGTCCAAGTGATCTCATTGTTCAGTTCCCACCTATGAGTGAGAACATGCGGTGTTTGGTTTTCTCTTCTTGTGATAGTTTGCTAAGAATGATGGTTTCCAGCTGCATCCATGTCCCTACAAAGGACGCAAACTCATCCTTTTTGATGGCTGCATAGTATTCCATGGTGTATATGTGCCACATTTTCTTAATCCAGTCTGTCACAGATGGACATTTGGGTTGATTCCAAGTCTTTGCTATTGTGAATAGTGCCGCAATAAACATACGTGTGCATGTGTCTTTGTAGTAGAGTAATTTATAATCCTTTGGATATACCCAGTAGTGGGATGGCTGGGTCATATGGTACATCTAGTTCTAGATCCTTGAGGAATCGCCATACTGTTTTCCATAATGGTTGAACTAGTTTACAATCCCACCAACAGTGTAAAAGTGTTCCTATTTCTCCACATCCTCTCCAACACCTGTTGTTTCCTGACTTCTTAATGATTGCCATTCTAACTGGTGTGAGATGGTATCTCATTGTGGTTTTGATTTGCATTTCTCTGATGGCGAGTGATGATGAGCATTTTTCATGTGTCTGTTGGCTGTATGGATGTCTTCTTTTGAGAAATGTCTGTTCATATCCTTTCCCCACTTTTTGATGGGGTTGTTTGTTTTTTTCTTGTATATTTGTTTGAGTTCTTTGTAGGTTCTGGATATTAGCCCTTTGTCAGATGAGTAGGTTGCAAAAATTTCTCCCATTCTGTAGGTTGCCTGTTCACTCTGATGGTAGTTTCTTTTGCTGTGCAAAAGCTCTTTAGTTTAATTAGATCCCATGTGTCAATTTTGGCTTTTGCTGCCGTTGCTTTTGGTGTTTTAGACATGAAGTCCTTGCCCATGCCTATGTCCTGAATGGTACTACCTAGATTTTCTTCTAGGGTTTTTGGTATTAGGTCTAACATTTAAGTCTCTGATCCATCTTGAATTAATTTTCGTATAAGGGGTAAGGAAAGGATCCAGTTTCAGCTTTCTACTTATGGCTAGCCATTTTCCCAGCACCATTTATTAAATAGGGAATCCTTTCCCCTTTCTTGTTTCTCTCAGGTTTGTCAAAGATCAGATGGCTGTAGATGTGTGGTATTATTCTGAGGACTCTGTTCTGTTCCATGGTCTATATCTCTGTTTTGGTACCAGTACCATGCTGTTTTGGTTACTGTAGCCTTGTAGTATAGTTTGAAGTCAGGTAGCGTGACGCCTCCAGCTTTGTCCTTTTGACTTAGGATTGTCTTGGCAATGCGGGCTCTTTTTTGGTTCCATATGAACTTTAAAGCCGTTTTTTCCAATTCTGTGAAGAAAGTCATTGGTAGCTTGATGGGGATGGCATTGAATCTATAAATAACCTTGGGCAGTATGGCCATTTTCACGATATTGATTCTTCCTATCCATGAGCATGGTATGTTCTTCCATTTGTTTGTGTCCTCTTTGATTTCACTGAGCAGTGGTTTGTAGTTCTCCTTGAAGAGGTCCTTTACATCCCTTGTAAGCTGGATTCCTAGGTATTTTATTCTCTTTGAAGCAATTGTGAATGGAAGTTCATTCCTGATTTGGCTCTCTGCTTGTCTGTTACTGGTGTATAAGAATGCTTGTGATTTTTGTGCATTAATTTTGTATCCTGAGACTTCCCTGAAGTTGCTTATCAGCTTAAGGAGATTTTGGGCTGAGACAATGGGGTTTTCTAAATATACAATCATGTCATCTGCAAACAGGGACAATTTGACTTCTTCTTTTCCTAACTGGATACCCTTGATTTCTTTCTCTTGCCTGATTGCCCTAGCCAGAACTTCCAACACGATGTTGAATAGGAGTGGTGAGAGAGGGCATCCCTGTCTTGTGCCAGTTTTCAAAGGGAATTTTTCCAGTTTTTGCCCATTCAGTATGATATTAGCTGTGGGTTTGTCATAAATAGCTCTTATTATTTTGAGGTACGTTCCATCAATACCGAATTTATTGAGCGTTTTTAGCATAAAGGGCTGTTGAATTTTCAAAAGCCTTTTCTGCATCTATTGAGATAATCATGTGGTTCTTGTCTTTGGTTCTGTTTATATGCTGGATTACGTTTATTGATTTGCGAATGTTGAACCAGCCTTGCATCCCAGGGATGAAGCCCACTTGATCATGGTGGATAAGCTTTTTGATGTGCTGCTGAATCCGGTTTGCCAGTATTTTATTGAGGATTTTTGCATCGATGTTCATCAGGGATATTGGTCTAAAATTTTCTTTTTTTGTTGTGTCTCTGCCAGGCTTTGGTATCAGGATGATGTTGGCCTCATAAAAAGAGTTAGGGAGGATTCCCTCTTTTTCTATTGATTGAAATAGTTTCAGAAGGAATGGTACCAGCTCCTCCTTGTACCTCTGGTAGAATTCAGCTGTGAATCCATCTGGTCCTGGACTTTTTTTGGTTGGTAGGCTATTAATTGTTGCCTCAATTTCAGAGCCTGCTATTGGTCTATTCAGGGATTCAACTTCTTCCTGGTTTAGTCTTGGGAGAGTGTAAGTGTCCAGGAAATTATCCATTTCTTCTAGATTTTCTAGTTGATTTGCGTAGAGGCATTTATAGTATTCTCTGATGGTTGTTTGTATTTCTGTGGGGTCGGTGGTGATATCCCCTTTATCATTTTTTATTGCGACTATTTGATTCCTCCTCTTTTTCTTCTTTATTAGTCTTGCTAGCGGTCTGTCAATTTTGTTGATCTTTTCAAAAACCAACTCCTGGATTCATTGATTTTTTGGAGGGTTTTTTGTGTCTCTATCTCCTTCAGTTCTGCTCTGATCTTAGTTATTTCTTGCCTTCTGCTAGCTTTTGAATGTGTTTGCTCTTGCCTCTCTAGTTCTTTTAATTGTGATGTTAGAGTGTCAATTTTAGATCTCTCCTGCTTTCTCTTGTGGGCATTTAGTGCTATAAATTTCCCTCTACACACTGCTTTAAATGTGTCCCAGAGATTCTGGTATGTTGTATCTTTGTTCTCATTGGTTTCAAAGAACATCTTTATTTCTGCTTTCATTTCGTTATGTACCCAGTAGTCATTCAGGAGCAGGTTGTTCAGTTTCCATGTAGTTGAGCGGTTTTGATTGAGTTTCTTAGTCCTGAGTTCTAGTTTGATTGCACTGTGGTCTGAGAGACAGTTTGTTATAATTTCTGTTCTTGTACATTTGCTGAGGAGTGCTTTACTTCCAATTATGTGGTCAATTTTGGAATAAGTGCGATGTGGTGCTGAGAAGAATGTATATTCTGTTGATTTGGGGTGGAGAGTTCTATAGATGTCTATTAGGTCCGCTTGGTGCAGAGATGAGTTCAATTCCTGGATATCCTTGTTAACTTTCTGTCTCGTTGATCTGTCTAATGTTGACAGTGGAGTGTTGAAGTCTCCCATTATTATTGTATGGGAGTCTAAGTCTCTTTGTAGGTCTCTAAGGACTTGCTTTATGAATCTGGGTGCTCCTGTATTGGGTGCATATATATTTAGGAGAGTTAGCTCTTCCTGTTGAATTGATCCCTTTACCATTATGTAATGGCCTTCTTTGTCTCTTTTGATCTTTGATGGTTTAAAGTCTGTTTTATCAGAGACTAGGATTGCAACCCCTGCTTTTTTTTGTTCTCCATTTGCTTGGTAGATCTTCCTCCATCCCTTTATTTTGAGCCTATGTATGTCTCTGCATGTGAGATGGGTCTCCTGAATACAGCAGACTGATGGGTCTTGACTCTTTATCCAGTTTGCCAGTCTGTGTCTTTTAATTGGAGCATTTAGTCCATTGACATTTAAGGTTAATATTGTTATGTGTGAACTTGATCCTGTCATTATGATATTAACTGGTTATTTTGCTCGTTAGTTGATGCAATTTCTTCCTAGCCTCGATGGTCTTTACATTTTGGCATGTTTTTGCAATGGCTGGTACCGGTTGTTCCTTTCCATGTTTAGGGCTTCCTTCAGGGTCTCTTGTAAGGCAGGCCTGGTGGTGACAAAATCTCTAAGCATTTGCTTATCTGTAAAGGATTTTATTTCTCCTTCACTGATGAAGCTTAGTTTGGCTGGATATGAAATTCTGGGTTGAAAATTCTTTTCTTTAAGAACGTTGAATATTGGCCCCCACTCTCTTCTGGCTTGTAGAGTTTCTGCCGAGAGGTCTGCTGTTAGTCTGATGGGCTTCCCTTTGTGGGTAACCCGACCTTTCTCTCTGGCTGCCCTTAAGATTTTTTCCTTCATTTCAACTTTGGTGAATCTGGCAATTATGTGTCTTGGAGTTGCTCTTCTGGAGGAGTATCTTTGTGGCGTTCTCTGTATTTCCTGAATTTGAATGTTGGCCTGCCCTACTAGGTTGGGGAAGTTCTCCTGGATGATATCCTGAAGAGTGTTTTCCAACTTGGTTCCATTTTCCCCCTCACTTTCAGGCACCCCAATCAGACGTAGATTTGGTCTTTTTACATAATCCCACACTTCTTGCAGGCTTTGTTCATTTCTTTTTTTCTTCTTTTTTCTTTTGGTTTTCTCTTCTCGCTTCATTTCATTCATTTGATCCTCAATCGCTGATACTCTTTCTTCCAGTTGATCGAGTCGGTTACTGAAGCTTGTGCATTTGTCACGTATTTCTCGTGTCATGGTTTTCATCTCTGTCATTTCGTTTATGATCTTCTCTGCATTAATTAGTCTAGCTGTCAATTCTTCCACTTTTTTTTCAAGATTTTTAGTTTCTTTGTGCTGGGTACGTAATTCCTCCTTTAGCTCTGAGAGGTTTGATGGACTGAAGCCTTCTTCTCTCATCTCGTCAAAGTCATTCTCTGACCAGCTTTGATCCATTGCTGGCGATGGGCTAAGCTCCTTTGCAGGGGGAGATGCGCTCTTTTTTTGAATTTCCAGCTTTTCTGCCCTGCTTCTTCCCCATCTTTGTGGTTTTATCTGTCTCTGGACTTTGATGATGGTGACGTACTGATGGGGTTTTGGTATAGGTGTCCTTCCTGTTTGATAGTTTTCCGTCTGACAGTCAGAAGGACTGTCTGTTGGTCTGTTGGAGATTGCTTGAGGTCCACTCCAGACCCTGTTTTCCTGGGTGTCAGCAGCAGAGGTTGCCGAAGATAGAATATTGCTGAACAGCGAGTGTACCTGTCTGATTCTTTCTTTGGAAGTTTCCTCTCAGGGGTGACTCCACCCTGTGAGGTGTGGGGTGTCAGACTGCCCCTAGTGGGGGATGTCTCCCAGCTAGGCTACTCGGGTCAGGGACCCACCTGAGCAGGCAGTCTGTCCGTTCTCAGATCTCAACCTCCGCGTTAGGAGATCCACGGCTCTCCCCAAAGCTGTCAGACAGAGTCATTCGCGTCTGCAACGGCCCCGCTCTTTCCCCTATTGGACTGCAGCTGTGCGCTGTCCGCAGAGGTAAAGTCTACAGAGACAGGCAGGCTTCCTTGAGCTGCTGTGAGCTCCACCCAGTTCGAGCTTCCCAGCGGCTTTGTTTACCTACTTAAGCCTCAGCAATGGTGGGCGCCCCTCCCCCAGCCTCGCTGCTGCCTTGCGTATAGATCGCCGCAGACTGCTGTGTTAGCAGTGAGGGAGGCTCCGTGGGCGTGGGACCCTCCCGGCCAGGTGTGGGATATATTCTCCTGGTGTGCCTGTTTCCTTAAAGCGCAGTATTGGGGTGGGAGTTACCCGATTTTCCAGGTGTTCTGTGTCTCAGTTCCCCTGGCTAGGAAAAGGGATTCCCTTCCCCCTTGCGCTTCCAGGTGAGGCGATGCCTCGCCCTGCTTCAGCTCACGCTGGTCAGGCTGCAGCAGCTGACCAGCACCGATTGTCCGGCACTCCCTAGAGAGATGACCCCAGTACCTCAGTTGAAAATGCAGAAATCACCGGTCTTCTGTGTCGCTCGCGCTGGGAGTTGGAGACTGGAGCTGTTCCTATTCGGCCATCTTGCTCCGCCCCCCCCTCCCCGTATTTCTTATGAGTCTCATTCCACATGGCCATGGCCACCAAGTCTCGCTGATTCCACCTGCTGCCTTGTAACGGATTTGTCTCCTTCTCACCTCTGGGCCACCACCATCACTCACCCGAGGACTATAACAGCTTCTTACTGGGTCTGCCCCGCCCCGCCCTTATTGCCTGATTCTTCCCCAGAGTGCCCTCCACACTGGCCACCAAGTATTCTCTCTCACCACTTTCTAACTTTCTGGGATTCAGAAGACTATCACAAACACAGCATGATGGGGTTGGGTATGGACAGAAGATTAGGAGAGGTTTGAAACTAGGAACAGTTTTGCAAAGTTGGCAGAATTGATCCAGGTGCCGCCTTCCCTCCCTCCTTTCCTTTGATGCCCAGAACATCCTGTTGTCCTGGTAGAGGGAATCCAGGGCTCCTGCCCCTGTCAGGAGGTCCCCTCCATCCTGCCTCAAGGCTCATCCTCTCATCTCTCAGCTTGGCATCCCTCCTTTCCTCTGAATTCTTGCTGTTCCTCCTGAGGTATCTGCTAATCCATGGCTGGCCTCTCAGTGTCTCCCATGTTGAAGCTCCTTAAAAAGAAACCCACACCCTGGAATAATTCCTGTTTTCCACAAAGCAGAGAAATGTTAATTATGGTCAGTATCTTTCTTATCTGTCTCCTTTGGAAATCTCCATCTCTGAGCTCTGTGATAAAGGAATTAGGCTCTGATTAGGGGAAGGCAACACCATTCTGAGATTGTGTTTTTCTGTTCTCAGAGATTACAGGCAGCAAGGGAGAATGAAGGAAATAGGAAGAGAAAGAGGAGGAAAAAACAAAGAAAATAAAGGAAAACACTGTTCCTTTGTTTGTGCTGGGGACTGAAGCACAGGGCTTTGTGCATGGCCAGTCCCTGGTGACCCTGGAGGAGAGGGGCAGCAGGTGACCGTGGGTGAGACAAATAAAACCTGCAGAATGCGAGGTTGGTTTTTATGCCTCTGACACCTGCACACATTGTACTTTTCACACTGCTCGCTCCAGCAAAAACACACTGATTTCTTAGAAGAAAAAGATCAAGTGAGCCGAACTCTTCATGTCCCTGGCACAGATCTGAGTAGGTGGGGTGCAGCATGTTTCTGTGCAAACAGCCCAGGACCCAGCTGCTGTTGTGCTCATCACAGACTCTGATAGCTCCAAGGTTGGAGATGTGATAGGGACCAAAATGGGCCAGGTTTTCTTTCTGAGTTAGACCCTGACTCTGGGCTGCAGAGGCATTTTGGGAGGGGCACACAAGGGAACATGTGCACCCAGCTGGGGGTCTGCTGTAGCTAGCAATCTCAACAGCCTGTGCACGGAAATGCAGCAGGTCACAGGAAGGCCGGTCCGCATAGCCTTAAGATCTTCCTGTACTCAAGGCAACAGCCATCCCTTGCAAAGCACTTGGCTGGGAGTTCCTGGGATGTTTCTCTTGGGTTCACAAACCAACCCACCAGCTACAATCACCAGGCGGAGGCTATGCTGTCCTCCCCCTGGCTGTTTCGGTGATCTCTACTCAAGGAGCTTCCAGAGGTGCCTGGAGGTGCCCTATCGGTGGTGCCTCAGCAGGCATGAGGATGGCAGTGTCCATGCCAAGGGATCTTGTCCTCATGCTCTCTGAGGTGTCCATCCTGTAATTACCAGAGTAGGGGTGAGTTTCACACAGAAGCAGATAAAATTTCCCCTTCCTGGCTCCATGATACACTTTATCTCCTGGTTCCTGAACACCTGCTAAATGCCACCCTCTGCTGGCAATGACACTACTGAGACAAAGAAGATGAGGTTCTAGTCTCTGCCCTTGGGGAGTGTTGCATCTCAAAGGGGTAAAAACTTCAAGCCCGGGGAGTGATGGGGCACATGCTTGGCTGCTTCCCCAGCCTCCCAATTTACTAGAGTTGGAAGCGACAGTGTTCCAGTGTGAGCTAATGGCTTAAGCCTTGGACAAGGCCTGTACTGGCCTCCTTCAGCATTCTATACCTGTGCATGGGAGAGACATTTATTGAAATAAATAAATTACAATCTAGTTGATAATGACTCCTGTATAAGAAGTTACATAGTCAGAAGCAGTAGAAGGAAAAAGATTTACTCTACAGGGATTGGTAGAGGGCAGGGGGTATTTTCCAGAGATTGTGTCTCCTACTTGGGCTTTTGATGGATGAATAGGAGTTTGCTCATTGGATGACCTGAGGAAAGATATGTTTAGAAAAACAAAAGCACAGTGTGTGCCAAAGGATGGAGGCAGAAAATGGCAGAGAGTTTCTAGAGATGGTAAGCATATGAGAGGTGGGTTGAGGAATGGTCAGGAGCAGGTCTAGAAGGACCTTGAATACTAGACTAAAGAGTATGTGGCTAGTGGCTCTGTGGTATTTATACATTGTTTCCACACAAAGTTGACAGGAAATGTTGGTTCACTTTGATTTTTTGGAGGGCATAAGTTCTGGGAAATTGTGGTGTTGGGTGTCTGGGTGCAAAAGCCTTGAATAACAGGTTCTTGGCAAATTCATTCTACATTATGAGAAATGTTAAAGGGAATCCTTCATGCAGAAGGAAATAATGCCAGATGAAGATATGGATTTGCACAAAGAATGAAAATCACAGGAAATAGTAACGACATGGGTAAATAGTAAAAGGTTTTTTATCTGATTATTTAGAAGATCTTTAGAAGATAATTATCTCATTATAAATTAAAAGCAATGACAATGGATTGTGGGATTTATAACAAATGTAGAAGCAAAATGTATCAGAAAACATAGCACAGAGGCCAGGAAGGGAGAAAAGAATGTATATGTTGTAAAATTCTCATACTATATGATACTATGTCATATTATCATAGTAGGATATAGTATGAAGTAGTATGAAGTCACTTGAAGGTAGGCTGTGATAGGTTGAAAATGTATACTATAAACCATAAAGCAAACCACTAATATAACAAAACAAGGAGATGGCTCTAATAAGTTAATAAAGAAGATAGAATGGAATCGCATGCACACACAAAACTCAAACTAAAAGATGGCAGAACAAGAAAAAAGAGAACAAAGAACAGTTGAGAAGCATAGAAAACAAATGACAAGAGACTTAAATCTAACTATACTAATAATTACATTAAATATAAATGGTCTAATTACTTGAATTAAAAGGCAGAGACTGTCATATTGAATAAATAGGCAAGATACAACTGTATGTTGTCTATAAAATGCACTTTGAATATAAAAAAACAAATAACTTAAAAGTAGAAGGGATTGAAAATGATATGTGATACTAATATCAAAACAAAGCTGGAGTGGTCATATTAACATCAGAAGAAATAGATCTCAGAGCATACAACATAACCAGGGATAAAGAAGGACATTTTCTAATGATAAAGTGGTTAATTCATCAAGAAGACATAAGAATCCTAAGCTTTTATGCCCCCAATTGCAGAGTTTCAAAATACATGTAACAAAAACTAATAAAACCATAAGGAGAAATAGACAAATCCATAAGTATACTCAGAGATTTCGATATTCTTCTCTCAATAATTGATTTTTAAAAGTGAACAGAAAATTGTTAAGGCTCAGAAAACTTGCATAACGCTATTAAAAAACTCCACCTAATTGATATTCATAGACCACTGTTTCCAACAACAGAAAAAATATACATTATTTTCAAGTGCACATTAAATATTTATCAAAACAAACCTCATTCTTGGCCATAAAATAATCTCAATAAATTTAAAAGGATTTAAGTTGTCAAACTATGTTCTTGCCATAATAGAATTAAATTAGAAATGAAAATAAGAACTTTCCCTGTAAACTCCACTAAGTTTGAAAGTTAAAAACACATTTGTAGGCCAGGCGCAGGGGCTCACACCTGTAATCCCAGCACTTTGGGAGGCCGAGGTGGGCGGATCACGAGGTCAAGAGATTGAGACCATCCTGGCTGACATGGTGTAATCCCGTCTCTACTGAAAATACAAAAAAATTAGCTGGGCATGCTATAAAGACACATGCACACATATGTTTATTGCGGCACTATTCACAATAGCAAAAACTTGGAATCAACCCAAATGTCCATCAGTGACAGACTGGATTAAGAAAATGTGGCACATATACACCATGGAATACTTGCAGCCATAAAAAAGGATGAATTCGTGTCCTTTGTAGGGACATGGATGCAGCTGGAAACCATCATTCTCAGCAAACTATCGCAATAACAGAAAACCAAATACTGCATGTTCTCACTCATAGGTGGGAATTGAACAATGAGATCACTTGGGCACAGGAAGGGGAATATCACACACCGGGTCCTATTGTGGAGAGTGGGTAGGGAGGAAGGATAGCATTAGGAGATATACCTAATGTAAATGATGAGGTAATGCGTGTAGCACACCAACATGGCACATGTATTCATATATAACAAACCTGCACATTGTGCCCATGTACCCTAGAACTTAAAGCATAATAAAAAAAAAATTAGCTGGGCATGGTGGCATGCACCTGTAGTCCCAGCTACTTGGGAAGCTGAGGCAGGAGAATGGCATGATCCTGGGAGGTGGAGCTTGCAGTGAGCTGAGATCTCCCCACGGCACTCCAGCCTGGGTGACAGAGCGAGACTGCATCTCAAAACAAAACAAAACAAAACAAAAACAAACAGACAAAAAACACATTTGTAAAATTACCTGTGGATCAAAGAAAAACAAAAGGGAAATTAGAAAGTATATTGAACTGAATGTAAATGAATGAACAGAACAGCATATCAACATTTGTGGGATGTCCCTAAGACAGTACTTTGAGGAAAATTTATAGCACCAAAAATTTATATTAGAAAAGAAGAAATATCTCAAATCAATGACTGTAGCTGCTACCTTAGGGAACTAGAAAAAGAAGAGCAAATTAAATTCAAAGTAAACTGAAGAAAGAAAATAATAAAAAAGCAGGGAGGAAATCACAGTGACTTCCAGGACTTACGCTGAACCTGCCAGGGAAACTCTTTTTGACCTCTGGAGCAGGTGTATTGTTGCAGCAGACGTCTCATCTTTATCAATGGAGAACAGGTCTGAAGACGTAGCCAGACAAGACAAATTGTAAATGAGAGATAGGGAGAGAGAAACCAAGTTCTGGGGAGATCATGGGCTCACCCTAGATGAAGCCAGGTCAGAAAATGGAGCTCCTCATAATGCTTTCAGTTACTGCACTTGACACATTCAATTTTTCTTAAGTTCAGATTGGGTTTTCTATCATCTGCATGTAAAAATTCCAAATGGTTCATGTTGTTTTATCTTTGCAGGGAGAGACTGCGGATGGGGCTCCATGTTTCTTCCCACATTATCATGTCACCCCCCACTACTAAATAAACTATTTGAACTTATTATTTGCATTTTACAGATAAGGACCCTGAGGCCTAAGGCTCCCAAACTGGGAGATGGTTAAGCCTCTCTCTCACTCAGTTTCCTTCCCCAATCCCACCATTCTAGCTAAGTGCTTTGCCTCTCAGGTGTCAGCCGACAAAGCCTAGAGAACTCTCTCTCCAGCCATCACCACTTGCCCCCAGTTGGTCCCTCCCCTCACCTATGGACCTGTGCAGGAGACTCCAGGGCCTTCACGCCTGGCCGCTGCGGTCGAGAGTCAGAAGGAAGGTAAGGGATGTGGGGTTAGAAATCTGAACACTGGAGAAGACCAGGTTTAGGGACACATAGGATTTTGGAAAATAATTATTAGGAACCCTCGTCTTGAGTTGATGAGCTGTTAGAAATCACACAAGTATGTACCCAGGGCAGGGGTTATTTAGCCAATTGTACAGGGTTTAACAACTCACCCAGTGCCACACAGTGCAGTTCTAGAGAATGAGAGATGCTGAACCCTGCAAGACTTCAGGTTTGGCTCTGGAGACAGAGGAGATCTGGGTTCAAACTCTAATGCTGCCTCTTAGAAAGTATTTGAAATTTTAAAATAAAAAAAACATAAAACATGACGCCTCTAGTGGGCAGCATGCTTAATTCCTGTAAGCCTCAGTTTCTTTTTCCGTAAAATTCTACTTCAGAGGGTGTTTGAGAGAATTAATTGAAACAAATGCATGTAAAGCACTTAGCATAGAATGCACCCATAGCAACCAAGGAATATATTACTTATGGTGAAGATCATGATGATTGTCCATAGGGGAGAGGCTTTGCCTGTCTTGTTTGCTGCAGCGTCTTTGGGGCCTGTCCTGGCTTGGCACATGGTAGGTGTTCAATGCATGGCATTGGAGTCCCCGACTCCACCACACAGCTGAATGGACTGATGTTTTCTGTTTCACAAAACTGATCTGTGCCCTGCAGGTCAAAGGCCAACAGAGCGGCTGTCTGTGTTTCTGTGGGTCCATGTGGGACTGACATCCTCTTGATGGGGCTGATGTTGTCTCTTCTGCCACAAAGGGATGGGGCCTCCCAGAACCTGCCTGATGCTCCTTCTGCCAAAAGTGACAGCAACACAGCCACGTGGCTCTCAAGCGGGGGCCCATTTTGTGGTCCTCCCACCTTTCTCCCTCTTTTTATTTCAGCCCTTAGAGTATCTCATTACTACTCAGCAATAAAAATGAATGAACTCTTGATACATTTATCTACATGGTAAATAATCAAATCATTACACTGAGTGGAAAGAGCTGGATGACACATACTGTGTGAATTCATATATATTAAAATCTAGAACTGTAGCCAATCTATAGTGTCAGAAACAGATCAGTGCTTGTTTGGGGATGAAGAACAGGAGGGAGGAATTACAAAGGGACAGGAGGAAGCTATTGGTGGTGATGGATGCCTTCTTTATGTTGATTGTGGTGATGGTTTCACAGGTGTGTACCTATGTGAACACTTATCCAATTTTATACCTTAAATGTGTTCAGTTTATTGCATTACAATTATACTTCAATACACATCTTCAAAGAAATAATAAAAGCATCATTCCTCCTCCACTCCAAATTCACTTCTCAGATGAAACACTGGAAATAAGAACAAAAATAATGATCATGAGTTCACTCTCTTGCATCCCCTGTGACAAGCATTGTGGATATATTAGATCAGTCGATCCCCCATGAACCTTATGATGTGGATGCTGTTATTATTGCCATTTCAAGACACGCAAACTGAGGCTCAGAGATACGGAGTGACCCACCCAAGTCCACCCCATTAGTAACTGTCACTGCAGAGGTTCAAACCCAATTCTGTGTAATTCCAAAGTCTCTACTGTCTATAATATGGCATGCATTTTAATGTTTATTCTACTTTTTCTTTTTCTTTCTCATCTCCCTCCCTCCCTCCCTCCCTCCCTCCTCCCTCCCTCCCTCCTCCCTCCCTCCCTTCTTCCTTCCTTCCTTCCTTCCTTCCTTCCTTCCTTCCTTCCTCCCTCCCTCCTGCCTGCCTTCTTGCCTTCATTCTTTCCTGCCTTCCTTTCTCTCTTCCCTTCCCTCTTTGTTTTCTTTTACAAAATGGCATCATGGCCTGGTGCAATGGCTCACACCTGTAAACCCAGCACTTTGGGAGGCTGAGGCAGGTGGATCATCTGAGGTCAGGAGTTCGAGACCAGCCTGACCAGTATGGTGAAACTCTGTCTCTACTAAAAATGCAAAAATTAGCCAGGCATGGTGTCGTGTGCCTGTAGTCCCAGGTACTCGGGAGGCTGAGACAGAAGAATCGCTTGAACCTGGGAGGCAGAGGTTGCAGTGAGCTGAGATAGCATCCTGGGTGCAGGGCAAGACTCGAGCTCAAAAAAAAAAAAAAAAAAAAGGGCATCATATAATATGCATTTTTTTTCAAGTTGCTTTTCACTTGATCTTCCCACATGGATCTTCTCCGTTCTCTCACTGGCTGTCTAGAATTCTGTTGCCATAGGCACTGTCATGTATTTAGTTAGCTCCCTATAGATGAATTTTTAGGTTGTTTTGGATTTTCTGCTATGACAGCAATGTTACAATGAACTTATCCAGTCATTTTCCCCATTCATTTAAAATTATTTTTAATGACACAAGTGCTGCATGCAGACATTCTCATTGTTTTATATTCATGAATTCAGATAAAGGGAAAGTCCTCCACTCTAGCCTCCTTCTCAGTCACCTCCAACTTTCAGTCTCCTCCCCACAGTACATTGTTATCAGAGTGGTATGTGAGCCCTACAGATGCTTTTAATATGCATTTCTATACATACATGTATGCTTAGCTATGTATGTTTGCTCTGTGTGTTTTTAAAAACACAAAAGATATTGTATTATATGGATTGTTTTGTATTTGGCTTTTTATCATTTAAAATCACAGACGTCTTTCAGTGTATACAGAGCTACCTCATTCTTTTTCAGAAGGCATGTTCAATTGCTTGCCTCTCTCCCCCTCCCCGTCTCTCTCCTTCCCTCCCTCTGTCTTTTCTCCGTTCCTTCATCATTCCCCTACTGCACCCAGGTTGGAGTGCAGTGATGCTATCTCAGCTCACTGCAACCTCTGCCTCCCAGGTTCAAGCGATTCTTCTGTCTCAGCCTCCCGAGTACCTGGGACTACAGGCACACGACACCATGCCTGGCTAATTTTTGCATTTTTAGTAGAGACAGAGTTTCACCATACTGGTCAGGCTGGTCTCGAACTCCTGACCTCAGATGATCCACCTGCCTCAGCCTCCCAAAGTGCTGGGATTACAGGTGTGAGCCATTGCACCAGAAATT
This sequence comes from Trachypithecus francoisi, assembly GCF_009764315.1. Classification (NCBI taxonomy): domain Eukaryota; kingdom Metazoa; phylum Chordata; class Mammalia; order Primates; family Cercopithecidae; genus Trachypithecus; species Trachypithecus francoisi. The sequence continues at coordinate 95,206,430 of NW_022681457.1, read as the reverse complement.
TAGGTTGTTTCCATTTTTCTCTCTATAAAAATATTGCAATAATCATTCTGTGCATGCCTCATTGTGTTCACATGAGAGTTTTTCTATAGTATTGGTAACCAGAAGTGTAATTGCAGAGTGGAAGGGTTTGCCAGGGTGGGTCTTGTTTGTGACCATAGGAGGCTGTGGAAGACGTGGGTTACAGGTCCCAGGTGGCTGTCCGAAAGATGGGAGAGGATCTTCCATTTATTCAATAGTTTACTTGCTGTGGCCATGTATATTAAAAGCTAGAAAATGTAACCAATCTACAGTGACAGAAACAGTGCTTGCTTGGGGATGGAGAACAGGAGAGAGGAATTACAAAGGGACAAGAGGAGCTTGGACAGCGCCTGATGACACTGAGCTCTTGAGCAGGTAGCCCTTTGGGCAGAATGTTCAGAACAACCCTTTGGGTCACCTATTGGCCCAGCTGCACACACACCGTTGGATCCCCTCTCTCTTCCCCGTCCCACGGTGATAACTGATTCCGACTACCAATGAACCCTAGGAAAGGTCAGGGGAGGTGTGCAACAAAGTGTTCAAAAAACCACTGGTGCTGAAAGCTCCTCTATGCCAGGCACATGTACACCAGGCAGGGCCCTGGTCCCAGGAGTTGCAGCCCGGTGGGAGGGACACACTTACACCAGTTGCCCAGGGCTGTGACGGTGGTAATGTGGGATGCTACTGTGACACAAAAGAGCGGCTTCCAACAGAGTCTAAGGGTGGCTGGGAAGGGGGTTCCTAGCAGAGGTGGAGGCTGGGCTGAGTCTTAAGGGATGAGTAGGAATGAACCAGGTGAAACAGACTTTAAGTGTGTGAGTGTGTGGGTGGGTGAGTGTAAAATGTCTACTTCTTGATCTCCCCTCCCCTTTTCTAGCAACAACACCTTCTTTCCCTTTGTGAGAACTTCTCAATGGCTCCACGTGATTCTGGGAACTCTCAAATCCTTAACCTCTTCTCACTGGAGCCAGTCCAGGATGGACACATGACCCAGGCTTGGCTAGTCACATTCACACTCTGGGCCACAGAGATTGGCTTAGAGATGGGCCAGTCAGAGCCCTCCCTGGGACTTCCACTGCAGATAATGGGAGAAAGTCTTGCTTTGGGGTCACAGAGCTGGAAGCAGCTGCTTGGGACCCCCTTCTTTGTCCTCATGAGGTGTGGGGAGAGAAACGGAGGCCGCTTTGCAGAACGAGGCAAAGACAGATGAAAGACAGGCAGAGAAAGAATCCTTGAGGGCCGATGAGAGTTCCATTCCTGTAGCTCCATCTTCTATTTGGAGAGCTCCCCTGTCTCTTCTCCAGCCCTGGGGGGCCTGTCATGCAAAAACTCCAACCTTACAGATGATGGCAAGGAGCAACCCCACTACACACCACCGATGCCCAAAGCTGACTTGACTCAGTAGACCAGAGCGCAGCAGTTTCTTACCTACGTGTGGCAGGCAGCGGGCCCATTAGTGAAGCTGCACGGATTCTCTGCCCCAAGTCCCGTGGGGCAAAGGGATGGACTCTGGTGGACGCCGCGCACACAGTGGGTCCTGCTGGAGCTGAGGAATCCGGAGCTAAGGGTCTGGTACTTTTAGAGCAAGCAGCAAACATTGTAACAGGTACTAAATAAGTGAGTTCCCTTCCTGTAAGGAATGGGAAGTTACCACTGACAGGTACCACAGTCCCCTCTTGGCAGGCAGATGGAGATCATGTTTTGAGCCCACTGGGTTATGGTGGCCGAATTGCTGTACCCATGCCGATGATGGATCCTAGTAGTGATGTCAGCTACCTGTTCCACCCAGTCTCCTGTCCACATGCATTTATTACTTTTTTTTTAGTCTTTATCTTTTTTTTAAAATTTTTAAATTTTAAAATTTTTTTCTTATTATACTTTAAGTTCTCGGGTACATGTGCATAACGTGCAGGTTTGTTACGTATATATACTTGTGCCATGTTGGTGTGCTGCACCCATCAACTCGTCAGCACCCATCAACTCGTAATTTACATCAGGTATAACTCCCAGTGCAATCCCTCTCCCCTCCCCCCTCCCCATAATAGGCCCCAGTGTGTGATGTTCCCCTTCCCGAGTCCACGTGATCTCATTGTTCAGTTCCCACCTATGAGTGAGAACATGTGGTGTTTGGTTTTCTATTCTTGCGATAGTTTGCTGAGAATAATGATTTCCAGCTGCATCCATGTCCCTACAAAGGACACAAACTCATCCTTTTTTATGGCTGCATAGTATTCCATGGTGTATATGTGCCACATTTTCTTAATCCGGTCTGTCACTGATGGACATTTGGGTTGATTCCAAGTCTTTGCTGTTGTGAATAGTGCTGCAATGAACATACATGTGCATGTGTCTTTATAGCAGCATGATTTATAATCCTTTGGGTGTATACCCAGTAATGGGATGGCTGGGTCATATGGTACTTCTAGTTCTAGATCCTTGAGGAATCGCCATACTGTTGTCCATAATGGTTGAACTAGTTTACAGTCCCACCAACAGTGTAAAAGTGTTCCGATTTCTCCACATCCTCTCAGCACTTGTTGTTTCCTGACTTTTTAATGATTGCCACTCTAACTGGTGTGAGATGGTATCTCACTGTGGTTTTGATTTGCATTTCTCTGATGGCCAGTGATGACGAGCATTTTTTCACTTGTCTGTTGGCTGTATGCATGTCTTCTTTTGAGAAATGTCTGTTCATATCCTTTGCCCACTTTTTGATGGGGTTGTTTGTTTTTTTCTTGTAAATTTGTTTGAGTTCTTTGTAGGTTCTGGATATTAGCCCTTTGTCAGATGAGTAGATTGCAAAAATTTTCTCCCATTCTGTAGTTTGCCTGTTCACTCTGATGGTAGTTTTTTTTGCTGTGCAGAAGCTCTTTAGTTTAATTAGATCCCATTTGTCAATTTTGGCTTTTGTTGCCGTTGCTTTTGGTGTTTGAGACATGAAGTCCTTGCCCATGCCTATGTCCTGAATGGTATTACCCAGGTTTTCTTCTACGGTTTTTATGATATTAGGTCTAACATTGAAGTCTCTAATCCATCTTGAATTAATTTTCGTATAAGGAGTAAGGAAAGGATCCAGTTACAGCTTTCTACTTATGGCTAGCCAATTTTCCCAGCACCATTTATTAAATAGGGAATCCTTTCCCCATTTCTTGTTTTTGCCCACATGGATTTATAAATGTCCTGACGGGCTGCTGCCATGTCTTTTCAGAGCTCACAGCTTCACAGAAATGTGTCCTTAATATACCAGTCAGCCATCACCCATGTACCTGACCAGATACCTGGATCGCAGGCCTTTGTCCAAGAGTTGATGAAAATATAACATGTCTGGTCCTTAGGAGTACTGTCCAAGACAAGGACAATGACTTTCAATTGGACCCAGTGTGCTCATTGACCCTTCCTGAACTGGGACTTTCTGAGTTGTTCCGGCTAGACAGCTGCCCAGTGGACACCATCAGTTTATAGTTTGGCTGCGCTGCCAGTAAACCAAGCCCGAGCACTCTCAGGAACTTCTGGGAATCAGGACCAATATTTCAGGTTGTGAAAGACTACCCCTGTGGGTAATCGATGGGAGGTAACAGAACCCCTAAAGTTATAGTTGCAACCGTTTTGTATTGGGGGACTTGCTTGTGGGACTGAGTTGCTTGCAACCTTTTTGTATTAGGGGGACTTGCTTGTGGGACTGGAGTTGCTTTCTCCTTGAACACTGTTTCCATTTACTAAGAGAACACTGTTGTGCCCCTCATGCTGCAGCCAGCATCTGAGTGGACCTAGCCCGAGATGGAAATATCTGCTCTAGTGTCACCTGGGAGGCCTGCATGAGGTGTGTGGTCTCCACAAGCACCCACAGCAGGCCTAGCTGTTTATCCAGTGGAGTGTAGCAGGGTAGCTGGGTCGGGGAGGCAGGGAATCCCAAACCCCACGAAGTGCCTGCAGGTTAAAACATACTGCCTTTACCATAGGCTCCAACCAGCCACAGATTCGGAATTAGGGTCCTTGGGCTTATGGGTTCCAAGAATAGGACTGTCTCTAAGCAGCACCTGCTGATCAGGTCCCAGATGCTTTTAATAGATTTTCTGGTCAATGTATACTTAAGGCTCAATAAAATACCGAGCTGAGGTTCATACTGTTTTCAGTATCTGGATAGCGCAATTAAGTGCTGGGTCTTTTTTTTTTTTTTGGTGTTGTTGTTGTTGTTGTTGTTAGCTGGGTGGGATGGAGGGCCAGGGTGGGAAACTTCTCCTTTCCAGTCTCAGAGTCCATCTTTGTGCTGCAGCCCACATCGCCCCAGAATTAGACGTGGGTGGTTGGTCCCTGTAAGCAAGTTTAACCCCTCTTTGTACAGATAAGAAACCCAAGGCTCAGAGACATCAGTAACTTGCGTAGGGTTGCACAGCAAGTGAGGGGCAGGGCTGGGATTTGAACCCAGGTCTGTAAGATTCCTCAGTCCAGACCTTTCCCCTGTCCTGCATGGTTGTCGGTCTTTCCCCACTATTATCCACCAACCTTGTCTGGGAAGACCTAGGAGGCAAGTCCTGAATTAGGCAGGGCCAGATGCCAACTCTGGAATTCAATTTGTCACACAGGCCTTTGGGATGCAGGAGTGGATGTCTTCCCTTCTGTCTCTAAATCCTCTTCCTTCTCACTACCCCCAGCCCTGCCCTAGGCCAAGGCCTATCGGTGCTCACCTGGACCATTGCAACAGCCTCCTGACTGCCCCCCTCCACCCGGCATGTCCAGTCTCTCCTGGATTCTCCTTTACAATTCTCAGTCATGTGGTTTGAGTGGGATGGCCTGCTCCAACCCACAGCTCCAGGGTGGTCCCTGATTGGTCCGAACCAGATAGCCATTGGGCACATTGATTGGCTGGGTTGGACACGTAATTGAATCAGAACCAATGAGATGTGGAGACGTCTGCTCCAACTTCAGGGAAACAAATTATTCTTTTTTTCCATTCATCTACGGCTAGAGACTCTCTTCCACTCCGAATGGTGTGATGTGAGGAGGTGAGATGGGGAGAATGTAGGTCATTGGAGGTGAGGGTGGGGTGGGGTGGGGAAGCGGGGGTGGGGTGGGGAAGCGGGGGTGGAAAGGGATGGGGAGAGGGAGGGGTGCTATGCTGGGAAGCCTGAAGATTAAACTGGTATCTCAGAAGGCAGAGCAGTGAGAGGGAGAGAGCCTGTGTCTAGGTTGACATCATTTGAGCGGCTAGGTCAAGCCATACCTGAAGTTGCTCATGAGTCTGTATCTCCATAAAAAACAAAACTGGGCAATTTGAGGAGAGTTTGATAAATGAACAATTTATAAAAGGTGAGGGCAGGGTGAAGGGGACACCCCAGGGATAGTTCAGCACCTCAGGGCAACTAACAAAGGGGCCATTACTACTCCGGGACCTGAAAAGGGTGAGGAGAGTGAGCAATTATCAGAGCCTGGAGACACAGGGGTGGGTGAAGAGGGCTGCCCTGTTGGAGCTGTGAGCCTGGGTCACTGACTTTGGTGGCCCCTTCAGGGAGTCAGGCAGTAAAAGCCTTGGCCACATGCTCCTCCCTCCCTCCTGTGTCCCGTGGGTGATCCCCAGCAGTTGAGCTAGACGGACGGTAGTGCAGTACATACGGATCATTCTTCCGGGGCACGGAGCAGGGTGGGGAGGATCCGGATGGACACATGGAAGATGTCCAGGGCTCAACTCTGGGCCTCTCAGTTCCATGACCCATTAAATTCCCTTGACCTTCGAGCCGGGGTGAGTGGGCCTTTTACAGCCACATAGAGGACTAACTAATACGTGCACCAGGCAGGGTACCCCCAACCCCTGCTTCCCCTGCCCTACCTTTGCTTGTGCTTTAGCCTCAGCCTGGAATTGCCTTCCCTTGCCTCTAGAAATCTCCTCTCTGACCGCCATCCTTCTTCATAAAGTCCTGACCCCATAGCTAAAGTGAAAAACGCAGCAGAGAATAATTAAAATATGTTGGAGAGACCTGGGCTCAACTCCTCGTTCCACAACTTAACTTGTGAACCGTTGGGCAAGTTACCTACCCTTTCTGAGCCTCGGTTTCCTCCTTCATCCCCTGCCAGATTTCACCCCTTGTCCCTCATGACCTTGGCCCTGTGCTTAGCCAGGTGTGTTTGGAGCAACCCTGACCTAGCTCTGTCTCTAGCCCACTGTGTGTCCTTGGGCAGATCTCTCACCCTCTCTGGGTCTCAGCTTCCCCATCTGTAAATCAAGGTTTTGATTGAATTCTCTGACTCTCGATTGCTCAGGCTTCCTCCCACCCTGAGGAGGGGAGGCTACCACTGGAGCAGCTTGGCAGCATTGGGAAGCCTGGCACGTCCACTGTGTGTGTTTAATTACTTTGGCAACTGTTTACTGCCTCCTCGATTTCCTGAGCAAACGGTCCCATTATTTGGAGTGATTTACTGGCACTAGCTTTGCTTGTGAGCAGTGGAAGCTCGAGACGTGCCCCCGCCTCAGCCCCCACATGCTGGATGTGCTCACACAGCCGGGCCTTCTGAGAGGGCTGAGGGAAGCTGGGGCAGAGTGCCAGCCTTCCCAGGTGTCCTGGTTCCTGGGCCCTGCATCCCCTCCGATCTCTGCAGGGTCTCCTGAGCGTAGTCTGAGGTTCTGCTGCCTAGTGGTTAGAGCACAGACTCTGGGACACAATGAGCCTGGGTTCAGGTCCCAGTTCTGTGACCTCAGGCAAGCTGCCTCTGCTCCATGAGCCTCAGGTTTCTCATCTGTGCAATGGGAATTGTAACTTTCCCAGTTCCCCTTCTCTTCAAGGCACCTGCTCCCCAACCCCTTCCACATGGCAATAGTGGGAGCTCTCCAAGGTCTTCCTTGACCTTGTTCCCTCTCCTGCCCACTGTTAATTTAGTCTAAATTTGGTGCCTGACTAATGCTGGGCTGATCCTAGTCCCCCAGCTTGCAGACCCCAGAGAGTTGAGTAAGACTGAGATGAACCCCCACTCCATACGCTGCTGGTGGTAGATTCCTGCTATGGTCTGAATGCATGTGGCCCCCCAAATTCATATGTTGAACTATAATCTCCAGTGCAATAGTATTAACAGATGAGGCCTTTGGGCAGTGATGAGGTGAGCCCATGTAGATGTGATTAGTGCCTTTATATAAAAGAGGCTCGAGGGAGAGTATTTGTCCCTTCTGCCATGTGAGGATGCAGCAAGAAGGTGCCACCTATGAGGAATGGGCCCTCAGCAGACATCAAATCTGCCAGCGCCTTGATCTTGGACTTGCCAGCCTCTGGAATTGTGACCGACACTCTTCTGTCATTTATAAGTTACCCAGTCTAAGGTGTTTTGTTATAGCAGCCCAGATGGACTAAGACAATTCCCAATAGGCTTCTGTCCCCAGGTGGGGCTGTGGCGGAGGGATTTGCCTCATACCACCATGGCAGCTTCCAGCGGAGCCTGAGACGGCCCTTCCTTAACACACCCTAGCCCCAGGCCACCCCCAGCTCAGCTTTTTGCTTTTACCTTTCTCCCTCCCTCCTCTCTCCTGCATTATCCCCGGGCTGCACCCACCCTCCAGATGTCCTTGCCTTCGGCACTTTTATTCCAGTTCTGCCATCCATTCAACCTCACGGTCCAACCTCACTCCAGGCCACCTTGCCACTCACACCTCACCAGGTGCTCAGCAGGGCCCTCTTCAGCATGTATGAGGGCCCACCCATCACAGAAGGCTCTGGGGCTGGGACCAGAAGGCAGACTATAGACATAACACCAGGGAGGGAAGTATCTGACCCCTGCTCTCTGACACTGGGGGTCAGGACTGTCCAGGCAGCTGCAGGGGCCGTGGAGACTGGCACAGAGATCATGTGCCTGCTGTCTTCTGCATGAGGCAGTGGCAATCTGAGCTTGCCCCCTTGGGGCTGAGTAAGCCACCTGGGGTTATTAGGCTTGTCCCTGAACCCCTCTCTCTGCATGAACACACACTCTGTTCCCACAGGCTTGCTGGGTGCTTCCTTAGTTGGGTAGATTTTAATGAACGGCCACAAGCTCCTCCCATCCTGATGTGCATGTCCTTTGAAGCAGGACTTTATTGCTTGTCTTATCAAGAGACAGAGTCTGCTTCCCCTTACCTTGAATCTGGGCAGGCCCATGACTTGCTTTTGCTGTAGAATTCAGGGGAAGAGATTTTATATGACTTCTGGGAGATGGCCTCAGGAGCCTTGCAGCCTCTGTTTCTGCTCTCTTGGAATGCTGAACTGAGACCACCACTTAAGGAAGCTGGCCTGGTCTGCTGGAGATGAGTGGGCGCATGGATGGCTGAAGCTTTCTGGCCAACAGCCAACCACTATCTATGTGAGAGAGGCCTGATTGGACTTTCCAGTCCAGATGGAATGCAGCCCAGGAGAAAGCCCAGGTGAGACCAGTAGGGACGTGCTTGGCCAACCATAGCATTGTGAGAAACAGTGCATTGCTGTTGTTTTTAAGTTTCTAAGTTTTGGGGGTGATTTGCTACACAGCAAAGGGTAATGGAAGCACTCAGGATTGGTAATCTTTCCAAAGATAAGAAAACAACCTTCCTGAGAATTTCAAGATGTAGGCTCAGAGTCAAAGCACTTTGGATAGCATTTTGGACCTTTGGTTGGTATTCTGGCTGCCCATTAGTGGTACAAAATAACAACTAGAGTATATGGGTTAGGAATTTGGACAAAGCACAGTGAGGATGGTTTGATCTCCATTCCACAATGTCTGGGGCCTTAGTTGGAATTCAAATCTGGCCTTTCCAGAACTGAATGTCTGGGAATGACCTGAACAGCTGAGTGTTAAAAGCACACAGATAATTTCTCAGTCATGTGTCTGATAACTGAGCTGGGATAGGTTTGAAGACTGCACCTGGCTGAGGATGTCAACCAGAGTTCTACCTGTGGCCTTTGCATGTAGCTTGGGCTTCCTCACTGCATGGCAGCCTTAGGGGTAGTTGGATTTCTCATATGGCAGCTTTTGGGACCTAGCCTGGAAGTGATACAACTTCTGTCATATACCATTGGTCAAAGCAGTCAAACCCTCAGGAGAAAGGGCATAGACTCCACCTCTCTATGGGAGGAGAAATCAAAGAATTTGTGATAATGTTTTAAAATTGCCACTGTTTGTAGTGGAGAATATTGCTGTTACAGAAACCTGGTCAAAGATCATCCCCAATTCTAGGTGCCGTATCTAAGTTTGACCCATCCCAGTCAATCACTCAGCAAAGGCACATGGCCTATTCTCTTCTATCTGGAAACCAAGAAGGCAGGCAGGAGACTGGAGCCCTGCAATGCTTGCAGAGATAGTCACCTCCTTTCTGAACCCAGGACTGTCCATTCTCCACCTGCACATAAAAGTTTTCTCTTCTTTAAAAACAAGAGCAGCTTATTGGCTTGATTCAGAGCCAGCTTATCCTAAGGAAATCCTGGGTTCATGATTCTACATTTGATGCAGTGAGAACGCCTTGTCTCCTGGACCAAAGGTTGGCCTGGGAAGCATGGCCATGGTCCTTGTCCTCAACCTGACGCACAGTGGAAGCTGTGGTGGGACCCTCGCTGCCTCTGAGCTGATCTTTATCCCTTTGATGGAGGTGATCTCTGCTCAGGAGGAACAGGCTTCTAAGTAGGAGGAGAGGGAGGTGCTAATCACAGAGCCTGCCCAGCTGAAGGTTTTCCAATGTCACCTGCTCTCTGTGTTCCTGGCCAGGCCTGGCCCTGGAAAATCCCCATTGTTCCCCACAACCCTATACAGAACCCGGGTCTGAAGCATCCCAGACTCAGGAGGTAGCCCCATCCTGGCCCAGCAAAGGCCTGTGGTTTAAGAGCCTTTCTGTTAGGGCGGATTTAACAACTGAGCTTCCAATTGATTTCTAGAGGGAAGTGGGGATGGATTTACAGTTCCTAAAATAGGTTTGCAGCCTTGATGTGAATCTGTACGAGGAAGCAGTGGGCAGGAAGTTACTGATGTGACCTCTGACCCTGGGGAGGGAAAGATAATGAGGGGTTTATGATAAATCCATCTTCTTGGGGTTTATTGCTAGGCCCTTGGAGATATGACTTGGTGCAGACTAGTAGCTCTCCTAGTGCCACAACCACAAGGAGGAGGAGTGTGAGGTTTGAACTCCAGGAAGTGAGCTTCACCCAGTGTCTGTCACCGGGCTCTCAGAAGACTGGCTCTGCCCTAAGACTTCTGGCTTTGCAAAGTGTTGAAGTCTGTCCAAAGTTCCTGGCAACTGTACAACTTGAGCGATCTCTGGAGACCTGAGGGCTGGCTGCCCTCCTGTAGGCTCCAGCTAGCCCTTCTGTCCCTGCAGTCGCCTCCCCACGGTGGGGTCATCGATCTCCCTGCGGGCTTCGAGAACAAGGCAGGGAGGAGGGAACCACCTTGGCTGTGGGTTTGGGAACAGATGGGCCCTGGGTTTGAATTCTGTGGGATTCTTCCACTCACTGGCTGTTGGGCCTTGGAGGAGTTCCATGCCTGGCCTCAGTTTCCTCACCTGTGCAAAGGAGGGTGAGATTTCCCTCCAAGGGTGCTGCAGGATTCAGTGAGATGAGCGTGTACCGGGGGCTGCATAGCACTTGGCATGGGTGGGTAGGATGTGGGGCCTGGACAAAGACAGACCTAAGTTAGAGCGACTCTGACGGCTGTTATCTGTGTGATCCTGGACATGTGTCTCAGCCTCCCAGCCTCAGTTTGCCCCTCTGTGAAGTGGGAACAAAGTGATTGTCATGACAAAAGGGAAAACGAAGGTCAGGTGCTCAGTGCCATGATGGGCATGATGTCAGTCATCTTTGGACACTTTTACTATCCCCTTCTCCTGGGCACTGCCTGGGCAGCAGATGCCGGCCTGGCCCTGGGCCTGTGCAGACAAGAGTGAGAGACTCTGGGTTCCTGCCCACGTCTGTGGTGATAAAACTAGGAAGATAAAGCAGCTTCCAGGACTGTGCAGTGGAGAGCAGGTCAAAGCACAGGTGTCTGAATCCTGGGTCAGCAACATCACCAGCTGTAAGGACTCAAGGAGGCCACTTTCCTTCTCTGAGCCTCATTTCCTCATCTGTAAAATGGAGAGGATGATGAAGATCCCGGACATGACACATGGTAGATGCTTTCTGTGTGCACCTACAACAGTCATGCAAGGCAGGAATTATGGGCGGTCCCATTTCACAGGTGGGAAAACTGAGACTTAGGAAAAATTCCTTGCTCAAGGTCAACTAGGGCATGATGGAGGCAGGTGGATTCTGGCCCCAGGCACACACTCTTGTCTGCTCCTTGGGGTGGCTCTGAGGATCCCTAAGATGAAGGCGGAGGCTGGACTCTGCAAACTCCAAAATGCTGCACAGAGGCCAGATGCAGTCCCTTCTACGGGGGATGGTATTTCAACCTGACAGGTGTGGCTGGGCTCTGTAGACTGTGAAGTGCTATGATAATTGTGACTAACATTTCTTGAGCACCACCTAAATGCCAGGCATTGTGGCAACACTTTACATTCAGCATTTCATTAAATTTGCTGTGAGGTGGGAATCGTGAGTCCGCCTCACAGATGAGGAAACTGAGGCTCAGATGGTAAAGCCCCTTGGCCAAGGTCATATGCAAACTGGAATGTCAACACAGGTCTCTCTGACTCCAGAGTCCAAATTCTTACCTGCAGGAACATTATTCTGCTCCTGTCCACATTACTACTAAACGTTAGGACGTGGCTCAGGATGTTCTGCTGTGCCCACCTGCCATTTAGGTGAAGATGGGCTGAGGTCAGAGTTGGGTGACTGTGGGGCCTGGAGTAATCAGGGCAGACTTCCTGGAAGGAGTGGATTACATGCTGAGGGTGGAGGGGTGGACAGGGCTGACTGGCCTCTGGGAGAGAGAAGGTGCCGGGGAGACTGAGCTCTGACTCTGTGAGGAGCAAGTGTGGGGCCAGGTTGAGGGTCCAACCCAGGGTTCATTTGGGGACACAGGTAGGGTCTTCCAGAGTCACTCGTGTGGCTAGAAAATGCCCAGACCTGGCTGCAGGCTCTGATGTTCCGCCAGTATCTTTCGTTGTCAGAATAGCTGGCTTCCTCCTCTTATTAAGAAGTTGCATGTTTTCTCATATTTCAACGTCGTGGTTTTATCAATTTGGTGTCTCAGACCACACAATAAGGAGGTGAGTTGTGGCTTTCTCCTCTGCCGTTTGCTCAGTTCTATTGACTTATCCTTCCTCATTTTTCAGCAAGTAATTCCTTCCATGAGCTCCCATTGATTTCTGGATTGAAATATTTCTTGATGCACTTTTTAATGAGAGTCCTGTCTCAAGTGCACTGGCATCAGGTTAGAGCATTTCACTTTGGGCCTGTTTCATCGTAAAAACAGCATCAGTTCCCACTGGGAGAACTTCTCCTGGTCCTCGCTGGAGCCATGGTGTGTACCATCCATCTGGGATCCTAGCTGCGATGACAATGTACCCTTCTCCTAGGGGCCTCACAGGGGACACACGTGTCCCTCCTCCTGAGGTCCTCCTGGGGACATCTGTGCCCCTCCTCCTGATCCTCACTGGGGATGTCTGTGCCCCTCCTCCTGGTCCTCCTGGGGACATCTGTGTCCCTCCTGCTGGTCCTCACTGTGGACATCTGTGCCCCTCCCCCGATCCTCACTGGGGACATTTGTGTCCCTCCTCCTGGTCCTCAATGGGGAGATCTGTGTCCCTCCTCCTGGTCCTCACTGCGGAAGTCCATGCGCCTCCCCCTGGTCCTCACTGGGGAGGTCTGTGTCTCTCCTCCTGGTCCTCACTGGGGAGATCCATGTCCCTCCTCCTGGTCCTCACTGGGGAGGTCTGTGTCCCTCCTCCTGGTCCTCACTGTTGACATCTATGTCCCTCCTGCTGGTCCTCACCGGGGAGGTCTGTGCCCCTCCTCCTGGTCCTCACTGGGGAGGTCTGTGCTCCCTCCTTCTGGTCCTCACTGGGGAGGTCTGTGCTCCCTCCTCCTGGTCCTCACTGGGGAGGTCTGTGCTCCCTCCTCTTGGTCCTCACTAGTGAAGTCTGTGCCCCTCCTCCTGGGGTCATCACTGAGGACATTTCATCTGTCATGTAAGAAGCTTGAGCCCAGGACCAGGCAGGTGGCAGCTGCTCCATAAACACCAGCTCCTCACTGTCCTTGAGGGGACAGCCCCACCGGCTGGGTGTTAGTGCAGGTGCATCGTGCAGGGCTGGTCAGTGTCGCCCTACATAAAGTGTCCCCACTTCCCTCCTGCAGTGTCATTGTCAGCAAGCATTCGTTGAGCACCAACTGTATGCCTGGCCCTGTGCTTGGCCCTGGGCTCCCAGAAGGTTCTTCTGAAATGAGGATTGGTCATGTCCCTTTCCTCCTGACCCTCAGTGGCTTCTCCTTCCCTCCAGGATCAAGTGCAGACCCCCTACTGCTGCTCCCAGGCCTGTGTGGCCCAGCCCTCACCCTCCCTCCCCTCCCTGCTGTCTCTCCCGTGGACACTGAGCCCTTTCCTGCCACAGGGCCTTTGCCCACGCAGTTCCCTCCGCCTGCAATGCCTTTTCCTGCTCTCCACTTCGCCAGTCCCTCTGATCTTCATCAGCTTAAATGTGACTTCTCCCCCCGCCGCCCAACAGACTTGGTTCCCCTCACCCCAACTTCTTGGCATTCCTCTGGTTTCTCTCAGAACCTTCTGTAATTCTTTCCTTGGGGGTTTACTGGAATCACTGTTGCTCTCACTGGTCCATGAGCTCCAGGCGGGCAGGGGCCTCACAGATCCTGTTCCAGGGTATTTCCAGGGCCCAGCACACACCTGGCACAGGGTTGGTGTGGGGGTCGGCCTCCCCACCCCCTTACTCCTCACAGTAGTGCTTACCTTCTCAGGGGACCTGGCTCCGAACAGGGCGGGGGCTGGGCCTGGGCTATGCTGCAGTGACCGACAGCCCTGCGCCCTCAGCAGGAGCAGGTTCCTTGCCTCTGCCTGGCAGGCTCAGGGCAGGGCTGGGGGCTCTGCTCACTGCAGTCTCTCACCTCTCACCTGGACGGGGCTTTACGCAGCAGAAGGAAGAAGGCATCAACCCTGGCCTGCCCTTTATGCCCCTCCTGGAGTTGACACACGCTGCCGCCTCTCACAGTGCAGTGGCCAGACCCAGTCACGTGGCCACATCTGCCTTCAGATTCAAGTGCATTCAGCCACTTGTCAGGAATGAGGAAGCTGGTGACGTCGGGTGCAGCACTCAGGACGCCCACCTTTGTCTCCGACTGGGCCAAGAGCTACTGAGGGCAGTGTCCCCCATGTCTGCAGCCCCATCGTGCCTGTTTGGGGCTCACTGCAGAGCAGGAGAAAGTATTGCCCCTTGCAGTCCAAATGGACAAGGGCTGTCCCTGCCCTGTGCCAGGGACTGTGGGCCCAGAAGTGATGACACAGCCCCGAGGTGGGGGAGTGAGACCTGCAGGAGTCACTGCCCAGTGCCCTGAGGGCAAAACTTTGTCCCTGTCCTCCTGCCTGGGGCAGTGAGTGTGGGTGGTCATGCCCTGACTGCGGGTCAGGCTCCCTAGGGCTGGCCCCTCCCCCAGCCTCACTCACCCTCAGCTGCCCATGCTGTCACTCCAGGTGAGACTGAGCTATGTCCCTTGCCTGAGTCTTCCCTGCCCCCACTCTTGCCTCTGAGCCTTTGCACTGCTGTTCCCTCTGCCCATGCACAGCAGGGCTCGGGGAGGACTCAGGAGACAGGCCCCTTCAGTCTGAAAGCTGGCCTGGTGGGTGACTGGATGATGAGCAGTTTCTAACCTCTCTGTGCTTCAGTCTCCTCATTTGTAAACTGGGGGTAGTGGTAGTGTCTGCCTCACTCTCATGGGAGCTACTGTGAGAATTTAATACAAGTCAATGCTTAGAACACAGCCCAGCATGTGGCAGGTGACAGCAGCGAGTGACAGTCAGTCCCCACCCTCCACGTCTGCCTAACATCTCACCCTCAGGGCTCAGCATAGACACCCCTCCCTGGAAGGCATCTGGCATATTGCATCCCCAGTGCTAGGCACAGGGCCTGGCACACAGAGGCTCCAGCTGCCCCCAAAGGCCACCTGAGCCTAAAGTCCCCTTCCAGGGACATTTGCCTCCTGGCCAGCACCACAGGAAACCAAATGTCCGAGGTGAGTGGGCACCCAGCCCTGGTCCCTGCAGGGCCCTTTGGGGACGTCTGGAGTAGGCCAGGACTCTCCTGCACTTGGAGCTGCCCCTCCCATGTGTTGGGGGGGTGCAGCTCATCACACCCAGTTATGTCACACGTTTGGGCCATTTCTGCTTCCGTGGTTGGCACAGCATGAGTGTCTGGAACAGCTATTTTGGGCAACACTAGAAACATTTTGACATGGCCTAGGAAATAGACCCTTAGGTTTCCAGCAGTGCCAGGGAACTCAGTGGTGTTTGAGACAGACGCCCTGGCTGTGTCTCTTTGAAGTCTCAGCCGGTGCTAAGTGGGGAGGGGCGGGGACATGGGCATCACTGGGCATATGACTTGGCAATGAGACGTGGGGCTGGTGCATTTTGACTCCAGGCCGTGTCTAATTGGCCACCTCAGATCTGTGGCTTTGCAAATGTTAATAGGGTATGCTCAGCTATTTCAGGCACTTAACCCCTTTGGACCTCAGTTAAGAGCTTTGGAGCCTAAACATAGACTTAAATCTCTGCTCAGCCACCCATGAGCTGAAGGAATGTTTGCTGGTGCCTGCCCTGTTGTGCACCAGGTGCTGAGCTGGGCTTGGTGACAGAGGGGTGGGCAGGACAAGGCCCCTACCCTCAAGGAACTCACAGTCTGGTGTGGACCGGGGGTGACAGAGGAGAAACCAAACCCAGCCAGTCAGGAAAGGCTTTCTAGAATTCAGGGCCTCAGCATACTGCTGCACAGACTGTGCACTGCACAACTCACACATGGACATGCCGTGAAGGGCGCCCTCTAGAATGTGCAGGCAGCAGTCCTCCCAGAGCACATGCTAGAGTTGTGTTTTGAAGGATAAATAACTGGTGCAGAATTGTAATACCACTACCATCACCACCACTACCACCACCATCACCACCACCACCACCACCAGCATCACTACCACTACCACCACCACCACCACCATCACCACCACCACCATCACCACCATCACTACCACCACCATCACCATCACCATCACTACCACTACCACATCACCGCCACCACCGTCACCACCACCACCATCACCACCACCACCATCATCACCATCACCATCACCACCACCACCACCACCACCACTCACCACCACCACCACCACCACCATCACCACCACCACCACCACCACCATCACCCCACCACCACCACCACCACCACCACCACCACCACCACACCACCACACCACCACCACCACCAACCACCACCACCACCCCACCATCACCACCATCACCCCCACCACCACCACCACCACACCACCACCACTACCACCACCACCACCACCACCACCACCACCACTACCACCACCACCACCATCACCACCATCACCACCACTACCACCACCACCACCGTTACCACCACCGCCATCACTACCACCACCATCACCACCACCACCACCACCATCACCACCACCATCACCACCACCACCACCACCACCACCACCACCATCACTACCACCACCACCACCACCACCGTCACGACCACTACCACCATCACCACCACTTACTGAGGGCTTCTGCTGTGCCAGGCACTGCCTGCGCCATCTCATTTCATCCTGAGGCAGATTTCCCATTTCACCAACAAGGACTCTGGAGTCAGACAGGTTGAACAATTCATCTGAGGCTACACAGTAGGGAGCTGCAGAATTGGAACCTGGGCTAGTTGGGGCAGAGACTCCTGTGGAGCAGGTGAAATCTGATGTCTGACTTGAACCATGGGTATACCATGTGATGTATGTTGAATTGTGTGTGTGATATGCTGTGGTGTGGCATGTTGTGTGTGGCTTATGTGCTGTGATGTGTGATACGCTGTGGTATGGCGTGTTGTGTGTGCATGGTATATGGTATGATGTGTTGTGTGTGTAGGGGGTGTGTTGTGTGGTGTGGTGTGGGATATGCTATGGCATGATGTGTTGTGTGTCTATGATGTGGGGTGTGTTGTGTGGTATGGTGTGTGTACTGTGGCATGTGATATGCTGTGGGAAGTCGTGTTGTGTGTGTATGGTGTGTGTTGTGTGTGGTGTGTGGTGTGTGGTATGTTGTGGTGTGTGATTTGCTGTGGCATGGTGTGGCCTGTTGTGTATGTGTGGTGTGTGATATGCTGTGGTGTGGCGTGTGGTGTGTCTGTGGTGTGTGGTGTGGTGTGTGATATGCTGTCCTGTGTGATATGCTGTGGCATGGTGTGACCTGTTGTGTGTGTGTGGTGTGGTGTGTGGTATGCTGTGGTGTGTGATATGCTGTGGTGTGTGATGTGCTGTGGCATGATATGATCTCTTGTGTGCATGTGGTGTGTGGGATGTGGTGTGTTGTGTGTTATGCGGTGTGTGCTATGGCGTGGCATGGTGTGGCCTGTTGTGTGTATGTGCTGTGGTGTATGCTGTGGTGTGGCATGGTGTGTGTGTGTGCTGTGTGCTGTGGTGTGTGATATGCTGTTGTGTGGTGTGGCCTGTTTTGTGTGTATGTGTGGGATGTGTGTGTTTCTCTCACACGGTTGTTGGGTGCTGGGCAGTGGGTCCCCTCCCAGTGGCTCCGCCTGCTGTGCCCTCTGTGATTTTGTGTTGGCCTCCAGGGTGGGCCCAATCAGTGGCCAGGGATCTGGAGGCACCAGGAGCCTCTTGTTGGAGACCCTGTCTCTGGGAACAGAAGATGTTGCCCTGGCAGACCAGATGTCTGGCCTAGCCAATGGTGCTGCTGTGAGAGGGATTTCCAGGGCTTTCCCTGAGGACACTGGGCGGGATGGGGGGGTGTCATGAGAAGGTTCTGGAAGGAAGGAGTGCCGTCCTGATCACTCCACACACTTGCCGCAGGTTCACTGGAGCCCTGTTGGGGGTACAGCACCTGGGTGTGCCATGGGGTTTCTGTTGCCCTGTTTGCCTTCCTCCTACCCTTCACCACTTCCTGATGGTTTGGGGCACAGGCTTTTCCCAGGGCAGGTAGGGGGCAGCTCCAGGAGGCCAACTGAGGCTCCTGCCTCAGGCCCAGGTCTCTCCCTGATGCCAGGTGATCAGGGCAGCAGGGTTGGCGGGCAGCGTGGGCTGGGGCGCATGGCTGCGGACACCCAGAGTCAGTGCTGGGAGGGACTTTGTGCCAAGTGGCCTCTGGAACCTGGCTTTGGTTTCTCTCTCCAATTTCGGGAGCACTTTTTTTCTATTTTAATTCTCTCATCTTTCATTGTGCTTTCTCTCTGGGTAATCCGAACCTTGCTGGCAGCTAAATACGATTTGTACATTACAATGAAATGCAGCAAATACAATTGAACATATCCCTTCATTTCTGAGCAGTGGATTAATCTCTCTGCTGTATCCCTATTTTCTCTTCACTTCTTCCTCTTTTTGTCTGAGGTTTTCCTCCCCTCCCCAGAACCTCTGGGATTGAATGGTTCCCTGGCCCCTGCTCACCAGAGATACACACAGGGTCCTAACAGTATAGCCCGTGTCCCTGCGATGGACAGATTTCCCCACCCCACCCTCCATTCTTCCCCAACACCAGAGTGGAGGAGGGGGAAGGAGGCGCCAGCAGTTACTGTGCGTGGCGGGTATGCTGGGCTTGTCATGTAGGGTCTGATTCCCTCCCCTCCCTCTCCATTTCCTCCCCAAGCCCATCCCAGGAGTTAGGCCACCTTTTCTCCCATTTCACAGATGAAACCTGAGGCTCAGAGAGGTTGAATGAGGCAGTAAGTAGCAGAGTTGGGATTTGAACCCAGGCCTGCCTGGCTCTTTCCCAAAAGTACTTCCGACTCCAAAAAAGTACAATCTGCTCAGAATTGAGTGCTTGCCTTGAGCCAAGTGCCGAGCTTCATTCTTCCCATCCTGTATCTCATTGAACCCTGATGAGCATCTCTAGGGCAGAGGCTGTCACCGCCACTTTTCAGATGGCAAAGTTGAAGCTCAGTGAGGTTAAGTTACTCGTCTGTGAACTGTGAACCTGGGATTCAGTCCTGGGCCCATTGCCTGCAATCTGTGCCCCAAACATTTGCACTGTGATGTCCCTTCTCCAAGGCCTAACTCATTCCTGTCCAGAAGGTCTTCATGTGGTCTAACCCAGTTCCTTCACTCTGGCCTTCAGACTGGATGTATTAGTGTAAGAAACAGGTTATAAACTTTCAGAGGACATGAGAGTTTTATTTTATTCATCTCAGTAGGTTCCATACAAATTAATCACTGTATGAATGAGTAAATGAATACACAGTCTCTCTGCATGTTGTTCAGCAGGTGTCCAGGCTGGTCGTTGGTGGACAAGCAGGTAGGAGGTGGGCAGGGGGTAGGAGGTGGGCAGGGGATAGGAGGTGGGAAGGGGAATAGGATGTGGGCATGGGGGGTGGAGGTGGGTGGGGGTTAGGAGGTAGGTAGACAGGTTGGACATTGCAGCTGCTGGGGGATTGACAAGAGAGAACACTTAGATCTTTTGGAGGGCAAGGAGTTAGCTGTTCAAGTACAAAAGTCTTAATTGGGGAGCATTAAATTGATCTTGGTGCAGCAAATACAAATCTACATATCTGGCTCGTAAGTCACCCGCTGAAAGGGCCTGGAGATGCCATGGTGGAGAGGCTGGTGCAAGACCTGTGGCCTCACTTGACACACCCCCTGCCAGGGTGATGCTGAAAGTGTATATGTCATAGGGGATGTTGGTCCAGGCAGCCAGGATTAGAGTGAGGAATGAATGTCTGCCTCGAAATCCATCCTTTGGTGCAGAGATAGGCGTGTGTGTGTGTGTGGGGTGGGGAATGGGCTGCTGGCCCTGGGCAGCTCTGCCCAGGAAGAGATGTCAGCCTAGAGCCAGTTCTGTCCAGCACTTTCCATTCAGCTTCCCCCACCAACTCAAAGGATGGGGGCAATGGAGGGAGGGCCTGGGCAGCGGCCACGTTCACCCCAGCCCCTGTCTGCCTGTTGACTCCCCGACACCAGGACTTTTCCCAGACACCACAAATGTGGGACGCCAGTGGAATGAGAATGACTTTTCAGTTTTGCCAAAAACCTAACTTTGGATGAAACACAATGATGTCAAGTGGCTAACAGAGTTCTCATGGCTGGATGTGTTTTGTTTTATTCCTTGATCTTGTCTGCTTACAAAATGGATTCTGCCAAACCCCATGAAGCCAGCTGTCAAAGTGAAGCATTTTGGGGGAGCAGATCTCTCACTCTGATGGCAAAATTCATTTGAAATGATTCTTTAATCCAGTCTCCCTGTGAGACCTGGAGCTGAAATTTTAAAGCCTTTTCACCCTGAAAGGTCTTTTCCCGCTTCTCCTGACTGCCCCCCTCTCCTGGTGCCCTGTCCTCCATCTCTTAAATAACACAGCAAAGAATTTCAGCTGGTATAATGATGATCATTTGGTTTCTCATGACAACTTTTTAGGGAGGATATGATAGCGCACAAAACCTTGTCTTTTAATGTCTGTTTGAGGAAGGGAAAGAGGTGCTCATTGTCAATGCCAGCAAGAATAGAAGAGGGGGCACGAAGGGGTAGCTGGGATTTTACAGGCCTGAGGTTTGTGTGAGCAGGAGGGATGTCTAGGAGAATGACAGCACCGTCATCCTTGCTGAGGGTCTGGGGCCTGCATTTGGGCTCAGCACTTTACAGTTTACAAAGCACTTTCACTTTCCTTATGCTCGTCCATCACTTTATTCAATAGTGTATTTGTTCATCATTTATTCATGCTACCCAACAAGTGGAATTGGGTTGACTATGCACCAAGCCCTGTCTTAGCTCCTGAGGCAGAGCAGGTACAGTGATTAGCAAGATACAACTTCTGCTCTCTAAATGTTCAAGGATTGGTGAGGGAGACCCACTGGTAGAAAAATATAATAGCTGTGTGCTTTACACAGATTGCTGTGCTGCCTTCAGTTTAGATATTTTGAGCAGCAAGTAATTAAAAAAAAAAAAACCTCAACAGTGGCTCAAACAATTGGAACATGAAATGTTCTCCTGTACCCGGATGTTTGGAGGGAGGTGGTTCCAGCTTAATCAGATGCTCAGGGATGTCAAAGACCCAGACACTCTCTCTTCCATCTTTACCATCCTTGGCTATGTTGACTTTTTGTCCTTAGCTTGTTGCCTCTTGGTTGCAAGATGGCTGCTACAGCTCCAAACATCATGTCTCACACTATAGTCTTCAAGTCAAAAAGATTGCAGGGTGAGGCAGAAAAAATATTTCCCAGAAGTACTCCCTCTGCCAACAGATTTCCCCTCATACCTCAATGGTGAGATCTGGGTCATGTGCTCACCCCTAAAACAATCTCTGGAGAAGGGGAATGGGGTGCCTGGCTCAGCTTCACCCCAGGGCTGGTGGGCCCCCAGGCCTGAGACTGTAGTTGCAGAACAAACCGAGGGTTCTGTGAATGAAGGAGGGAGGGATGGGGTCACTAGGGGCAACCCCACTTGTCCCCTACCTACTTGTCAGGGTTTGCTGATGAGTGTTCCTGGTAGTGTGGAGTCTGGAGTGGGGGCCAAGCCTGGCCCTGGGGACAGAAAACCCTGCTCTGAGCCTCCACCCCCGTGGGCTCTGTGATCTGGGAAGTACTCGACCTCTTCTCTTGTGGAGAGGGGACCATGAGAGCCCTGCTACATAGGGAGGTCGTGCAAGGTCATGCAGGTGACATGGATCATGTATTCAGGTGCCTGGCTCATAGGGGTGTTAACACCTGTCGGCTATTGCAGGGATGAGGCCCATCTGTAAAGAGGGCCCAAGGCACCCTCTCTATAGCAGCCCTTGGGATGACAACAGCAGGAATATCAGTCCCTAGGTTCATGTACTTCCTACGCATGCTGCGCACCCTGTACTTGCGCTTGCTCGCTTAATCCTCACAGCCACCCCAAGGAGGGAGCTGTTTTCATCCCCATTTTCCATCAGAGGAAAGAGAGGCTCAGGGAGGTGAACCCAGGCGGAATGGGGGCAGGTGGGGCTCCAGGGTGCTCAGGTTCCAGCCACTGTGCTCTGACCCACTGCAGGGCCCTGGGTGGAGCTGGCACAGGTAAGTGCCCAGGTGACCCCCTTCCTAACCTGCTGATATCACCTGGGTCCAGGTCATTGGCTGGGCTGATCACTCTCCCAACCCTTTTGGAGCTCCAGGACCCCAGGCCTGCCTGTGGCATGGAGAGATTTCCCTACCATCCTGGCTACCCTCCTCCAAGTTAATGAATAAACATATTCTGTGTGATCAATAGTGTCACTGTGTCTTGGTCAAGAATTGGCAAGTGTCATGCTTTAGGGAAATATACATTGTATACATTTAACATATAACATAAGCATATGTCAGTGATGGATAATACATTTCATATTTTTACATTTATCAAAATATGCAAAACCCATTTCCAAAATTGTATACCTGCAGACACATGGTTTAATAACTACTGGAGACTCCTCACCAGCACCATAATGTGAGCTTGGGCACTAAGTGGGACACACGACCTGCAACCCAGACCTGCTAAGGAGGACTTGACTGTTGGTGTTGTTGGACCCATGAAGACCTGACTGACCCATCACAGTCCTTCCCAGTCTTTCTGACCCTCCTGACTTCTCAGAGGGATGGCCTAGTTATCTGACCTTGTGGAGGGACTTGGGAGAGACCCTGAAGACCATGGGGAGTGAAATCTCTATTTTACAGCTGGAGAAACTGAGGTCCATTCACTCACTCGGTCAGTCACCCAATAATTGCTGAGTGCCTACTCTGTTCTAGGCACTGGGGATGCATCCATGAACAAAAGCAAGTTCTTGCCCTCATGAGGCTGGCACACTGGGAGGAAAGACAGACAAACTGATAGATGCTGAATGATGATGAACACCCAAGGAAACCCAATATGGGCAGGAGTTAGTGATGGATCAGGGGAGGATGATGAGCATGTGAGGAAACCCAGCACAAGCAGGAGGAGAGAGTGACAGATGGGGGTGTTACCAAGCAATGGGCTCGCTGCTTGATGAGCACAGAAGCCAATACTATGGCACTGGCTTTTTAGAAAAGAAAAAAACTTTGTTGTGGGTCAACTGGCAAGGAGACAGGAGGCAATGCTCAAGTCTGTCTCCCTGATCTGGGGGTGGGACAAGCTTTTATGGCATTTCTAACTAGCCCCAGGTGAGGCCAATGCAGCCAATCTGCCAGGCTGGTGGTGTTAACAATCAGATTAAAGCTTTTTTTTTTTTCCCATTACACATGCCCAGACAATTTTTGGCTCTTCATCACCTATAACAAGACAATGGTTAATGGGTTTCAGCTGGTCCTGCTGTTCCAAGTCTCCCCTCCCTTTTAATTGTACATTCCTCACTCTTGGGAGAAATGGGTGATGACCATTCTAGCTACTTCCTGCTTTCAAGGAGCACAGGTGTGGGTTTGAGGAATGAGCAGGGGGTATCGAAATATGAGATAGCTCTGCAACATCTGTACCTTGACAAGAATGAAAAGAAATCTCAGCACACATAGCACTATAATTCCTAACATAAGCAGACTCTCAAAAATAGATCTTATTCCTGATGGCATTAATGCAGGCCTGGTCTGGTATCTTGGGTAAGCTGTCTCCTTCAGTTACCATCTGCTTCTGGCCTCCCCATCTGATCAGGTGGAGTCTGGTTTTAGAAACGGGAATGACTTTTCATTATCTAGAGATCCAGGAACTCTTTAAGTCCATTTTTTTTTTTCTGAAAAGTAACTTTAGGAGTTACTTTGTTAGGAATTCACAAGCATATTCCTTTATGGAGAAATCATCTGTAGGCCATGTCATCTGCAGGCCATAGCCATATGGTGTTTGGATGAATCAGCCATCCTGCTTCCTGTTTCCTGTTGTCTGTGATAAGTGTAGCCTGTGTGGGGATTATGAAGGGGGTGAGGAGAGTCTTGACTATTAACAGGTACTATCTTTACTTGTGAATGGTGAACCCAGGGCTTAACTACTTTATGGATGGATGGGTCACCAGAAGAACTTCACTGAGTCAATTTCATTTGGGCTGTAATTGGTACTCAGTCTCCTGGGCTTAGACAATGTAAATAAACATTTGTAGGAAACATTAAATAGTTAGAAGCATACTTATGTATAACAGACAAAGTTGCACCCAGAGACTGTATATATTTTGTATTTTCTAATATGACTGTTTTTGGAATGATAATAAAATTCGGTCTTGCGGAAGGGCTCAATTGGGGCTTGCTTCTGGGGGCTAATCTTACTCTAAGCAGGGCAACAGGCAAGACTTTATCCCAGGTTAAATTGGTTTCACGATTTCCTTTCTTCCTCCTGAAGTTAGAAAGCCTCTCCCTTCCAGGTGACTTCATGTGCATGCACTATCACAAAAGCGTATGTGGAGTCAGTGTAAACGGTTACCTTTTACTTTGTCCCAAGGTTGCAAGGTATGTGCAGAGGTAGCTGGTGGGAGAGTCTCAGTTTCTAAGACTTCCTGGAGAGTCACTATTACATATTCAGCTTTTTAGAGTCTTCAGTTCAAGAAGTTGCTCCCAGCTGTAAACATCTCCAGGTTTGAATCTTCCAAAGGCTGATAAGTCAAATCAGGTCTGCTAGAATAAGCTTCAATTATTTGTATACAATCATGAACAGTTTCTTCTATAGTACTTGCAAGCATGGTGGCTAGGTGTAGTGTGAACACTACCTTAAATTTTGTATTTGAGTTGTCTAGTAGACTAGCCTGGTATTCCCTACTCTTACATACGTAAGCTAATACCCTGCTTTTTGTTCAAAGAGGGGCAGTACATAGCGCAGGGTGTGCTCTGTGGTAGTCTGGCCCAAAGTAGATTTTTCAGCTTCTTGTAAAAGACACAGGTTACAGCAACTGCTCGAAGACAAACTGGCCACCCTTGGGTTAGTATGTTGTTTAGAAAAGTTTACATCAGTACTCTTGGTGTTATCTAAATTTTGTGTCAGTGCTCAAAGACTTATACCTTGCTGTTCATGCACTGAAAGATCAGATGGCTTTCTTATATTTGGGAGATGAAGGGACAGAGTTGTTAGGAGACTTTTCTTTATGTTTCAGAATGTCCTATGACATTCTGTAGTCCAATTTAATGGCTCATTATAATTTTCTTTGGGGGCTTCATATAAGGGCTTTGGACTTCATATAAGTCAAAAGTAAGGAATCCAGATACAACAGAACTTGGTAATTCTCAAGAACCCTCATAATTGTTTTCTGGTACTGGGTATAGCCACTCTAGCTAGGGCCTCCCTCCAATCTGGTAACAAAGTTCTTTGCCCTTTAGATAGCTAAAACCCCAAATACTTTACTGTTGATTGTGTAATTTGTGCCTTTTTCTTGGGAACTTTGTATTCCTGGTCTGCCAGAAAATTTAGGGTCAGAGGTGTGTTTTGATCTGAGATTTCTTTAGTTTTATTGGAAATCAAGATATCGTCTATATATTGGAGAAATATTCTCTCAAGTCCTCAGCTAAAGCTTTCCCAAAGATGGTGGGGGCATTTTTGAAACCTTGTAGAAGTAACATCCAATATTGTTGTTTTACATTAATTTCTGAATCATCCCATTCAAAGGCAAACAGTTCTTGGGAGTCAGAACTCAGGGATGCATTTGATCAGTTGAAGGAAGGACTTATAGGAGGTTTTGCCACATACACCAGAAATAGCCATAGTCTTTGGGGAGAAGGGTCCCTGTCTGATGTTTAGGACAGAATATGTAGCCCCAGTGTCAATTAAAAAATGTATGAGTCTTTCCTTCAGTGATTGTTACCCGAGTCCCTTGTGGGAAGTGTTAATAGAGATAACAGCGTTTATAGGAGTCCCTGGGTCCCATCATCTTTGGTTACTATCAGCAAGCTATGGCATCTAGTAGATTAATTTGTGGGAAGTTCTTTCCTCTTCCATCAGGGGAAGTTAGGGCATTCCCACTTGCAATATTCTTGCTTACAATATGTACACTGTTGTGACCCTAATGATGGGTGGCTCTTCTGGCCAAGTGGTGGGGTCTGGTGGGGTGGGTCTTAACTGTGGTTGTGTTTCCCCCAGCAAGCACCTTACCGGGTCTTGATTTGTTGCAGTTGAAAGCTACAGCAAACAGTGCAACTTGTTTTGTGCCACATTGTTTCTGCTTTTCCTGGACTTGGTCATGGCTATTAGATACTTTAGACACAGGCTTGTCCAACTCACCTGATTTTGTTCTGTTCTACCTTGTTTTATTTTAGGCTTTTAGCAGCCTGAAGCCATGGTTTTTAGTTTCTGTCTCTAGTGATAAATGGAAAAGAGAGGTGAGGAAGGGATTTTACTGACCCACCCAGAAACAGAAAGAAAGAACAAACCCGTGACTGTATTCTCTCTCGGATACATACCCCTGTGAGGCAATGGACAGTGGCATCCCTAATTCCCCCTCTACTCTTTGTCAGGAGCATGCAGACTGATAAAAGTAATATTAACCAGTCTCATGTTTTCCAGGTGTTCTGGTTTGATGTCAGCATGCTGTCTGTAGGCTTCAAAAACCCACTCAAGAAAGGCAGAGGGATTTTCCTTTGTTCCCTGTTGTACCTCCTGGACCTTATTTAGGCTCTTCAGTTTTTGGACCTTCTTCTGCATTCCAATAATTAAACATTCTTTATAATGGTTTAACTTTGCCTGGTCTCTGGGGTCACTGGGATTATAGCCTGGCTTGGACCCAGGTTTGGCCTGCATTGCTGGGGCTCTGATTGGATTGTTAGGTTATAATTAATGAAGCTTCTTGACATCCTGACTATCCTTTTCCAGTATCATCCTATGTTCCTCCAGAGTAAGGAGGGTGTTTGTAAACACCTGAATGCCAGCCTCAGTGGAGTTAAAAGTAGCAAGGGTGAATGTAAATAAACTTTTCATCTTTTGGGGATCATCTCATTAGGCAGGCATATTATTCTTCCAATTGTATAAATCTGAAGTTGAAAAAGGGGAATGCTCATATATAAGAATCCCCTTGTTCATTGAGGCCCACAGGGACTTGTCTTGGTGGGAATTGTCCTGCTAAGGGGGAACTTAGGGGGAGCATTCCCTATGCCAAATTGGGTACCCTGATGGGTATGTGGAAGGGAGACCACTCCTACCTGATTGGTAGGTAAAGGGAGGCACAAAGCTGAGCCTCCAGCTTTGGGGAGGGGATCTTATGCTCTTCCTGATCACCTTCATTGGCACCTGGCATATAGTAGAGGCATTGCAGGAGATTGCAGATAAGGAAGAACAAAGTCATGCAAATATAACCCAAATGTTTCCTGCACAATTCCAACATATGAAATAAGCCTACTATGTCTCTCCTGGACTTCCAGGGGCTGTAATATACACACAGTTAGTTTGAGGTTAGAAAGATTGAATTTAGAATTTACAAATGTCAAAGTTTAAAACTCTTGCTCAAAATAGGATCACAGATTTTGTCAAAGATTTCAAAAAGACTCTTTGATAGAGAAGTAGACTCACGTGGCCAAAGAATCAGAAGACCTAATAAGGGCATGAAGTATCAAAAGTACTACATGAGCAACAGTTTTATGAACTTAAACAAATAGCAGAGATAGCATAAACCTGTCTGACCAGAAGACCCAGGCAAAAATGTCTGAATTTAACACATTTCTATTTTGTCAAGAATTTTAAATCTTTATTTATGTAAAATCATATGAATTTGAGAAGCATTTGTACTTATTTATGAATACTCCTTTATTTGTAAGCCAGTTTGGTCCCATAGACAATATAGAGACATATTTAGACAGACACAAAGACCCTACAGCCTTGATTTTAAAATTCTAGCCATAAAACTGGCAAAACTTAACATTCTGAAAGGACAGCTGGATTCAAATTATGCCTTTGGAAGTGGAACGAGTCAAACTCCACTTGTCCCACATGGCACAGCCCTCACTGAGCCCCAGAGGAAACAGAGTAGCAATCCACATCATAAACTGGAGTAAAAGAGAGAGTTTAAACACCTTAAAGGAGGAGCTTGCATGTGCTAGAGGAAGACCAAAGACCAAAAAATAGATGCCAAAGTAACAAAATCATAGGAACTCACCACAGGATTTTTTACAAGGAGACCAACTTCATTTATATAGGTAGCTTTTTATTTAGTCTGTTTCTTCAACAGAACTAATGAGCTCATGGCAGAGCTACCCAGGACAGCTCCCATCAGGGAACAGGGTCTACAAAGCACTTGCAGCATTTAGGCCCTAACAATTTAAATATACGGAAGCAGCTCCCTGCAGCAACAACCATTTCAGCCACCTCCAAAGCTGCACAGTCTTATGCCAAAAATACAACTAAACCAAATTGA
This sequence comes from Trachypithecus francoisi, assembly GCF_009764315.1. NCBI lineage: Eukaryota > Metazoa > Chordata > Mammalia > Primates > Cercopithecidae > Trachypithecus > Trachypithecus francoisi. The sequence goes on along the minus strand of NW_022681457.1, from coordinate 95,178,070 downwards.
GTGCCTCAGTGGGTAGAGCTTTTAGAATTGCCCTTATTCTTTGGATCTCTAACTCAAAGCCAGGACTTTAACCTGACCAAGATTCCTGGGGTGGGACTCTAACCCACAATCTGACAAGGGTGGGACACTAATCCACAATCCTAGACCAAAAGGGTGGGACTATAACGCACAATCTTTATGAGAACAAATCAATTTAAAATATAAGCTCATATTAACAAGGCTACTTACCCAAAAGATGTCTGATCCAGAAGCTCTTTCTTTTCTCAAAAGAGAAAGTAGCACCAAGGACCTTGGAGTGCTATGACAGAGAAGCAAGGACCTCACAGCCAAGCCTCTAGACAAGTGCCTAAGTAGCTACTGAGGGTTGGTGAAGAGGGCCTGCACCCCATTGAGATGATACAGTGCTTTGGGTAGGTTTTGTCCCATCTGGGTCACCAATATTGTTACTGAGCAATTGGCTCACTACATGACACACACAGAAGCCAATACTATGGCACCAGCTTTTGAGAAAAGAAAAAAATATTGCATGTCAACTGGCAAGGAGATAGGCAGTGACACTCAAACCTGTCTCCCTGGTCTGGTTTGATGGCATCAGGTTTGATGGCATTTTTAACTAGTCCCAGGTGATGCCAGGCTGGTGGTGGTAACAATTAGGGTAAAGCTTTTTCCCATTATGCATGTCCAGGCAATTTTGGCTCAGTGTCACCTGTAACAACTTAAACAATTGTTAATCACTTTGAGCTGGTTCTGCAGTTATAGGGGGTGGCAATGAACATGTGAGGAAACCCAGCGTGGGCTGGAGGAGAGAATGATGGATGGGGATTAGCTCATGAATGGGACCAGAGAAAACTTGGCTGAGCAGGTGATGTTGAGCAGGACTGAAGGAAGTGAGAGTGGGGCCTCGCTGGCACCTGGGGACAATATGTGCAAAGGCTTGGCAGGGGAACTGATCTGCCCGGAGAGGATGTCCTTCCAACCACTTACATCTATGCCTCTTGGTCACATGTGGGCCTCATGCTGAGGGCCAGGGAAGCAAAGAGAAGCAAGAAGGGAGGGTCCCTGTTTTCTCAGCTTCATCAGGCAGACAGAGTTAGATACATGATAATGTTGCACAGTGGTCTGGGTGCCGACGGGGCTGTCGCAGTAACAGAGAGATCTGGAGGCAGTGTGGGTGGAGCCAGATAGGCCTGGTTCACTCCTTGCTCTGATGCTTCCTTCTTCAGCTCCCGGAGCCTCTGTACCAGACCCCTGGTCTGGATGATCTTGGAGGCATCTTTCCAGGCCAGGTGAGATGGATAGTTAGCTGGATGGAAGGGCAGAAGGACAGGCAGGCCTGGATCCTGGTCTTTTCTCAAGCCCTTCAGTCCTCCTGGCCTCACTCTGCCTGGGTTTCTCTGAGTGCAAGACGTTCATAGCCTATTTTCAAGATTCTGTGATGCAAATGTTCTAAGTGTCTAACATTGTCCCATTCTAACATCCAATTGTATTCTTGTTTTGTGAAACTCACTTTGATTTTGGCTATTTTTAGCATCTTTATATCCTCTATTTTGAATCTTTGAAGATTATAACATTTTGTTATTCAAATTTGTTTCAACATCCTCTGAGTCCCCCTTGGTGAATGCAGCCTTCTGTGACCCTGTGGACTGCATACTCTCTCCCACTGCTGGTGCAGACTTTGAGTCCCCCCAACCTCAGTCTCCCCAAGGCTTCCAGGTACTTCCCCAATACTTTCCTTTAAGTCGTGTCCAGTAAACCATCCACGATCCACTCTGGGGCCCACTTCACACTTTCTGAGTTTGTTGCTGTCACACAATATTCTTAGTCATGACCATGGTAAATTCGAATGACTATGCTGGGTCATCAACTTTTGCTGGATTTAGTACTGACAGTGAGTCAGAGCCTTGCCCAATGAGTAGGGCATCGGTCACCCTGGCTGTGCCTGACAGGTGTCCACTTGGTGGACAGCACTGGCCACAGTTATGCAGTGACTCATCTCAGGCTCCTGTAACCACCCAAGGGATTTACCTTGCCCACTGCGTAGACAGAGCTGATTCATCAAGGCAGGGGAATTGCAATAGAGAAAGAGTAATTCACCCAGAGCCAGCTGTGCAGGAGACCGGAGTTTTGTTATTACTCAAATCAGTCTCCCCTGAGCATTTGGAGTTTTTAAGGATAAGTTCGTGGGTGGGAGGAAGCCTTGGTCAGGGATGAAGTCATAGGGAGTGAAAGCTGTCCTTCTGCACTGAGTCAGTTCCTGGGTGGAGGCCATAAGATCAGATGAGTCAGTTTATTGATCTGGGTGGTGCCAGCTGATCCGTCAAGTGCAGGGTCTGCAAAATATCTTAAGCACTGATCTTAGGAGCAGTTTAGGGAGGGTCAGAATCTTGCAGCTTCCAGCTGCATGACTCCTAAAGCATAATTTCTAATCTGTGGCTAAGGTTAGTCCTACACAGGCAATCTAGTCCCCAGGCAAGAAGGAGGTCTGCCATGGGAAAGAGCTGTTATTGTCTTTGTTTTAAACTATCAACTATAAACTAAGTTTCTCCTGAAGTTAGTTCTGCCTACGCCTGGGAATGAACAAGGGCGACTTGGAGGTTAGAAGCAAGATGGAGTCGATTAAGTGAGATCTCGTTCACTGTCTCAGTCTTAATTTTGCAAAGGCAGTTTCACTCCCACGGGCAGAGGATGCAGCCTCTCTCAAGCAGTGCTGGCCTGTGCCACCTGGGCCCTGCAGGGAGCCCACCCAGGCTGTTTGGGTTCCTAGTTTTCCCTCCATTTCCTACTCAGAGCTTTCATGTTCTCTCTCTCCTCTGCTCTCAGGACAGCATCAGACCTTTCATCTCTGCAGGCCTCTCCTCAAGATTTTAGATTCTGATTCCAAACCCCAGTGGAGGAGGCCCAGTCTTTGTAAATGATCCCTGAACCCCAGGCATAGTGTGACCTGATGGTTAGATCACAGGCTTTGGCCAACCCTGGTCTCTTCCACTTCCCTGCTGAGACTTCGGAAACGTTACTTAACCTCTCTGAGCTCAGTCTCCTCAGTGTGAGTTGAAGATAATCATAGCATCTACCTTGTGGGGTGGATTAAGTGTAGCAACACAGGTAACAAGTTCAGCGAGGATTCTGTTATTGTTGCTATCCTGTTGTGTCACAGTTGGTGATTTATCTGCCCCAAAAGCATTCAGGCGGCCCCTCTAGGCTTCTCGCCATTGGAGCAGTGGGAAGAAAATGGGCCCCGGAGCCCACAGACTCAGGTTCAGGTTCAACCTCCAGCACTCACTCAATGTGTGTCTTGGGCATGTGGCTTAACCTTTGTGAGCCCCATCGGTTTTTCCTTCTGTAAATTGGCATGATAATATTGAGCACACAGGGTTATTGTGAGGACCTCATGAAGGTACATCAGCTGGAGGCAGATTCCTGGGCTCAAATGACACTTTCGAGGCCTACTTGGGGCTGGGACTCTGAACAAAACACAGGGCTCTCTGTTCCTTGCATCCTCATCTGTAACATGGAGAATGGGAGTCTCTGCTTCATAGGATGCTGTGGGGACTCCAGGACCTAAGAGAGCCCTCAATGCATGCTCACTGGCATTGTAACTTTCATCATCATCATTATAGTTATTATTACTCTGTTTGCAGGCAAGCACCCCATCTTGTCTTCATGCATCAAGCCTCTGGCACAGGGTCTGGGCATAGTAAAGACTTGACACTCGCCAGTGCAGGAAGAGCAGGGACCTGGGAGCAGACTGCCTGGGTTCAAGGTCCAGCTCCACCACTTCTGAGCTGTGTGGCCATGGACAAGTTTCTAAACCTTTCTGAACTTCAGCATCTTCATCTGTAAAATAGGCAAGAGAGGTGGATAACAACAGGACCTCCTTCATGGAGCTGTTGAAATAACGAAGTGAATGAATGCATGAAAGTACTTACACAGGGCCTGGCACACAGTAAGTGCCAAGCCAGTGCTAGCCTTGCTTCTTCCTGGCCCCAAAGGAATGTTAGCATGAGGGGCTTCGAAAGATCTCCTTTTCTGCCACTGCTGTGCTTGGAGATGAAGAAACTGAGGCCAAAAGACGTTAAATTAAGCATTTGGCAATAAGACAGTATATGACTGTGCTAAATTATGCAGGGCAGACCATTAGAGAACAAAATGATCTATAATAAAGGGCTAATTGGGCAGGACAGATGCTAAGTGGACCAGGAGACTGAGATGAAGGAGAGAAAAATGCAGCCTGGGATGAGGACAGTCTCGGTCAGGGCCCAGGTGTTCTTGTTAATGACATCCTCTTAACATAGCCATGCATCCTTACTGTGAAGCATTTGGTAAGTGCAGGCATTTATATAAGAGAGTATATAACTCATCTTGTGTCTTACCTTTCAAAGACAGGAATTTTTCCTGATTAATATCTTTCTTCATTTATTTTTCTCTTCATATACAAGTATATATTTTCATAATTGCTTTCCCATTGGCATGGCTGTCAGGATAGACTAGGATATGATAAAAACAAAACAAAACAAAACAAAACAAGCAACTCCCCAAAATAACAAAGATTGTGTTTTGCTCTTGCTACATGTCCTCAGTGCAGGGAGGACCTGGTCATCACAGACAGCAGGGACTGTCACTGATGGAGGCTCCACTGTTTGAGGATGTCAACATCTCCACATGTGCTTCTAGAGTCACCGTGACAGGGAAGGAGGACATGGGGAGCTGAGCGCTGACTCAAATGCTCTCACCTGGAAGGGACACTCACTGCCTCTATTCATACTTCATTGTCCAGTGCAAGTCTTATGGCCACCCTGACGTGAAGGCCGCGGGAGATGCCATTCTCCTCAGGGTCCAGATAAAGAAGTGGACATTGGTGGGCCCAGCCGTGTCCTCCCATGTGCAGATACAGATCTGAGGCTTTCCTACCGGACACTCCAGGCTGATCAGTTTCCCATTGCATTATATATTCTTGGAAATTGCCCATGTAATTAGTAGTCTATAATTTATTTAACAATTTCCTATTTATGTAATTTGGGTGGTTATATTTTTTACTGTCATAACACTGCAATAAATATTTTCATTCTTTAGTCTTCTAAATTTCTATTTTGTTAGAATAGCCTCCTATAGGAGATGTTGGTAAAATAGTATGAATTTATAGAAACTACCCATGGCTAAGACTTAGGGAGTGAATAGTCTTCCTGGTTAATGGGAGGTTGTGAATGATCAGAGCACTTGCTCTCCTTACCAGCACAGTCACTGGCTAGCAGGAAGGTCTCCCATAGCAGCTCTGCTGGCCAAGTGGGGAGCGCCTGGCCTCTGGGCTCAGGACCTTCACCGTCCGTGCACTGGCTGTAACTTGGCTGGGCCAGTTGCCTCTGAAGCCTGAGTCCACCCCTGGAGGACAGGGGCCATGATGCTCTCTGTCCAATTCACTCTTCAGGAAACAGGAACTGCGAGGGGCTTGGTAAAGTGCAGGCCTTGTCGGGGTTCCAGTTGCTAGAATCATCCTTATCCAGGTGGGAGGCAGTGGGTAGTGTCACATGGCCAAGCAGAGGCAGGACCAGTGGAGCCTCCCTGTCTTGCCCAGGCTGTCCTTCCTCATTTGGCTGCGTGCACCTTGTGGCATCTCAGAGACATGCAGAGGGAGTTGGGCACCTCTCAAGGGTGGAAGAAGGGGTGGCACCAAATTCCCAGACTCCCATCAAATCAGGATGAAAGTTGTGAAAGTTATCTGTGCAAAAATCCTAGGCTGAAAATAAAAGCAAGCAAAGCCATCTGTCTCCTGTCCTGAGAGAGTTTGTGTGGGAACAGCCAGTGTCTAGGGAGCAAGAGAGGCCGAGCAGGGAAATGGGCAGTGAAGAGTCAGTGTGGGCAAAGTCACTGACCTTGGTCTCCCACCCAGGGCATTTGGGGCAAGTTTGGCCCCACCTCCTGCATGGCCAAGACCTACATCTCTGGATGGAAGTTCCACATTCCACAGCTGAATGGAGAGCTCTGATCCTGTCTGGTTTCACACTAAATGATCTCTGAGTTTTCTACTGGTGTCAGCCCCATTTTCCTGGGCAGGGGTTTTGGGGCTGAAGGCCTCAGAGCTGGATGGAGAAAAGGGAAAAGAATGCTATCACAGGAGATGATGGGGCTGGTCTATTAGTAAGTGGATGGAACAAAGTCCTAGTGAAGAATTTGCTTAAATGACTTGTTCACATCATCTCCCTGTAATCGCTCTCATGCTCCATGGACACTTTTCTTATCTCCATCCACCCCCGCACCCCCACAATGCTTTGGTCTTTTTTACCATCTTTTTGCTTAACAACAAGACAACACTGTTTGCCACATCATCTTCATACAGATCCTCCTGGAGAAACGCAACGGAGCTGACTCTGTGGAACCAATGAAACCATTTTGTAAATTACTGGAAGTGATGAGGAACCAATAAAACCATTTTGTAAATTACTGAAAGTGAGGAGAAATTAGAGCAGCATTTATGTCTATTGCAACTGGAGATGGAGAGAAATGTGGTCTGGGCGGGGTTGAGGCTGTGGGTGGAGAGTCCTCCTTAGTCATAGTAGTGGAGGCAGCATGGACAGCGGAGAGAGTCCCGCACCGGGGGCCCAGGGCCTGGAGTCAGAGTTCTGGCGGGTACTGAGTTTTGAAGAACCCCTGGACCTCCATCTAGAACCCTCTGAATGCGCACATAGGTGTGCAGATATATGCAGTGCATACACAGACACATGCAGCCACACACAGATTTACACAGACACACAAAACACACACAGATCCACATAAACATCCCCATGCACATGCAGACAAAATGACAAACACTCCATGCACACACATGCACACAGGAATGCATGTGCATGAATTCACATTACAGGCAGACATATGTCCACTTGGCCAAGGTCAGAGGCAGAGGTAGCTTTCAAAGCCTGAACTGCAGGAGAGGTGAGCCTGTCAGGCAGAGGGGAGTAGGGGACTGTGAGTGTCAGCACCCTTCCTCCCACCCATAGCATGGGTACCTGGCCAGTGCTGCCATTCTCACCCTCTCAGGAGTCAGGAATGCATTCTGCTCTCTCAGCCCTGAGGAGTCCCCTGCCCTGAGCCCCCACTCCTGCCCTTCCCATGACCGCCCTGAGCTAACAGCCACTGACACTGCCCTCTCTGGCTCCTTGGCCAACAGTAAAGTGCTCTATGCCTGTGACAATATGCAGCAAGTGCATAACTGTGCCAGGCAGGACTTGGCCCTGGTGACAGGTACAGATTTGTCAGGCTAAGGATTTGCCAGGGCACTGGAGAGTCAGCAGCCAAACAAGGATATGACCTACCTATTAGATAATTTTCTGCTGCCCTTGACCTAAGGATGTGTGATTTCAAGGGAGGAGGAAGGGTCATTCCGGTGAGAGCAGAGAAGCAGAGAAAACACGCTGTAGAGAGAATAAAACAGGTGCATGGAGAGAAGTGGAGATGAGCTGCAGGGTGGGGTGAGCAGGTGAGTGGCTGTCTGGGGTGCCAGCTGAAGTTGCAGGCCCTGGTTCCACGCTCTGGTAGGCTGGTCTTCTGTAAGTTCCATTAGAAACTTCCTCCCTTCCCTGCCCTCCTCCAGCCTAGTACAATACCCCTCCACACACAATTTTTCTTTGCTTAGAATGAATGGTTTTCTGTTACTTGCAAAGAGCCCTGACTCAGACACCAGTCAAACCTATTTATTTTTAAAACTCCTTAAAAAAAAAAAAAGCATCATTTCCAACAATGAATGTATTTTGCTCAGAAAGTCCTTGTCAAATAAGAGGAATGAGGCATTTGCAAACCTACATGAAAATTAAACACGCAATCTGGGCACACACTTGTTTGACAAGTGATAATTAACTGTTGACAATATAATTCAGTTTGAATGTAAATGTGTTTTTCATTAAAAAGTAATCAAAGAAGAAGATATATGAATGGCCAATAAATCAAGAGAAGATGCTCAACATCATTAGTCATCAAAGAAATGCAAATTAAAGCTACAATGAGATGCCATTCTACACCCACCAGACTGGCTAAAATTAAAAAGACTGAAAATAACAAGTATTGGTGAGAATGTGGAAGAACTGACTCCTCATACATTGCTGGAGGGAATATAAAATGTTAGACAGCAGAAAACAGTCTTGCATTTTTTTTTTTTTTAAAGTTAACATGCATCTACCATGATCTAGCCACTCTGCTCCATAGGTGTTTACCCAAGATTCTGTGCTTCACTGTAGCACTCAGCTCTTCTGCTTAAAAGATTTTCAGAATAGGTGTGGGGTGTCCACCACTCCCTGCTGGGACTGGCCTTAGGCTCTTGAAAGAACCCTGGGATTATAGCTCTCTGTGCCTCCTGTGTGTCCCACAGACCAAGTGCAGTCCTCAGCAGATGGATCAGCTAGTCTACCTCTTGCTAAGAGACCAGCATCCTCCTCTGGGCGTGCTCGGGCCTGAATGTGCCCACAGCCAACTGGCAGGGCACCAGAATTGACTCCAACTCAGGGAAGGAGATGGGTGTCTCATCTCTCCAGCCCCTACCATACCCCAGGTCCTGCAGGGGTCATATCCTATTCCTCGTTTTACAGAGAAGAAAATGGAGGCTTAGAGACATGCACTCACTGGTTCAAGGTCACACAGCTGGTGAGGGACCAAATGGAGAGAGATGTGAACTCTGACTTGCCTGACTCTCAAGTCTGGGCACACACACTGCCACTTCCCCCTTTAATCCATTCAACTCCTCTGTGTCTCAGTTTTCCCATCTGTAAAATGGGGATAAAAATGATACTTGCCTCACAGGGAGTGGTGGACACTCAGCACCTGTTCTGATAATCTGAAGATTAAATAAATTAATGCACAGAGCAGTGCCTGGTACATAGAAATGTCTCAATCAATATTCGTTATGACACTTATTAATTAGTTCAGATAAAATGATATCATTATGACACCTTTATTCCTTCCTTCTATGGGGTCAATTGACTTTTCCCCCTTTATCATCTCTGTATCCCTCTCTGGAGTTTGTCCTTGAAAGGGACCCAGTGACATTGAGAATACGGTGCATATTTGTTTCCTAGTCTATGCAGGTTAGGTTCTTCTAGGGACAGACACCTGAGAAACCAAATATCCAGAAACCTCCAATCACTTAATAGAAGAATCTAACAGTGTGAAAAGGGCTTTAAATGCCCGTGTTTAATTGCGTACAAGGAGTTTGATCTCATTTCATAGGAGCCACTTCTATTTCTCTTTCTGGAACTTCTTCTTCTAAGAGCAATTTGTGATGATCAGGGACAATTTGAAGAATGTGCCAAACTTGAGAAGGGGAGTCCCACCTCCCTCTGGGGCTGCCCATCTCCAGCTCTCCCTGTCTTCTGGAAGCAGGCAGAAACTCCCAGGTCACAAAGGCAGGCTGGACGCATGGCGTTCACCCTGCGTGATGGACAGCAGGGACACATCAAGTCTGTGGTCAAGGGATCTGTGTTCTCTGGGCAGCCTCTGTGGAACTGGGTCCCTGTTGTTCCTGGAGGGGAAGAATTGGGCTCTGAGGTCACTCTGCAAGCTGAACTCTTGTCAAAGCTGGCCCCCTATCGAGGTCAGTGTGGACACCTAGACACATCTTATTTCCTCAGAGCAAGCTCCCAGCCCCTCATTCAGAGCCTGGCGATAGTTACTTTATCACAGTCCAAACAGCTTTTCTGCCCTCTCTAGGCTCACAGCCGCTAGCGGCATTAGACAGAAGTGGGAGAGGGGCTGAGTGAGGCAGATACCGAGGGAGTAAACTGGAAGGACGGATGGGCCGGGAGTGAAGCAGGATCTGGACAACCACGAGCAGACGGAGGAGCATTTGGTGAGTGGCCATGTGTCTTTCAAACCATATTGTGTTTATAAAGGCAGTTTACAAAACACACAGTGTGTGACAGGGTTAATTTGTTCTTTCAACCAACGCTTACTGAGCACCTACTATGTGCCAGGCCCCATGCTGGTGCTGAGATGCACCAGGAAGCGAGACTCGGTCCCTACCCTCAGTTTGGGGAGGGGGCGCATGTCAAGAAAAGACTCCGTTGCTACCCCACAATGAAGGATGTGCCCTCGCGGTGGGGACATGGTGGGGGTGTCTGTGTGACTCATGCTGACTCTGTTTCAGGCCTGCAGTCAGATCTCCTAATGTCCTAGTGAGTTTGCAGATTTACGGAATCATCCTAGTTTAACAGGGAAAGTGACCAAGGCTCAGATGGGGAGATACTTGTCTGATCTCCTGGACACAGGTTTTCCGAGTTCTCAACCTGAGCTTTGGCCTCAGCATCACTCGGCCTCGGTGTCTCACAGGAGGATCACAGCGACAGCCTCAACTCATCCTTATTCCTGGGCCACGCTGCCAACTTTCTCATACTGACATTAATTATACTTCCTGGAGGTTAATTTGTAAGGAGACAGTAAAAATGTGTTGTTTAAATAGTGATTATTAAAATCATCCTGGGGTTTTGCTACATAATAGGTAATTATCTGCAACATAATTGGGAAAACAACGCAGTCAACTCCGTTTAGCTCTTTCCACAGAACACAGAGTTAATCCTGGGGAGTGTGCGGCAACTCAGTGGGATATTTGCTCAATCATACTCTTATTACATCTGAATTGAAGTCACTTGAGGAAACTTCAGTAGGAGGAGAACATGCTGATTTGCTAAGACCTGGGTCCCTGATGTCTGAGTGGAGACACTTTCCCCCGAAGTGACTGTTTTCTGCTCTACGAATGACATTGCCTCATGTCCAGCAAGAACACGTTGAACCATTTGTCCACATAAGCGTTATGCATTTGCACAGTTACTCTTTCACGTATTGTTTTTTATACCCATTCATTTGGCTCTTTGGTATTTTTCATTTGTTCATTGCTTCTTTCATTCATTTTACTTATACAGTCATCATGCACGAACGTTTTCCTTGATCCACACCTCAGTTTATTTGTTTCTGCTTCCATTGATTGTTCTTTCATTTGTCACCTCATTCATTTGTGGATTCATGATTCCTCAGTCCATTCATTTATTCAATGCTTCATGTAGTTGTCAATTTGGTCATGCGTTCATCATTTAACAATGAATGATTTGTTCATATACAGTGTGTTGGGTGTGTTTGTCAGGTGTGAGTGCAGCCAGGCCCATTGGCATATTCTGGGCATTTCACTAAAAAGCGCCCTGGGGCTTATCTTTTTTCAAAGCAAACCTTTAATGTAGCCTAATGAAATGTGAGACTGACACAGAAGAGAGTACACAAATGGTAAGCGTATGGCTAAAGAACTCTCTGAAACTAAATACACCTATGGGACCAGTGCAGATCAAGAAAGAGAAGGTTACCAGGACTCCAGGAGTCCCCTCACACCCCTGCTTGTCACTCTTCCCCCAGGTCAGGACAGGTGAGCAGCGCCCTGCCTTCTAACCCCGTGTATCATCTGTGCGTGTTCCAGAACTTCATGCAAATGCATTCACACTGTCCGGTGCCCCTACGTGCTTCATTTCCACTTTGTTCAACATCATATGTGTGTTTCATCCAGGTCGACGTGTTAAGTTGCACACTGTTGATTCTTATTGATGTGTGATGTTTGTATATTGTATGAATATGCAGCTATTTGTTTACCCATCTAACTCTAGATGAAATCTGAATACTTTCCAGTTTGAGGCTGTTGGGAACAGTACTGCTCTGAAGTTCTTGCAAGTGCTTTTTGGTGAACATATGGGTGAATTTCTGCTGGGCAGATACTTATGAGTGGAATTTCTGAGTCATCAATCACACACAGGTTCAGCATCGAGAGAGACTGCCGAACAGTTTTGCAAAGTGCTGCTTCCAATTTATACTCCCACCAGCAGTGTATGAGGCTTCGTCCACCGACTTGTCCCTGAGCAACCTGCCCTCCCATGACCTTGCCTGGTCCTTGGGCTGCGTCAGGTCTCCTGGCCCTGCTGCTCAGTTCTCTCTCCCAGTCTTTGTCCTCCCCTGGGTCTTTCATGCAGGACTCTCTGTGCCTGGGTCCTGCTGTTGGCTCCTTCTAGGCCTGCTCATGACACTCTCAAGCCACTCTGGGTGGCATCACCTGGGCCTGGTATTGCCTGGCTGCCTTCCCCACACTGGTGTCTTCCTTGCTGGAAGGGCCCCCCGTCACATCCTGAACTGCCTCCTGGGGGGCAGACCTCAGCACTGGAGGTCTTTGTTAAACCAAGTATGAGTCCTGCCCTTGCGGGGTTCATAGACTAGTGTGAAGATAGAGCCTGGGCTTATCTTCCTATGCTTCAAAGGTGAGCAGTTGAGTCTAAGAGGAAAAGAAGGACAGAAAACGTCATGTTGAGAGAACGCTAGACCTTGGTATGTGATTTACTGGAGGGATAATGTCATGGGACAGAAAGTGCAAGAACTTTAGAGTCGATTGGTCCTGGGCTCAAATTCCAATTGTTCCATGCCCAGCTGTGTGATGGAAGATGGTAGCACCAATCTTGGTGGCACTAACAGTGTGTCCAGGAGATGCCCAGTAGGCTGTGGGAAATGCAGAGACTGGGGGAAAGGGCCCTGGAGTTAGCGCTGGTAGATCTGACCCCACCTCTGGACGCTCCCTGGAAGCTGTCGCCAGCAGAAACCCCCTCTCCTGCTGTTTTCTTTCTCTGACTTACAGTGTGACCTTGGGCACATTCTGCCACCTCTCGGAGTCTCAGCTGTCACATTCGTGAAATGGGGATAATTCACCTCCTGGGACTATGAGGACTGAGACGATGGAGGTGATGGTGTCTGAGCAACTCTGCGGCCTCATTCATCTGGGGCAGTCACGGCATTCTCACTGCAGATGACATTTCCTCTCACTCTTCTTCTTTGCATTTTCCTCCAGGATTATCCTTCCCTCCTCCTTCCCACACTGTGCTCATTTGCCTTCTTTCATCCTAGTTTTACTTTCACTTATTATAATTTTATATTAGAAGAATCATCAGAGACCAGCTAGCCCCTCATTTTACACATTGGGAAAACTGAGGCATGAAGAGAGAAAGCAATGGCCTCAAGATCACCCAGCCAGCTGCGGTTCAGCTCCTAGCTCCACACAGGAGCTCCAGCCCCAGAAGGATGAATGTCCTCACTTTGATGTGGCGCCTACTCTCTGCTCTCCAGGAAGATGTCCAACCTTGTCTATGAATTTCACGACTGATACTTGCAACAAGAGCGAAGCCCAACAGGTGTGAAGTCAGTCTTTGAAAAGCTGGAGGCTAATTTGCCCTGGAGCTGTATCTTCTCTTTAGATCCCAACAGTAGCTACATTTTCTGATCTAAAGTGCCTGTCAGTTTCATTCCAAATAAGGTGCACTTGATCTACCGCCTGTGTGAATATTGTTTGCTATTACATCCAGTTTAAAAATCCCATTGAAAAAGTTGATTACACAAGAAAGGGTTTGATTTGGGAAAATCAAGTGTGTGTGTGTATGTGCATGTGTGCACGCATGTATGTGCACACGTGTGCGTGTGTGTGCATGTGTGTGTGCACATGCGCACATGTCTCCCATTTATTTAATTTTTAAACCAAGAGCAAATTGTCTTTAAAGTCTACCTTCCTCTTAAAAATACTCCGGATAGGCCAGGCACGGTGGCTCACGCCTGTAAGTAATCCCAGCACTTTGGGAGGCCAAGGCGAGTGGATCACCTGAGGTTGGGAATTTGAGACCAGCCTGACCAACATGGAGAAACTCCGTCTCTACTAAAAATACAAAAAATTAGCCTGATGTGGTGGTGCATGCCTGTAATCCCAGCTACTCGGGAGGCTGAGGTAAAAGAATCGCTTGAACCCGGGAGGCAGAGGTTGTGGCGAGTCGAGATTGTGACATTGCACTCCAGTCTGGGCAACAAGAGAGAAACTCCATCTCAAAAACAAACACATAAACAAACAAACGAAACTCCAGATAGCTGCCACTCAGGCACATGCGGAACCTGTGAAATGTGAGTGTTTTATCACTTAATTAAGCCTTTCTCCACTGCTGCGAAGACCTTAGGAAGAGACTCTCCCGTGTGCTGCACCATTGGCAATTTCTCTTTGCAGCCTGAGGTTTGTTTTTGTTCTTCTTTGCAATTCCCTCTGAGAGTCTGGATGGAGCTACTGAACTCAGAGAAACGAGGCCAGGTAGCTGCAGGATTTGACTTCAGATTTATGAATACCTTCAACTAACAGATAATAATAACAGCTGTTATTTCTACAGGGCCTATTATGTGCCAGGTACAGTGCTAGATGCTTTTTTTTGTTTAACTATTATTCTTTATCTATAACCCTCACCACAACCCCGGAAAATACATGTTTGTCTTAGCTCCTGCCCTGATTTGATCTATCACTGCCTGGATGGTTGCAGGCGCTGTCCAACCATCTCCTTGATTCCACTCTCACCGGCTGTGGTCTCATCTCCACTGAGCAGCAGGAGGGAGGCTTTTAGAATGCCCGTGCAACCACTTCCTTTCTTGCTCACACCCTCCATGGCTCCCATCTTCCCCAGGTTAAAGCCAAAGTCCTTCACTGGTCCCCAAGACCCTGTGACCTTTCTGGCCTCACCTCCCTAGCACCTGTCACTCTGCACTTGTGGCTCTGCTGTCTGGGATGTTCTCCCTAGATATTCTCATGGCTCACACCTCTTATGATCAAGTTGACCTCTAGAGGTTAGAGTTAGGCTTGAATGATATTTAAGATTCTGGGTAGGTTTAAGGGCAATGCTCCTGCAACATTTCCTACAAAGCCTGCCTAGGGCAGGAGGCCGTGAATGCTCTCTGGGCATCTGAGGGCATGGGCAGAAACAAGCTACTACAGCAGAACATTTTAAGGACTGATCATTTATCTTAGAAAAAAGTCATGTTAATTCTTATTCCATTCCATAATATTTGCTTGGATTAAAAAAAAAAACCCTCCTACCAAATCGTTGAGTAATATTGATGTTTAGGAAGACTGGCTCATGGTTCAAAGAGGTGCTGTGCCTGGGATGCCACCAATTGTAGCAGCAGAGATCTAGGAGTAGGTGAGGTAGGATGAGGCTGAAACTAGAGGTGGCACAGAGGGCCTTTGACAGGTGACCAGCTCCTGTTGGGAGCACTGGCTTTGGTGCAAACAGGAGCCTTGCGTGGAGCTCATATTCCACTCTAACCACCCAAGCGTCTTTTAGCCTCAATTTCCTCATCTTTAAAAGCGAGCTCACAATGGGGATTACTCCCAGAGCTGTTGTGAAGAGTCAGTGGAATGATGTGTGCACAGCGGCCAGCACACAGCACTGCTCACTTAATGCAGCATCATTGCTGTTCAGTCACCAAAGCAGAAGTGAGGGTTGCAATCAACTGTGTCTGCCTGTAAACACTCCCGTCATTCCACAGCAAGCTCCCCGACTTCCAACAACTCTGAACGCAGTGGAAACAGGGCTGGACTTGTCTGGAGTGAATTTTGGTCATTGAGCAAGCAGGGTGGGTAAAAAAGGGTGCTGAGCCTCCTTCTGCTTCTGATTTGGACAGGGGAAGGCATTGAATCAGCATGACCTGGAAGCCTGTTCCTGGGAGGGAGGGTAGCAGGTGCTGACTGGCATCACTCACGGATGGCAGTGGCTCTACGTGCCCATGGGGAGAGAGATGTGGAAAAATGCATTGGCAAGGTACCAAAGAAAATTAGCCTTTGGATCATCTGTGGCCCTTGGGACAGAAGTCACTGAACTCTGATTCACCCATCAGACGTGTCTGGGACATTGAGCATCTTCTCTCTCTTAAGATCATGTGACTCCTTGATTAACAGTAACAGCCATCATTGTTGAGTATCTTTTTCATGTATTTTAATAAATATCTATGAGTCTCCACTGGATGCTGGGTACTAGGATGACAATGGTGAACCCCACAAATGACTAAGATGGGCCAACTGGACCCCCTGTCCTGTCGCTGCAGTTGCTGTTGCTGTCATCATGCGAGAGCTTCCTGTCCATGCTGTCACTTTCCTGTTGCTTGGTTTCAGGCTCTCTTTTCTCCCCTCATCATCTGCTGGACCGTGGGCTTTTCATATGCTTGGAGCTGGGGCTGGGGGTGTGGGGAGGGAAACAGGCACTTGGAGGACGTGTCCCAGAGCCAGGTAGGGATCTTCTTCCTGTTTCTTCCTCTAAGAAATGACAATAAACTTAAATTAATTCAAGCTCAGCCCATACATGAAGAAGAAACATAAGCTGGTTAGATTGGTTTTCTCGGTCAGTTTCTCAAGCCTGGTATTAATCTATTCATCAGCTGAGCTCATCAGGAGCAAACATGCTTCTTCAGGAGTTTTCTAACAGGAAATAAATGCCTCATTAAGTTAAACATATTAACCTGAGAACGGTACTGATGTGAGACAGACTAATGAACGTCATTATAGGGAATGCGCCACAGTCCTCAGAGGGGCCCCACCCAGCACTGGGGGATCCTACAGATTGGCTCAGCTACTGCAGGGTGTGGGATCATCAGAGGAGGGAGGGAGATGGAAAAGGGGCTGTTGCTGGAGCTGTGGTCATGGTCAGCCCTGTGAGCTGTGCCCTGATTAATTCGGGCATCTTTGAATGTCTGCAAAGGGCACGTGGCCAGAGGAGGAGCCCCGTGTGCCTCACTGTTGCGTCCAAGAGGGTTGGGAGGAAGCTGAGTGCAGCCTCTGAAACAGCCGGGAGGGCAGGAGGGCTGAGTCGCGTATCAGTATCCCCGGTTCTGGTTCCAGGCCTTCTCCATGTAGTGCAGGAGGTTTAGTTCCAGCCCCTCTCTGGCAGGCCGCTATCTGCACTGGGCACTTTCACAAGCATCGAACTCAGCTACCCTTGCAGAAACCCAGGCAGACAGGGGTTTATGGCCCGGGGTTGTGGATGAGGAAACAGAGGCTGAGAGGAGTTAAGTGACTTGCCCAAGGTCACCCAGCTTGTGGGTGGGAGAGACACAGGCCCAGGTTGGCCAAACCCTGGTGCAGGTTCCCCTACAAGGCCCCGCTGCCTGCTTCCTGGTGCTCTGTCTTCTGACCCCTCCTCCAGGACTCTGGAGCATCTTTATGAGGGCTGTGTGGGGAGGGGCTCTCTTCGCCATCACACAGGAGCCAGGGGGTAGACCCCACAGGGCTGAGGAACAAGGGAGACCCTAACTTACATATGGCTCAGGAAGCCCTGGTCATGAGCCCTGGGCCGTCACTGCTTTAGTCTCCGTTTTTTCATCAACAAAATGGGCTGAGTCTCGCCACCCCACAGACTTGTTGTGAGGATCAAATGAGCTGATGAAGGCACAGTTCTCCACACATAGCAGGCGCGCAGGACGCACTGGTCCCTCCCACACTGCATCCTGGCCGAACCAACCCCGGGATGGTCACTGAGGAGAGGTTGAATGGGGCCAGGTGGAACATGAAGGAGTGGACCCCCTTCCTGAGGTCTAGCCCAGCAGCCAGGGCAGTCCCAGATCCCACAGTCCACTCACATTCATTGAGGACTCAACCTGTTCTAGGTACCATAGGGCATAGAGATGACCACGGCATGGATTTCACATCCCAGTGGGGAAAATGACCCTGGGGAACTGGGCACAGTCATAGGATGGGGCCAGAGTCACTGAGAATGGCACAGAGAGAATCTGGATATGGTGTAGAGGAGGTGTTGGGGACAAACCAGCCTCCTCCCGGGGACAAACACTGAGGACTCTGTGTAAAGGGCCAGAACTCAGGCCTTGCTGGAAGGCATTTGTTTTCCCTGAAAATGACAAGCATCTGGAAAATTGCTGCTGGCCCCTCTCCCTGATGTGACTTTCAGGCAGGTTGTGTCTCATGGGTGGGAGGCATGAAGACCCATGATTTCTCTTTCCAGCCTTGCATGCAGACAGGCAGGCCCTGCCACCCTCTGTCAGTAGAAGCTGGAGGGGCCGGGCACAGTCCTGTGGTGGCTACTGCAATTCAGAGCTGGTGTTTCTAGCCCAGCTGCTCATTTCTGAGTGTGGCTTCTCCTCACTGTGAGCACCTGCTCTTTCATAAGGTGGGCACTGAGTATTCTGGCTGAGCATGGAGGCTGCAATTTCATTGCAGGTTGGAGGACTTCGCATGGAGAATGACACAAATTCTGGGTAAAATGCTACATGGAATTCTGTTGCAGTTACTTAATTAATTCTCCCATCTCCTGGAAGTTATTTGGTGGCAGTCCTGTGTCTATTTTACTTACTGTCTTTTCCTCCATGCCTGACACATGCAATGGCACACTTTAAATGTTTGTTGAGTGGTTGAAGAAAGGAGGCACTGAAAGCAGGAAATGGGTCCCAGCAACTCCATTAAAATTTCTCTAGGCACGGGAGAAACACCTGTGGAATTTTAGGAAAAAAGATGGTGATAAAGAGAGGAGTGAGAAGGGTCAAGATGCTTGATGAAATACTGCAAGGCAGTTGAGCCAAACAGTTTTGTGGTGAGAGAGCTATGGTGTATCAGCCAGCTCCTGCTGCATAACAAACCACCACAAAATTACTGGCTTAATTAACAAGCATTTATTGAGCTCAGGGGTGTGTATGTAAGCTGGGTGCTTCTGCTGATCTGGGGTGGGTTTGGTTGATCTTGGATGGATATACTCCTGCATCTGCAATCAGCTTGTGGATTGGCTGGGGGATGGCTGGCTTGGCGTGGTCTCAGGGGAGTTGACTCATTTCTGTTTCATGTGATCTCATCTGAGTGCAGGCCAGCCCAGACACATCTTCATGTTCAAAAGAGAGGGTGAAAGCACATAAGGTGTTTTGAGGCATAGGTGGGTATCTTGACTGTATATTCTCATTTCTGTATTATTGATGCTCTGGCATTTGGGGCCTTGATCCTGGAGACACCGCCCCTACTAGGGCTAGTTATTCTCTAGAGATAGCAAAGGACTCTCTGGAGAGCACATCTTTGATATTCAAACCGACTGATCGAGAGCCCACATCCCCAACCACCTCCTTTATCTAACTCTCCCATACTAAGCCAATATTCTCCCTGCCCTGCCGTAAATCACCCCAGGTCCAGGTAGTGGACATCTAGGGACCATCCTTATGGGGCAAAGTTCACTCAAGTTATCCAACCACCCAACTGTAAGCTTACTCAGCAACCTACCCTGCCTCGCCCATTCCTGCCCATGAGAGCCCCAATGAATGCTCTGGGTCATTTGATTTCCTCTTCTTCCCCTGCCTCCTGACTTACCCTGCTGCTTCCCTGCATGGCATGCTATGCCTCTTGTTTCCAGGAATCTATGAGAATAAACATTTTCCTTCATGACCATCATTTCTATATCTATGTGTCTTGTAAATACCTGATTAAAACAAATCCTGGGTACATTTAAAAAAAGCTGAGAACTGGCACATCAGTTTTGCCATATGTTATGGACAAAAGCAAGTCACAGGGCCAACCCAGATTTAAGAGTTGGGGAAATAGACCTCACCGCTTGATAGCAAGAACAGCAAAGTCACATTTCAAAGGACTGGATAGAGATACAAATTGAGAAGCACAGTGGCTGTTTTCCAATCAATCTTTCATTTTTTAACATCCTATTATTCACTATTTTTATTCTTGATAAAAAACTGCCAGGAAGCTAGAGGTAGAAGTGAAATTCTGCCAACTGAGAAGAAGCACTTATGAAAAACCAACAGCAAACATCATACTTAATGGAGAAAGACTGAATATTCTTCCTCTAAAATCAGGAACAAGACAAGGACATCTGCTCTTCCACTTCTACTAAACATTTTACTTAAAGTGCCAACCAGTGAAATACAGAATGAAAAAGAAATTAAAAGCATCCATGTTGGAAACTAATAAATAAAGCCTTTTAGTTGAAGACAACATGATAGAGCTAAGTGAGTTTAGCAAAGTTTCAGGATACAAGATCTATATAGAACAGTCAATTGTATTTCCAAATACTAATAGCACAACAATCAGTGATTGAAACCAAAGTTACCATTTAAAACAGCATCACAAAATATAAAATACTTAGAGATAAATCCAAAAAAGATGTGCAAGACCCATACACTCTGAATAAAAAACATTACTGAGATAAAGAAGACCCAAATGAATGGAGAAATACGTATTATCCATGGGCCGCATGATTTAATATTGATAAAATGGTCAATTCTCCCCACATTGATAACTAGATTCAAGTCAATCCCAACTGAAAGTCCAAGAGGTTTTTGATTTACCAGCTGAAATTTACAAACTCCTTAAAAAATTCATATGGAAATGCAAAAGACTTGAATAAAAAATAAAAAACTTTGAAAAAGAGAACAAAATATAGTTGGCATCATCAAAACAAGGTGGTATTGGCATAAATGTGAACAAAAAGATTTATATGGAACAGAATAGAGTGTTCAGAAATAGACCACACATGTAAGAACAACTGATTTCTGACAAAAGTGCAAAGGCCATTTGCGGAGAAGCTATTTCAACAAATGATGCTGGCACAATTGGATGTTCATATGCAGAAAAGGAGAGCTTTCATTCATACCTTACACGGTATAAAAATGTAAAGTGGATCATAGACTTAAAAATAAATACTAAAATTATAAAACTTGAGAAGAAAACAGAGGAGAAAATCTTTGTTACCTTGAATTAGTCAAGGATTTCTTAAATACGACACCCAAAGCATGACTCATAAAACATTGATAAATTGGGTTTTATAAAAATTATATGCTAAGACAATTAAAATACAAGCCATAGACTGGGAGAATATTCTCAAAGCATATATCTGATAAAATATTTATATCTAGGGTGTGTAAATAACTCCCAAAGCAAGCCACCAGCAAAAAATAGGCAAAGGATTTGAACACGTCACCCAAGAAGATAATGTGAATGGCAAATGAGGACATGAAGAGATGTTGGACATCTTTAGTCATGAGGAAACATACATTAAGAACCACAGTGAGATATCACTACACGTCTGAGGTGTCAGAATGGCTAAAATTAAAAAGATCATGTCAAGTTCTGTCCAGGATGTGGAGGAACTGGAACTCTCATGAACTGCTGGTGGGAGGGTAAAATGGTCCAACAACTTCAGAAGACAGTTTGACAATTTCGTTTTTTAAATTATACTTTAAGTTCTGGGTTACATGTGCAGAACGTGCAGTTTTGTTACATAGGTATACACATGCCCTGGTGGTTTGTTGCACCCATCTGTAGCAGGACAAGCCACAGACAAAACCTCTCAGACACCGAGTTGTAGAAGGAAGGGCTTTGGCCAGGCGCGGTGGCTCAAGCCTGTAATCCCAGCACTTTGGGAGGCCGAGACGGGCGGATCACGAGGTCAGGAGATCGAGACCATCCTGGCTGACATGGTGAAACCTCGTCTCTACTAAAAAAATACAAAAAAACTAGCTGGGCGAGGTGGCGGGCGCCTGTAGTCCCAGCTACTCGGGAGGCTGAGGCAGGAGAATGGCATAAACCCGGGAGGCGGAGCTTGCAGTGAGCTGAGATCCGGCCACTGCACTCCAGTCTGGGCGACAGAGCGAGACTCTGCCTCAAAAAAAAAAAAAAAAAAAAAAAAGAAGGAAGGGCTTTATTCAGCTGGGAGCATCGGCAAGCTACTGCCTTAAAATCTGAACTCCCCAAGTGCACAATTTCTGACCCTTTTAAGGGCTCACAACACTAAAGATTTCACATGAAAGGGTCATGATTGATTTGAGCAAGCAGGGTGTACGTGACAGGGTCTGCATGCACCCGTGGTCAGAGCGAAACAGAACAGGGCAGGGAGTTTCACGATGTTCTTCCATACAATGTCTGGAATCTATGAATAACATTGGTTTCTAAGTTATTAGTTGATTTTTAACTACTGGATTTAGGCCAGGCAGGCCCAGGCCTGGTTGCCTATCTTTGGTTTTACGTCCTTGTTTTTTCTTAAAACAGGTACTGAGTATAAAACAATATGAGAGGGTGTCTCTCTTTCCTCACATTAACCCTTAACCTACATTAGGTATTTCTCCTAATGCTATCCCTCCCCTACCCCCCACCCCCCAACAAGCCCTGGTGTGTGATGTTCCCCTCTGTGTGTCCATGTGTTCTCATTGTTCAACTCCCACTTATGAGTGAGAACGTGCGGTGTTTGGTTTTCTGATCTTGTGATAGTTTGTTGAGAATGGTGGTTTCCAGCTTTATCCGTGTCCCTGTAAAGGACATGAATGCATCATTTTTTATGGCTGCATAGTATTCCATGGTGTATATGCACCACCTTTTCTTAATCCAGTCTATCACTGATGGACATTTGGGTTGGTTCCAAGTCTTTGCTATTGTGGAACAGTGCTGCAATAAACACATGTGTGCGTGTGTCTTTATCGTAGAATAATTTATAATCCTTTGGATATATGCCCAGTAATGGGATGGCTGGGTCAAATGGTATTTCCAGTTCCAGATCCTTGAGGAGTTCCCACACCATCTTCCACAACGGTAGGACTAATTTACACTCCTACCAACAATGTAAAAGTGTTCCTATTTTTTTCTGCAACCTCTCCAGCATCTGTTGTTTCCTGACTTTTTAATGATCACCATTCTTAAAAAGTTAAACAAACATCTACCGTATCATGCAGCCTTTCCACTTGTTGTTATTTATGAGAAAGATTCATAACAATGTTAACTATAGTAGTCCCAAACTGAGACAACCCACATGGTAACCCTTAGGCAAATGGATGAACACATTTGGCGTATAAATACAATGGGATGCTACTTAGCAATAGAATAACTATTGTTACATGCAGTGACATGGATGAATTTCAAAATAGTTGCACTGAAGCCACACATAAAGGACTACATTTTGGTATGATTCCAATTACATAAAATTCTAGGAAATACACACTGTAGCGACAGAAAGCAGATCCACAGTTATCTGGGGATGGAGATGTGAATGTGGAAAGGCAGGGAGGACAGGAGGGAGGAATGAGGAAGGAGCATACGGAGACTTTCAGGGTGATGGATGAAGTTACTATCTTGATGTGGCGATGGTTTCAAGGATGTATATTTACATCAAGACATATAGCCAATTATACATTTTAAATACAAGCGATTTATTTCAAGTCAGTTGTATCTCAATAAAATTGTTAAAAAATTCTTGTTATTCAGATCGCCTATTACAGTTCAGGGGGAACATTTCTGACAGGAATCAGGGGAATGGGTTGGGGAATTAAGGAAAATTTACCCAATCGTCCATGACCAACCCCATGTCTGGGCAGATGGCTCCCCATTCAGGAAGGGTCAGCAAAAAAACAAAAACAAAAGCAAAAAAAAGCAAAACAAAAAAGAGGGAAACTTGACCCAGGGCCCTGCTGGGGACTTGGGACAGACAGAGGTCTCAGTTAGGCCCTACCCTGGGCAGACCTTCCCTGGGAAGTTGCATCAGAAAGCTCAAAAGAGAGAGAGGAGCTTGGTTGGAGGGGCTGTTTAATGAGGAATGCCAGAGGAATGGGATTGTAGAACCTGGGGACAGAAAATCTCTGGAAGGATGAGAGTTACCTTCAAACATATGTGCTGCCATGTGGAATATGAAGTAGATGCCCTCAATGTGGCCTGAAGGAAGGATTTTCCAAGTCAAAGCTGTCCCGAGATGGAATGCGCTGTCCTGAGAGGTAGTGAGCTTCCCATCCTTAGGGATATACAACCAGGAGGTGAGAGAGGCATATTAGTGAAGTGCGCAGGCTTTGGCATCAGACAGATTTGGATTGGAATTGCAACTTGGGTGGTTCAGGGTAAAGGACTTCCCCTGTCTGAGCCTCAGTTTCCTCATCTGTAAAGTGGGGTCATAGTACCATCTAATCCACTGGATTATCAGGAGGCCTAAACGAAGTCAACCCCATCATTTATCTCGGATGATTAGCAGTGTGTCCCTGCCTCTCCTTGCTCTCCCCCAGTCCCTTCCTCCAGAGATGATCTCTGTTGAGTCACAATCTCCCCCCGGCCTTCTTTGCACAGTGAGCTGTGGCATTGAGGTGGCGTTCTGGGTTTCCTGCTTGCGCTGCCCACACATGTGTGAGGATGGTTGACTCACCCTTCCATGGGCTCCTGGATGCACAGATTCAGTCTTTCAGAGGAGCAGAGAGCTCTTTCCAGGAGTGATCTGGGCGCGCCTCCTCCATCCACTGCACAGGGCTGGCTAGTTGCCCTCTTAATGATCTTCCTTGGTCTCAAAAAAAATGAAGTTTAATTTTAGGCAGAGAAAAAGAAAAAGCTCATAACCTGTGTGGTGTGAATGTCACTTCAGGGCTCCCAGCAGAGCCGCCCAATCAGTTTGATCATTTCTTGGGCTTACTCAGAGGCTCCCTCTGTGAATGATTGGCCACTTAGCCCTTGTTAATGGATCTAACTACCACAGACTTTAAGTGTTTTCTTGGAATTGATCTTTCCGTGAAAAGTATGCTTTGGAGACGTGAAATAACCATCACAGAGCCTTAAATGAGTTACACTTTATCAAACAAAGAAAAACAATGCACTTGAAACACGTGCTGCAAGGGAAAGGGAGGGCTGTCTCACCTAAGACGGGAGGGCAAGCGGCCATGTGTGGTGTGCCTCTGCACTCCTGTCTTGCAGCAAGTGCCTGCACTTGCGTTCTCCGGGGGCTGTTAGTTCCGGATCATTTTCTCTGCTGTGTGATGTGGCATTTCCTGCTCTTATTCTTACCCCAGCTCTGCTGTTCTCTGGGTCATTCTCCCACTGCTAGAGGTGGGGGGGTGATCGCTTTGCCTGGTGAAGGGAGGTGGAGAAGGGTCCCACACTCTCCTTTAATTACTCCACCTCCTCTGCTTCCCCATCCCGGGCCCTATGTGGAGAAACGAGCTCCAGAGACCCTGGGCAAAAGAGGGTGCAGGAGCCCCAGTCTTCCTTCACCAGCGATTAGAGAAGGGAGACGAGGCCCCTGCTCACCCATTCCCCACAGAAGGGGCCTGAGGAGGGGGCTCAGTTCATCTGAATACCCAGTTGTCAAATGTTTACCGAGAGCCAGCCTGTGCCTGGCTCTGAGCCGGGACTGCAGATTCAGGAAGGGCTGGTGCCCAGGGGACAGAGGTGGGGTGCCCACAGGATCTGCAACAGTCTCTAAGAACAAAGTTGTGCATGGGACACTCGGGTCTCAGAACCAGCAAACTCTACCCTCCCATGACCAACACAACACAGCCCCGCCCGAGACAAGGGCATCCCCACGCTACTGCCAGGTCATGTGGGTCCGTCATGGCCATGGCCCGCCTCAGCCCAGCCCAACCCAACCCTGCAGGTGGAGAGTGGGCTCAGGTGCGGCTTCTGTGCCGTGACCCGGCCATCAGCTCTGCTCTGTGGTCGGTGTGGGCTTACTGAACCCTATCCACATGGAGAATCAAGCGGGCAGATGAGAGTTGGAACCCAGTGGAGGGGTAGGGGCAGGGGCAAGGTTAGTGTGGCATGAAGGTCAGGAACACAGCTGAAGACAGAGGGACAACCCTAGAAAACTAATGTCACATATTCTGGAGTATCAGAGCTGGATGACCTCAACATACACCCCAGTGGTCGGCTTGACAGGTAGGGCCACAGCGGGGAGACCCGAGACCTGCTAGCATCTGAGCATCAAGGCGGTGCTGGGGTAAGGGGAGGGCCCAGCAGCGAGTGCAGGTGGCAGCTGTGACATAGAGTCACATGGGCCAGCTTTGTAGTGAGGAGAGAGACCTCCCCCACGGAAGGGGCTGGGGTCCCAGGGTGGCCCACAGGGGCTCTGGAAAGGGCTGCGGTGCCAAGCAGGAAATTGGGTGGGCAGCAGTTGTATGTTGAAGGGTGAGGAGTGGGTCCAGAGAAGGGTGTTTGGTTTCAGGTGTAGCCAGGGCTCAGGGCTCCCCTCTGGCTGCTGCATTCCCAACCTGGGCTGCACAGTGAATTCCAGACCCTGCCAGTAGCAGGAAGTGAGCTGCTCATAGACTTCCTTCAGTGGCCTAGGTCTGGATCAGAGAGAGACCGAGATGGAGATGGAGCCCTGTTTATGGCTCATCTTCCTGAAGCTGGTGCGTTGGAGCCACGATCTCACTGAATCGTGCCAAACTTCCTCAGGGAGAAGAGGTGGAACTGTGCCGGGCAAGGCAGAGGCCCAGGGAGGCGGCCCAACAAGTCAGCGTGGAGGAGGACGACCTGGGGAGAGGAGGCTGAGCCTCCAGGGCTCCTGGGACCTGGACACACCTACCCTGGGCTCTCGTTCAAGGCCAGCTCTGATGCAGGGGGGATGGTTGGGCCCTGAGAGCTACTGCTGCTGCTGTGCAGCCCACACATTGAGCAGCAGGGGCTGAGAGAGGTCATCTTTTATTTCAGAGCATTTATTTCACAAGTATTTCTTGAGGGCTCACTATGCTGGGGGTGCTGGGACACAGTGGGGTGCAAGACAGGCTTAGCTCTGCCCCATGGAGCTCACATTCTAGCTGAGTGCACAGACAGGAGCAAGCCAGCGGTCATACTGGTGTGAGTATGTGTGTGAGTGTATGTGTGTGTGTGTGTGTGTGTGTGTGTGTGTATATATATATACACATCATATATATATATGA
Organism: Trachypithecus francoisi; assembly: GCF_009764315.1. Taxonomy (NCBI): domain Eukaryota; kingdom Metazoa; phylum Chordata; class Mammalia; order Primates; family Cercopithecidae; genus Trachypithecus; species Trachypithecus francoisi. Next base: position 95,151,601 of record NW_022681457.1, on the reverse strand, counting down.
TTTTAGGTTTTTTTTTCTTTTTCTTTTTCAGTTTATGGAGGGGAAACTGAGTTCTAGAAAGGGAAAGGAGGTATTTTTTCCCACTTTCCAGATGAGAAAGCTGGGACTCAGAGAGGTGAAGTAACTCGCCTGAATGACACAGATGGTGAGTGGCAGAGAAGAGTGCAGACCTGTGAGTGAGCACAGTGCTTCCCGGGCTCCGCTGCCACAAGGGCGGTTGTTACACCCCACTGTCCACCCCAGGTGATGCTACAGAGAGAGCCTTTATGTGAAGCGATCTCTCCTCACAACTGAACTCTTCTTTCCAGTGTGTGTGGGAAGGGCGAAGAGGGAGGAGAAGGGGCAGGTCTAGTTGGGTGCGGATCTGAGGCTGGTCTTAGGGGTGCATCTTGCAGGGCCAAGTTCAGAGGACAGTTCCCATCCAGGGCAGGCCATGGCACTGGGCCTGGAGGGTTGCTCCACAGTGGGACCCAAGGGGAAGCTGAGACCCAGGCCCAGGAAGCCTGAGACCCTCAGTTAAGGCAGAGGGATGTTATGTGCGGAGCAGTGCCTGGTTAGGGGCAGGGGTCCTGAGAGATGCCTGAACACCCCATTGTGTCCCTTGGTGTCCTCTGGGACTGGCAGTGCCCAGGCCAGACTGGGTGTGGCTGGGTCTCCTAGCTAAAGGAGGCCATGGTGCCACTTCTCTCCTGCACTCTGGAGCTGCTATTGGCTGTCTGCTGATCTCCCTGTCCCTGATCCACTCCATTCTTAGCTGTTAGGTCCAGGGCTCTGGATTTACCCCTCTTCTCTGTGGACTGCTGGTGTCACCCTCCTCTGCCTGCCACTATGCTGGTGCCAGCACCTGCGGGACAGGGAGATGCACCATGTTAGGGCAGCTGTTTAGCCCTGATGGAGGCTAAGGCATGTTACTGCAGGGGTTGCAGCGGGCTCTCCCTTTGCATCCAGGGAGGCAGGACGCCTTCAATGATCAGCAGCAGGTCTTTTGTGTTTATCTCCTGGATTGAGTCTTTTCTTAAAGATAATAATTAAAGCAGGCACATTAAGGTAGTAACAGCCCTAGGGACCTGGGAGTACGGCGTAGACCAAGGATGAGGGGCTTGACCACCAGCGCAGGAGATGCTGAAGAATGGAGGCCTCTGCGAGTCCAGAAGCTTCCTTCACTACAGGGAGAAGGGCCCAGTCCGTGCTTTCCTCTGATAGGTGTTGAGGGGAGGGTGGTGGAGGGCAGGGGAGGGTGCCCTGGAAGAGCAGTCAGGCCCACAGGGCTTGCAGTTCTGGCTCCACCACTTCCCTACTGTGTGACTGTGGACAAGCTGCCTCCCCTCTCTGGGCCCTTTCCTCATCTGTAGTTGGGGACAGTGCTTCCATCAGCCCCTTCCTCCCAGGGTGGTTGTGGAGATGAGCCCTCCAAGTGGCACAAGTGGACACCAGCAGCACGTGGCAGTGAGTGCAGTGATTGGGGCAGGGGCTGGAGGCAGTCACCGGCCTGGGATTTAGACCCTAGCTTTGAGCTCAGGAAAGTTCCTCAACTTCTCAATGTCTCAGCTCCCTCGGCTGAAAAATGGGTTACTACCAGTTCTTTCCTTAGTGAGTGGTCATGACACTGATGGGGTGCAGCACTCCCACTACACACACACACACACACACACACACACACACACACACACAGCCCCAGCCAACAGGGGGTGGGCGCCCTGGTTTTCCCATGGATGCAAACCCAGGGTTCATCCATGTTCCTGCTCTGCGTAGACACTGACCTGACCCCGGCTGCCGGTCTATAGAGCCCAGTCCCACTCTGCTTTGCTCTCTTTGCTTTGCCTACTAAAATCGTTTACTCCCCTTTCTCGACAGTGGTCCACGGAAGGGAGGATGCTTGTGCCTGGAGTCTGGACTACATTTTCTGAAAGAAAGATTGTTATTCATGCTTATTAGCAGTACAAGCCATTAGAGCTTTTTGACTGACTAACCCCAGTCTACAGCAGAGTTTTACGAAAAGATATATTCTGAATTGCAAAGATCTTTAGGAACACAATACTCCTAAATTATTGGAGAAGCAATGAATATCCATCATGTACCTCCTGGGTGTTGGGCAGGCTAAGGTCTTTGCATATGTTAATGCACTTTCCACAGTGACCCAGTAAGATTGGTGGTGTTTAGTGTTATTTATTGTTTTCTCCCCTGGCATATATTTATTGCATTATTTAAATTAACATTTTTATTCTGAGATAACTGTAGAGTCTTATGAAGTTGTATGAGTGACACAGAGGTCATTCCCTCTCTTCCCCACGAAGTACAACCATCAGATCTGGAAGTAACACAGGAGACTCCCAGAGGAAAAGAGAAATGTGACTGGTTAAGGACCCCAGGACTGGAGGAACAATATAGTAGCGGGCATCTCAGACCCCTCACCCACTCAGGAGACCCAGGCCCAGAGTTTCTCTACTGCCCCCACCAGAAGGTGGCCCAAGTAGGCTTCTTCCTCCCCACTGGATTTAATGAAAGCTCCACCCATGACACCAGCAAGGAAGCACCCAGCTCAGGAAGTGCTCCTCATCCCTGTGGGAGAATTTAAAATTTTAATTTAAAAAAGAGAAAAGAAGGAAAACAGAGATTTTGTGTACCCTTGACCCAGTTTCCACCTATGGTAGCATCTTTTAAAACTATAGGACAAATTACAACCAGAATTCTGACCCTGGTACAACCCACCCATCTTACTCGGATTTCCAGTTTTTACCTGGAGAGAGAGAGAGAGAGAGAGAGAGTGAGAGAGAGAGAGAGAGAGAATGTGTGTATGTGTGTGTATTTAGTGTTATACAATTTAACACCTGGGTTGGTTTGGTTATCCATCACTACAGTCAATATTCAGAATAGTTCCATCATCAGTATACCCTCCTGTTGTGCCTTTAAAATCACCCCTCCCAACCCCCACTGCCTGCTTCTCCCCTATTCTAAGCCTTGGCAGCCTGTTCTCCATTTCAAACCCTGAGCAGACAAGGTATGGGAAGGGCAGTCCAGACCAGGGGGAGGTCACATGCAAGGTCTGGGCCACAAAAAGGCCCAGTTACTGGATGGTGAAGAGAAGGGACTGGATTCCCAGCCTCAAGGAGCTTTACAGAAAAGCTACCAACTTGGGAACAAGGAAGAGAAATCAGCATGGGTACTGTACAGACGCATGTCATTTCAGACTTCATCCCACTCTCACCATGTCCTTCGAGCCCTCGTCTTTGGCAATCCAGAGGTGAGGTTGCTTGTATTCCTCTCACTACAGCAGCTGCACGGGTTTCTGTTTGTGGATCACTCCTTTCCCTACTCTGTCTATGTGGCTGCACCCATAGCTCAGCAGTGGGCCGTGGGACTGATGCTTAAACTAACCCGTGCAATATATCTTTCTAGCACAGTCATCAGCTCAGAGAGGGCAATGATCCAGGGAACCACTGAGATCCAATGGACATTTATCAGGCCTCCTGTGGAAGACACTCTTGCTCTTCATCACCTGGAAGTTCATGGTCCACAGCTGTTGCCATCATCTTAGGTGCAGCCTAAGAATGAAGACAATGTGTGAAGGAGAAATGGAGAAAAGCCAGGTCTTGACAACATCACCAAGAGACCCCTTCAAGCCATTTCTGGAATCAACTCTTTCTGAAAGTTTCCTTTACATGAATCAATGGAGTCCCTTTGGCTTAAACCAGTTTGGGTTGAGTTTTCTGACACGTGCAACAGTGAAGAAACTTAACTGGTTCACAGACCCACAAAAATCTGCAAAGCAGAAAAAGGGCTTTGCAGAAGGATGCAGGGGACTCCTCAGATCCCAAGTGTAGAAAGTACAGCCAGGTGTCCTGCGGTCTAGGAGTCACCCAACAGTGACCCTCCCCATTTCTCTCTGGGTCTTCCCCTGTCTCCCATACTGGATCTGTGGCTAATTAATGTCTATTTCCCTTTGGTCTTCTTCCCCCTCACTGTAGACTGGCCTCTCTGCTCACTTCCGACCCACCATGGCCTTACCAAGATGGTGGCCTCTAACCCAAAACCACGTGCTCTTCCTTCTGGCTCCCACAGCTTTGTGACTGTCTCTATGTTCCAAATGGAGATTCTCTGGAGAGAAAATTGGATAATGTGGCCAGTGTGGGTCAGGTGTCCTCAATACTATATAAGCTAAGGTTGGTAGGTGGGGAGGAGCAACTTAGCAGGGTTGTAGGCTAAGCAGGGAGGAATGGAGAAAATAAACAGGAGAAAACAATCAACATTTCTAAAAAGATGAGAATTGCAGTTTGTATTCTTTAGATAAGAAAGTGAAGCTCAAAGAGGTTCAAGATCCTACAGCGAACAAGCTGCAACATCATGACTTATATCCGAGGGTCAGCTGGACTCCAACCTCCAACACCCAGTGCCCACCCCCCTTGCTTTTTTTTCTCTTCTTCCCATCCACTCCTTTCACCTGCCACTTCCTGCGGGGCCAATCCAGGCAAGAAACGGGGAAAAACTGACCTCCCTGGAGGAGAGATCATGGGAGAAGCTTCTGGGCTTACAGTGGTGAAGACCCACTTTTGGCCCCTCAGTAGAGGCCCAGACCTTGCATGTGACCTTCCTCTGGTCTGCAGATTCTCACAGAGCCATACACCTGAAGCAGAGCTTTCCTTTCAGAGAAGGCCTGAGGAAGTCAGCACTCAAGAATCCACGCTTCATTATTCACACAGGTAAGAGTTTAATTAAAATTTCATGACAGTCATTGTGTTTTACCTAAGTGGCTAACTGATGGCCTTGCATTTCTGCCTGGGTTCAGCAGTCATACCACTGCGATCTTCATCTGAAACCTTTCCACCTCCATAAATCATTTTGGATAACAAGCCATTCTGTAATTGCCACAAAGTTCAAAGTGGAGCAGGCTTCTCTGCAGACCCAATGCCCCGGTGACTGTCGCTTGAACAAGTCCCTCTTGGGAGCAGGACTGGGGTTTCACCCAGTGTCTGCCAGTCAGATAGTCACGACCTCCTGTTCCAGGAGACAATCTCAGACATTTGCCTGGTGGGATCAATGGGATGTTTTCAGGTAAACATCGGCCAGGAAGGATTTGAAAGGGAGATTCCAGGCGGTTGTCCCTGGAGGTTACTGGAAACCACATCTCCGCAGACAGGGGCAGTGGGAAGGAGGAAGGTATGGGTGTTCCCTTCTCCTCTGACCCTTCAGGTTCCTTAGGGGCAGGTGAGTGACCTTCGGGCAGTGGCTTCACCTCTCAATGCCTTAGTTCCCCCACCTGGAAGGCAGAGCAGATGAACCCTCCTGACAGGGTGGTTGTGAGGCCATGGGGTGGGCCTGTGGGCAGCTCTCAGCATGGTTCCTGGCAGCAGGTGCTCAAATCGTCAGTGCTGGTGGCTCGAGTTGTGTGCACAGATGACTGGGGTGAGGTGTGACGTGGTGCCCTGGCTTCCAGCCCTCATCTGTCCCACTACTGACCATCTGAGGAGGCCTCGGGCACTCCAGAGCAGCCGGAGAGTGGGTCGACATTGAGATGGCCCAGAGGTGAGACTCAGAGATGCGGGCAAGGGACTTTCCTGCCCAAACAGACAAGATAGTTGTGAGGCAGCCCCCGCCACTGCTGATAGGAAGGAACGCTCAGCATTTAGAGAGGCAGGGGCAAGTGAGCGATGATCAGAGGGTCAGGCCAGGTGTTACAGCAACAAAGCAGACAGAGCACTGTGTGGCTTCAGGCAGGCTAAGCTCCACCCACTATGGGGGCTGAGGGCAGGCGAGGAGGGTGGATCCTGATTAGGGATGAAGGGAGCATCCCTAAGGTGGGAGAAAAAGGACAGAGCCCGAGCTCAGAGCCCAGTCAGTCAGGTCCTGGGAATGAGCCTGCAGCAGCTCCTGCAATTCCCTTCTGTATTTGCATTCACCATTGTAGGACTCACTGATGGAAGAACTGAGCAGACTTGCTGGTAACTGGAGATGTTCAGTGTGGTGTGGACTTTGGGAGACAGGAAGGATGCTATGGGAGGGGCTGCTTATGGGAGGGGCTGCTCAATAGGGCTGCCTCTATTGAGCATCATAAAGAAGGGAAGGAGAACCCATGGGGGTTCTTGGGGAGGACATAGATCTATCTTTGGAGAATAAGACAGCAAAGTTAAAGGAACTACTGGACTCAATTGGGAGATCTGGATTCTGAGCCCAGCTCTGTCTCTAAACAACTGTGTGACCTGGGGCAAATCACTTGCCCTCTCTGTACTTAGTCTGCACATCTACAGAACAAAGTCACTTCTGAAACCCCTACCCTGATTAGGCCTTGACTCCACAGGGTTCTGTGTGATGCCTGCTGTACCAACCCCCCATCCCACCCAATTCTCCTAAAATCTGCCTAGTGGCTTCCCAGCACAAACTGCCTTCTTCCAGAAGGCAAGTCAGCACCAGGAACCCACAGTGCTGACTTGGCAGTCCTCCAGGTCACTGTGTGATCCTGGGTCTGGTGGTGACAGGGCTGCTCGGTTCATTAGAGTCTAGGGCTAATGTGTCCTCACCCTTGGAAGTGCCATTACTGGGTAGTTTTGGCAGCCTTCTCTGTGGGAAAGGAGAAAATGGGGGAGAATGGGCAGGGAGAGATGAATCTCACACCTAGCGAGAAGAGGCAGAGACAGCAAAGTTTTGTGCTGCTCTCAGCTTGGAGACATAGGTGCTGGAGGGGAGACAGCCATAAGTCTCTTTTATGTAATAGGAAACTCAGCTCAGTCCAGCTTGAACTCAGAAGGGAGTTAATGGCTTTATGCCACTGAAAAGCTCAGGGATGGATGGCAGGGCCTTGTCACAGGGACTCAAATGATGAATCCCACCAGCACCTTCTCCATATTTTAAAAAATCTCTCCCTCATGTGAGGCCATATTCAGATCTCCCTTCTTGGTGGCCAGATGATTTCCATCCAGACTAGAGTCCAGCAGAGAAGAAAGATCTTTTCTTCCCAATAGTTGATCAAAGGTCCTAGCTGATTCCCCTTGGTTACACACTCAACCCCGAACCAATCTGGATGACCAGAGAGAGGGAATACAGTGGTTGGCTTGATCCAATCAGGGATCATCCTGGAATCTGGAGGTAGGATTAATGCTGCTTAGGTTCAGGGATGGGCTGAGAGTAGCAGGGGGGAAATTCTGGGCATAGCTTTCCTAGTAAAAGGGTGCAAAGGTACTTGGTGGCAAAAGCCCACAGATACCCTCTTCTGGGCTTGGGGTGAAGGTCATGAGAAGCAAATTTTTAAAATAAAACCAAGAAGGAGAGGAGAAGAAAATCCTAATGTCCATGAAGCATGACTGATTTCATTTCATCTTACCAATAATCCAAAAAGATTGCAACTACTATTGACCTAAATCTAGAATCCTATATTTTAGTGCTGGAAGGACCTTCAAAACACCTGATCTGACACCCTCATGTTTATAAATAACACAAGAAAAATGCAGAGAGGTTAAATGACCATCTCAAGGCCACAACAGGTGAAATACCCAGGTCTTCCCAGAGAAAGCTCATCTCAGTAAGCATCCACCTGCTCAGAGCTGCTGTAGAATTACAGTGAACTCTCTGCAAGAAGAATCTCTCCCTTGCTCAAACCAGGCAGGGTAGCCTGTGGATCAGAGTCCACTTTGCCCTAGGCTTGGGGAAAAGGAGGTCCCTCACCATCTCTCTGGCTCCTCCTACCCCCTCCTCTGCATGAGCAGCTTCTATCTTAGTAGATGCATCCAGCTGGACCCAGCCGGAGACCTCTCTCTGAAGATCTTGTGGCTCTTCACACCTCACATTCCTGATTGCACAGATGATCACAGCCTCTGCCATTCCTACTTCACCTCCCTGTGGGTCTGTGAAATTAGAAAAGTTAATCCCAAGAGTATGAGAAATGATGAAGCTCCTCACAGTCATCTAGTCAAAACCTTGTATTTTACAGGAGGGAAGACTGTGGCTCAGAAGGAAAGTACATTGCAAGACAGGCAGAGTATCCCAGGTGGAAGGTCTCCTGGCTCCCACTCTACTGCTCTCCCACCACACCACTGGCCTTGCAGGCTGCACCAGTCCTGAGCTGGAACCCTCATGGCCCTTGGTGGAGACCATCAACTACTCTGATGCATACTTACACACTGACCATCTCTTCCCCTTGAACAGTGTTGCCCTTTGCAAGGTGTGTCCCCTCTCCTGTTTACACATGAGACAACTGAGGGGGTCACATCAGATATCAGGGCCAGTCCCCTGCACCGCAGGACAGAAGCTGTCAAAGAATTTGTGTTGCTTTATCCTCTTTTGATCCCTGATAGGCTGGCATCACTGGGACTGTTGCCCTAGTTATGGATGAGGGAATTGGGCTAAGAGAGGCCCAGCCACCTGGGCTTCAACACAGAGCTGGCCAGTAGTGAAGAGGGAGTGGGTCAGGTTTCCTGGAGTCCAATCTGGTGCGCTGTCTACCTCCCCAAAACCTCCCTCTCCCACTGCTACTTGTATACTCAGGAATGCTGTGCCCAGAATGATAGAAACCTGGCCAACAGAGGCCTACACAAATTAGGGATTTATTTTTCCCACTTCAAGGGACATCTGGCAGTGGCCATCAGTGAAGGCCCAGCAGCTCCAAGATGCCATCAGGGCCAGCCTCCTCCTCTATTTCCCCTTCATGTCCTCCATATGTGTGGATGCCCTGAGGTCACAGCATGGTGGCTGCCCCTTCTCTGGGCCCCAAGTCCCCTGTCAGGACAGGCAATGGCTGTTCTAGTGGAGTCCTGCAGGCTTTCCCAGAATGCCCTGCAGCAACCTCTGCCTCTCTCTCATTGGCTGGGAGCTGTGTCACATGACTGTCTAAGACCAGACCGGGAATAGAGTATTTTCCCATCTCATTGGCTGGAGCTGTGTCATATGACTACTGCAGAGGGAAATTGAATGTTTTTAAGTAAGGGAAATTGCCCCTGATAAAACAGGGGTTCTATTAGTAAGAAAGCAGGGGAAAATAAATGTCAGTGGACAGACAACTTGCAGTCTCCGCACCAACATTTGCTGTCTTTTCATATTCGTTACCTCACTGGATCTACATGTGAGCTCATTGGCTGTGGTGAACAGGCAGTGAAATGCTGAGTGCCTGCCAGGGTCCCCAAAGGCAGGTGCTGGCTGAGCCAAGCTAGCCCCAGAGCAGCCGACAGCTTCCCCAAATTGGTGCCCCTGCTCCCTTTGTCTGCCTCTGTCTTCTCTCTGTCCCACTTCTCTGCCTCTCTAGTTCCCCAGAGCAGGGTGGGTCAGCTAGGACTTTTGATCCTAGAGAGGAGGGGTCAATGGTTCATCCGTTATGTTTCTGACAAAATGTTTAGCTTGAACTACTTTTAAAAACAAGTCTGCTGTCAAAAGTCCAATCCCAAACCAATCTCCCCTTACCCCTAGCATCGCATCCCTGTCTCACATCCTTCTGGTGGGTGTTCATTAGGGAAACCTTAGTGGAGGACATTTGGGTAACATCTAGCAAAATTCAAAATGCTGGGACCCTTTGTTTCATTAATTTAACTTTTAGTAGTTGATTTTTCTGAAATACTCATGAATATAGTTATATAAGGACCACCACTACAATGTTACTTGCAATTGCAAGATTGGACACATCTAAATATCCATCGGTAGATGGCAAATTATGATTATCTAAATTATGGCACATCCATACTACTTTATACTAAGCAGTCATTAAAGTGATTGGGTTTGGCCTCTATGACCTGACTTGGGAGAATGTCCCTGGTATGCATTTAAATAAAGCAGGTTGCTGGAGAATGTGAACAGTATGATAAAGATTACAATAATCTTGGTTTATACCTAGATAAATATCTGGAAAGATATGCACCTGTATTGGGTGATTCTCAGGAAAATTCCTAATGGGTTAAGGTGCTCTGACCACATGAATTCTCCATCCTCTTGTCCAAGGCCATTTGTTTCCGAAATCCCTTCCCCTTTCACCTCATCATTAATGTTCCCTTCTCCCCTGGATCATTTCCATTAGTGTATGAACATACCGCTGATTCTCTAATCCTCCAAACAAAAACAAATCAATACCGAATCTCTCCTGCTACTTTTGCTTTCTCTTGCAGTAAAACAAAGTTGTCATCACACTTGCTATGTCCAATTTCTCTCCTCCCAATGTTTTTTTACTCCACTCTACCCAGATTTCACCCCTCACACTCTGCTACAAATGCTCTTGGCAAGGTCACTAACAACCTCAGCATTGGGTTAATAGTCAACTTTCAACCGCACTTGACCTATTGGTATTTGGCATAGTTGCTCATTCCTCCCCTCTGAAACTCTCTCTCCCCTCAGCACCTGGAACTCCACAGTCTCTTGGTTTTTCTTCTGTCTCCTTGTTGCTCCTCCTCCATTTTCTTTGCTGGTTCATTCTTGGCTCCTAGCTTTGTAAACTTTGTGCTATCCCAGGGGTCCACCCTTGGTCTTCTTATCTTCACTCACTCCCTTGGGGATGTCACCAGATCCTGGGTCTTTACATCCTGTTCATATGCTCATGGCTCCCAAATTTACATTTCAGCCTTATCTCTCCCTGATTTTAAGCCTTTTGCATCCAACTGCTCCTGCTCCCTCCCTTCCACCCTTCTTTCCCCCTTCCTTTTTTGCTTTCTTCTGTCTGTTTTATTGCTTCCTTTCTCTCTCTTCCCCCCTTCCTCCATTCCTCACTCCCTTTCTTCCTACAAAAGTAACATATTAATTACCCTTATAATTTTCTGTCACACACACACATACACACACACACACACGTCTGAGTGTGAAACAGCCTTATAAGTAAGAACTATTTACAATATGAAACAATTCCACACTTTACAAAAAGATTTGCCAAAGCCTTCCTTGAAATGTTGTACTCTTTAGGGGCCTACAAAAATGATTTTGATTTATAAACACATTTCTTTTATGCTCCTGTGAAAGTTGATTATATGGATTGGGCCATTCTTGTCATACCCAACTAAATCAGAGTCAAGAGGCCAGGGAAAGAAGCACTCAGGGCACATAGCACTAGCTCCAAGAATTGAATTTTTCCTCAAGCCTAGCTAGTGAAACAGATCGTTGTAACCCTAAGATTGGTTTTATGCAGTAACTGCTGAAATGACCTGCTGGCACTCTAAGACTACTTTTACCTATAGCCATCACTCATCAGTCAGAGCTTGCCAGCTACCCAAAGCTTTTCTAGTGTCAATGAGCTTTTTTTTCAAAACAGTAAGTAACATTTCTCTTTCTAATAAAACTCCCAAACTTCTCTTTGATTTTTAGACATACTGAAGACCACCTTGGTCTGTGTGTATGCCCTAAATTGCAATCTGTGATTTTCAAATAAAACGTTTAGGCCAGGTGTGGTGGCTCGTACTTGTAATCCCAGCACTTTGGGAGGCTGAGGCAGGCGGATCACTTGAGGTCACGAATTTGAGACCAGCCTGGCCAACATGGTGAAGCCCTGTTTTGGTAGACTAAATATATAAAAAATAGCCAGGCTTGGTGGTGCACGCCTGTAATCCCAGCTACTCAGGAGGCTGAGGTGGGAGAATCACTTGAGCCCGGGAGGCAGAGGTTACGGAGAGCCAAGATAGTGCCACTGCACTCCAGCCTGGGTGACAGCAAGACTCCATAGCAAAGAAACAAAAACAAACAAACAAACAAAAAACCCCCAAAGTTTAATATAGAGATTTGTCTATATTTTATTTTGACTTTGACATACTGGCTGCCAGGAGTGGGTTTCAAAGCAGACTCACCTTGGAGACATCAATGGCCCCTGGAACTATGGCGTGAGGTATCCATACTTGGGCCCCTTGAGCTCCTTGTCTCCCATGGGTCACCTGTTTACCTCTTGGTTAGTCTTTGTCAGATCAGACTTCCATTTTCTTTTGCTGAATTTGGTTTTATTTTGGAATTGGTTAGGAACGGTCTTCCTCCTCCTGGTTGTGAGGCCTGGTTAAAGGGATTTTTTCCTCCCATTGAAGACGGCTTATCATCAGTCTTGGTAGTTACTTACCTTATTTTCCAATTCATTTGGATACTTAGATTTAGTTTGTCTTTTGTGTATTCACCATTAAACTGAATCACTTAGATACATTTATTTACAAATGGGCTCTCAAAGTTCAAAGGCATGCCACGAGTGTTTCCTACTTCTGGGACTCTCGATGGTGGGTGACATGTTCAAACATTATGGAGATCATTCAAACAGTCTGTTTCTCTGAAAACTGGGCGAAAAGGTTGCAGCTATAAAATCATACAGTCTAGACAGGATGCATACCTCAATTGGTATGTCAAGACTACAAAACACATTCAGGACTCAAAGACTGCCTTACTGAAAAATACTGTCTCAATTCTAGCTGAGACTTTTCTCTTTCCAAAGCCTTACCCTCTCCATTCTACATCCCTTGCTCTTTATCTTTCTCTAAGCTAAACTCTCTTTTTTCCAAAACTCCTCAACTATTCTGACATACTGATTATTTAAATAAAGATACATTAAAACCAGTAGATACAAGAGAAAATCACTTTGACCTCTATGCTGTTTCTTAAAAGCAAAATGATGAAATTCCCCTGTAAAGGAAATCTCTCTGTAGTAAAAGGAAGGGCAACACTCTTATCAAGGATGAGGAATTGAGACCAAGAGAACACTCTGCAGATCTTGTTATAATTACTCTCATCTTTTGGGCTTCCTTGCATAATTCAGTCACATTTTCACAGTTAACTATTCTTTGTCCAATCCAGTATATTGCTAAATGACTCAAATTCCTTAGATTAAAATTTGGTTCATAGCCATTATAAGGTTGCTTATTAGGAAAAAAAGATCTTCGTTTAGGCTTAATTAATTTTGTCAGAAATATAATTTAGATCCAACTGTCTTTTATAAACTGGTGAGTTTTGTGTGTTTTTCTGTCTCATGACTAAAATGAAAGCTATAAAATTTTTGTGTGTATGTATAAATATATGTTTAGGCATGCTTAGGTATATGTACATGTATTATATGTGTGTCTACATGGTAAAATCTGGCATAGTTGGCCAGAAATCTTTTAAAGAATTCTATTCAGATTGGCTTAACTAAATGAGTGTTCATATAAAATATATAGTAATTAACTCAAATGCCTTTTAGCGTCCTTCTGAGGGGGAGAGATTGGTGGAGACTTCTCTTCCATCATCTTTCTCCACCCCCTAAAAGTACCCATATATTTAACTTTAAGGTTCTTACTTAGGTGACTATCAGATATTCATAGGCTATGAAAACGGTTAATAGAAAAATAACTTGAAATAATGAGTAGCTTTGTCTAATATCTCAGTTTTAATAAGTAGTCTGAGTAAATTATTAAAAATAAATTAAGTCAATGTAAATGAGATAAATGTTTATAAACAGACTTTTTATATAATTTGAAATCTTAAAGTTATGTTAAATTAAATAATAGGTACTTATTAAGTGGGTCATTTCTAAAAATAAGATAAAAATGGAAATGAATTGCTGAACATAAATTTGTTCTTGGTTTCTTAAATTTCATAAAAAGACTAAATATAGTTGAATGCATTAATACATGTAAAATTATAAGAAAAACATAAAATGTATTTTTTATTAAAAAGAAAAATATTTTGTCTAATTTGGGGGTTACTTAAAGATTATTTCAAAATATGTATTTAACAGATAGAATTAAGATATAAAGTAAATCATAAGTGGGAAAGAGATATAAGGAAAGTTATAGATTTAAAGATGTATTTTTGGTTTAAAAGGTTAAAAAGAGAAATAACTTTGTATAAAAACATTTTTGATACACTTTTGTTCTAAAATAAAATGACTGATTTTTTAGAAAAAGTGCAAGACAAAGAAGAAAGTCTAAGCATGTTGTCAAAGGTCTGAGTGAGTCATGATAAAGTTTCTAAAGGATAAATTTATAAAATGAATTATGTGTGTGATCACAATGGCTATAATTAAAAGGGAATTATTTATAAATCTTCCTAAAAATTGAGCTTTGATATTTAAAATAAACTAATATAAAACTAAAAATGTGGTCCCCTATATTTACACAACAAGATGTTCTTAAAAGTTTGGCCTGTTTTTAGCAAAATGGCAAGAGGTTTTGATTTTTTTTTCTTTTTTTTTTGAGATGGAGTTTCACTCTTGTTGCCCAGGCTGGAGTGCAATGGCATGATCTCGGCTCACTGCAACCTCCACCTCCCAAGTTCAAGTGATCTCCTGCCTCAGCTTCCCAAGTAGCTGGGATTACAGGTGCTCACCACCATGCCCAGCTAATTTTGTATTTTTAGTGGAGATCAGGTTTCACCATGTTGGTCAGACTGGTCTCAAACTCTTGACCTCAGGTGATCTACCCACCTCGGCCTCCCAAAGTGCTGGGATTACAGGCAGGGGACCCCACACCTGGTTTGAGGTTTTGATTTTTAATTAATTGTAGCTTTTTTTCTGTTTTACAGCCTTCATTTAATTTTCCTAGTTTCATGTTAAAAATGGTATCTTTTTCATTCAGAATGCAAATTTTATTTCTTGAAGGAGAGTTTTCCTCTTGAAGCTTTTTAGTTTCTTATTTCAGAAGTTCAACTTTTGCTGTATCTCACTGCATGTAATTTTCAGGTCATACATTATTGCCTTCTGTACTTTCTTCTCTTGAGAAGGCCTAGGATAATAACTTTCTCCTTCAACTTTTTCATCAGCTCCTATAATTTTTTCTGTGGTTCTAACACTGGTCTTATGGCCTGCTGCTGAAATGTTTCTCTTAAAGGCCCAGAAAAACAATGTTTTTCTTCAGTGTAACTTAATTTTGTACTCTTGGCTTTTCTTGATGTGTCTGAATTGTTTCATAACACTGTGAATCTTTCCATCCTGTTACTAAGAGCCACATATTCCCCTGCTTAAGGTACTAGTTTTCTTGTTTACATTCCTCTGTAATATAGTGTATACTCTTAATCTTACACACATATTCTTCCTGTGTCTCATGAAATTCAAGTACCTTTTCACCAGGTTAAACTTCCAGTTTGTCTAAATGGGCTTCCCATAAGGAGAAACAATCACACTGCAAAAGATTTTTCTTTACTGTTTCAGTAACTGGCCTGAAAAACAAAACATTTACATTTTATCAAGATAACTTCCAGTGTTATCTTTATTAGATTTTTGATCACTTAGGAAAACTAAGCTCTGAAATAATTAAGGTTTTAAAAATTCTTGTAACTTTCTGTATTGATTTTTAAGCCTTCTGGGTATCACTCTGATTAAATGAATGACTATTATGTCAGTGAACTATGATCTTGTTTTGATCAAATGTTTGAGCCTTTGCACATCTTTGACAGACTTTCCCAGAATCAAATTCTAAATTAAATCTCTTTGACCTAGAATTAACTTTGGAATTTTCCAGTTGGGCCCCTGGAGAGCTTCAAAGAATGCATCTCTCATCTCATAGATATATTAAATGACTAGGCTTATTTGATAAATTGTATGGAAAACATTATCAAATGATGAGTGATGCTAGATTTTCTTTCAGTTACATTTATGGGTATGTTATTGATATAAATGTTCCAAAATTATATACAGTTCTTCAAAATCTAATATGTCATCAGTTATAAATCTAGATATTGTGTTGTATGCCACAAAATAACGAAATTTTCTTGTCAATTTCTGATTACGATGAATGTCTATCAGATTTTTAACCATGATAATTCTAAGTTTTTGTCGTCCATAGTTTATCATTTTAAATTCCTCTCTAAAGGCATTTACAATAAGATTTATAGAAGACTAACAAATACTCTTAAAATACAAGTTTGTAATACCTCTAAGATCAATGGACTAAATGAAATGTTTTTCAAAGCTCTAATAAAAAACTGTTGGGTGCATAAAACTACTAATCAAGATCAAGCAGAACAAAAATTAGTTACATGAGATTGATAAATACAATGTTTTTATGACTTTTATTTAAAACATTATTGGTTCTTTATTTAACTGTTCTGCTTTCTAGACTTAAAAAATTTTCTCTCTTAAGCTAACTATAGTTTACAGCAATTTGGTAAAGCATACTTTTGTAAACAAGTTGGAAACATTTGCTTTTTATCTCTACTGGATTCCTTCAGAATTTAGAATCTACTCATGAGTATTCTTATGGCAGTATGGTTATTTACACAAGTCCAGTAAAAATCTGCTCTCTCTTTATAGTAGGATACAATTGAAGACATTGGTTATATTGCCAAGGCTTTGACTGAAATGTCACATTTTAAAATATGCATGTAATGCCTGACTTTAAGAGTTCTCAGCCTTAGAGTGAGTAAATAAGAATTGCCACTTCCTGGCATGCCCAGGAACCTTAAGACTATAGGTAAACTGTAGAGTCTGCCTTGGTTTGGCTTGCTAGACTCAAGTGATTTTTAAAATCTGAGATTCCTTTGTAATCAACATAGAGAGAAAAAATTGTTTTTCTTAAGAAAAGCTATAATATATATCAGTTATTAGCTTGTAGCTCTGTGTACTGTTTTCAAGTCTTCATTATTTTACTGTGGACTTGACTAAATTCTGAATTTTTCTGGATTCCTCCAACCTAACTTTCTTCCATAAAATGATTAAAAACAGGAACTACTTTGTTCCTGAAGCCTTGTAAGTTACATTTTTTTGGGGGAGGGGGCAGAATCTTGCTCTGTCACCCAGGTTGGAGTGCAGTGGTGAGATCTTGGCTCACTGCAACCTCTGCCTCCTGAGTTCAAGCGATTCTCCTACCTCAGCCTCCAAAGTAGCTGGGATTACAGGCATGTGCCACCATGCTGGGCTAATGTTTGTATTTTTTTTTTAGTAGAGACAGGGTTTCACCATGTTGGTCAGGCTGGTCTCAAGCTCCTGACCTCAGGTGATCTGCCTACCTCTGCCTCCCAATGTGCTGGGATTACAGGCTTGAGCCACCGCACCTGGCCTAAACTAAATTTTAAGGAACAAGTCTTGCACTTGATGTATGGACCACATAAATAATTCACTAAACCACCCATTGCCATAACCAGAGACATTCAAACTGTAAACTAAAAGAGGAAGTTGATATTTTCATACTGTAGACAACCTTTCCCAAGGTGGTGGAACAAGACTTCATATTATAATGAGACTCTTTTTTTTTTTTTTTTTTTGAGCCAGAGTCTTGCTCTGTCACCAGGCTGCAGTGCAGTGGTGTGATCTCGGCTCACTGCAACCACCGCCTCCTAGGTTCAAGTGATTCTCCTGTCTCAGCCTTCTGAGTAGCTGGGATTACAGGCACATGCCACCACACCCAAATAATTTTTATATTTTTAGTAGAGACGGAGTTTCACCATGTTGGCCAGGCTGGTCTTGAACTCCTGACCTCGTGATTCACCTGCCTCGGCCTCCCAAAGTGCTGGTATTACTTACAGGCATGAGCCCCTGTGCCTGGCCTATGATGAGACTCTTAACCCCTCTTAATGCCTATCTTTTTCACTAGACAGAACCTGACACCGCCAACACCCTGCTGCAAATCCTTTAATCTACCTAGTGGGTAATTTTGACAGTATCCCTAACACAACTTCTTATTAAAATTGTGCTAGTAGTTGCTCTTATAGAGTTGGCAATCCCTGCTTTAATTCGACCCAGTCATAAAATGATAACTCAACTACAACAGGTCTCATTCAGTTCCCTCATAGTCTTTTGATTTGTTTAGTTAGTTTCCCTTAGCCTTGGGCTCTTGGTTCAAAACCCTTATACAAACTAAACCTATTATATTGTCGCTAATTATTTTTTTCATGTCACAATCCTTAAGCTTTGTTCTTTTTTTTTTTTTTTTGAGGCGGAGTCTCGCTCTGTCGCCGGGACTGGAGTGCAGTGGCCGGATCTCAGCTCACTACAAGCTCCGCTTCCCGGGTTCACGCCATTCTCCTGCCTCAGCCTCCCGAGTAGCTGGGACTACAGGCGCCCGCCACCTCGCCCGGCTAGTTTTTTTGTATTTTTAGTGGAGACGGGGTTTCACCATGTTAGCCAGGATGGTCTCGATCTCCTGACCTCGTGATCCGCCCGTCTCGGCCTCCCAAAGTGCTGGGATTACAGGCTTGAGCCACCGCGCCCGGCCAAGCTTTGTTCTTGTTGCCTGTTTAATCTTTGTAAAGCCAGTTCTCCCAACAGGATAATGTTAGCCCAATGCTTTAAGATGATTGCTAATACCCATGGAACTAATATAAGGAAACTCAATACTGGACCCCAGACAAGCCTGCCCTGAGAACATTTTTCCTTCTGGCCTTTTTGTTCCTCAAATGTAGCCTAGGTCTCTGACATAGATTCCTGTACCTTCTCCCCGATGTGGGACAGAAACTAGGACAGGACCATTCCAGTACAGTGGGACAATGAAGCTTGACTTCAAGATGCTTCAGTGATGCTTCCAAATAAATATATTGATAAAAGGGGGAAATATGAAAGCTGATTATACAAATTTTTCTCATATCCAACTACATCAGAGTCAGGAGACCAGGGGAATAAAGCACTTGGGGCACATTGCTCCAGTTCCCCCAAAATGGAATTTTCTGCAAGCCCAGCTGCTGAAACAAACTACTGTAACCCTTAGACAAGGTTTATTGTAGTAACTGCTGAAATGACCCGATGTGACTCTAAGATTCGTTTTACCTACCACCATCAGTCACCAATCAGAGCTCGACAGCTCCCAAAAGCTTCTCTAGTGCCAATGAGCTTTCTTTCAAAACAATACATAACATTTCTTTTGTTTATTTACTTACTTATTTATTTATTTTGAGATGGAGTTTTGCTCTTGTTGCCTGGGCTGGAATGCAGTGGTGTGATTTTGGCTCACTGCAACCTCTGCCTTCCAGTTTCAAGAGATGCTCCTCCCTCAGCCTCCCGAGTAGTTAGGATTATAGGCGCCCGCCACTATGCCCAGCTAATTTTTGTATTTTTCGTAGAGACGAGGTTTCACCATGTTGGCCAGGCTGTTCTCAAACTCCTGACCTCATGATCTGCCCGCTGTGGCCTCCCAAAGTGCTGGGATTACAGGCATGAGACACCGTGCCTGGCCTCTTTCTTTTAGTTTTTTGAGACAGCCTCTAGCTCTGTCAGCCAGGCTGGAGTGCAGCGATGCGATCACGGCTCACTGCAACTTCTGCCTCCCGGGCTCAAGCAATGCTCCTGCCTCAGCCTCCCGAGTAGCTGGGACTACATGGGAGCACCACCACACCCAGCTAATTTTTATATTTTTGTACAGACGGTATTTCACCATGTTGCCCAGGCTGGTCTCGAACTCCTGGGCTCAAGTGGTCTGCCTGCTTTGGCCTGCCAAAGTGCTGGGATTATAGGCGTGAGCTGCTGTGCCTGGCACGTTTCTCTTTCTAATAAAATCTTCCACCTTCTCTTTCTTCTTTGGATGTACAACTCCAGTATGTGTGTATGCCTCAAATGGCAATTCTGTGATTCCCAAATGAAATGCTTAATTTAGAGATTCGTCCTTAGATTTTAGTTTGACTTTAGCACTCCAGTGCAACTCTAAAAAATGTGCTCATTTTCTGTTTCAAGTTTTGTCCAATTCAACCAGTATTTTCCTGTTACTACTAAAATCAGACACTGTGCTTGGCACTGTGGCACTGTGGGGGAGCAAAGATGATTAAGATATGTGTTCAGGCCGGCGCTGGTTCACACCTGTAGTCCCAACACTTTGGGAGGCCAAGATGGGTGGATCACGAGGTCAGGAGTTTGAGACCAGCCAGGCCAACATGGTGAAGCCCCGTCTCTACTAAAAAAATACAAAAAATTAGCCAGGTGGGGGTGGTGGGCGCCTGTAATCCCAGCTACTCAGGAGGCTGAGGCAGGAGAATCGCTTGAACCTGGGAGGCAGAGGTTGCAGTGAGCTGAGATCCCACTGTTGTACTCCAGCCTAAGCAACAAGTGCGAAACGCCATTTCAAACAAACAACAAACAAAAGGTATGTGTTCTAAAGGAAACTGACACTGTCAGCTCTCTCAATGAGGAAACTTTTAAGAAGAATTTACCTGGGGAGCTGAAGCCACAGGCAATTTAGCAAGACTAAGCATAAGCAAATCGAACCAGCAGTTCAGAATGAAGAGTTGCTCCTGGTCTCCCAGGCTGGAGGGGTAGCCAGAAGGGACTCGACTATAGACAGAAGAGTAGCTGAGAGATGGGAGGGGGATTAGCTGCTCTACCCACTTCTATTATTACTGGGCATATTCCACCAAAGAGCAGCTTTTTGAAAAACATTGGGTAACATATTGACAGGATGGTTTTTGAAACTACCATGAAAAGTCCATTAATAAAAACAAGTCCCAGGTACACCCAGAGAAGGCAGATAAGGAGTGAGCAGCACCTTTAGTGGGGTTTCAGGAACCCCACTAGGCACACGCCCTGTCGTATTTCACCCTCAAATTGTCCTTTTTATTTTAGAACTTGCTTATACCTCTGTTGTTTGGGGATTGTGAATCCCTGCGGCTGTGTGGCAGTGATAACTTTCCTTTTATTTGTTTGTTTACTTGCAAAACGATGGGTTTTGGTAGATGAGCTTTGAGTACAGCTGAGATGGAGGAGAGTGAAGGGTCAGGAACCATTGGTCATGGAGGAGGGAACTTTATCACTTTAGTACAAAGGCCCAGTGAGGCCAGATCCCGGGGTAGAGACAGGGATTATGCTGAGACATGACCCAGAGAGATGGGCAGAGGCTGAACCATATCTGATTTAAAAGGCCAAATAACTGTGTTTTTAACTTAAGGGAAACTAGAGGCTTTTGAAGTCTCTGTATATGGAAGGATGACGTGATGAGAACTGCTTTGCCAAAATCACAGTGGCTGATGAGTGGGGAATGCACTGGAGTGAGGGTGACCAGAGAGACTGCAGGGATCCCGGCTATGACACAGTCATGCAAACGAGATGATGAGCTGGGTGTAGGAAAGTGGACACAGAAAAGCAGTAAAGCTGGTAGATTGAAAAGATATTTAGGAGATAGTATCATTGGGACTTGGTGAGAGGCTGGATGTTGGAGGTGAGGGAGAGGGAGGTATCAGAGTGACTCCTGAGTTTCCAACTTGGGTAACTGGGTGAGTGGATGGAGGTGCCATCCACAGACACAGTGACAACAGAAGACCAAGTGTAAAAGGGAAGACCAAGTTCCATATTTGACAAATTAAGTTTGAGGTTCTTTGAGATGTGCAAGTGTGTGTTGAGGAAACGGATCTATCATCTCTGTAGTTTTGTCTTTTCCAGAATGTCATATAGATGGAATCATAAAGGTGTAGCCTTTTCAGATAGGCCCCTTTCCCTTGGAAATACGTATTTAAAATTCATCCATGGTTTTGCAAGGGTTGGCGGCTCATCTATTTTCATTGCTACATAATATCCCATTTTATGGATGTATCGTAGTTTATTTACCTATTGAGGGACATCTTGGTTGCTTGCAGTTTGGGGCAATTATGAATAAAATTGCTACAAACATTTGTATGGATGTTTTGTGAAGACATAAATTTTCGAATCAGTTGAGTAAATACCTAGGAGAATGGCTACTGAGCCTTATAGTAAGACTATGTTTAGCTTTGTGAAAAAGTGCCAACCTGTCTTCTGGAGGGGCTGTACCATTCTGCATTTCCACTGGTAATGAACGAGAGTTCCTGTTGCTCCACATCCCTGCCAGCAACGGGCATCATCAGTGCTTTTTGGCTTTTAGCTATTCTAATAGGTTTGTAGTGTTAACTCACTGTTGTTTAAATTAGCAATTCCCTAATGACAAATTATGTTGAGCATTTCTTCAGGTGCTTAGTTGCTACCTTCTTTTTGTGAAGAGTCTGTTCAGATCTTTTGCTCATTTTTAAATTAGGTTGTTTGTTTTTCTATTATTGAATTTTAAGAGTTCTTCATGTATTTTGGATACAAACCTTTTACCAGATATGTGTTTTGCAAGTGTGTTCTGTCAGTCTCTACCTTATATTTTCATTTTTAAACTGTGTCTTTCTTACAGAAGAAGTTTTTAATTTTAATAAACTCCAACTTGTCAGTTTTCCTCCGTGTATCATGCTTTTGGTGTTGTAACTATAAACTTACTGCAAAATCCAAGGTCACCTAGATTTTTTCCTACATTTTCTTCTAGGAATTTTATGGTTTTGCATTTTATATTTAGATTTGTCACCAATTTTGAATATATTTATGTGAAAGATGTAAGGTCTGTGCCTAGGTTCTTCGTTCTGTTTTGTTTTTGCATATGGAAATCCAATTGTTCAAGCACCATTTTTAATTGCTTTTCTCCTTTGCAAAAAAATTAGTTGATTATATTTGTGTGGGTCTATTTCTGGGCCCTCTATTCTGGTCTCTTGATCTGTGTGTCTAATTTTCACTGTTTCGTTTACCGTAGCTTTATAGTCAGTCTTGATAATAGATTACGTGAGTCCTCTAATGTTGTTCTTTTTTAGTATTGTATTGGCTATTTATTCTAGGTCCTTTGCTTTCCATATAAATTTTAAAATCAGTTTGTCAATATCCGTAGAATATTTTAGTAGCATTTTGATTGTTATTGCATAGAGTCTATATATCAAGTTGGAAAAAATTGAATATCGAGTCTTTCAATCCATAACCGTGGACTATCTCTTCTATTAGATCATTAAAACTTTCTTTTGTCAATGTTTTGGAGTTTTTAAATATACAGATCCTGTACGTATTTTATTATATTTATAGCTAAATAGTTCATTTTTCATTGCTATTATAAATGGTATTTAAAAAATACTTAAAATTTTAATGTTTATTGATGGTATACAGGAAAGCAACTGATTTTTGTATATTGACCTTGTATCCTGTAACCTTGATATACTTACTTATCAATTCTAGGAGGTTTTTTTTTTTTGCAGAATTTTAGGATTTTTCCATAAACAATTATGTCATCAGTGAATAAAGACAGATATACCTTTTATTTATTTTTCTTGTTTATCGTGCTAGTTAGGACTTCCAGTACAATGTTAAATAGAGTGGTGAGAGAGGATATCCTTACCTTATTCTTGACCTTAGTCTCACCATTAAATATGATGTTAGCTGTGGATTTAGATGTTCTATATTGAGCTGAGGAAGTTTTCCTCTACTCCTAGTTTGCTGAGATTTTTTTTTTTTCTGGTGATGATGAATGAGTACTGGATTTTGTCAAATGCTTTTTCTGCATCAATTGATATAATCATATGACTTCTTTAACCTCTTGATATGGTAGATTACATTGGCTTATTTGCAAATGTGGAACTATCCTTGCATACTTGGAATAAAGTTCACTTGATTGTCATGTGTAATTCTTCTCATATACAGTCAGTTTGATTTGCTAATATTTTGTTGATGATTTTTTTGTCTATGATATTCATAGGAGGTATTGATCTGACTTTTGTTATAATGTCTTCATCTAGTTTAGGTATTAAGATAATGTTGGCCTCATAGAATGAGTTAAATGTTCTCTCTGCCTCTATTTTCTGAAAGATTTCTGGAGAATCAGTAATATTTCTTCCTTAAATATTTGGTAGAATTTATCAGTAAATATATCTGGGCCTGGTGTTTTCTTTTTTGGAAGGTCTTCAATTATTGATTCAATTTCTTTAATAGATATAGGGCTATCCAGGTTATCTGGCCTTCTATGAGTCTTGGTAGTTTGTATCTTTCAAGGAAATGGTTCATTTCATCTAAGTTATTCAATTTGTGTATGCAGAGTTATTTCCTTCTTAGTCGCTTATTATCCTATTGATGTCCATGGGATCAATAGTGGTGACCATTCTTAAATTTCTGATATTGGTAATTTGTATATTCTCTCCTTTTTTTCTTTGCTAGGAGGAGGGAAAAAACTCCTTAAGTAATGAAACTACAAACTACAAGATCAGGTTTTAACAGTGTTTTGTAGTATTTGGCTCTTTGACACATGACATATTTCAGCGACGTAATAATTGCATAATTTGATGGCTTATGACATCTCAAAATGAGAAAAGTTTGGGTGCCACAGTCACTTAACTTTAAGATGTTTAGAATTTTAACTTTCAGCAAGTCATTTAACAAGTAACTGAGCATCTGCTTTGTGCCAGTCACTGTGCTGGGCCCTGGGATACGCTAGTGAGCAAAGTAGACATAGTTCCTATTTTCACAGGGACTGGGCTGACATTAATCAAATGATGTCTCAAATAAAGGAAAAGTTGCTGTTGTGTTAAGTTACATAAAGGAGAAAGGGGTGAGGTCTATGATATCAATGAGTAGAGGAATTTGACCTAGCCCAGGAAATCAAGGAAGACTTACCCAGGGAGAGACAATTGAGCTGAGGTCTGAGGACTGAGTGGAAGTTAGTTGGGCAGAAAGTGAAATGGGACTATGCCAATATGCGGTTCTAAAAGGTCAGTTTGTTTGAGGGTGGAAATGAGGGGTGGGAATGTGGTGGAAGTTAAGGGTGAGGAGGAGCAGAGCCTTACCCTTGCTAGAGTTCTGCCATTATCCTATGAGCAGGGCAGTTTTGCCTTCATGCTAAGACTGATGCAAATCACTGAGGCTGCTTTCCGTCTCCTGTCTCTTCTCAGAAGGAAGGAAAAGCTGGGAGAGAAAGAGAAGACGGAGAACTTGTGTTTATTCCTTACCATTTTCCTCATTTAGCCATCTCTGTGGGGCATACTCATGTAGTATTTCTAAATAGATATTTTTATTAAGATATAATTAACAATAATGTTCACCCATTTATAAAGTACATTTTTGGGGGCAATGATGAAGAAAGATTGGTTAATGGTACAAAAACCCAGTTAGATAGAAGGAATAAGTTCTAGTGTTTGCTAGCACAGGAAGGTGACTATAGTTCACAACAATATATTGTATATTTTTAAATAGCTGGAAGAGAAGATTTGAAATATTCCCAACACAAAGAAATGATAAATGTTTGAGGTGATAGACATCCTAAATACCCTGATTTGATCTTTACACATTGTATGCATTATCAAAAGATTGCACAAACCCCATAAATGTGTATAATTATTATGTAACAAAAAATTTAAAAATAATGCAATTTGACGACTTTTTGTTTTTTTCTTTGAGACAGAGTCTTGCTCTGTCGCCCAGGCTGGAGTGCACTGGTGTGATCTTGGCTCATTGCAAGCTCTGCCTCCTGGGTGCACACCATTCTCCTGCCTCAGCCTCCTGAGTAGCTGGGACTACAGGCAGCCACCACCATGCCTGGCTAATTTTTTGTATTTTTTATTAGAGATGGGGTTTCACTGTGTTAGTCAGGATGGTCTCGATCTCCTGACCTTGTGATCTGCCCGCCTTGGCCCCAAAGTGCTGGGATTACAGGCATGAGCAACCACGCCCGGTCAATTCAATGACTTTTAATAAACTTACAGAGTTGCACAACCACTATCACAGTCCAGCGGTGACCATTTCTATCACTCAACAAGTTCTCTTATGTTCGTTTACAGTTCATCCCCACCCTCCACAACTCCCCAACATCCCAGGCATTCGCTGGTCTGATGTCTGTTTCTATAAATTTGCTTTTTAAATGTTTGGCATTTCATATAAAGAGAGTCCTCCTACATGTAGTCTTTTGCATCTGGACTGTTAGCACAAAATGTTAAAGGTGCGTCCTCGGTAGTATGTATCAGTGCTTCATTCCTTTTTATTGCTGAGATATTTCTCTGGATGAAAGTCACATTTGTGTATTCACTTACCAGTTGATGGACATTTGTGTTGATCCCACATTTTGGCTGTTATGAATAATGCTATGAATGTTTGAGTATGAATCTTTTTATGGCCATATATTTTCATTTCTCTTGGGGATATTCTTGGTCATAAAATTGCTGGGTCTAATGGTAAGTTTATGTTTAGCTTTTTAAGAAACTGCCACACTGTTTCCTCAAAGTGATGGTATCATTTTACATTCCTACATTTCCAACAGTAATATATGAGAGTGCCACATGGACACAGAGAGGGAAACAACAGACACTGTGGCCTACCTGAGGGTGGAGGGTGGGAGGAGGAAGAGGAACAGAAAAATAACTATTGGGTACTGGAGTTAGTACCTGGGTGATGAAATAATCTATGCAACAAACCCCTGCGACATAAGTTTACCATATAACAAACTTGCCCATGCACCCCGAACCTAAAATAAAACTTTAAAAAAATATAAAAAGTGATGTTAAAATGAGACCACATTTTCCAAATACAAAGAAAAATTATTTTGAAAAATTTGCCAATTTTTGAAGTCTGGTATCAGCCACTTGTAAAGAATAAAGTCACTGTTATGAAAAAAATGTATATAAGAGTTCCTGTTTCACCACATTCTTAACACTGGTGTTGTCTTTTTTTGAAAATTATAGACATCTTGTGGGTGTGTATTGGCATCTCATTGTGGTTTTACTTTGCATTTACTAATTCATTAGTTGAGCATGTTTTTATGGGCTACTTAGCCATTTATATACTCTCTTTGGTGAAATGTCTACTCAAGTCTTTCAGCCATTTAAAAATTTTTTTTTGTCATCTTATTATATTATTGAGTTGTAAGTAGTTTTGATATATTCTGGAGACAAGTCCTTTACCAGATATATGGTTTACAAATATTTCCTCCCAGTGTGTGGCTTATCTTTTCATATTCTTAATGGTGTCCTTTGAAGCAAAAGGTTTAAATTGTGACAGAGTAATTTACTGATTTTTTTTCTTTTGTAGATCATGGTTTTAGTGGCGTTTCTAAGAACTCTTTGCCTAACCCGAGGTCATCAAGATTTACCCCTTTGTTTTCTTCTAGAAGTTTTATAGCTTTAGGTTTTACATTGAAGGCATTGATCCATTTTGAGTTAATTTTTGTGTCTAGTATAAAGTGAGGGTTGATGGTCACGTGGCTTTCTACCTGCTTCAGCACCATTTGTTGAAAAAGTTATCCTTTCAATGAATTGTCTTGGTATCTTTGTTGAAGATTAATTGACTATAAATTTAAGGGATTATTTTTGGACTCTCAGTTCCTTTCCTATAGATGGATTTGTATGCCTACCTTTCCTATAGATGGATTTGTATGCCTATCTTTATGCCAATGTTACACTGTCTTGATTAAGGTGGTTTTACAGTAAGTTTTAAAATTGAATAGTATACGTCCTCTTACTTTATTCTGTGAAGTAAGACATGAGACCCCTTCTCTCTCTATTTACCTAGCTCTTACTTTATTCTTTTTCAAAATTGTTTGGTCTTGTGTTTATTCACTGTGTAGGCCCCTGGACAAGGGCATAGAGAGGCCTCAAAGGGCAGGGAGGAAAAAGGATGGGCAGAGGACAATGGGTGGGAGGGCCCCAAGAAGAGAGCACGCTGCTTCCCACAGCGGGAGTCCCAACTCCTTCCCTGGCAGCTGCCTCCTCGCCCAGTGTCCAGGCCGGTGTGGTTGTGTCTAGAGGGTTACTTTAGGGTCACCACCAGCAGCCATCGCAGCAACAGCAGGTCGCATCAGCCATAGATTACTAGGGGCTCAGAATAAATGCAGCAGTAACAGGCTCAGGATTTCAAATATCCTTCTTGCCTTTAGGAGTATCCATGGTCCTGGACTCTGTCTCCAAGACTCCATGACCTGGCCCCTGGCCACCCTTATGAGTGCACTTCCTTATCTCTCCTCCTCACTCAGCTGCCTTGGCCACACCAGCCCAATTAATGTTCCTTAAACACATCTTGATGGGCCTCCCCCAAGGCACTTACAAATACTGGTCCCTCTATCTGTTTTGCTCCATCCCTGGCCCCCTGTCTGGCTCAGTTATGTCCTCATAGCAGTCTCTCATGAGACTGTTGGTTGTATGAAGCCAGGTTTATGTTGTCCTCAGCTGTGGCCCTGTGTCTGATGTAGAGGAACTACCTGATAAACATTTGCTGAATGAGTGAGTGAATGAATGAATGAATGAGACCTTTATTCCTTTTATGAGCTTATGAGATATGTCTTATCTTCATTTCATCATTGAAGAAACTGAGACTCAGAGAGGTGAACCCACTTACTCAGGTTCACATAGCAGATCAAGAGCAGAGCTGGGACTTAAACCCAGAGATGGAAAGAAGTCCTGCAAGCATCATTCATGGGGAAACAGGGAGAAGGGACCCCAGACATTGGCCTCTCTAGCCTCATCTCTGATCTCTTGCTCTACTGCTTAAACCACACCCCATTCTCCAGACATCCTGACCATGTGATCCTCCTTGAAGAGACCAAAATGCTCCCAAGCCTCTGAGCTTTGCACGTGCTGTTCCCTCTACTTGGAGTGCTCTTCCCATTATGTCCCCTGACAAACTCCTATTTGCCCTATTGCTGAGTTCAGTATCATGTCTGTGAGGCTTCCTTGACCTCCCTGAGCAGCTTCAGACAAGCCCTGCCCAGAGCTCCTCCACACCTCCCACTGCACCAGACTCACTTGTTCCTGTGTGCTCCTTACCCAGCAGGCAGAGGGCTCCTGGAAGACTGTGCTAAACAGTCTCAATAAATATTGCTGGTGTCTAAATGAATGAATGAATGAAAGAATAATGAATGAGTGAAGGCACTGGGCCATGGAACAGGGAAGGGGCCTCTGCAGCCACCTCCTATTCCCTGGAAGGGTGAACCTCGAGGGTCACCAACCCCAAGGTGACTCACAAACAGGGACTTTAGGGATTAGAAATGACATGAAAAGGTTCCCTTTTCTTTTCTTTTCTTTCCTTTCCTTTCCTTCCTTCCTTGCTTATTTATTTATTTATTTATTTTTGCTCTTGTTGCCCAGGCTGGAGTGCAATGGTGCGATCTCAGCTCACTGCAGCCTTCACCTCCCTAGGTTCAAGTGGTTCTCCTTCTTCAGTCTCCTGAGTAGCTGGGATTACAGGCATGCACCACCATACCCAGCTAATTTTTGTATTTTTAATAGAGATGGGGTTTCACCATGTTGGCCAGGCTGGTCTCGACCTCCTGACCTCAGGTGATCCACCTGCCTCAGCCTCCCAAAATGCTGGGGTTACAGGCATGAGCCACCATACCCAGCCATGAAAAGGTCTTTCATCTGTCTTGGCCAGTCAGCTTCCAAGATCTCTGACTTCTAACAGCAACCACCAGGGTGGCCTGGCAGTCACAGGCATCGTGTGCTCAGCATGAGTTGGGCCCTGTGCAGGGTTGTCCTGAGCACCCAATGGTGTGCCTGCTTATATCTTCATTTTACTTATCTTTTCATTGTGCTTAGTATTCTCCATACAAAAGAAATATATGCTCATTTCCCAGGAGGCAGAGGTTGCAGTAAGCCAAGATCGCACCACAGCACTCCAGCCTGGGTGACAGAACGAGACTCCATCTCAGGAAAAAAAAAAAAAAAAAGAAAGAAAGAAATATATGATCATTAAAACAACTTCAAACAGCAGAGAAAGTGAGAGCCCCCATCATCTCACACTTTTATTCCCACTTTACAGATGAGAAAACAGATACTTGCGGCACTTTCTATATGACACAGCCTCATCCCTTAGGAGCACAAAGCTGGGCTCTTTGTTTGCCTGGTGTCACACCAGCAGTTCCATGACAAGGAGAGGGAGGAACCAAGCCCTGGGGAGGTCTCAGGAACTGGAAACAACTGGCTCACGTGTGAGGATTTGTCTTCTGAGTTGGCACCAGCAGGCCAGTATTCACAGCAGATTCACAGAGGAGCCTGCTTCCCCACTCAGGGATGGCAGAGAAGAGCAATAATCTTCACAAAATCTAAATAGCATTGTCTCAAGTGATAGAGGGCGGACTCTGTCCACAAATCTTGGGCTGATGAATTACCTGTGCAGGTGCCTCTGGCGCCAGTATCCTTGCTCAGGACCAGAAGTAGGGTAATTACTTCTCTGGCAGTGGTTATCTGGAGTGAGCTGGCCCATTTTTCTCTTTTATTGTTGTTGGATTTCAGGAAAATGTCAACTGCAGTAGCCCACTCCCACCCCCTTATCTAAATATTGGATTTATTTGATGACTCCTCTAGGTCTGGTGACAGGGGCCAGAGTGGGCCCTGCAGTAAGAACAGGGTCCTTGAGCCCTGCCCAGAGGCTTCTCTCGGAGGGTGTGATGAGCAGGAGCCAGACAGCCACAACTGTCCTTCCCATCAGTGGCCCCATAAGTGTCCCTTCCCTTCCTCTTCCCCTGCTTTGTGGTCTGGCTTTGCCCAACTCAAGGCAGGGGGAATGGGCTGAGGTGTAGATTTTTCAGACTTGGAAAATGTTGTCCTTCCTGAGCAGCCATTTACAAGGCTACAATTTGAGGTTCAGTTTCTAAAGGAAGACAAGAGACTCTATTGAGATGGGCAGTGGCAGACCCACCTAATCCACACCAGGAATGTAGATTAAGGGAGTATTTATGGGAACTGAGGTGGGACTGGCAGTGGGAACGGGAAGGAGAAGGGCCCATTTTGCCCTTTTCACCATTCCTCCCACCCCTAAGACCTCCTTTCCCCTCCATCTTTCTCAACCTTGGCACTGACATGTGGTTCTTTCCTTGCCTTCATCTGGATCTCCCACAGTGCTCTCTTGAATCAAGTCTTAGCTCTGTGATCCCTCAAGCTGGCGAGACCATGGAATATTTAGATAATTAGTTAATGTTTACATTGGCAGAGCCTTATCTATCTATGGTGACTACTGTTGGTCTCCTTGTTCATTCATTCATTCATTTGTTCAATATTTATTGAATATTCACTCTGTGATGGTCACTGTGCTAGCTGCTGCAGATATAACAGAGAGCAGAATCAGATACGGTTCCTGCCTTCCTGGAGCTTAGACTACAGTGGAAGCGGGCAATATCAGAAATAAATCATAAATGCATGCACAGTTAGAGCTGTCATAAGTGGTCAGGGAAAACTCTCTTGAAGAAGTGAGGAAGAGGAGTTTCTCAGGTAAGAGGAGGGAAAAAAGCAATCCAGGCAAAATTAATAGCATGTACAAAGGCTCTGGGGTGGCAGGTCAGCATGGCCAGGAGGCAAGTGTGTTTGGAGCAGATAAAGTGAGGGACAGTGGGGTGACATGAGACTGGGGCAAGCTTGGGCCCAGGAGACGTTCTGTTTCTCTAACCGGGGATGCAGGGAGCCAGTCTCCCAGATCCTCCTCTACTTCTAGGGAATTGCCAAGGCCATTGCGATTCTTGGCTGTCCCCATGAAGGTGCTTCTGTCACCGGGGTGCTGGGGTGATAGTGGCTTGGTTTCCTCAACCAATTTGTTTCCTGGGATCCCAAGTGTCTGAATTTGTACAGATCACAGCCAGATCCACAGCAGCCTATGGGGCAGGAAAGAGAATCCAGAGAAAACATTGACTGCCACAATGAATCCGATGCAAACCGTCACTGTCAAGGCCTGAGTACCAGACAGGCCATGACTGCTAAAGCCCTTCCCTTGGCAGCAGCTGTGACCACATTTGTGGTTGGAAATGGTCCCCATTAGCCCTTACTGACCTCACTCTTGTCTAACAACTGAGTGTAAAATCTTCTCTGTATTAAATTGGGCACTTTGAGCCTTGGCATAAGAAAAGAAAGATCAATCCTTTCAGGGCACAAAGAGCTGAAGCGCTTTCTCTTTTGGGAAACCACTCACCCCCATTCCAGGAAGGCCTGGGGTGGGTTCTCCAGGGAGCCCGGCAGACACTCTGCCTGCCTTACCTCTTCCCTGGGTTCCAGTGTGCCCTCCTGAGGGGAGGGCAGGGGAAGGGTGCACTTCAGCTGGCTTGGCCTGGGAAGACATTCAGCCGCCCTCACCTGCTCCTGCAATCAGTGGCCACGTTGATGTTCTATTAATGGTGGGTGTCGTGGAGACACTATTTTCTCCCTTCCCCCTTTCCCCACTGACCCTGGAAATAGGAGCCCCCACCCTCTTGGGAGCGTTGTCCAGAAGTTTTTGCTTCAGTTCCCATCTCTCATTTGCACTTCTTTGAAGGAGGAGGAGGGACTCATCTGATAAGTGAATTCAATTGACATGGTCATTCTGTAACCCACACAATTAAACTGTATTTGATTTTCAGCAATATCTGTCCTGTGGCTATAAAAATAAATTCTTTTAGGGTTGTCATGGGATCCCTCTGGTTCTCAGATAATGATATGAGCTAACAGTTTAAGGAACTGAGCTTTTCACTTCTTTCTGTACATGATTCAGTGCATCCAGGAGCATCCATCACACACCCCAGTTCTTGAAATCGTCATTATTGCCACAGTGGCCCTGTTGAAGGGCCCCTCGTGCTCCGAGGCACTTGCTTCAGTTGGCACCTCATCACAATCAACCAGTGGTGAGATGATTCAGTTAACTGTGACCCACTCCCTGCTGAGTGTTACTAGCAGCCCACTTCCCATTAGCAAGGAGCTAGCACTGTGCTCAAGTCCAGGGGTATGATCAAACCAATATCAAGATGCTGCCTTTGAAGGTCTGTCTCCTGGGAGCACTCTCAGCATCAGTTCTGTATCAATAAGGATCCAATCAGGAGACAGAAACCATGTCAACAAATTTGAACAGAAAACATTTAATATCTTTAAGAATTATTAACTAGTAAACTACGAAGAGGATATAGAATATGAAGGATCTAGAAACAGCAAATACAGAAAGCGTCTGCTACCCCTAGGGCTAAGGGTGAGTGAGCGGGGAAAGAAGGAGGAACTTAGAAGAGTCCTCTCCACCACTCCCCGCCAATGCTGAAATTCAGAGTTCTTCAGAAGGTGTGACACATCTTCTGCCACTGGCCAAGAGAGTTGCTTCAGGGCTCAGCTAGAGCCGGTCCAGGTGGTGGGGAAGCTTGCTGCGGGGTATGGTTAGAGGGGTCTCTAGGACCAGTCTGGTGGTGGCGAGAAGCATGGTGGCTGGAGCTTGGCTGTGTAGGTAGGCCCTTCAGTGTGCTTTCTGGGCGTCCTCCTGGGTGCTGTCTGGAAGTCAGCACTCCTGAAGCAGGCATGAAAGCATGCTCCCCACTGCTACGTTCCTGCTGTTTCCTTCCAGAACCCTCCACTGACAAAGATTGCCATCAAGCCAACTGGCAAAGGAAAAATGTTTACAGGATCTAGCTTTGCTAACCAAAAGAGAGCAAAGGAGGTTAGATTTGGAGTTGAGAGGCAACACATTGATGCCAGGCACAACTGAGCATCACAGTGCGGGGAAAGGCTCACTATTCAGCATCAGACAACTTGGGTCCACTTCTGGGACCTTCCCTTTGCTAGCTGAGTTATCTCAGTCCAGTGACTTTCCATCTCTCAGCCTTAGTTTACTCATGTGCAGAGGATGGGTCTCATCAGAACTGTGCCAGAGGGTTAGGGAGGGGGTGTCCTGTGCAAAGCATGTTTTCAGGGCTGTGAAATGAGAAATGGGTAGGAGGTGGCAATAGTGTGCATTCAGAATCATGCTGATGTCTCTATTTTCTCCTGGCTTTGTGCGTACTTCATCGATAATCTCTTCACAATCACATCAGTCCTATAAATTATCATGGCCTTTGAATCTATAATCTCAGATTTTAAATAAATAAAGTCACACCTCAAAGTGGCTTATATAGTAATGACATTCATCAGTACATTTGACGAGAATCCAGGGGTGAATGAGGTTACAGGTTTGGTTGGTTCTGTAGCCCAAGGGCCATTCTAGGATTGTAGGAGAATGAAGAAAGGTTCCCTAGCACTATGTCAATAGGATCCAAGGGTGAGGAAGAGAGGAGAGGGCAACAACAGGTGGTGTTTATTGGGCATTCAATTTGGCATGGTCTTGCGCAGACCCTTTAGCTTCTGTGTGCATCAGTTTCCTTATTTGTACAATTGGATAACAACAGCCCATACCTCCCAGGATGTTAAGAGGCTGAAAGAGATAATGAGACTGAATATTTCTGTATGGTGTCTGGCAGGCAGGGAGCGCTCTATAAATGTCAGTTTAGCAGTGCTGGTGCTATTGACATGGTTGGCGTTGTCTGAAAGTTGTTGGGTGGAGGATTCTGCTTGTTCTGTGTTGTTCCCAGATGCAGAGCCCAGGTCTTCAAGAGGAACTTCCAGGAGGCACAGTCCAGCTCAGGAGAAGGGACTTTACCATCTGGTAAGCTGCCAGAACAGGGCAGGGATCATCGCTTCTCCCCAGAGGTGGAGGAGCTGTGGCCAGGTGAGGCCTGGAGGGAGATGTTGTGGCAGAGACTTGGGCCCCGCTGGAGTGGGGGCTATCAGCCTGGTCGGGGAGTTTTGGAGGATGAAGCATGATTGGAGCAAACACCACAGTTGCAGCTTCTGAGCACACATGGGGCTGATTCACAAGCTCCTGTTTGGTTACATGAGTATTAAAATGGATACAACTGGACTCCTCACCCAGATGGCAGCCTGTGGCTCCCGGCCTCAGACCTTGGCAAAACCACTGGGTCATCACTTGCCAGCTAGGCTGTGAGAAATGAGACCTCTTCTCTCTATGTTTACCCAGCTCCATGGGGTGAGGCTGGGGAGAGGCTTGTTCCCCCTGGAGAGTGTCCTGCAGACCAGCTAGCTTTGTCAAACCCTAACCCCACCTCTTCCAAGTCACTTAACCTCTCTAAGCCTCAGTCTCCCTTCTTAAAAAATGGGAACGAGATCCACTCGGGTACTTTTGTGGGGCCTTAATGAGTTCCCAGATGTGAAGTGAGCCCATTGACAGACGTGTTTTGAGTGCTGACGACATGTCAGGCCCTGGGTTAAGCTATGTGCCTGGCACTTAGTAAATGCTCTTTAAATGTTACTTCTCTTTATCTGTGATGGGTTATTGAGATCTGTGGTTGGAGAGGAGCAGAGAACAGTGGGGTTGTGATATGATGGGAAGGCTCTGGGTTCTTTCTTCTGAAAAGCACCAGCTATGTGACATTAGGCAGGTTACTTAGCTCCTCTGAATGTAAATGGGATTAATGATGATACCTGATTCCTAGAGCAGATGTGAGACTCGGAAAGTTAAGGCTGTGAGGTACTTAGTGCAGCACTTGGCATACATTAAGTGCTGAGTACATGTTGGCCATTGCTATCATTTTCATTATGAGAGGCATGTTAGCATGAATGTTAGGGTCTGGAGGTACTGACTCTAGAGCCAGAGGACCTATGTCAAAATCCCAGCTCACTAACTAGGTGACACTGGGCAAATACTTAACCAGCCCGAGCCTCAGTTTCCTTGTCTACGAAATGGGGACATAACAGTGCAGACCTCATAGGGTTGCCATGAGGTTGACTGAATCACTGTGTGCAAAGCACTCAGCACGGTGCCTGTCCCACAGCCCCAAAGACAGAGAGAGTAACAGGAAGGGTTTTTGGGCTCTGAATTGCTGCACGGAGGATGCCTCCTGCTCGGCGATGTTGGAGGTGAGCACTGGTCCTAAGGCCTCCCACACGGCTGGGCACTCAGCAGAGTAGCAGGAAACGGTAACTGATACCTGCAGAAGGCGGACATTGGACCGCAGCCCAGGACCCTGCAGTGCTGATAAAATCCTGTGTTCTCTTCTTTCCCTACTCAGCCACATGAAATACTCCATGGAGGGAGGCTGGGAAGTGAGGTTGGGCTGTGTCTGCTGGGGGTCAGAGACGAAAAGGAGGTGTGGAGCCTGTAAGTGACTTTCCCAGGGTCACTCAGCAAGTTGATGGCAAGTGGGGCTCCTGGCTCCTCCCAGCACCCCCTCAACATTTTCAGTGTGAGGCCCCCTTCTCCTCTGGCTGCGTCCCAGAGCAGCCAAGATTGACAGAAGTAGGCTATAGTTACCGCCGGCATCACTGCACCTGGAGCTCGATGCGCTCATCTCCATGGTCTCAGAGCTTCAGGCCACTTTTATTAGGAGATCTCCTTTCAGGAGTGATGTAAAACATGTCTTGAAAAGATGTGGGGTTTCCTTTTTCTCTCTGTTTTACCCATCATAACACATTTCCATTTCAATTGAGTTGCTTTTCGAGTATCATATTTCAAAACCTGTAATGCTGAAGACCAGCTGGAAACATTGTTTTCTGAGCTGCTGTCCTTCCTCAGCACCTTTCCCTCCCCTGCTCTCCCAGGGCAATGCTCCTCTACTTTCTACCCTGGTGCGTGTTCTCTCTCCCACTGGCCACTTCCTACTTTTTCAAGACCTCGCGCGGGCATCGCCTCCTCTGGGAAGACTAAGAAAGAAGTCCTAGCCCATGAAAAGATGGCCTTTAATCCACTTCTGTCTGACGCAAAGCCTGAACTCTTAACTACCTCCCTTTCCACCCTCCACCAGGACCCCAGAAGATGTAGTTGATGATGATGGTAGAAATGGCAGCAGTGTAGCTAATGAAGTGGAGATGATGATGATTATAAGTTGAATTGTGTCCCTGCCACCACCAAAAAATATATGTTCAAGCCCTAACCCTCAGTACCTTGGAATGTGACCTTATTTGAAAATAGGACCGGCCGGGCATAGTGGCTCACTCCTGTAATCCCAGCACTTTGGGAGGCCGAGGCGGGTGGATCACGAGGTCAGGGGATCGAAACCAGCTTGGTCAACATGGTGAAACCCTGTCCCTACTAAAAAATACAAAAATTAGCTGGGCATGGTGGCACATGCCTGTAGTCCCAGCTACTTGGGAGGCTGAGGCAGGAGAATCACTTGAATCCAGGAGGCGGAGGTTGCAGTGAGCTGATATCACACCACTGTACTCAAGCCTGGCGACAGAGCAAGACTCCATCTCAAAAAAAAAAAAAAAAAAAAGGAAAGAAAATAAGGGCTTTACAAAGATAATCCAATTAAAATGAGATCATTAGTGTGGGCCCTAATCCAACATGACTGAGGTTCTTATAAAAAGAAGAAATTTGGACACAGAGATGATACAGAGGGAAGATGATATGAGGAGATGTGGGGAGAAGATGGCCAGGGAATGTCTGAGGTTACCACGAGCTTGCAGAGAGACCTGAACAGATCCTTCCCCAGCGTCTTCAAAGGGAGCACGGCCCTGCCCACACCTTGATTTGGGACACTGGCCTTCTGATTCTGAGACAGAATACTTTTGTTGTTTTAAGCCACCAGTTTGTTGTACCTTAGTGCAGCAGCCTGAGCAAACTAAAGCAGTGGTGATGACCAAAAGGTGGTGACAGATGTAAGGGATTGTGCAGACATGCAGTTGGGAAGGGGCTCCACAGGCTGGAACTATACTTCCCAGCTCCCCTTGCATCTGGGTGGGGCCACATGACCAGTTCTCACTGGTGGGTTGGGGGAAGCCATGTGTGTGTCTCTTTTGGGCCAAGGTCATTAAGAAGCAAGTATGCTTTCTCCACTCTCTCTTTTCCCGTTGCCAGGGGAAGCAGAAGGATTGGAGGCCTTAGAGGAGGGCAGAGCCATGAGCTGTAGATAAAAGGAGCCTGGGTCCCTGAATCACTGCATGGAGCAAAGCCACCTGCTGGCCAGCAGTGTTGGAGGAGAGCATGGGGGTGGGAGAGGGTGGGGAAAGTGGGAGGCTTGATGGGGTAGGGACGGTGCAGTGAGTGCGTGCACGATGGGAGGATCTAACCCAGCCTGGGGATCAGGAAAGGCTTCTCAGAGAGGCTGATGTCTGTGCAAGGCCTTGAAAAAGAAAGTGCACTAGGCACAGGAAACAGCATGAGCAGAGGCCGGAGGAGAGAACCTGGTGCAATAGGAACCTTGAGATGGTTTGTGATAGGGAGAGACAAGGTCAGAAAAGTAAATGGAAGATGGGTCATGGGTGGCCTGGGTGCCATGTGGGGGAGTTTGAGAATCACTGTGGGTGGCCATTAAATGCTTTTGAGCAGAAGAATCATCTGGTCATATTTGTGCATTAGAGCCCCCTCAGGCTGCTGGTGCGGGCTGGATTGGGGATGGAGAGACTGAGAACAGTGTGATCAGGATGGAGGCTGGCCCAGAGGACCAGGACAGAGGGCACAGTGCAGAACTAGTGCAGAAGGCGAGGGGAGTCAGGATTTAGAGTTAACAGGTCTTGATGATTGATTTCAGGGGAGAATAAAAGGAGAGAAGAAAGGAAGGGAAACACACAAGTTTTCGGCCTGGGCTGCTGGGGCCATCTCTGAGATGCAGACACAGGAGGAGGAGGAGGAGCAGGACTTGGACAGCGTCTCTGTCTGGTCTGGGCCTGAGTTTCCTCAATTACAGTTATGTGTCCAGAATTACATGGACATAGGTGATACATAGGTCAATAGATGGATTAGTTGAAGGGAACAGCAAGAGTGAATGCACAGAGGCAGGGGCTTTAGAATGAGGGGCAGTTTTTGCTTGTGGAACATCTATCTCCTTCCCTGGGGTGGGGGCAGTTGTGCCTGTCCTGTTCACTACTGTATCCCTAACAACGGAGCCTGGCACATAATAGACACTCAATTAATGTTTGTGGATAAATGGAAAAATTAATGAATAAATGAACTGCAGGTTGTTTGAATTGGCTGGAGCCCAGACAACTGGCAGGGACTCCCAGGATGATCAAATGGGGCCATATCATCGGAGATCTTGAGTGCCGGGTGGGTTTATTTTTTATTCCATAGGTAATGGGTTTTGAGCTGAGGCAAGGCATGGTGAGAACAGATGGCCAAGTCCAGCAGCACAGCTGGGTTGGTCACTTGGGAGCTGAGGAGAGGGATGTCACTGGCCCATGGCCCTTACTGGTCTTTGGTGATCAGAGCCTCCTGGAGTTCCCTGGTGGGTGACAATGAGGAAGAATGACAGTGGGTCTGCACTGCCACTCCCCATGCTGCCAGGGGAAAGGAACTGCTTCTCCCCACTCCAGAGCCAGATTCTGTTCTCTGCTTCCCTTCAGGTTCCAAATGGGGCAGCGGCTTACCTTCCTGTTTCCAGCAAAGTCAGTCACCCTGTGAAGAGCAGCTGCATCCATCTTACCTGGAGCCAACCAGCCTTCTATCCAATGTCCGGACTAGAACCCAGGGAGACAGGGTATGTTCCTGACACCCGCTGGATCCCCATTGAAGCCCTGGCCTCTGCCTGCCTTCTCCTTTTGAGGGAGGACAGGGTGGCAGGGTGCAGGCAGCTCACGTGCTTTCCATCCATGCTGGGCAGAGCCTGCTGGGGGCCCTTGCTCTATGGCCAGGCACTGGGGAGCATAGGCAGGGCCCTCCCTGGCTGCTTCCCTCTGGAGGCAAGGATCACTGGCAAAGGATGCCAATGCAGGTGCACCCTTAGAGCCAGGCTGGGTGTAACAGCAAACTCCTGTG
This sequence comes from Trachypithecus francoisi, assembly GCF_009764315.1. Lineage (NCBI taxonomy): Eukaryota > Metazoa > Chordata > Mammalia > Primates > Cercopithecidae > Trachypithecus > Trachypithecus francoisi. The sequence continues at coordinate 95,112,543 of NW_022681457.1, read as the reverse complement.
CTCGCCACTGTGCAACCAGCACAAAGACAAGTGGCCAAGGAGAGATGAAGAAGCATCTCACATGGGTCCCTCCTTTTGCTTCTCACTGCCCTGCCCCTGTCAGCTCCCTGTGGGCTCCTGCCCAGACCTCCTGCCCCCCAGGACCTGCCCTCATGCTGTTGCCATGTGCTCTTTCTCAGACACAGCCCTGACCACATGAGCCCCCTGCTTAGGAACATTTGAGGGCTCTTCTCCTACTGAAGGGAGCCACTCAGCTTCGTGGTTGAGGTGGACCTTGATGAGGCTCACTGACAGTCCTGCTTTGGGGCTGTGCAGTGTAGTGGTGAAGGCTCAAACTGTGAAGCCAGGTTCCCTTGGTCAAAACCTTGGCTTGGCTGTGGCTCTGAAGGAGTTACTTAGCCTCTCTGAGCCTCAGTTTCCTCAACTATAGACTGGAGACAATAACATGGACTTCATAGAATTATGGGAATAAATGTATGGGAGTTATGTATATAAAGTGCTTAGAGCAATGCCTGGAACGTAGAAAACTCTTGGTATGTGCTTATTCATGGGATCTGTTAGTTATTTCTCCTCCTCCTGCTCCTTTTCCTCCTCCTCATCTTCCTCCTCCTCTTCCTCCTCCTCCCCCTTCTTCTCATCCTTCTTCTTGACTGAGGAGGACATTCTCCCTCTGAGAGCAGCCCCTTCTCCCTGTGGACTTCCCACTTAGATGAGTCAATGCATTTCCTTTTAAGTTTAGTGAGGATGAGTTAAGTTTTCTGTCACTTGCAACCAGAGAACCCTGGCCTACACAAGCAGAATCTGCCTCCGCAGCTGTGCCCATCCTGTCCTGTTCCAGGGCTTGAAGCTTCTGCACCAGCCTCACTGACTGGCTCCTCAAACAGGTTCTATTCCTAACTCTGGGCCTTGGTTCTTGTAGTTCCTTCTGTCTGGAATGTCCCTCTCCCAAATTCTTGGTTTGCCCAAGTGCTGCATGCCCTTCAATGCACCAGTAAACCCATGAACACTGCAAGCAGAGCACAGAGGAAAGAAATGGACTTTGGAGTGAGAGAGGTATGAGTTTTATCCCTGCACCATCCTCTACTTGCTGAAGGAGCATAGACTGATTACTTAACCTCCAGTTCATGCATCTGATATATGCAGATGGTACCACTAAACTCCCAGAGTTCTTACATGAACTGAATGTGATAATTCTTGAGAAGAACCTGGTGCACAGTGGGTGTTTAATAATTGCTGGCTGACGCAGTCAGTTCTGGGCTGAGTTATGCCAGGTTTGGCCCCAGCACTTCACCTCCAGAAGGGCAGGTGGGAACCCCAGGGAAATCTTACCCAGCAGCCTCGCTTTGGGAAAAAGAAATAGAAAATATTCTAATTCCAAAGAGTAAATGTCAGAGGCGTGGGAAGGCTTTTGAGGTTCTGAAAATAAACACAGTCACTGAAAGGAAGGAGGGAGAGAAGGGAGGGGGCGGAGGTGGAGGGCTAGAGTGAGAGGCAGAGAGGAGATGACAAGTATGGGAGAGGCAGAGAGACAGAAAGAGATAGAGAGACAGAGAGAGAGAGATGGAGAGAGAAAGAGAGACAAAGAGAGACAGAGAGAAAGAAAGAGAGAGAGGGAGAGACACTCCCTCTGTCCTGTCCTGGACTTCATGTAAGGCCCCTGACAAAGAAACCTCATCCCCGCCAAGTACACTGTGAGTTTACTTGGTCCAGGCTTGTAGAGGGGCGGCCGGCAGGATGCATCCACATCGCAGATGTGCTTTGTTTCCCCCTTAAAATGTCTTTTGAAAAAAATCAAATGAGTTGGCAAAGTTTAAGAAGTGAGATTTTAGATGCAAAAATCTAATTTCCTTTTCTCTTGAAAAATCAGGAGGTTTGGCCACACTGGGTGTGGCCTGGACAGTGGGCTGGATCCGGCAGCATCTGCTTCCACAGGGAGCCTAGGGCTCTCTGGGTACACACGGCCCCCACCCCTGAGCGCCCCTGGCTCTGAGGCTGAGCACAGTGTGTGCCCTGCTATGTTCCTTGTGCTCATCCAATGATCCTTGGACCCCAGGGGGATTCCAGGCAGCGACCTGGACTCAAGGAGCTAAAGCTAAGACCTGCTCAGCTCTGAGGTTCTATGACCTTCTCAGCTCAAATGGTGACAAAACAGTCTCCCACCCCTTCACTTCCTGTTCCATTGCTCCACTAGCAACAGCAAGAGAGGCTGGGCCCGCTGACCATCACGCCCCACCAGGCTTCACGGGAGCAGCGGCTGGTGGAGCCACTTCCCTGTCCTTGCCTGGCTCTGAGGCCCCTTTCCACCAATGTTCTCTTCTCTGGATTCCCCGTGAAGGTGGGAATTCCTAGTTTTCTGTGAAATCTGAAAGCAGAGAGTCCTCTCTACTCCCAGCCAGACCCCAACTTCCTCACTTCTGAGGCCAACAATTGCCCCCTCCCTGCGACCCAGGTCCTAAGTGGAGCAGGAGCTAGTCCCCCCGCGCCTCATCTCCTCAGTCCCTTAGCTCCCAGTCCCTCAGTCCCCCAGCCTCCCGGCCCCTCGGTCCCTCAGTCCCCCAGCCTCCCGCCCCTCGGTCCCTCAGTCCCCCAGCCTCCCGGCCCCTCAGTCCTTCAGTCCCCCAGCCTCCTGGCCCCTCAGTCCCTCAGTCCCTCAGTGTCCCACCCACTCAGTCTCCCAACCTCCCAGTCCCTCAGTAACCCCAGCCCTCCAGCCCCTAAGTCCCCTGGTTCCCCAGCCCCTCTTCCCCTCAGCCCTCCAGCCCTCCAGTTCCCCAGCCTCCCAGTCCCCCAGCCCCTCAGCTCTCCAGCTGCCCAGCTCCTCAGTCCTCCTCCTGTGAGACCTCCAGCCCCCCATCTCCTCATCCTTTCAGTCCTCCAGTCCCCCAGCTCCCTAGCCCCTCAGTCTCCTAGACCCCAGCCCCTCAGGCCTCCAGTCCCTCATTTCGCTGGCTCTCCAGCCTCTTGTCCTGTGTCATCTTGCCTCAGAGGCCTCAGGAGACATTGGACACTGGGAGCCAGAGCATGGACAACCCAGCTGAAATCGAGAGGCTCCTATTACACCCTGGGCAGAGGGATGGGGACTCAAAGGGAACTGGGTGAACTGACTGCCCAGCATCATCCATTCCACGTTTCAACTACATCCTGATGGTGCTGGAAAGACGCCCACAGCTGGAACTCTGACAGCATCATGGTGGGGGCGGGGCCAAGGGAGCACAGCAGAGCGGAGACCTCTGGTTATTAAACTTCTCAGGGCTTTGCTTTTCCTGGGCTCATTTCATTCTGTTTCTGTTTGGTGGGGATTATAGTCCTCATTTAATAGTTGGGAACATAGGGTACAGAGAAGTAAAGCCTCCTGCCCAAGTTCACCCAGTGAGTGACTGAGCAGAGCCAGATTCCACCCCAGGTGTGTCTCCCTGGGAAGCGCACACTGTGTCTGGCTGCTTGTGGCTGCTCATAGGCACCAGAACTCCTGCTGAGGACTTTGGAGCTGCTGAGCACAGTAGGCCTTCATTAGCCTTGTTCACTGCTGGGTCCCAGGGACTGTGCCTGGCACATAGTAGGCACTCAGCAACAGTTATGGAAAAAAAATCAACTAGAGGGATTTTAAAATACATATGTGTATGTGTGCATGCCTGTTATGTAAAACTGACATGTTTATTTAGGTAAGTAAAAAATGTAGAAATAAATATCTTGGGGTGAGATTACAGGGCATTTCATTTTTGTTTCTGACAATTTAAAAAGTGTTTTTCGAGGGAAAAAATAGCAGAGATGACTATATTCCTCCAGTTCCAAGTGATGCATTGAAAATAAAAGTCCAACCATGTTATATCTTGGCTTAAAACCCTTTTGTGTCTCCTCATTGCTCTTGGATGAATGACAAAATCCTGATGTACCTGCAGACCCTATGTGCCCCGACCCTGCCCGACTCCCCTTCTTTCCTGAGGCTGGAGGGAAGCAGATGAGGAGGGAGGAGCTCAGGCCTCTGGTCCTAGCCCTGCCACCTCCTCCCGGCATCCTTCCCTGATTTACCTCTCCTCACCCCTGCCAGACCTACATGGAGTTCATCTCTTCTCTGCATCATTTCTGTGCCTTGTTCATTTCATGTTAAATTGTAATTCCTGATGTGTATTAGGACTTCTGCTTCTCTCTCCCTGCTAAGAGACAGGAATTTTTTTCAGGATGGGGGCTGTGCCTGATTCATTTCTGTGTTCTCAGTCCCTGGTGATAGCTTGGTCCTTATTAAATGTTCTAGAATGGAACTGAACTGGACAATTTGCTGCGGGCAATCCACTGCCCTTCTCTGGGCCCCAGTTTTCTCTTTTATGAAAGGGGTGTGGGTGGGCCTTGAGAGCACATCCCTAAGGTCCCTCCCATTCCAGGATTGAGCCTCAGTTTCACCTCCTGTAACATGAGTTGTAATAACACCTGTCTCACTTGGCGCTATGAGGACACAGTGAAATGTGAGTAACATGCTCAGACTGGCAGGGCTGCAGGGTCCACGGGTCTACCTCGCACTCCACCCACCTCCACCCTGAAACATTTGCTGCCGTTTCCTGGAAGCTGCTTGGAGCCGTCACTGGTCTAAGCTTTTCAGCAGCATTTTACCGTTTTGTCCCCACAAGCCACAGCAGGGCTGAGATAAAGGTCCTGGGTGATCTATTTGAGATGCAAACCCCTCCAGTCCTCCCACTGTTTAAAACCCCCACGGGTTCCTCCTGCTCCTAAAGCCAAGACCCAGACTTCTAGCACTGCTTTCAAGCCCCTGTGAGGCCCAGCTCCTGCCCCTCCCCCTCCCACCCCACCCACACCTATCCAGGTGTGGAAACTGAGGCTCTGAGAGGTGATGAGACTCGCCCGAGGCCACTCCGTCTGTGGATGGCAGAGCCAGACTCAAACCCAGGCCTGTCGGGATCTGTCCCTGGGGCTTGGCCAGCCCTGGTGATTGGTGCCCAGTGGACCTCTTAACAGCTGGCAAAGACACTTCTTCCCGGTATCTGAGCCACATGTGGCTCACCATGGTAAAATTTGCCCAGCAAAGGACACTTATTGACCTGAGTGGCACAGCGAGCAGCCTCATCCACAAGACCGCCCACCCTCCATCCGCCTCCTGCAGGCCCGCCCTGCACTCTGGCCCATCCTGGTTGTCTCCCCTGACTTCTCATCTGTTGATTTAGAAAGGAGCCCGTGGGGGATGCAAGAGGCTCTGATCTGTGGCTCTGTGTTTGCTGAGGACACTGGAGCCTTTGAAGGGGATTAGAAATTCATAACCACTGTGATTTGGGTCCCAGCCTGAGGCCTGTGTGGACATTCCCTGGGCTCCTTATTAAAGAGTGAATAGGTTGGCTTTGGAGGGTCTGAGGACAGTGCAGCCAGTCTGGCTCTTCTGCCCATTACTGGGTCTTTAGGGATGTCTAGTTACGAGAATGCTGATACCACTGAGCATCAGGGTCTGAGGACCCCTGGCTGGGCTACCTTGCAGGTGTAAACAGCCCCCAGAGTCCAATTCCCCCAGCAAGGAGGAGTCCCAGAAGGGAGCTGGTTTGCAGGGGGAGCTCATGAGTTTGGGCTTGTGCATATCCGGTTTGGATGCCTTTGAGACTCCACACATGACGCGTGGTTGGGGGCTGGGTCTTGCTCTGCGATAGAGCTGAGAAGCCCTGAGGGAGTCCAGAGGAGAAAGGCCCCACCTGCCCTCAGGGGCTCACAAATGGGGGCTGTATGGACCACCACAGTTAAAGGTTATTGTTGAGCAGAATGGACACCCCTACCCTGATGGGGGTGCAGGGCAGAGGTCAAGGTCAGCTCTGCAGGGTCACCTCTGGGCTGAGTCCTAGAGGATGTACAAGATTCACCAGGCAGAGACCGGGGAGAACATGGAGGGCTGAGGCGCTGTGCAGAGGCCAAGGGACAGTGGTGCAGGTGCCCTGCAGTCAAGGAGGCATTCTGGACCTCTGTGGCAATGGTGTCTGCGAAGGGGAAGCAGCATGGGAGGTCGGGAGCCACAAGACTCAGAGTAGGAGGATCCTTGAGTGCTGGGTGTGGGTTTTACATGTCACCTGTGGGTCACAGGGATTCATCGGCTTGTTTCTTTTTCGGCAGGAGGATATGCTCGGGGCATTTGCCTTTTGAGAAGGCACCTAGGGACAGGTGAACTGGGAGGGAGGTTCTGGCAGCAAAGAGGTCATTTAAGTGGCCTTTTGTGGCATAGGGGACAGATGAGAGCAGGGCAGCTGCACGGGGATGGTGAGAAGTGGGGGCACACGGGGCTCTTTCCGTGTATCTAATAACACCTGCACTCCCTCACCTGAATTAGGAACCAAGCGAAGGAAAGACCCACAAGTCAGGCACATGGAACACAAAATATCTCCTTTATTTCTGCTGAAGCTGAGTTGGAGAATGTGGCCAAGATTTGCTGGCCAATGGATCTGCTGCTGCCCAGGCCCTGCATTAAATGCACTCACCTGGTCAAAGCAGGCCTAGACCTCAAGGGCCAACCGAGCATGTGAGCAGACCAAGCAGAGCTGAGTGCTGGATGAAATGGCAGAAGTTCAAGGAGAGAGGCCAGTAAAGTAGGAAGGCAGGAGAAGTTTGACTCTAAGAACACTGAACAGAGACTGTAAGTACTACTGGGCATTGGCCATTTGCGCCTGATCCTGACCCAGCACTCATGGATCCATATGGGAGTGTTGTGGAGAGTGGGTGACTGGCAAGAGGGTTTTTGGTGGGTGAGTAAGAGTTCTCCAGGTAGAAGCATTGTGGTACCTCCTTGAACAGAGACATGAAGGACAGGAGCAGGTTTGGGAAAGGGTGAACACATCCCTGTGTCCCTGAGTGCTTGGGCAGAGGGAGGGATGTACTGAGTGTCTATTGTTGCTTTAACAAACCATCACAAACTTAACTGCTCAAAGACGGCACACATTCGTTATCTCTATAGTCCTGGGGGCCATAGGTCTGGTGCAGGTATCATAGGGCTAGAATAAGGAAATGGCAGGGCTGCATTCCCTCCTGGAGGCTCTGGGGGAGGGTCTATCTCCTTGTTCATTTGGGATGTTAAAGAAATTCAGTTCCTTAGGATCCTGAGGTCCTATTTCCTTGCTGACTGCCAGCTGAATGTGTTCCCAGATCCCAGAGGCCACCCACGTTCCTTGGCTCATGTCCCCATCTTCTGCCGTCAAATCCAGTGATGGTAGGTTGACTCCCTCTCACACTCTGAGTCTCTCCTCTGTGTTCTCCCATCTTCTCTCTCTGCCTCCTTCTTCTGCTTTTAAGAGTTTATGTGATTAGAATGGGCCCACCTCATTCACTCAAATTAGATTGAGACAGTCTCCGATCTCACAGTTCATGACCTTGATCACATCCAAAAAGTCCCTTTTGCCTTATAAGATAACTGTCTTAGTCCATTTTGCATTGCTTTGAAGGAATACCTGAGGCTGAGAAATGTATAAAGAAAAGAGGTTTATTTGGCTTACGGTTCTGAGGGTGTACAAGTATAGTCTCAGCCTCTGCTTCTGGTGAGGGCTTCCAATCATTGTGGAAGGGGAAAGGGAGCCAGCATCACATGGTGAAAGGAAGGAAGCAGGAGAGAGAAGAGGAGGTGCCAGGCTTTTTTTTTTTTTTTTTTTTTGAGAGAGTCTTGCTCTGTCACCCAGGCTGGAGTGCGGTGGCATGATCTTGGCTCACTGCAATCTCTGTCTCCTCGGTTCAAGTGATTCTCCTGCCTCAGCCTCCTGAGTAGCTGGGATTACAGGTGCGCACCACCATGCCTGGCTAATTTTTGTGTTTTTAGTAGAGGGGGGTGTTTCACCATGTTGGTCAGGCTGGTCTTGAACTCCTGACCTCATGATTCACCCGCCTCTGCCTCCCAAAGTGCTGGGATTACAGGCTTGAGCCACCACACCCAGCCCAGGCTCTTTCACCAAGCCAGTCAAAAGGAATCTGTCCCCATGACCCAAACACCTCCCACTGGGCCCCACCTCCAACACTGGGGACCAAATTTCAACATGAGATTTGGAGGGGACAAATATCCAAACTATATCAATAACATAGTCATAGGTTCTGGAGATTAGTATGTGAATATCTTTGAGAGGTCATTATTCCTCTTGTCAGGGGAGGAAAAAAAGCAACATTTATTGAGCATCTATTAAGTGCCAAGGACCAAGCAAATTGTTTAGCATCCATCATCTCATATTGTCCTCACATCTGCTCTGCAAGGCAAGTAGTATTATCCCCACTTTACAGACAAGAAAACTGAGGCTCAGAGGGACTAGTGAAGGATAAACAGTGCATAAGGATTAGAGGTATGATTTGAACCCAGCTCTTCTGTCTCAAAGCCTGTGCCCTCTCCATAAAATCTTGACACCACTTCCTACAAAGCAGGGCAGATGGGCTGGAGCCAGTTGTGAGGCTCAGCATGCCATCTCTATCAACTGCCTGTCACTTGAGGACATGCCTGTCCCCTGCAAGAGATGCCCAAGGCTGGTGGTCCTTCCTTGGGAAACAGTAGATGCTGGGGTGCAGGACCAAGCAAGCAGGTAACTGCTGAAACAGACACTGTCACAATTGACTAATGGATGCCATTAGGTGGAGTGGCTGTTTTCTGCCCTAGAGTGAATTGCATGGACCCACTTAAATAGTGGGGGTTTGATATCAGCAGATATTTATGGAGCAGACCCCGAGGTGGGCTTTGGTAGTCATAATACCTGCTCCACGTGGTTTGTGGGTGGACTTAAAAAAATGAGTTGAAACTGCTCATCTCCATGTCAGACACAGTAGAATCTCAATAAATTATATATTTTTTCTCCTTGTTCTGTAACATTTTCTTTTCTATGTTAGAACCTGTCACATTCTACATGAGAAGTGGCCATTTTTCCCTCTTAAAGTGATTTGGGAATTTTCCGTGAAAGATGCTGGTTTGATGCAAGACAATGCAGATTTTGTCTTCTATTCTGACTGCTGATAAGTTGGAATAGAGAAGGGATCCGAAACTCATTTTAGGGGGTCTGTCTCCCCTCCTGCACGGGATTTCTCACCCAGTTTAGTGGGTGTCTATTAAGCCTGCTCATTTGTGGACACACACAGAACGGGCCCGTTGTCACCTGGCAGGCTGGAGCCTTCTCGTTTACGCTTCTGCACTTTATATGCTGATAATGTGGTTTTAATACATTTACAAACATTTGAGTATCTCCTGCAGTCATTTATTTTTCAGTTATTTTTAGGGGAAAATAAATTGTCTTTACACTCTAATAAAATCACTGTTCTGCAGCCTTGCACATGCTGAGGGGGTGTGAGCAGGAGCCGAAAGAGGCTTTGCCCTGAGTGAGTCAGCACTCCTGTTCCGGTGCTGGTGGGGCAGATACCTGGTCATGGAGCTTAGGGCATGTCCCTTCCCCTCCCCAGGCCTTAGTACCTTCTACGTCATTTCTGGCGTTCACAGTCTGAATGTTCCAGGAGTGTGAGCCAGGTGAATGGGAGCTAAAGAACTTCACTTATTAAACAAGTAAGCACCTACTATTTGCCAGGCACAAGGCTGTATCCTAGGGAAACAGACCTGGCCTCTGACCTCAGAGAATATACATTCCGGAGCTTAGACTGTAATATAGAGAACGTAAGCTCCAGGCAAGCAGGGAATTTTGTTCATTGTGTTCACTGCCACCCCTCCTCTGGCTGCAATGCCGGCCTCAGCAGGGGAGCATGGCCTGAATCCCTCCGTGGAGATGGGGACACAGGGTATGCCACACTAAGCACTGCCTTCCCTTTAGGGCTGTTGACACTACTGGGTACCCCGCTTCACCTCACACAGCTGGAGGCTGACCGCATCCTTCAGAGCTTTATGGACACCTTTAATCCCTGTAATCCATGTGCGGAGAGGGCAGGTTCCGAACCCATTGTGTATGCAGCAGGCATTGCCCTGAAAGGCCCATCCTGGCCCGGTCAATCAATACACCTGCAGCACTGGTGAATCCTGCCTCAGATCAGTGCTGCTTACAAAGTTGAGCGGGAGGATCGTGATTTCTTTTTCCTTCCTCTCACATCCTTTCTGGAATAACCAACCATCTCTCTTGCAAATTAATGTCTTGCCTCATGCCTGCTCCTTGGGTCCTGGGAGGCTGGTGGGCTGTCCTGCAGTGTGGACCTTGGTGTCTTGTTGCTGGCTCCACACCTGGACTGAGCCCTGGGCGTAGTGCTTCACATGCAGGATGTCACCCCCTCCCTGCAGCAGCCTGATGAGATGGGCTTCGTGGGGTTCCAGTGGGGCTGAGTCACATACCCAAGCATGCATGACCAGGAAGTGGCAAAGCCTCCATTTGAGCCTCAGCCTAACTGATTAAAAATAGTAACAATGAACACTTGTGGAGCCCTTCCAGGGACTGAGGAGGTGGACTTGGGCAGGAGGGGCTCTCTGAGCTGGTTCCCAGAGAACCGTAAAGAGCTGGCCTGAGGGGACAAGAGAGGAAAGGCCACTCTGTTGGGTGGACAGCTGGGGCAGCGGCAGGTTGGTGTCTGCAATCAGAGGGCAATGGGCTGGAGAGGTGGGGCCTGATCCTGTGGGGCCTGGAATGCCAAGCCAGGAAGACTGAGCTTGGGAGCCAGAGCACTGGGGGTTTCCACAAAGTCCTTCTCTATGGTTGGCTGGCACCTCACTTGTACCTGCCCCTTTTCTTTTGTTCCAGTTCTTTCTTCATGAAACATATTTGTGTGTCTCCCCAGGGACAGCTACAGACACAGCTGCAGATGGCATCATAGGACAGGGCGCTGGGTGCTGGGTCCTTCCCTATCCTCAAGAGGCCCTTAATGGCACCCTACAGGTCATCAGTAAAAACGGGTCCGCTTTAATCTCTGCAGCTTCACAAAATGTTTATCTGCTGTGATCCAGCTGGGAGCCAGGGCCTTGTTGAGCACCTGGTATGGGCCTTGCTTCATCTTCACGGCATCCCCGATATTTCTGATGTTTCTGATATTAGCCCCATGATACAGGTGAGAAAATTGAGGCACAGAGGGGTTTGCCAACAGTTTCGCGACAAGAAAGTGGCAGAGTCAGGTCTTGAACCTTGGCCTGGTGTATGCTCCCGTGTCTGTGTTCTTTACAGCTACACAGCATCTCTTCTCTATCACTTGTTGTTATTCTCTGTATGTTTCTTTCTTTCTCTCTGTTTGCCTTTCTCACTCTCTTTCTTTCTTTCTCTTCTTTCTTTCCCTTCCTGCCTTCCTCACTGCTGCCCCCATCCCTGACCCATTGGAGCAGCATCAGAGGGGCAGTTGCCCTTAGTTCAACAGCCAGTCATGGAGGGCGTCTAGCTGGAGGCCTTCTCCATGCTGAGCACTGGACCAGTCAGGATAGGTGAGGTTATGCTTCAGGAACAAACACTCTCAAAGCACAGTAGCTTAAAATGCCCAGATATTTATTTCTTGCAAATCCTACAAATCTATTGAGGCCAGGGTGGAGTAGCTGTGCTCAACATGTCCACCCAGGGACCCTGGGTGATAGAGCAGCTCTCATACCAGGGGAGAGGAGAACTCTGATGGGTTTGGTACCAGCCATTAGACACTTAACAGGGAAGTGACACACAGTGTTTCCACCTGCACAACTCATTGCCCAGAACTAGCCACAAGGTCTCACTTTCTGTCTCTACAGGGAGATGGGAGGAGAGTTTCAGCATGGTCCCTGAAGGGGCTGATGTGAAAATATTTGGTGAAATATATGACCACCTCGGGCACCATGGAGGTGTGAATGGTGGTGACTCTGCCCCCACCTCCCTCCTCATACCACCGCCCCCTGTCTGCACCCAGGAAACTTCCAGTTTCAGCAGGGTGACCATGGCTGATTTTCTTCCCATTCAATCCTGGTGGTCTTGGTGGGTATAATTATCCCAAGGGACTGGGAGTCAGCAGTTAAATGACTTGATGGTGATGACAGAGCTTAGAAGTCACTGAACTGGGATTTGAATCCAGGTCTGTCTGGCTCAAAGCCTCCCTGAACCACAGTGCCCCTCAAAACATCAGAAAACATGATGCAACAGCAGTGAGGCAGGGTGAGATGCAGTGAGGCAGTCAGTCAACACAGCACTGCCATCCAGGGAACTGGAGAGGGTCTCAGGAGAGGCTATGCCCTGACAGTGGACAGAATATGAAGGCTGGAGGGAGGGAAAGGCCGGCAGGTGCCCAGGCAGATGAGAGGAGGCCCCAGGAAATGAGGGAGCTGTGAGCAGATGGCCTGGCTAGGTAGATGTGGGAGGAAGAGGAGAGGAGGAAGGGAGGGGGAGGAGAAAGAGGATGAGGATGAGGAGGAGGAGCAGCAGCAGGAGGGGGAAAGGATGGGCTGAGATAGAAGTGGATTTGGGTGTCAGACAGACCTGAGCTTGAAACCTAAAGCTGCCATTTCCCAGCAGATTTAATATCTGTTGAAATCCTCCTTGTTTGTTTAAAGGAAACCACCCCTCGTAAAGTTGATGTGACGTTTACATAAGATCCGGCAACGAAAATACTTGGTGGAGTGTCTGATGTTCAGGGGCACTTAGTAAGAGACATCAACACCAGTCTCCAGATAGAGAACGTTCCCTTTGTGACAGGCCTTCTGCCAATAGGATTGCATCAATCAAGTCACCAAAATCCTCAGAACAACCCCCTGATAAGGTTCCATTTTTGTGCCCATTTTACAGATGAGGAATATTGAGGTCAGAGAGGTTGATGCCCGTGTCACTCAGCTGGTCAGTAGATGGCCCTTTACTCTTCATTTTGGGCCTCAGAGCCTGACAGCCAAGCTCTGGGTGAAGAAAGCATGTACAGACCCCAACACCATGACCACCCCCCCGCCCCGCCCCACCACTATCCCTCCATTCCTGTACTCTGCCGAATCCTGATCCTATCCCCAAATAGCTTCATTTCCCCAGAGAGGGAGCCATTTCATTACAAAGGTCCCTCTCCACAAAGACAGAACATGGAGGCCAATTAAAGCCCTTCAGCCCAGCATCACTTTTGTAATCGATGCTCTGTGATTGTGAACCGGGTGTCTGTCGGCAGCTGTCTAATTTTAGCTGAGTCTTTGCAGGCTTCTCACCAGGCTCACCCGCCCCTGTGGATGGGCAGAGAGGTTCCAAGAAGCATCATTGATCTTTTGACTAAAGTGTCCTCGTGAAATACAAATCTGCCTTTTCTCAGAGAGCCGTCTGTCGTGGTGGCACAGAAGAGATGCCACTGGGAGAGCAAGAATTATAATTTCATGTAAAATCCATCTTACATGGTCCCCTGCAACCCACCTCTTCCTTGCCTTGACCTTGGCCTCCCAGCTCAGTCCTGGGAAATCGATGCCTTTTACTGTTTCAACTTTGGCACAGAGCGATGGGGGAAAAGCTGTCAATAGGTGTTAAAGACATTCCCAGTTGTGGGCAAGCTCCCTGTTAGGGGGGCCCAGTCTCTGGCAGTGAGTTGGCACTGCCAACATGTTTACTTGCATGGGGGAGATTCAGTGCCCCTGTCCGTGGGCACTCTGCCCAGTGTAAGTGGCTAAGGAGGCAGCAGGGGTGAAGGGTTTTCAGGGCATCTGGAGTCCCTGGAAATGTAAAAAAAAATTATCCATGGGGCAAAAGTGGGTAGAATAAGTAAATGGTGTCTTCATCTTGCAACCAGAGAGTGGGGACTTTGGAAAAGGAGGGAGTGAGAACAGCACCTACCACTTGGGAACAGATGTTATGGTAGGACCAGCTCATCAGATGTGACTTGGGAGAAGATCCTGGGGTTCCAACTATTTCATCATGGTAGTGGGACCTCTAAGACCCAGGAAAGTAAAGGCAACCTTTTCCACAATCACCCCACAAATCAGTAGCAGGAAGAGAGATACAGACATCCCCAGTTAGATTTTCAGCTTCGTAAGAGGAATTGTCCCTGTGCACAGAACATCGCAGAAAGAATATGATTTCTCTCAGCCAGCACTGAGTGTGCCCAACATCTAGTGCCCAACTAGATGTGCCCAACAGTCAGCAAACTATAGCCCATGGGCCATATCTGGCTCCACAGTCTGATTTTGTAAATAAAGTTTTATTGAAACAGATACATTCATTTACCTACTAAGTGTCTAAAGCTGTTTTCACACTGCAATTGCAAAGTTGAGTTGTTGTTTCAACAGAGATGGTATAAGACATATAGTCTAAAATATTTACATTTTATAGTTAAATATTTCAATTAAATATTAATTATAATCAAATATTTACAACCGTATAATGTAATTAAATATTTACAATTAATTAAATATTTAAATCTGGCCCTTTATGGAAAACATTTGCTAACCCCTTGTCTAGGTCCCTGAAGGGATCTTACATATAATGTACACAATGGTTTTATGTACATTTTAGTGTTATTATTGGACAAGTGGATCTGACATGGATTCCCCAAAATCTAAAATTACAGCAGCAAAACTTTTCAGATTGCGGTGGAGAGAGGGCAGAGCCTGCCCATTCCTGGCCTCCTCTCAGCCTGCTCTGGTCCCCAAGTAGAGGTACTGGATAAAATATAGGACACATGGTTATGTTGGAATTCTAGATAAACAGTAATTTTTAAGTATAAGTATGTCCCAACTATTGCATGGGGCATACTTACACTAAAAAATTATTCATTGTTTAGCTGAAAGTCAAGTGTAACTGAGAATCTATCCATCTTATATTTTTATTTGCTTAATCTGGCAACTTAATTTTTGAGTCACCTCAGAGGAAGAACCTAGGTGAAAATAATCAGCCTCTGGAATAGATTTCAAACTCAGCCTGGCATTTCAAGTCTGGTCTTGGCCAAACTCTGCAGCCTTATCACCTGCCCTGACATTCCCCGACTCCTCCCTGTATTAGTCCGTTCTCACATTGCTGTAAAGACATAGCCATGACTGGGTAATTTATAAAAGAAAGAGATTTAATTGACCCACAGTTCTGCATGGCTGGGGAGGCCTCAGGAAACTTACAATCATGGTGGAAGGAGAAGGGGAAGCAAAGACCTTCTGCACATGGTGGCAGGAACGAGAAGTGCAAGCAGGGGAAATGCCAGACGCTTATAAAACCATCAGATGTCATAGGAACTCACTCACTATCATGAGAACAGCATGAGGGAGAATGTCCCCATGATCCAGTCACCTCCCATAGAGAAACAAGTCTCTCCCTCAACACCTGGGGATTTACAATTCAAGATGAGATTTGGGTGGGGACACAAAGCCTAACCATATTACCCCCCATCCTTCACTCTCTAGCTCCACGGAGCTCCTTCTTGCTTCCTTCCATACCTCCATGCCCTTCTTTGCCTAGGCTGTTCCCCTGCCCAGATGCCTCCACAGACCCTGACCCCCAAGCTCAGCCTTTCTGCTTGGCCAGTTCTGCAGAATCACCTCTCATGAGGTGTCCATCTATAGATTCAGCAGGTGCAGCTAAACAGAAGCCAGGAAACTACAGATTCAGAGCTCCTGGCTTACAGTCATTGTGGAGCAGGGATTCATGGAGAGGAGTATTGGCAAGATCATGGGCATTTTTAAGCTACTAGTCAGATCTCTCTTTTTTTTTTCCTGAACACATGGAGTTGAAATGACAAATTATCCTGTGTCTACACAGGGTGGTGAGCCCTTTAAGGGCAGCCACGGTATCTTTTTCAGCTAATCTCTGGCTCCTCTTGCGATCCTGTGAAAGACAGGAAGGGAAAAGCAGTTTGAGAGGGAGGCCCAGCAGGAGCAAAGGCACCATGTTGAGGGTGAGCCCCGCAGACCCTGGGAACAGGGCAAAGCAGAGGAGGAATGAGAATAACAGGAGGGAGGGCGAGGCCCTGCAGAGAGAGCTGGGCTTAGCTTGGGGCCCACGTGCACGCGGATTGTGGCTGCTTCCCTGAGCCTCTGTTTTCTCACCCATAAAATGAGGATCATGATTGCCACTTCACAGTGTTATTGTGGAGATGAAACAGGAGAATGTATTAGGTTGAATGATAGAAAGTTTTTGCTATTTCAACCTACATTTTCAGCCTACGAAATTGGCAATTTCACAATGATTACCCTAACATACAGAGTGTTAATTTCTTGCATGGTACCTGGCACATAGTAGATGCTCAACTAATGAAAGCTCTTGTTATGAAGGGTAACTACAGTGGGCCCTGCCTGCGAGCCAGGGTAAGTTTCCAGAGAATCCCAAAGCCAGAGCAACGAAGACCCCAGGAGGAGGCTGGCATCCCTCTGCCGCCCTGACCGGCCCTTCTAGGGATGGGCTGTGCTTTTGAATAGTTAAGGGTCATGGCTTCTCTGCATCAGAGGCTCCTATCCCTGCTTTAACCTTCCCCTGCTAACCCGCCGAGAGCCTAGCATTGTCTCAAGTGGCACTAAAAAGTTTGTGGCCCGGGCTTGTGGCCTGGAGGATTTCCAAGGTGTTACCACCAGTCAGGTGCTGGTGACATCTCAGAGCAAGTCCTGATGGGCTTCTGCCTTCTCTCCAGAGGATTCCTCCCTGCTCCTTTCCAGAAGCTCAGAGCCTTTCACTGGTAACCCCAGGCGAGGTTCATGTGGGAACTGGATTTCTGGAAAGCAGACCTTGGCAGGGGCTCTCGAGAACATGTGAATTCCCCCAGTGACTGAGCTCCCACAGCTGCCTCTGAGGAGTGGGAAGAGGAGCAGGCAGGAACAGGACGGGGAGGGGAGGGGAGGTGATGGGTTCCATGAGGGTCTGGCTACTCCCATTCTCCAGGTGACTATTAAATGGGGCAAAATTATCCCCTAATCCCCTTTATCTCCATTGAGTATTTCTAGGAAAGACTGACTTGATATTTTGGGGTGGGAGGGAAGAAAAGTGAAAGAATAATTTTCAATAGAAATTACAGGATGAAGAAATCTCAGTGATCTCAGCTTTGGGTGTTTTTTTTTTTTTTTTTTTTTTTTTTTGAGACAGTCTCACTCTATTGCCCAGGCCGTAGTGCAGTGGTGCCATCTTGGCTCACTGCAAACTTTGCCTTCCAGGTTCAAGCGATTCTCCTGCCTCAGTCTCCTGAGTAGCTGGGATTACAGGCGGCTGCCACCATGCCCAGCTAATTTTTGTATTTTTAGTAGAGACATGGTTTCACCATGTTGGCCAGGCTGGTCTTGAATTCTCCAATTTCTGACCTCAGGTGATCTGCCTGCCTCCGCCTTGCCTCCAAAGGTGCTGGGATTACGGGTGTGAGGCATCGCACCCAGCCTAGCTTTGAGTGCTTTTTAATGTCTCTAAATGGAGCCAGGTGAGGTGAGAAGGCAGGACTGACACACAGCCCTCCTATAGAAGGTGCTCCAGGGTCCCCCAGGTGTCCCTGCTCTGGGTGAGGGACTGGAGGCAGGGAATCTGGGCCCTGCTGTCGTCCTCTGGAAAATGGGGATAACAGTAGTACTCACCCCCTTGGGTTGCTGTTTAAAGTGTTTACCACACTGTTTAACCCACTCAAGACATTTTGGCTACTCCTACTATTATTTTATTATAATGATTCCTACAGTGCCTCCAGAAAAGTTGTGCCAATTCTTGTGACAGATGGAAGATTCTGAAAGCACCTCCAGAGTGCGTTAGACACAGATATGAGATCAAGTGAGCTGGCTTCTTGTTCTTCTTGTCATCTCTGACACCACGCAAGATCTTACTGATCTAAATCTGTTTCTGAGTCTCAGTATTTTCATCTGGGAAATGTGCTTAGGATCTTATGCAATGACTGACATCCCTTTTAGGTGATGAATTTGTGAATACAGATGTCCAGAAAGCAAGGCACTCCTTAAAGTTTATTTAAGGAGTTTATTTAAAATAGAACAGACAGACCTTTTGCGATCTTTCAAATGACCAGGAAAACTTGTTGGATGAAGTGAAGATAAACCTCATGCCTGGTTCATGATGTATTCTGAGTTATTTTTTGTCTACTATACTTTCTATATATCCATTTGTTAGTTTAATACACATTTACTGGAAAGCGCCATGGGCAAGGTTGGGTTTTGGGGAGACAGAAATTCATTGTTTTGGGCAGTGGGAATGCAATTGTGAAAAAGGTAGACAAGGACTGTGCCCTGAAGGAGCTCACATTCTGGAGGGGGAGGTGGGATATAAGTAAATACATCAATGAATAGTTTGATTTCAGACCATGGTGAGGGCTACTAAGGCAATAGCTGCAGATGATGTATAGGAGTGAAGCCTGATGGACAGGAGGAGGGAAATGTGTGATAGGATGATCAGGGAGGGCTTCTCAGAGGAGGTGATGTCTGAATTCAGCCCTGAACAATGAGGAGCCAGCCATAAGGCTGCCGGGGGGGAAGAGAGTCCCAGGCAGAGGAACAGCACATGTAAAGGGCTGGAGGTGGACACTAGCTGAATGTGAGCTCAGAACTCAGAAAAGACTGGTGTGGCTGGAGCACAGTAAGGTGGGGAGAGCAGTAGGAGATGAAGTCAGAGGTAGAATTGTGAGGATTAAAAGTGCTCAGCCTAGTTTCCAGCACATAGTAGCTCCTTTTAAAACTGTTACTTAATATTACCTGTGATCACAGTGCTGACACCTCACTTGGGTACAGGAAACATGGGTGGGATTAGAGAGAGGAGAACAGTTTTGAGGATCTTGAGGTTCTTTCTGGACTCATGAATTTGTGAAGAAGAGGCTTGCAAACACTTTGCTCGTTTTAGTAGGGTAAATACTTTCAGTTCTAGTCTTGTTTATATTATTAATTGGTTTAGCAAAACAATTCTTTCCATAGCAAATGCAAAGGTGCCCAGATTTATGATCAGTTTTCATTAGTGAGATTTTATTGTACTTCCAAAGACAGATCTAAGTTTCCCTGTGAAAATGTAAAGATTAATTCAAGACTCAGAACTCATGTTTTTCTTTTTTTTGGTTTTGGAAGTATCCGACAGTATTCTAATAGGAACAAAATTGTAAATTCAGCAGGATTTCACTTTTATATGCTTGGAAACTTCTCTCATCCCAGCCCCCTCTGCCTCCCAGGATACCAGTCTCCTAGGGCTCTTCTGCCCATTCAGGGTCCCCCAGGTTGGCCCTGTGTTTCCCAAGGCTAGTCTTTTCCGTGACTTACAGGACTGGAACCAGCGTTAAAGGTCAGGGAGCCCATTTCACAGATTAGGAAAGCAAGGTCAGAGAGGGAAAGAAACTACTCTTAGGAAGCCTATCAGGAATACAATCTGGGACAAGCACATCTCCCCAAGACTTGTTAAACCACAGCACATGGAGCGCAGCTGCTGTTGCCAGATACACAAAAGATCAGTTCTGCCAAAAACTGCAATTCATTCATTAATGGATTCATTCTAAAGACATTCATTGAGCTGACAGAGTGCCAGGAAATGTGCAAGACACTAGTGAAACAGAAGAGAATAAGATTAAATCTCTATTCTCAAGGGCAGGGAGTGGGGGTAGCTGGGCAGGGGGGCTGTGAATCGAGGGAGACCAAGCACAGTATGCCAGTGGGCAGGATCGAAGGTTTACCAGAGGAGGTGACACCCAAGACTGTGATGACTTTGCTGCACAGGTGGTAGAAGTCACCCAAGGCAGAGGGAACCCCTGGGCAAGACCTGCGGTGGAGTGAGTGCGCAGCACTGAGGACCCTGCAAATATTCAGATGAGTCAGGCTGAGTGCAGTAGGGGTGTGACTGGAAGGGGCTGGAAAGGTAGCCTGGGGCCAGATCACGAAGGCATTTGAATGCCTGTGGAGTACCCAGTAACACTCCCTCCTCTCTCCATTCTGTAGAGAGCCCTTCATTTCTTTCCTGTTTGCTCCTTCATACTCTACGTTATTTTGGTTGGGTTGCCAATCCACTACCTCCCTTCCTGCGTAAGTGAGCATGTGACCCTGAAGTGACCAATCACAAGTTCCCATCCAAGTGGCTGCTGCGATTGGTGCAGGGGCAGGCACGTGGCTCCAGCCAGAACAAGGAGAGCCCTTCTGGGGCCTCATGGTGGTCAGGGGTCTGTATGGGTTATGAATGCATGCTGGGTGGGGAAAACCCTCTCCTTCCTATGGGTCCACTGACTGGGTGGCTGTCAGGCTGGTACTATCTTGGGCGTGGCCTCTCCACCCATCTGGCCATTTGGAAGACAGTATGAGCTGGGGTTTTGACCATGTATTGTGTAAACAGGCTTCATACCCAGGTCTGAGTGCGGAGCCCTGCTCTGGTCATGAATTGTCTAATTGCATGCAGGGCTCACCAGAAGCCGGTGCCTCCACACCCGCCCCCTCTGGCTGCCTCCAGCCCTTTCCACCCCAGCCCTCTGCCTTCCTGACTCATCTTTAAGTAAAGGCTTTTCTTCACCTCTGCAGCAGCGCTCCAAAGCTCTGCTTTGCTGGAGGAACTGGGACACCTCCATCCATAGTGTTCTCAGGAAGCCCAGACGTCTCAATTATTCATTAGGCTGACTTCTCCATCAAAGGGTCTAAAGTTCTAGAAAACTTTCTCCAGTCGCCTGCTGTGAGAGTCGCAGGGTCCTACTGGTTTAGTGAGCTAGGAAGAGAAATGAGTCTGTTGCTCCCAAAGGGAGGAATGACTGCTTGATCTAAAATAGGAGGGGAAGAAGGTTGACCTGGTTTGTGAAGGGTTTTTTTTTTTTTTTTTTTTTGTGGGGGGATGGCCTTCTAGGACTGTACCCCAGGGGGTTGAGCCAGGATTCAATGCAAGAGCAGGGGACCTCTGGGTGCTGCTGGCAGTCGTGGTAGCTGGGCAGGGTGGAGGGGAATGACTGTTTGGAGGAGAATGGAAATCCTGCCCTGGCCTGTGTCCATCTGTGCACAGCCCCACGTGAGGGACCCTGGACCACTAAGGTTCAGTCTCCCCCACTAGTTCTGGTCTCTGTGAACGCCAGGACTTCATGACACCCCAGATCTATTTTTAACAAGCTTATTAACTTTAAAAAGTTTATTTGCATTCAATTTTCACTCAACTAAAGCCAACAGCCTTTGCAAGCTTGCCTTATGGAAATTGAAAGCTGGAAGGGGCCTTAGAAATCACAAGGTCTAACCTCTTTAGAGGGTTCCCCGTGTCTCAGGAGAGGGTTCCATCTATAGCACAGGACTTGAGATCTGTCACATGCTGGCCCCAGGACGCTTCCAGCCCCACTCTGGCCACAGTAGACATTCCCCCAACATGTTATGAGCCTGCACTGCTGTGGACCTTGGCTCCTGTGTTGCCCCATCTGGAATACCCTGAAGACACTTTCCCTCTCCCACCTGGTCCAGTTCTAAGCATCTACCGTGAGATCGGGCCTCCTTCCCGATCTCACCAGGCAAAACTAACTGCTCTGTCTTTCATGTCCCATTGAGGTCTCAGCTCAAATGTTCCCTTCTCACAAAGACCTTCATTGACCCAGCATCTGATGGGCACTGCCCTTTCCCCACCCCAATAGCGTGACCCAGTTTTGATTTCTTCACTGTACCTGTCCCTACCTGGAATAGTCTTGCCGATGCATTGTTTGTCTGTCTCTTTCTGCCTCTCCACGCCATGGTGTCAGCTCTTGGGGTGCAGGGACATTATCTGTTGACTGCTGCAGCCCAGGCCCCACACAGGGCTGCATAGGGTAGAACCACAGTGAACCTTGGTGGGGTGAATAAACCTGAAGTTGAGCCTCCTCCAGATCCCAGGTTCTGTGCCTCCACTGTTTCTGAATGGTTGCTGCTCTGGAGCAGAACACTCTCCCTCCCCTTGGCTGCCCGTACTGGCCATGCTGCTCTCTGGGGCAGCACGAGCAGCTCAGAGCCCCAGGCTGGACCCAGCCAGGTCACTCCCCTGTGATGCTTTATGGTTCCTCTCTGGGGTCCTGAGATCAGCCACATTTTGAGAGTTTGGAGAAGGAGCGTTAAGGCCAGCCAAGTGGATAAATCACATTTTAAAAAAATGGGCCACACATGGATTTACACAATAGCCTGTGACAAACGCAGATTCAGGGGATGATCTGGCAGGAAACATCCACTTTTCCAAAGGGCACCACAGCCCTGGTAGAAATAATGAGGGTTTTTTTAGGATTGTAATTATTCCCAGGTGCTGACAGGCCAAAGATCTGATCACGGCCGTCACTCAGCACTCACGTGTGCACCCAGCAGTCTCTATTCTTGGGTCTCCAGGTAAGAGTCCTGCTCCCAGGGGTGGCTGGCATGTCCAGTGTACGTCCTCGTGGTTCCTGATGCCCTCCTGCCCATGCGCAGTCCTGGAGGGAATAGAGTGCAGGAGGCTCCTATGAGCGCAGGGCCAGGGACACAGCAGATCCTTGGCCAACGGTGTGTCTTTTCTTCTGCTACAGTTCTAGGGCAGGGGAGGCTTCAGGGTCTCCTGAATATATCCAATAGGCTCATGAGGCTGGAGATGCAGTGATTAGTGATTGGGACTATGAAGCTGTTGCTCAGCAGAGAAATAAGGGCCCCTACTGTACAAGCTGAAAAGGCTGTGGTGGCTGCCCACCTGAAGCCTTGATAGTCCTGATGGGGGAATAGAGGCCTATGGGAATGCTGAAGGCTGAATGACGCGAGTGTTGGATTCTGGGAGGATTGTCAGTGCCGAGCTCTCTGCAGGAGGGATGGACTCACTCGTGGTGCAGCTGCAGAGGGCCAGGCACAGCCTTGGCCTTGGCATCTGTATTAGGCTGTCCTTGCATTGCTATAAAGAAATACCCGAGGCTGGGTAATTTACAAGAAAAGGTTTAACTGGCTCACAGTTCTACAGGCTGAACAGGAAGCACAGTGCCAGTACCTGCTTCTAGGGAAGCCTCTGGAAGCTTGCAATCATGGTAGAAGGCAAAGAGGGAGCAGGCAGGTCACACGGCAAAAACAGGAGCAAGAGATAGAGCGTCTGGGGCAGGGGCCACACACTTTTAAATGACTGGAAGGCAGCAGGGGATGGTGAGGCCACTGGAGGACGGCAACAGTTGGGGGCTGTTTCCATCCCGGTCCAGAAGGAAGCTGTTACCAGACCTCAGAGAGAGCTGCAACCTCAGAAGAGGGGTCACTGGATGGAGCTGGGGCCTCAGGAGAGAAAGAGAGCCATTGCAGCTGTAGTTCAGAGGGAGGGAGCCAGGGAATAAACACCCAATGTCTTTCTACTCCTGTTCCTTGGTCTCCTCTGGTGCTTCCAAAACACACAGAAGCTGGGGCACAAGAGGGCACAGGAGCTCTATTGATGCCATCCATTCAAATCAGTCTCCTGGCAGGAGGCTGAGGGGGGTCTGGAGGGCACTCGGAGGATGGCAGCACATGTAGCCCCAAGATCCACCCGATCTGTCCCCGCCTGTCCCTCTGACCTTGTCTCCTGCCCTCTGCTCTCACTTACTGTTTCCACTATACTGACCTCTGCTCAGTAATATGGTTTGGATGTGTGATCCCACCTCCCACCCAAATCTCACATCGAATTATAATCCTCAGTGTTGGAGGTGGGGCCTGGTGGGAGGTGACTGGCTCATGAGGGCAGTTCTCACGAATAGTTCAGTACCATCCCCCTTGGTACTGTATAGTGAGTGAGTTCTCAGGAGATCTGGTTGTTTGACAGTGTGTAGCACCTCCCGCCTTGCCCTCTCTTTCTCCTGCCCTGGCTGTGTAAGATATGCCCACTTCCCCTTTGCCTTCCACCATGATTATAAGTTTCCTGAGGCCTCCTCAGAAGCAGAAGCCTCCAATGCTTCCTGTACAGCCTGTGGAACCGTGAGCCAACTAAACCTCTTTTCTTGATAAATTACCCAGCCTCAAGTACTTTTTATTTTATTATTTTTATTATTTTTTTTGAGACAGGGTCTCACTCTGTCTCCCAGGCTGGAGTGCAGTGGCACAATCTCGGCTCACTGTAACCTCTGCCTCCTGGGTACAAGCGATTCTCCTACCTCGGCCTCCCGAGTAGCTGGGAGTACAGGCGTGCACCATCATGCCCGGCTAATTTTTTATATTAGTAGAGATGGGGTTTCACCATGTTGGCCAGGCTGGTCTTGAACTCCTGACCTCAAGTGATCCACCCGCCTCGGCCTCCCAAAGTGTTGGGAATACAGGTGTGAGCCACTGCGCCTGGCCTCAAGTACTTTTTTATAGCAATGTGAGAACTGACTCATACACTCAGTTTCTCAATTACGCAGAATGCATTTCTGCGTCAGGGTCTTTGCACCTGCTCTTTCCTCTGCCTGGGAGGCTCTTCTTCCTCATCCTCTCATGGCATTGAGATCTCAGCACAAATGTCATCTCCTCCTAGGGGCTCTCCAGACACCCATCCAGCTCTGTCCCCACATCCTCCACCATCACTTCTGTTGCATTGTGTCCCTTCATTTGCACATAGCACACATCTCTATCTGACATTTGTGGTTTATTTCTTGACCAGCTGGTGCATCAGCACCAAGAGATTAAGACCAAGTCTCTTTTGTTCCCTGTCATATCCTCATCATTGAGGGCAGTATCTGCATTCACAAAGTGATTAAGGAATGCTTGGTAAACGACTGTCTAATAACCAAGTGAGAGGGTAATGGGAAAGAGCACAGATCCTGCTGTTGGGACATAATCTGGGTTTGAAGCCCAGCTCTATCACTTTCTCAGCTGTGTGACTTTGGTCAAGTCACTCAGCCTCTCTGAATGACTCAGTTTCTTCATCTGTTAAATGGGAATGATAAGATAACACTCCCCTCTGGGTTGTGGTGCAGACTGAATGAATAAACATTTGGCACTGTACCTTGCCTGTAGTGGCAGGTAGTAGAGGAGCATTTGCTATTTTCGTTATTGTTGTCCCTGATTTTGGCATCTGAGCTGCTACCTTTCTCCTCCTCTTGCGACCCCAGGCCATCTAGGGCTGAGGCTCAGCCTCTCCCAATTTCCCATAGCTGTCTTTAAGCTGTGCGGGATTCCTGAGCAGGACCTAAGAACCCCTCCAGGCTCTGACCACTCTCCCAGCCTCGCACAGTGTCCTCCTGCCTCCTTCCCTGAGTGGCAACTCCAAGGTCTTCCTTCAGCTCCTCAGACAAGCCCTGCCTCCCCAACCTCAGGAGGCAACATGCATGCTGCTTCTCCTGCCCCAACAGCTTTCCTCTCCTCTCTCCCTCATCTCTCAGTCTCAGGT
The DNA here is from genome assembly GCF_009764315.1 of Trachypithecus francoisi. Lineage (NCBI taxonomy): Eukaryota > Metazoa > Chordata > Mammalia > Primates > Cercopithecidae > Trachypithecus > Trachypithecus francoisi. Next base: position 95,087,518 of record NW_022681457.1, on the reverse strand, counting down.
CAAATATCACCTCCCCTGACATCACCCGGGCCAGGTCAAGCCTGTCATCATCTTCGGCGCCTGCCCATCTCCTTGGCAACACCCCTGCAGGTAGCCATTAACTTTGTTGTTAGCTAGTAAATGTTTCCCTCGCCTGTGGGAAAATATTCCCTGGGTTCTATGTTAGGGGTAAGTGGGTCTTTGGGCAGCTGTTACCTGACCTGGGCCTGGCATCTGACCCCAGGTTACCCTGACCCTTTCACCCAAGACTCATTCATTCACTTCTCTCTCTAACTCTATCCCTCCCTCCCTTTTTTTCTCCCATCCCCCAAAGCATTTACCAAGCTAATCCTTTATTTTAGTCCCCGTGCTAGGCATTTTAGTTCTAAGATGCTGCTCCAGACCTGGGCTCCCGGCCTCCTAGTGGGTGTCCGGTGGCGGGGGGGGGGGCACACACCACAGAGTGATAAGTGTGTGAGAGGAATGAGGAGATGCAGGGGAGAGCAGAGGAGGCCTTAACCCAGCCTGCTAGGTGTCTTGAGTGGGTAGTCAGAGAAGGCTTCCCAGAGGAGTTATTTTGAAAGAGTTTTGAAAGATACATGAGTTTCCTAGGAGCTGAGGAAACAACATCTCAGGCAGAGGGAGCAACATTTGTGGAAGACCAGAGCATTTTTGAAACTTCAGCAGCAGACAGGGAGGGAGGGTGGCGATAGATGAAGCCACGAAGATAAAGATGTGGTGTGTTAGGTCTGGTGTGCCCGCAAGCTCCCCCCAACCCCGAACGCATGCCTTCTGGGTGTGATATTTCAGTTCTTCTGATCAGGAGGCTGAATCTATTTCTCCACACCTTGAATCTGGGCTTGACTTGATGACTTATTTTGGGCAAGATGACAATAACATAATACAATCAGGGACTTGAAAGATGCTTGTGAGTGGGACCAGCCTGTGACTGCCACCATTGGCCAGGCTGGCCTGCTCAAGGATTTGAGACCATGTGGAGAGGTGCCCCAGTTGAGGCCATCCAGCCTCAGCTGAGCCAGCCCTGGACTCGTGGGTCAGCTAGGCATAACCCACAGAATCATTAGAAATACACGTGTTTATGTGTGTGTGTTTTCCCAGAAACTCCCCATTGGAGAGGGAATGATTTTTTATTTGTAAATAAAATATGCATAACATAAATTGACCATCTTAACCACTTTTAAGTACAGTATAGTGGTCAGTGGTATTAAGTACATTCATAATGTGCAGCCATCTCATGTATCTCCCTAACACTTTTCATCTTGTGAATCTGAAACTCTATACCCATTAGACACTAACTCCCTATCCCCTCCTCCATCACCTGCTCAGCCCCTCGCAACTGCCTCTCTACTTTGTTTCTATGATTTTGCCTATTCTAAGTATCTCATATAAGTAGAATTATACAGTATTTGTCCTTTTATGATTGACTTATTTCACTTAACATAATGCCCTCAAGTTTTATCCATGTAGCATGTGCCAGAATTTCCTTTATTTTTAAGGCTGGATTATATTATGCTGTATGGATGTATCACATTTTGCTTATCCATTCATTTTTCTTTTTTTTTACACTGTTTTTTCTGTTTATTTTAAAAAACTACAGGATATATATATATACATATATATATGTGCATATATATATACACACACACACACACAAACATATTTACCTGTATGTGTTTAAGCAACATCCTATTGGTATTTATGTTTTTCTGGATATTTTTCTTTTTTTTTTTGCTTAAAATATATCCATCCATTTTTCAATGGTCACTTGAGTTGCTTCTACTTTTAGCAATTATGAATAATGCTTCCATAAACATGAGTAGATAAGTATCCTTTCCAAACTCTGCTTTCAATTCTTTTGCATATGTACCCAGAAGTGGAATTGCAGGGTCATTTGGTAATTGTGTTTTTAACTTTTTGGGGAACTACCATACTGTCTTCCAGAGTGGCTACACCATTTTACATTCCCACCAACAGTGCACAAGAGTTCTGATTTCTGTACGTCCTTGCCACACTTGTTATTTATTTAATTTTTTAAAATAGTTGCCATCCTAATGGGTCTCAAGTGGTATCTCATTGTGATTTTGATCTGCATTTCCCTAATGATTAGTGATGTTGGGCATCTTTTTATTTGCTTATTGGCAATTTAAATATTTTTTTGAGAAGTCTCTATTTAAGTAATTTGCCCATTTTTGAATCCAGTTTTTGTTGTTGTTGTATTTTAGGAGTTCTCTATATATTCTGGATATTAATCCCTTATAAAATATATGATTTGCAAATATTTTCCCCCATTCTACAGGTTGCTTTTTCCTCTGTTGACAATATCTTTTAATGCAGAAAAATTTTAAATTTTTATGAAGTTTAATCTCTTTATATATTGCTTGTGCCTTTGCTGTCATATTCAAGAAATCATTGTCAAAACTGATGTCATGAAGATTTTACCATATGTTTTTTCTAAGAGTTATATTGTTTTGAGTCTTATATTTAGGTCTTTAATCTGTTTTGTTAATTTATGTATATGGTGTTAAGTATGGGTCCAACTTCATTCTTTTCCATGTGGATATCCAGTTTTTCTAGCACCATGTGTTGAAGACTGTTCTTTTGCCATTGAATGGTCTTGGTACCCTTGTCAAAAATCATTTGACCATGTATGTGAGGGTTTATTTCTGAGCTCTCCCTTTTACTCCGTAGTCTATATTTCTGTCTTTATGCCATTACTATACTGTTTTGATTACTGTAGTTTTGTAGTACATTTGTAGTCTTCCAAATTTGTTCTTTTACAAGATTGTTTTAGCTATTGGGGTCCTTTAAGATTCTGTATGAATTTTAGGATGAGTTTTTCTATTCTGAAAACACATCATTGGAATTCTGATATGAGTTGCATTGAATATGTAGATTGTTTTGGGTAGTATTGACATCTTAACAATGTTAAGTCTTCTTATCCACGAACATGGAATATGTTTCTCCTTATATCTTAAACTTCTTTCAGCAATGTTTTGCAGTTTTCATTGTACAAGTCTTTTACCTCATTGGTTAATTCCTAAGTATATTTTTGATGCTATGGTAAATGGAATTGTTGTCATAATTCCCTTTTAAGATTGTTTATTGTTAATATATAGAAATACAACTGACTTTTTTTGGTGTTGGCTTTGTATCCTGCTACTTTGCTGAACTTATTTATTAGCTCTAAGAGTTTCTTTGTGAAATCTTTAGAGTTTTCCACATATAAGATCATACCATCTTTGAACAGAGATAATTTTACCTCTTTCTTTCCAATTTGGGTTTATTTTATTTCTTTTTAAATTTTTTTTTTTTGGCCCAATTTCTCTGGCTAGAACTTCCAACACTATGTTGAATAGAAATTGTTTTGTTCCTGATCTTAGAGGAAAAGCTTTCAGTCTTCCACCATTGAGCATGATGTTTACTCTGTGTGTGTGTGTGTTTTTAAATAATGGCTTTTATTATGTTGAGGTGGTTCTTTTTCATTCCTGGTTTTGTGAGTATTTTTTTTTTATCATGAGATAGGCATGTGTTTTATTTTCCATTGAGATGATCATGTGGTTTTGTTTCATCATTCTTTTAATGAGCTATATTACATTAATCAATTTTCTTGTGGCAAATTATCCTTGCATTCCAGGAAGAAAGTTTGCTAGGTTTTGGTGCATAATTTTTTTTAACATGCTGCCAAATCTAGTTTGTTAGTATTTTGTTGAGAATTTTTACATCATTGTTCATAAAGGATATTTGTCTGTATTTTTCTTGTAGATGACTTTGGTATCAGGGTAATATTGGCTTACTAGAATGAGTTAGAAAGTGTTCCTTGCTCTTCGCTATTTTTGGAAAAGTTTGAGAATAACTGGGATTAGTTATTTAAAGATTTGGTAGAATTCACCCATGAAGGCATCAGATGCAGAGATTTTCTTTGTTGAGAGATTTCTGATTACTGATTCAATTATCTTACTATAATAGTTATAGGTCTATTCAGATGTTCTATTTCTTTGTGATCTGGTCTTGATAGATTTTGTATTTCTAGGAATTAATCTATTTCATCTAGCTTATTCAATTTGTTGGCATACAGTCTTTCAAAGTATTCTCATGTAATTCTTTTTATTTTTGTAGAATTGGTAGCAAGGTCCCTACTTTCATTTTTTATTTTAGTAATTTGAGTCTTCTTTCTTTTTTTCTTAGTTTATCTAAGTAAAAGTCATCAATTTTGTTAATCTTTTCAAAGAACAAACTTTTGGTTTTATTGGTTTTCTCTTGTTTTTCTATTATCTTCTAGCTTTGGGTTTAGTTTGTTCTTCTTTTTCTAGTTTGTTAAATTGTAACATTAGGTTGCTGATTTGAGATCTTTCTTGTTTTTTTTTTTTAATGTAATCATTTATAGCTATAAGCTTTCCTCTTAGCACTACTTTCACTGCATCCCATATGTTTTGGTATGATATGTTGTGTTTTCATTTTCCCTCATCTTTAAGTATTTTCAAGTTTCCCTTTGATTTCTTCATTGATCCATTAGTTGTTTAAGAGTGTGTTGTTTGATTCCCCAAATTTGTGAATTTTCCAGTTTTACTTCCATTACTGATTTCTAACTTTATTCCATTGTGGTTGGAGAAGATACTTTACATATCTATATTTTGAAATATATTGAGACTTAATTTTTTGTCTAACATGTAGTTGGTCCTGGAAAATGTCCCATGTGCAGTTGAGAAGGATGTGTATACTGTTGTTATTGGGAATAATGTTCTGTATATGCTTGTTAGATCTAGTTGGTTTATTGTGCTACGTCCTCTGTTTCTTACTTTCTTCTGTCTGGTTGTTCTATTCATTAGAACACCTTTTAAAGGACAGTTTTTCCAGATATAAGATTCTTGATTGACAGCTTTTTCCTTTCGCACTTTGAATATATCAGCTTGTTGCCTTCTGGCCTCTAAAGTTTCTGATGAAAAATCGGCAGATAATCTTATTAAAGATCACTTGTATGTGATAAATTCTTTTTCCTCTGATGCTTTTGTCTTTCAAAAGTTTGAACATAATGCATCCTGGTGTGGCTCTTTGAGTTCATCTACTTGGAGGTCATTGAATGAGGAGAATGAAGTGTTGAAGTCTCCAGCTATTATCGTAGAACTATCTATTTCTCCCTTCAACTCTGTAAATTTTTGCTTCATGTATTTTGATGGTCTGTTATAAGGTAGGTAAATATGTATATTTGTTATATATTCTTGTTATATTGAACTTTTTTTTTTTTTTTTGAGATGGAGTCTCACTCTGTCTCCAAGGCTGGAGTGCAGTGGTGGGATCTCAGCTCGCTGCAAGCTCCGCCTCCCAGGTTCATGCCATCCTCCTGCCTCAGCCTCCTGAGTAGCTGGGACTACAGGCACCTGCCACTATGCCCAGCTAATTTTTTGTATATTTTGTAGAGATGGGGTTTCACTGTGTTAGCCAGGATGGTCTCGATCTCTTGACCTCGTGATCCACCCGCCTTGGCCTCCCAAAGTGCTGGGATTACAGGTGTGAGCCACCACACCCAGCCTAAACATTTGAATTAATATATAATGACCTTTTGGTCTCTTGTAACCTTTTTGACTTAAAGTCTTTTGTGTCTGCTATTTGCATAGCCACCCCTACTCTCTTTTGCTTACAATTATATTTTTATAAAATAGCTTTTTTATCCTTTTATTTTGAATCTATTTGTGTCTTTGGATTCAAAATGAATCTCTTTTAGATAGTATATAGTTGGATCATGTGCTTCTGTCCATGCTGCCAATCTCTGTCTTTTGATTGGAGAGTTTAATTCATTTACATTTAAAGTAATTACTTGTAAGAAGGGACTTACTTTGTCATTTTTCCATTTATTTTCTGTTTACCTTTTGCCTTTTCTGTTCTTCATTTCCTGCATTACTATCTTCTTTTGTGTTGTTGATTTTTTATAGTGAAATATTTAAATTCCTTTCTCATTTCCTTTTGTGTATATTCTATAGCTATTTTCTTTGTGGTTATCATGGGGATTACATTTAATACCCTAAAGTTATACCACCATAATTTGAATTTATATCAGCTTAACTTCAATAACATACAAACTCCTGCCCCTTTACAGTACTGTCTCTCTTTCAGTTACTAATATCACAGAATTACATCTTTATACACTATATGCCCCAGAACATAAACTAGCAATTTTTTGAATGCATTTGACTCTAAAATTATGAAGAAAACAAATAGCAGAGTGATAAACCAAAGTTACAATAATACTAGCTCTTCAATTAATAATAAAAAAGTATTAGTCTTTTAAATTATGTACAAAGCAAAAAGTGAAATTACAAACCATAGTCACAATAATAGTAGCTTTTATAATTGCCCACATGTTTACTTTTATTAAGATATTTATTTCTTTATATGGCTTTCAGTTACTGACTAGTGTCCTTTCATTTTATTCTACAGGACCACTTTGAGAATTTCTTGCAGGGCAGGCCCAGTGTTAACAAACTCCTTCAGATCTTGTTTGTCTGGGAATGTCTTAATTTCTCCCCATGTTTTAAAGGACAGTTTTTCCAGATATAGGATTCCTGATTGACAGCTTTCTCTTTTAGCACTTTGAATATATCAGCTTATTGCCTTCTGGCCTCCAAAGTTTCTGATGAAAAATCTACAGATAATCTTATTGAAGATCACTAGTATGTGATAAATTCCTTTTCCCCTGATGCTTTTGTCTTTCAGAAGTTTGATTATAATGCATCCTGGTGTGGCTCTTTGAGTTCATCTTACTTGGAGGTCATTGAGTTTCTTGGATGTTTATATTCATGTTTTTCATTAAATTTAGGAAGTTTTCAGACATTATTTTTTTCAAATATTTTCTCTGCCCCTTTCTCTTTTTCCCTTCTGAGACTCCCAGAATGCATATGTTTGTCTGCTTGATGGTGTCCCACAAGTCTCCCTTAGGTTCTATTCACTTTTCCTCACTGTTTTTCCTTTCTACACTTCAGAATCCATAATTTCCACCATTCTATCTTCAAGTTCATGATTGCTTCTACCTGCTCAAATCTGTCTTTGAATCTTTCTGGTGCATTTTTTTTTTTTTTAATCTCAGTTATTGTGCTTTCCAACTCCAGAATTTGTTTTTGGTTTATTTTAGGTTTTCTATCTATTGGTATTTTCATTTTTTCATGCATAGTTCCTATGGCTTTAGCATGTTTTCCAAATTCATGTGTTGGAAACTTAACTCCCAAATTCATATGTTGATGAGATTTAGAGGTGGGGTCTTTGGGAGGGTTGGATGAGGCTATCAGGGTGAGGACCTCATGATGGGACTGGTGGTTTTATAAAAAGAGGAGGAGAGATCTGAGCTAGCACCCTCTTGCCCTCTCATCATGTGATGTTCTCCATTATGTTATAATGCATGCAGCAAAAAGGCTCTACCAGATGTCAGAATCATGCTTTTGGACTTCCCAGCCTCCAGAACCATGACCTAAATAAACTTATTTTTAAAATATATAAATTAGTCTGGGCGTGGTGGCTCACATCTATAATCTCAGTACTTTGGGAGGCTGAGGTGGGAGGATCACTTGAGGTCAGGAGTTTGAGACCAGCCTGGCCAACATGGTGAAACCCCATCTCTACTAAAAATACAAAAATTAGCCAGGCATGGTGGCGTGTGCCTGTAGTCCCAACTACTCAGGAGGCTGAGGCATGAGAATCACTTGAACCTGGGCAGTGGAGATTGCAGTGAGCTGAGATAGCACCACTGCACTCCACCCTGGGCCACAGAGTGAGACTCTGTTTCTATTTAAAAAAAAAAAAAAAAAAAATATATATATATATATACACACACACACACACACACACACACACATATATAAATTACCCAGTCTGTGGCATTCTATTACAGCAAAGGAAAATGAACTAAGATAGTAGTTCTTGACTTTCTCCATATCTTCCATTAGTTTTCTAAGCATCTTTAAGACAATTGTTTTAATGTCTTTGTCTAGTACATATGCCATCAGATCTTTCTCTGAGACAGTTTCTGTTGATTAACTTTTTCCTTCGAATGATCCATATTTTCCTATTTCTTTGTATGTCTTATGATTTTTTTTGAAAACTGGACATTTGTACCTAGCAATGTGGTAACTCTGGCATCAGATTTTCCTCTCTGGGGTTTAGTGCTTTTTTGTTATTTTTATTTTATTGATTTTTGTAGACCGTCTCTGTGTTGAGGATAAGCTTGCGGGGTGAACTTATGGTCTTTCAAGATCTTTTCTGAGCCTTTTCCTGGGCATTCATGGTCACTTTCTAATTTCCCCCATATATGCAGTTATTTTTGAATGTCCTAGCTTTTACTGTTTACCTCCAAAAAGGGGAAAAAGAGAAAAATTAAGGAGGAAAAAGGGACACTGGCTTTTTAAATTACCTGGAACTCACTTTATTGAGAGGAGGAGACAAGTAAAAGTTGGGGGAAGGTGCAGCAACATTAGGCACTTGCCTCTTTGTCTGTACTTCTGTAATCAGAAGCAGCAATTAGTGATCAGATATCCCTGATATTTGGAGGACAGGGTCCTGTTTTGCCCATTCTGGCTCCTGCAAGTTGTATACAAGCTACTCCAGGAACACATGCACAACTGATTGCACATGGCTGAGAGGGGTGGGGAATGGATACCTGCTGCTGACTTATAGCTAAAATTGACTTGTATTAACTGCTGTTTACTGTCTAAGCCTTTCTCTGGAAGTTGCAAGCTTTCAATATACTCTAAGGTTCCTGATTTGTTTTAATGCGACCCCCAGAGCAAATGCCAGAGAAAAGGCAAGTAGGCAAGGCAAAAAAACTTTATTTACAAGCCAATGTGAAGGAGGGAGCGAGGTTCACCGGTCTCCGGCGGTGGAGGCCGACGAAGTCACTCTGGCGTTCTCAGGCGAGGTTCCTAGGTCCGCACAGGAGCAGGGGCCAAGGAAATTCACACCGGCGTTCTCGGAGGAGGTTCCTGGGTCCCGCGTAACAGGAGGGGCCAAGGAAATTCGCACCGCGTGACGGCCGGGAGCGGCTTTTATGTCCTGGGCCCGGGAGTGGGCGGGAAGTGGGCGGGACATAGGCGGGTCGGGGGTGGGGAGATAGGCGTGGCTAGGCGGGTTCCGGTTCTTCTCCGTCGGAGGTTGGGTTGCGCCTGCGCAGTCGACCCATGTCTTTCCCGGGCACGGGAAAGTTGACGGTGAAGAACCCGGAACTGCGCCATCTTGCCTCCGTTCGTCCAAACAGTTCCTAAATGGATATATGACAGAGAGGCTGCCAGTGCAATTTTTGTCTAGATGGGGAGACAGGCTCCTAGTATTTCCTGCTCTGCCATCTTCTTAGCATATATGTGTTTCTAAGCTCCAAGTTTTGCAATTATTTTTTATGCAGCAAAAACTAACTAATACACAGGTGAAAGAGCCAAACTGGGGAGAGGGGTTGACTTCTGTGCTAGACTGGGAGTCTGAACTTTATTACAGTGCCTCCAGTGCATTAAACTTGTTGGCCTGGGTTTAAATCCTAGTTCTACATACCAGCTGTGGGGCTGATGAGTCATTCTGTCTCTCTGTACCTTGGTTTTCTCATCTGATAAATGGGGGTGGCTTACAGTGTTTGGAGCATGGTAAGTGCTCATGAAACACTGGCTGCTGATTGTTGACCCCACATTGTTGTTGCTGATGGTCACACATAGAGACTCTAGGACTCTGGCCTATGTCAGCTGACTCAGATCTTGAGGATCAGATGAGGTACTGGATGTGACCCTTAATCATTTGATGTGTGTTGTTCTTAGGCCATCCCATGAGTCACATGGAGTCTCTGCTCCTGCCTCTGGCCCACTCCGGCCTACCCACATGCAATACCTTCTAGAAAGTCCAGATATTCTATTGGGGGCATTCTTCTCTGTCTCCATGAGCTGAGACCCATTTGGTTTTAAAATAAGAATGTGCAACACGCACAGCACTCCAGGGAGAACATCATTCCACATGCACATGAGGTAGTAGCCATATTGTTAGGTTGTTCTCTAAATACCTGGGGGCCTTTGGGTAATGACTTTATTTAAATGGAGTGTCAGAGAAATTAGAGTTGACACCAGTGTTCCTACTACAGGCTGTTTGGCTTTATGAGAAATTAGTAAAGCGTTAAGCCAACTCCAGTAACAAGGGCCTCCTAATCTACTCTGAGACAGGGGCATTGAGGCCTATTGTCTCCGTGCCCTGATTTCCCAACTCAGAGCATAGTAATGCAAAGGATGGGGATTCTAAGCAATGGGGTAAGGAGGGGTTAGTGGTTTAAAAGGGGCTGAGGTAAAGTGTTGTGAATAGGGTCTGGCATATATTAGTACTCAAATGATAGCAAGAATTCTGCTTTCAGCCAAGATGGAATAACAGGGGCCACATTTACCTGCGTGCCTGAAACAGTTAAAAAGCAGACAAAAGATATGAAACAACAGTTTCCAAAAGATCAGGTAGCAAGTGAAAAAAAATAGCAATCCCTAAGAGATGGGAAACAGCTCTATGGTTTCCCCAACTTATTGCTTGAACTGAGATTACAGGCTGGTGGGAGGAATGGGGAAGCCAGGCTTCTGTCTGTCTTCATGAGTTGAGGAAACTGGGCTAGAATATGGGGAAAATGAGGCAGCTGTAGTTTTCAAGGCAGAGTACTGCAGATGAGAGAACTGGAGAGGATGACAACACTGGGGATTCACAGAAAGCCTGATCAAGTCTTCAACGGAGCACCTATCACCACATGTGTGTGAGAAAACTTCAGCCTTAAGGCTGAAATACAGCCAAAAGGATTTGAGGGAACAATCCTGAAACTCAAACAGTTCTTACTCCCACCAGCCAGAGTGGGAAAACAAATCAGTCATGAGGAATCAGATCGATTATTCAGGAAGATCTCACGTTAGTTGTGGGGAAACTTTGGCCCTAGACTAAATGGAGTTTTGCTTATTTTTAACAAGCTTGAGAGCAATACTTGAAAGGCATATATCTGTTACTTAACTGTGCCCCCAAAACAAAACTTAATAGTATTTATGAGAATACAAAGCTATCACGTGCCCCAAAAGGCAAAATTCACAATGTCTTGCATTCAATCAGAAATTTCCAAGCCAAAAAGCAGGAAAATAAAACCTATAGTAAGTATAGGAAGCAATAAAAACCAACTTAGAACTGACACAAATTACATATTTAGCAGACATGGACAATAAGAACAGTTATAACATTATTTCACATGTTCAGAAATATAGGACAAAGACTGAAAATAATAAGGAGAGTGAAGGAAGAGATACAAAAGACCAAAACTGAACTTCTAGCGATGAAAATTACAATGTGTGAGATGAAAACTACACTTCTACACTAGATAGCTGAAATAGCAGATTAGACACTGCAGAAAAAAGATTGCTAACTTGATGAAGTAGAAATACAGATTATCAAAATGAAACACAAAGAGAAAAAGAATAATATGAAAACAAAGCATCAGTGAACTATAGGAAAACTTCAAGCTGCATCTAACTGGAGTATTTGAAAATGAGTGGGGATCAGAAAAATATTTCAAGAATAAAAGGACACGTTTCTTCCAAATGTGATTACTACTATAAATCCATAGTAGATCCAAGAACCTCAACAAACTTCAAGCACAAGAGACAGGAAGAAAACTATACTGAGGGACAGAGGAGTACAATTTCTCAAAGACAGTGATAAAGAGAAAATTATAAAAGCAGCCAGAAGAAAAGGACACATTACTTACAGAGGACCAACAATAAGGAGGACAGCAGATATCTCATCAAAAATAATGCCAATCAAGTGACAATGAGCAATATCTTTAATAAACTGTCTATAGACAGTGAAAATAATTTTCATCAGTGAAGGCAAAATAAAAATGTTTTTAGATATACAGAAGCTGAAAGAATTCATCACTAGATGAAATGTGGTACAGGAAATGTTAAAGGCAGGCAGAAGGAAAATGTTACCAGCTGGAAGTATGGATATCGACATTTAGGGATAAAAAGCTCTGAAAATGATAAGTATGTGGGAAATATAAAATATATATTTTTCTCATTATTTAAATTTCTTTAAGAGAGAATTGATCACTATTATTATATAGAAGTAGATGTATGACAATGTTAGTACAAAGAATGGAGGTGCTGTTGTGAGGTTCCTATACTAAACATGAGGTGGTATAATGTCACTTGAAAGAAGGCTGTAATAAGTTAAAAGTGTTACTATAAACCTTCAGGCAAAGACCAAAATAACAAAGCAAAGCATTATAAGTAAGAAGCCAACAAAGAAGATAAAATATATTTATAAAACTCACCTAATTAATCCAAAAGAAACCAGAAGAAAAGGAAAAAGGAATAAAGAACAGATGGAAGAAATAGAAAACAAATAGAAATATGGTAAATTTAAACCCAATCATATCAGCAATCACCTTAAATGTGTCCAATTAAAAGGCAGAGGTTGTCATATATTGGATAAAATAGCAAGACCCAGATATAGGCTGCCTATAAGAAACTCACTTTAGATATAAAGATAGTAACAGGTTAAAAGCAAGGGATGGAAAGATATATACCACGGAACACTATTCAAAAGAAAGCTGAAGTGTCTTTACTAATAACAGATGAAGTGAACTTCAATGCAAATAATATCAAGGATAAAGAGTGTCATTTCATAATGATAAAGGTATGAAATTATCAAGAGGACACATCAATCCTAAATGTTTGCAAACCTGATAATAGAGGTTCAAAATTCGTGAAGGAAAACTGACAAAACTTCAAGGACAAATAAACAAATTACAATTGAATTCACAATACCTCTCTCTCAGTAATTGAGAGAACAAAGAGAAAATTAGTAAGGATGTAGAAGACTTGAACAATACTATCAACAAAATGAATCCAATTGGCATTAATAGAACATTCTGCCCAGCACCAGTAGAATACACATTCTTTTCAAGGGCACACAGAACATTTACCAAGATGGATGCTATCATGGGCTATATAAAACAAATCTCAAATTTTCAAAAGATTGAAGTCACACACAGTATGCTCTCCAATTATGGTAGAATTAAGTTAGAAAGCAATAATAGAAAGATATCTAGAAAATACCCAGATACTTGGAAACTAAACAACATACTTCTAAATCATCCATGGTACAAAGACATCCAAAGGGAAATTAGGAAGTTTCTTGAACTGAATGACAATTAAAACGTAACATAAAAATTTGTGAAATGCTGCTAAAACAGAAGTTAGAGGAAAATTGTACACAAATGTTCAGAGCAGTTTTGTTTGTAATAGTTTAAAACTGGAGACAACATAGATGTTTATTAACAGAGTCATTGATGGATAAACAAATTGTGGTGTACACACAGAAGGGAATACTACTCATAAATAAAAAAGAATTTACTATTGAAACATACAACAATATGGATAAATCTCAAAATAATTATGCTGAGTGAAAGAAACCAGATGAAATGATGATAACATATGGTATGTTTCCATTTATATAAAATTCCAGAAAATGTAAACCAATCTTTAGTGATGAAAAATAGCTCGGTGGTTTTCTAGGGACAGGGTTGGGTGAACATTACCTTTGTGGGTTAGAATTACAAAGGGACACAAGAAAACTTTTGGGGATGATGAATAGTCATTATTTTGATTGTGGTAATAGTTTCACAAAAGCATAAAGATGTCAACACGTATCAAATTGTACACTTAAATATATTCAGTTTATTGTATGTCAATTGTACTGCAATAAGAATGCTAAATATAAATCTTAGCTATTTTTAATACTTTGTCTCAGGCATAGTGCTAAGATAAGAACTGTTATACTTTTTTTGGTGATATTTTACTTTTAAATAAGACATGAGAGTGATTCTATTAGTATTCCCATTTTTGGAAAAAGGACACTTACGTATAGTAAAGTGACTAGTGTAATGTCACACTACATGCCAGTAGGTGACAGAGCCAGGATCTTATCCCAAGCCAATTATACTCCAGAAACCAGGCAACTGAGATCTGGGATGCAAATTTCCAATCTTATTTTGGTTGCTATATTTGACCCAAATCATAGTGACATTTGCATGGAACCCTGGAAAGTAAAGAACATCCTGGCAGTAAAGTAAAGTAAATATCCTGGCAGAACTTTGTGTAGTGGGGGTGAGAGTAGAGGCTCTGTGTTCTTGGGGGAGATAATTAAAATCCTGAATTGTGCCTCTGAAGGAGAGTCAGCACACAGCCGTGTGTCACTCCGTGGTGGTGAGAAGGAGAAGTGCTGGTTCACAGAGAGCGTGAGGTCCCGCAGGGTCACGGAGCCAGTGCTTGGTGGAGCTGGGATTGACTCCCAGTTCTGCCTCTCCAAAGTCTGTGTCCTGCCTTCGCTCCTCCACCCACCCTAGTTTCATCTCTGAGCCTCCTTTACAACTTGGAGCTTTTCTGATTCTGAGAATTCTTAATTAGGGGAAGAACCTTCCAAGGAAGGGAAAAGAGACAAGATCCCTCCAGCAGGAGTGACTGACTCTTGAAGAGGCACAACGGAAATGAAACAGCAGACCCCCAACTTCACTCAGTTCTAACGGAGGAGGTTTTGACCTTAAGCAAATTCTTTAATTTCTCTGAGCCTCAGGTTTCTTAGCTATAAAATGGGGCTACTCTCACTCAGGTAGTTCTGATGAGGCTCAGAGCAGGATGCAACTCACAGTCCAGTCACTCATACCCCAGTGTGGCAGCGCCTCCTTCTTAGAGAAAGAGAAGATTCAGAGGCTCTGCTCCTCTCTCTCCACCCCCTGCCCCCCTAAACTTTCTCTAAGAACCACAGAAGAAAACATGCTTATCCCAGGGCTTTGGTCCTGAGAATGCAAGCAGATGACACCGAATTAGCAGCCTGGCAGACCCAGGAGGTTCCAAACACGATCAGCTCAAAGAGCCTGGATCTCCTCTCTTCCTCCAGCCCAGTGTGGGAACAGCCCTGGGTCAGTGCCCCTCCCCACTCTCCTCCTGACCAGGCATCAGGTCAGCCAGAGGCCTAGAGAGAGGACTCAGGCTCATGGGTCTCAGGAGGAGGCCCAGAGTGATGAAGCATCGTCCATCACCATTGTGGAGGGTCAGAGACAGCTGTGCTGTCTGGGGGCTCACGCTCCCCTTCACAG
This sequence comes from Trachypithecus francoisi, assembly GCF_009764315.1. NCBI lineage: Eukaryota > Metazoa > Chordata > Mammalia > Primates > Cercopithecidae > Trachypithecus > Trachypithecus francoisi. Next base: position 95,072,391 of record NW_022681457.1, on the reverse strand, counting down.
TGTGGGGCCAGTGCTGGGCAGGGGCTGCCCAGTTAGGGATGATGTGATCCAGCCCCCCTGCATCTAGGTGGGGTCACTGTATAGCTCTGGCCAGTGGAATACAGATGGAAATGATATGGACCCCTCTGGCCGAGGTGGTTAATAATCTGGGCACCTGCTCCTCACTCACTTCCCCTTCCCTGGTGCCCCTGGAGGTCATGCATGTAGATGACATCATTCCAGGTCAAAGAGTCTGGATCCCTGCCTTATCACTCGGAGGAGGCACCCCCTGGAGAGATACCCCAGGCCAGCAGCAGTCACTTGGGCTTTGCCTAGGAGAGAAATCAACTCTTCCTGGGTGAAGTCACTGGGATGTGGGGGCTGTTTGTTACACACCTCACCATCCTGATTGATACAGCCCAGCCCCGCTCCTCATTCCTCCATCCAGCAGGTGTCGATGGGGCTCCTCTCTGTGCCAGACTCTGTACTGAGGATGGGGATACAGCTGTGACTGAGATCTACCAGGTCCCTGCCATCACAGGGCTCTTGACTGCAGTTAGGGGAATAGCTAAGTAAAATGAGCAAATGAACAACAAAATAATTCCACGCTGTGAAAAGGGCCAGGAAGGGAAGAGAAGGATGATGAGAAACCAATGCCAGATGTGAGGAGGTCGTGGTGGGAGGGGAAAGGGACCTGGGAAGGGAGGCTTGAAAGTGCCTGAGGGAAGGAGGGAGCTGCAGGGTGGAGGCGGTTCCTGCAGAGAGGACAGAGGGGCAGCCCTGACCAAGCCTGGCCACACGCTCCCAGCTTTACGAAAATCACTTTATCCTTACAACAATTGGGGGAACGGGGCTGTTATTGTCCCAGCTTTATAAGGGAGGGAACTGTGGCCCCAGAGAGGTGAAGGGAAGGGGCCAAGTCACAGAGTCAGAAGAAGCTGGCCAGGTCAGGGTCAGGGTCAGAGGAAGAGCTTGGCAGCCTGACTTGACTGAACACCAAGGTTCTTTGGGATGGCTAGAAGGCCCCTCTATCCCCCAGGAATATGACCGCAAGGACTGCAGAAAGCCTTTGGGGCCAGAAATGTAGCCTAGGGGAATACGGAGAGCACAGGGCCCACCAGATCTGTGTGTCTCGGGCAATGCATGTAACTTCTTTGGGCCTCAGCTTCCTCATCTATAAGGTGGGAAGCTGCACCACCACTCAGGGCTGGGGTGGGAGTGAGGGAGAGGAGGTGAGTTAGTGCCTCTAACCTCAGAGCCCAGGGTCCAGTTCTCTGCTGCTGCCTTCATCCCACATGGGTTTACTGAGCTCTATGGTACACACGCTCTATGTCCTGTGCCTCATGTTCCTGATTCCCCCAAGCCTGAGACACAGGAGGATTGTGCACTAGATGGAACACCATGGGAGTAGGGACCCCATCTGTCCCCACCACTCTGTCCCTGGCACCTAGGATGGCAGTGCCTGTCGTACTCCAGACACCTGCTACATATTTGTTGAATGAATGGAATTTTCCAATTTTATATACAAAGAAGCTGAGTCCTGAGGAGTTCAAGGAATGTTTCAAGGCCAATATCTCTCTTCCTGTCTTGAGATGAGTCTGTGAGTGTCAGCACCCCCAGGAAAAGCCTTCTGTGTATGGATTACCCGGGAATCTCATTAAGGTGCAGATTTAGATTCTGGTCTGGGGTGGGGCCTGGCCTTCTGCATTTCTGACAGTCTTCCAGGTGATGCCCATGGGCCAGGCACCACCTCCTGAGCCATGAAGAACCAGAACTCAGGACCTAGCCAGACCCATTCCATGCTGGGCAGTCAACCTTCACACTGAGCTTCACATTGCTTCACACTGAGCATTGACTGGGTGGGGCCGTCCAGGAGGCTTCCTGGAAGTGGGTGGGGCCGACCCAAATCCTCAGAGGTAGCCCTGATAGGGGAGGGAGACAGTGGGTTTCCAGGCAGGAGAGGTTGAGCGACTCCTTCTGTGTTACTTGTTCCCACGGCTGGTGAGGAGTGGAGGATGCTCACAGCAGCTCATATGGAGTCTCTGCTGGTCCCCGGGCCGAGACGCTAGGATTCTCCCTGCCTTCTGCTATCTGGAATGCATCCAGCTCAGCATGAAGGTGACATGTAAGAAATGTTCTGCACCAGAAAGCTCTCAGTTCTACTCGGAGTGCAGAGTAATTTACTCCTGATTAAGTCAAATGTCATAGGTCACCGTGTGACCATTTTTAATACTGGATCTTTTCTGATGTCCTCACTCTCACAACCTATTAATCGCCAATTTTCTCCTCTGCCTCCAGTTCTAATTTGCATCTGAAGCAAGGCCACTTAGTCCCCACCCCACCCCCCTTCCCTTTTCCCTTCTATCTACTAGTCGTGAGCTTCTGCTATGAGTCCTTAATATCCTAGGCCCAGGGAAGCATCCTAGAGCTTCCTGTACTGAGGGAAGATGACGGGAGATGAAGATGTGATGACACCTGCCCTCAAGTGTCTGTTTTCCCTCATGGGACCCTGGAGGTGGAGATGGGTAGGGGGTCAGCACAGGAATCCGCACCAATAAGGCAATGGTTTTGGTCACACTGCAGTCTCCCTCTGTTAGTGGACTTGTCTCCCTGAGATAGACCCCAGAGGGCAAGAATATCTCTCCATCAGTAGGGGCCCACCTCAAAGTCCTCACCTAATGGGTATCAGAAAATACTTGGCAAAGAAAGGCAAGCAAGAGGAAAAGGGAATTTGAGATGTAAAAGAATCACTGACTCAGCTTCCTGGGCCTACCTCTGGAAAGCTGATCTGTGCAGAGAATCGATGAGCCTTCCACCCACGCAGGCATCTGTCTCCCCAAATAGTCCCAGCTTCAGGGGCCCCACCTGCACACCAAGAATACTCCTAGGCAGCTGAGCTGATGTGTGTTTTCATGCCCAAGTGTTGTTTTGCTTCTGCAAGTTCATTATGGGAAAATGCAGGCTTCAGAGGCAGAACAGGAAAGAGTAATGGACTCATTTCCCCAGTTGTGGACGTAATGGGGGTATTCTTACTTACCTTCACAGGATGCTGCTCACCTGGGGAATTTGCAAGGGAAATTTCAGGGCTTGTTGATTGTGCAGTTCTTGGATGACTGACAAGACACTTTGCAGGGATTGTCTGCGTGGCTGGCGGGGCTGACTGGCTGATGAAATGTGGTCTAATGGCCTCATCAGAGGTGCTTGTGAGACCATGGTTCCCCTCACAGCAGGTGGGCAAGGGCACAGACATCCTCGCTCCCATCCAGGCACACCTGGGCCCCAAATCAAGTAAACAGGACATTCCTGGTCCACCTGGCCTGCCACCCACTACCTGGGAGCGTCTCCCACCCGGGCCTGGACATAGCTCCACTTGCTCTGGAGAGAGGGTCCTGGGAAGCCTGCCCCAAGAAGGCCAGAAAGACCTCATGGAGAATTCCAGACCCAGAGGCCTAAAGATCTGGGAACAGCAAACTGCGTACACTTCTCCTCCAGTGTCCTTCAGGGCCCAGTTTAGGCTCCCCCTCCTCCAGGAAGCCCTCCCTGATGCCTCCAACCCATGCTGCCCTCTTCCATTCCTAACTCTTCCATAAAGCTCTGCAGGGCAGTGTGGGGTGGGCAGGAGCATGGACCTTAGTGACAGAGGCTTGGGTTTGAGTCATCTCTGCCATCCTGAGCTGTGTGACCTTGGGTAAGATACTTGACTTCTCTAGGTCTCCATTTCCTCCATGTAAAAAGTTATATTTGAATTCATGAATGCATGCATACATTCTATGGTGGCAGAAATTAAGGTATGGTTTTGTTAAAGCCCAGTGGCCAGTGGGAATGTGAGGGATGACATTCCGGCCACTCTGTGTCCAGCTCCCCTCCTGAGACACCTGCTCTCAGGGTTCTCTGCAGAGTCCCTGGCCTTTCTGGGCATCCTGGGGCCCACCTGGTGACACATGTCCAGGCATCCAGCTCCCTAGCAGGATGTGGGGAATCCTGGGATCTCTGCTCCCCTGGAGAGATGCCAGGCAGCTCAGGAGGTGGAGCTATCTCTCAGGAAAGTGAAGAGAGTCGAGGGGCTGAGGAAGAAGAATGACTGAGTCATTCACTTCTTTGTTCACTTAGCACCTCCTGTGCACCAGGCATGTGCTTCTCAAGGTGTGTGGGGATGGGGAGCTACAGTGCAGGAGTAGGACTCATTGAGTTGATAGACCTTAACTCAAACTGGCTTAGACAGGAAAAGAGTGTATTGGCTCAGGGAAGTCTTGGGGGTTGCTGGCTTCAGGCCTATCTTGACCTGAGGCTCAAGAAATTGCAATGGCTTTGTGTCAGGCAATATTTCAGTACCAAGGAGAGAGTGGAGCAAAAGAGAAGGCGTTCTCTTCCTTCTCAGGGTTCACATTCAGTGTGAGCAAGCTGCACATGCACATACATACATGAATACACATGTACACACATGTGCACACGTGTGCTTGCACATGCACACACCTCCATTTTTCAGAGTTTTATGTAGGTTTTATTCTCAGGCAGGCTCTTTTCATGATAACCACTAGCAGCTCTGGTGTGTACTGACTTAGATACATCTACATTTTTCAGAGAAACATGTCAGTTCTAATTCTGATTGGACCATCTTGGGTCATGTGCCCAGTTCTGAGCCAATCACTACAGCCAGGCAGGCTGAGGATATTGCTGATCAGTCAGCCCTCAGTTACACGCTCACCCTCAGAGCCAGATATACATTCAGTGCCTGCCTCACTACCTGGATAAAGAATGGGGAGAAATGGGGTGGACAGAGAAGGAGGGCAATGCACAAAGTGCGTTTGATCCCTGCCTCTTGCTTGGCAGCTGGGCTGGGCTGGCCAAACTCAACTGGACTTATGTGGGTGACCCTGAGAAACCTCCACAATCGGAAGGAGATGATGCACCTGCAATCTAGTACTGCCTCTGCACTCTGACTACCTGGCTCAGGTGACCATACCTGCCTTCAGTCCACCCCAGCTGACCCGGCCTCCATCTGAGGGGTGAGGGTGGGCAGAGCTGTCCTGATGCTGCTGGGCCCACAGAGCATATGTTGGCTGAAATACTCCTTGGCTGTGAGACCCTGAGTAAGTTTCCCAACTTCTCTGAACCTCGGTGTCTTCACCTATAAAATGGGAATGATTAAACTGGCCTTGTAGCAGGGAGGGTTGTTGTGAAGGTAGTGACAACACCTGTGACTCTCCTGGCCTTGGGCTGGCACATAGTAGGCACTGACTGAGTAGAGCTGTCGACAGCAGGTGCTCATGAAATGGCAGCCATTGCTGGGACCTCTTGTCTGGTGCTTTGTGGGTGGGTGGTGTGTGTTGCTGGCAGGTCTGCCTCTGAACGTGAGCAATCTTTTTGTCTCTGAGTCCAGGGCCCTGCACATGGCCTGGGACTCTGTGAGAGTGGGTATACATGAAGAAAAGAGGTTTAATTGACTTACAGTTCCGCAGGCTGTACAGAAACACGGCTGGGGAGGCTTAACAATCATGGTGGAAGGTGAAGGGGAAGCAGGCACATCTTACCATGGTGGAGCAGAAGAGAGAGAGTGAAGGGGGAAGTGCCACACTTTTAAACCATCAGATCTTGTGAGAACTCACTCACTATCACAAGAACAGCAAGGGGGACATCTGCCGCCGTGATCCAGTCACCTCCCACCAGGCCCCTCCTCCAATTCCCCATGAGATTTGGGCAGGACCCAAATCCAAACCATATCACACTCCATGGTGGATCTGCTGACTCATTGGAAACTGGCTTCCTGGAGGATGAAGGACAGCTTGGGAGCTTCGTGGTCATTGTCCAACAATAGCCAGGCCCTGAACCTCCCTCGAACGTCTATTCACAGTGCACAGATTTCTTGGCAGCAGAGGGAGTTTTATTTAAAGTCCCCATGAAAACAGCTGAGCTTTGATGGAGCAGAGCAGTTGTCACCGCTGGGGCCCCAGAGGTGCCTGAGAAGGACAGAAACATGCGGGCAGGATGTATTCCGTTACGGCTGTGTTCAGGATGTAAAGACACTGCCTGACCTTGGCACTCACCCTGGGCAGGGATTTGTAAGCGCTGCTGTGACTGGGGACCTGGGCATCCTCATTTCTTTGTCTTCTCATCTCATTCTTAGAAGTGTGCTGGGAGCCAGGCTGCACATGACAGATAGGAGAGGGGGCACCTTTTCAGCAGTATCAAAAATAGACCTCACGCATGGCTGCTGGATTAATCAGTCTAAGCAGCGTAGACACCCACTGTGTGTTGGGCCCTCCGCCACTGCTTTACAGAGAGCACTGAGCAGGAGGCTGGCGCACAGTAGGTTCATGATACATATTAGCTGCTCTTATCTCTACTGTTATTTATATCCTCCCCCTATTCCTAGCACTGGTGTCCATGCTGTCTCCCCCTTCACCTTGCCAAAGCTGTCCCATCAATGGGACTTCTTCCCTTTTCATTGGCTCAGTTAATCTTAAACTCCATGGATTACGGGAAGGGCTACATTTTTATCATCTGGGCATATCATCTGGGTTGAGTCACTCTGGGAACTAAAATATCCTTCTGTCAGGTCAGTGGTGACCAGCACGAGGTTGTGTCCTTTTGGTTTCTGATTATGGTTCACAGTCTGGGTGGCGCTGTTTTATCTCACCTCACCTCCCACATAGAGATCCTCATTGATAGACCCTGGATCCTTTGTTTCCACGTACCTGAGCCAAACTATCCTGTAGAGAATGGTAGGTTCTTGGGCCATCAGAGCAGGGAGGAACTAGGCGGATCATTTGGTTCAACCCCTTGATGGTACAGTTAAGAAAATGAGGGCCCTGAGTGGGGATGTGACCTGCCTAAGGTCACACAGTGAGTTGGTAACAACAGGGACCTGGTCTCCATCTCCTGACTTATACCCGATGCTCCGTCTGCCCTGCCTCACACAGTGAGAACTGGGGAGGAAGGTGATGAAATTAAGCTCACGGCCGGGCATGGTGGCTCACGCCTGTAAACCTAGCACTTTGGGAGGCCAAGGTGGGTGGATCATCTGAGGACAGGAGTTCGAGACCAGCCTGGCCAACATGGTGAAACCCCGTATCTACTCAAAATACAAAAAATCAGCCGGGCGTGGTGGTGGGCACCTGTAGTCCCCGGTACTGGGGAGGTTGAGGCAGCAGTATCCCTTGAACCCAGGAGGCGGAGGTTGCAGTGAGCCGAGATTGTGCCACTGCACTCCAGCCTTGGCGACAAGAGCGAAACTCCGTCTCAAAAAAAAAAAAAAAACCAACAAACAAAAACAAAAAAAGAAAAGAGATTAAGCCCATGGAGCAAAGACCTCCCTTGGGGATTTCTCAGATTCTGGAGGGGCCTGCGAATGAGGGTTTCCCTGGTGCTGACTGGGGCCCATGGATAGACTTCAACCTGAGGTCATGGCAGCCAATATCATCTGTCTGTATAATGTTGCCAATGGTTAACACCTCCCGAATGAGGGTTCCTTGATCCCAGTTTGGGAAATGCATTGAAAACTGACTGTGATCCAGCAGAGAACTTTCGCAGAACTGGCTGGGCTTTCTGCCGCGCATCTGCACCTGGCATTAGGAGGTGTGAGCCTGCACACAGCTCTGCTCCATTCCTCTGCCATCTGGGGTAATAAATCATCCTGCAGAGGCACCACCATGTTGGAGCACCACCCTTCTAATTCAGACGCACATTGGAATCCCTGGAGAACATATCAATACCAGCAGGAATACCACAGGCCCCCACATCTTGGGCTCATCAATTTGCCTTGTCAATTTACCTTTCCCTGTTTCATTAAGAGTGTTTCTCACGCATAGACGACATTGTCAATCCCGGGAGTAGGTTCTGGTGGTCTGAAGCACCCGAAGGAGAGTGAGTCTCATGGGTGGCCCCTGTCTGAGTGGGAGAGGATGGAGTCATTTTTCTTGGCTTTGGGGTCTGGGTTTGATGGCAAATTAATATCACTGCCGAGAAGGTCTGGACTATCCTCTTGTTCCCCACAAGAACTGTCCCCAACTCTGAGACCAGGGTCATCTAGTCTTTGGGCATCTCCTCTCAGTGGCTGCCCACTACTCTGAGATGAAGACTGGGCCCCTGACTGGAACCTTCCAGGCCACAGGATGCATGGCCCTGCCACGTCCCTGTTGGCCACCCTCTGCAGCCACCTAGGTCCCCTTTCAGTGCTTCCAGTCCCTCTTATTCCATGATCCTCCCTTGCATAGGAAGCTCTATCTCTATTTTTATCCCTGTGACCTCTCCCCCCATATGAAGATTTCATCTTTTGTGAGCAGGAGCCTTTTCTGCTCCATTCTCCATGGGGTGCCCCAGGTAAAAGCGGCACTGAGCATAGTAAGCACTAAATAAAGAAACGTTAGAAATTAGCATTGTCAGATTTTCTTTCTTTTCTTTTCTTTTCCTTCTTTCTCAATATTAAAGATATTGCTCATCCCCCCACCCCACCCCACCCCACCCCAGACACACACCAGGAGTTTTGGGCGAACATCAGGTGATGGTCAGGCAGTTGTTAACGGTCTCGCTAAAGTGATAATTGGTCACAGCTGCTACCAGGGAAAGGCTGACTTCTAATAGAAAACACCTGAAACTAGTGATCAGCTCAGCAGCTTCCAGGGAAAGGCTGACTTCTAATAGAAAACACCTGAAACTAGTGATAAGCTCAGCTTCCAGGGAAAGGCTGACTTCTAATAGAAAACACCTGAAACTAGTGATCAGCTCAGCAGCTTCCCAATAAGATCTTAGGAGTTGGGAGAAGTGATGCAAGACCCCGGACGTATGTCAACGCAGAAAACTCCAAGCCAAAAGGTCAGATGCTGCACGTGTCTTTCTTCCTTCCTTTCCTTTCCTTTCCTTTCCTTTCCTTTTCCTTTTTTCCTTTCCTTTCCTTTTTCCTTTCCTTCCTTTTTTCCTTTCCTTTCCTTTCCTTCCTTTTTTCCTTTCCTTTCCTTTCCTTTTTCCTTTCTTTCCTTTTTCCTTTCCTTTTTTTCTTTCCTTTCCTTTTTCCTTTCCTTTCCTTTTCCTTTCCTTTCCTTTTTTCCTTTTTTCCTTTTTCTTTCCTCCTTTCCTTCCTTTCCTTTCCTCCTTTCCTTCCTTCTTTTCTTTCTTTTTTTTTTTTTTTTTTATTATACTTTAAGTTCTAGGGTACATGTGCATAACGTGCAGGTTTGTTACATATGTATACTTATGCCATGTTGGTGTGCTGCACCCATCAACTTGTCAGCACCCATCAATTCATCATTTATATCATGTATAACTCCCCACTGCAATCCCTCCCTCCTCCCCCCTCCCCATGATAGGCCCCAGTGTGTGATGTTCCCCTTCCCGAGTCCAAGTGATCTCATTGTTCAGTTCCCACCTATGAGTGAGAACATGCGGTGTTTGGTTTTCTCTTCTTGTGATAGTTTGCTAAGAATGATGGTTTCCAGCTGCATCCATGTCCCTACAAAGGACGCAAACTCATCCTTTTTGATGGCTGCATAATATTCCATGGTGTATATGTGCCACTTTTCTGAATCCATTCTGTCACAGATGGACATTTGGGTTGATTCCAAGTCTTTGCTATTGTGAATAGTGCCGCAATAAACATACGTGTGCATGTGTCTTTGTAGTAGAGTAATTTATAATCCTTTGGGTATATACCCAGTAGTGGGATGGCTGGGTCATATGGTACATCTAGTTCTAGATCCTTGAGGAATCGCCATACTGTTTTCCATAATGGTTGAACTAGTTTACAATCCCACCAACAGTGTAAAAGTGTTCCTATTTCTCCACATCCTCTCCAACACCTGTTGTTTCCTGACTTCTTAATGATTGCCATTCTAACTGGTGTGAGATGGTATCTCATTGTGGTTTTGATTTGCATTTCTCTGATGGCGAGTGATGATGAGCATTTTTTCATGTGTCTGTTGGCTGTATGAATGTCTTCTTTTGAGAAATGTCTGTTCATATCCTTTCCCCACTTTTTGATGGGGTTGTTTGTTTTTTTCTTGTATATTTGTTTGAGTTCTTTGTAGATTCTGGATATTAGCCCTTTGTCAGATGAGTAGGTTGCAAAAATTTTCTCCCATTCTGTAGGTTGCCTATTCACTCTGAAGGTAGTTTCTTTTGCTGTGCAAAAGCTCTTTAGTTTAATTAGATCCCATTTGTCAATTTTGGCTTTTGCTGCGTTGCTTTTGGTGTTTTAGACATGAAGTCCTTGCCCATGCCTATGTCCTGAATGGTACTACCTAGATTTTCTTCTAGGGTTTTTATGGTATTAGGTCTAACATTTAAGTCTCTAATCCATCTTGAATTAATCTTCGTATAAGGGGTAAGGAAAGGATCCAGTTTCAGCTTTCAACTTATGGCTAGCCAATTTTCCCAGCACCATTTATTAAATAGGGAATCCTTTCCCCAATTCTTGTTTCTCTCAGGTTTGTCAAGATCAGATGGCTGTAGATGTGTGGTATTATTTCTGAGGACTCTGTTCTGTTCCATTGGTCTATATCTCTGTTGTGGTACCAGTACCATGCTGTTTTGGTTACTGTAGCCTTGTAGTATAGTTTGAAGTCAGGTAGCGTGATGCCTCCAGCTTTGTCCTTTTGACTTAGGATTGTCTTGGCAATGCGGGCTCTTTTTTGGTTCCATATGAACTTTAAAGCAGTTTTTTCCAATTCTGTGAAGAAAGTCATTGGTAGCTTGATGGGGATGGCATTGAATTTCTTTTCTTTTCTTTCCTTTTCTTTTCTTTCTTTCTTTCAGATGGAGTCTTGCTCTTCTCACCCAGGCTGGAGTGCAATGGCACGATCTCGGTTCACTGCAACTTCTGCTTCCTGGGTTCAAGCGATTCTCTTGCCTCAGTCTCTTGAGTAGCTGGCCACCATGCCTGGCTAATTTTTGAATTTTTAGTAGAGATGGGGTTTTGTCATGTTGGCCAGGTTGGTCTTAAACTCCTGACCTTGTGATCCACCCACCTTGGCCTCCCAAAGTGCTGGGATTACAGGCGTGAGCCACCACACCTGGCCGCATTGTCAGATTTTCTAAACTAACCTTTTTAAATGTGCAAAATGTCAACTCCCTAGTGAGATAAGTCAATGATTTATTCACAGTTTTTTAAATAAAAGAAACAAAAAACCATACCTTTAAGCAACATTTTTAAGTGACGTTTTTTGCATTTCCTTAAGCCTGCATGTCTCTAAGCGACATGGTTCAGTCCCCGATACTCGAGCGTGAGAGACCTTTGGCAAGGAATCTGTGTGGGAGATGCGGAAAATGATTTTCCATGAACAGAGGAGACTCACAAACTTGACTACATGTAAATATTGGACAAAACTGATCGTTCTTCTGAGGAAAGGAAATGAAATGGCCTTGAGGACATAGCACCAAGATCTGAGATTCCTGAGAGCCACAGCAGGGCAGGAGACACACGAATAAAAGTGGCTGAGGCAGTCACCTCGGGGGTCAGGTTTACCCCCCGAACAGACCAGGGATCCAAAGTGAGGCTGAATCACTTTAGTCATAATTATTATTGCTATCATTATCATTATTATATTATTTTATCATTATATTATATATTATAATTATATTATATGATCATTATTTTAACTGACTTTCCTGTGTGCCAGGCACAGTGCCAAGTCATCCATAAACATTGACAGTACAGAGTTTCATCCAACACAACAGCCTTACAAGGTAAGTCCCATGAACAGTCTCATTTTGCAGATGAGCAAATAGGTACAGACAGGTTGAGTCATCCGTGCAGGTCCCATAGGCGCAAGTGGTGCCAACTCGGGTCCACTGGACCCCAGATTCCATGTTTCAGCCCCCAGGCTGTACAACCCTCAGAGCCTCAGTTTCCCCACCTGTAGGATGAGTGTAGGGCTGGGGGAAGGAAGCTTGTAGGCATAAGGGGGACGGAGTGAAGAGGTGCTTGGAAGTGCTCATGAGACAGCCCCTCCCTCTTAGACCCTGTGACCAACCAGCTGTCTCCCTGGCTGGAGACCCCCCAGAGGAAGAGCTCGGCTGCTGCACTCATGGCCTCTGGCGAGAATGATACCCGTCACACTCAGGCATCTTTTCCAGCTAGGAGCTGGTCGGGGCAATTTGTTCCTATCACCTCTAATCTCACAGCCACTAAAGGGAATGTCATTTGCCCATTGTGCAGATGGGAAAGTGGAGGCTTGGCCTAGGACCATCCCCAACACGCCCCAGCCTCACTCCTCTTCTGAGACTCCTGCCTGCCCAGGGGAGAGTGTGCAGTAATTCACTGTCACTGTGCATTATATTTTGCCACCTTCTTTCGCCCTTCTCTCCTTTTTGGTTTTGTCTTTTCTATTTGCTATGCAGCTGACAATTTCGTTACCTGTTTTTTCATTGACCCCAGAAAAGCCAAGAGGCCTCGAACCTAAAGAACCAGGTTGATGTTCCACTTCAGGACTGGAGCAGGGAGAGCTACTTTTGGACAGGCCTGCCCTCCACCTCCTGTCTCTGGACTTGGGAGGCCTGCCCCCTTCACCCTGGTTCAGATCCTGCAGGGTGAGCGGGTGGAGGGGTGGGAGAGCCCAGAAGCCGGAGCTTCTGGCCAGGGGCTCTTGGGCACCTCTGCAAGTTCAAATCAGTGCAGCCCAGAGGAGTCTGGCTCCCTTATTCCTGCACATCTGGATTTTGCATCCTTCCTGACAGTTTAAAGGCTAAGAAAATCCCGGCAGTTGTGTGTCCCAGGCTGAAACCCTGCAAGGAGCATAGGCCGCCTGGCCTGCCTCAGGGGTGGTTTGCTGTCTCAGTTGTTCTGCCCCACTCCACACACAGGCTGTGTACTTGCTCTGGGTTGTTGGGGCTACCTGAGTGCTCCCTGGATGGGAGGTGGTCCTGGGAGGGGCTGAGTGGGGAGGAGAGCATCTCAGGCCCACTAAACAGGGTGGTCTGTCCCCAAGAGCAGACCTAGAGGTTGTCCATGTGGCTGATGCTTTCTTCACACTGTTTGTTTGTTTTTTGAGGTGGAGTTTATGCTCTTGTTGCCCAGGCTGGAATCCAATGGCGTGATCTCAGCTTACTGCAACCTCTGTCTCCCGGGTTCAAGTGATTCTCCTGTCTTAGCCTCCTGAGTAGCTGGGATTATAGGCATGTGTCACCACACCTGGCTAATTTTTTTGTATTTTTACTAGAGATGGGATTTCTCCATGTTGTTCAGGCTGGTCTCGAACTGCTGACCTCTGGTGATCCACCCCCCTCGGCCTCCCAGAGTGCTGGGATTACAGGCGTGAGCCACTGCGCCCAGCCCACACTGCTTTCGCCATTCCAGTCTCGCCTCAGAACCTTGGCCTGGGTCAAACTCATCCTTACTGTGGTCAATTAGTTTGAACTTGTCATAAATTTTTTAACAGATTGCTAATCGATAGTAACTTGGCAGCTACTACTGAGCCTCAAAGTCAAGGGGTAAAAAGAATCTAAATGATGTCTGCCAGGTTGTTGTATTAACCCGGCTCCATGCTTATTGCCTGTTGTTTTGAGTTAATTACCTGGTGCCTGAGTGTATCACTTCTACATCTCAAGCACTGCTCTTACAATCAATTCCTATTTAATTAACGTGACTGTTGATTGAATGGCAATGGTGTTATAGTGTGCCACATGGAGGAGGAATGTTTCCTGCACGCCCAGCTGCAGGAAGGAGGAGCTGATGTAGGTGAGGGAAGGGGGCACTCTTACAGCCTCTGAGTTCCCCAGTTAACTCCCCAAGGTGACCTTGGCAGTCTAGAGTAGGGTCCAAGTTCCCAGGTTGCTGGGGTCAGAGTTCTCAGACTGCTCCCTTGTAGCGGGGCCTGTGGTCTCAGGAATTATAAAACCTGAGTGGGAGATTATCTAAACAGGGGGCAATAATGCCAATTTCATGGGGTTGGTCATTCCTCCCAGAATGTGAGTCTTCGGACAGAAGCCAAACTCAGTGAATGTTGGTGGAAGGAAGAGGTGGGTGAACAGAGAGGGCAGGCCGGTCCTGAGGATGGAATCCTGTCCGCTCTCCCCTGCCTAACCCCACTGCTAAGTGCTATGATGGAGCATGTGCTAGGTGCAGGGACAGGTGGGGCAGAGGCTACCCATGGAGAACATGATGCCTGGCCCGGGTCTTGAAGTGTGAGTAGGGGTTTCCTGGATGGACAGGCAGGGGCAAGGGTGTTCCAGGGAGAAGGCACAGCATGAACAAAGGCCTGGAGGCTGGGACTGAATGTCACTGTTGCCTGGAAATAGTTAGAGCATCAGAGAAAAGAGAATGAGGGGCCGGGCAAGGTGGCTTGTGCCTGTAATCCCAGCACTTTAGGAGGCTGAAGCAGGTGCATCACTTGAGGCCAGGAGTTTGAAATCAGCCTGGCCAACATGGTGAAACCCCGTCTCTACTAAAAATACAAAAAAAAAAAAAAAAAAAAATTAGCCAGGCATGGTGGCGGGCACCTGTAATCTGAGCTACTCGGGAGGCTGAGGCAGGAGAATTGCTTGAATCCAGGAGTTGGAGGTTGCAGTGAGCTGAGATTATGTCACTGCACTCCACCTGGATGACAGAGTGAGGCTCCATCTCAAAAAAAAAAAAAAAAAAGAGAGAATGAGGTGCAGATGGAGGGAACCAGTACTGAAAGTGTCAACATCTGGGCAACCCCTGCCGAGGGTTGTTGGAAAATTTTACATGTAATACAGAAGTTCACTTATTTTGGAGTCAACTGATTGTAAATCCTGCCTCCTCATTTTTTGCCTCTGTGATATTGGGTTAGTTACTTAACTTCCTTGTGCCTCAGTTTCCTCATTTGCGGGTGGGGATCATGGCAGCACCCCCCTCACTGGGCTGGGGCAAGGACTAGATCCCTGTGTAGTGTTTCCAGCAGTGCCCGGCTGCCCGCAGGTGTCATGAGGGCTGTTGCTGGGATCGATGCTCAGGAGGTACCTGATGCCTGGTGTTTTCCTCCATCCTTGGAGCCAGCAGGCAGGTGAGTTGGTCGGACCATGGATCATGTTGAAGAAGCTGAGCCCCAGGGAGGTGACGTGGCTTCTTCAAGATCATATGGCTGAACTGCTGAATGGTGGAGCCAAAATCTGGCCTATCTGTGTGACTTTGGAGCCCAGCCAGTGCCCAGTGTAGTGTGTGGCAAGGCTGCCCTGCTCCCTGTGACCCCACTGGGGAAGCTTCTATAGCCCTAGCACTGAGTGAACCCAGGCGAGGGTTCACGCTGAGGCCCCGGGATGCTGGGTGGAGAACAGCCCCACCTGCAGCCACACGGCTGACAGATGCTGTCCCTCTCCCCACCCGCTCAGTCCCTCAGCCTCCGCACACAAAGGCCCCTTCTCCGTCCCTCCGGCAGGAGACAGCAGCCCCTCCTCAAATGGAACAGAGCCCCAGTTACCAGCTCCTCCTTGTAATTAATATAAGAATAGCATTTCTGTTGAAAATCCTGCCTGGATTAACTGGCTGGAGGATTTAACTCATGTACACACAGAAGATCTCCACAGACCTGTCTTCTAATATTTATTCTGGTGACTGTTACATGCAGATAAGGTGAATGCCTGGTGCTGGAAATGCAGAATAAATTTACATTCTCTAAGCCACAAAGAGCTGCATAGACATCCTGTTATGGGCCTGGCTGGGGGCCCAGGAAGGGGGAAAGCCAGCTCCTGGTCCGTGGCAGCTTCTGTGTGGTGCTTCTCCAGCAGCAAAGCCTTGTGCGTGAGAATCTCAGCACCTGAGAATCCCATGGTTCTTGGCTACCATAATCTTACATCTCCAAGTCTTAAGATCTTCAGTCAATAAAATCTTAGAACCAGGAAATAATGAGTCAGAATCACAGGCTTTTAGGATTTGGAGATCTTAACCATCATTCTGCCCAGATACCCAGCTGGCATTCCAGTCCCATTCACAATATTCCGAGGAGTGCTTTTCCAGGTTTCTGGTCCTGCTCCAGTGTCTCCTCCTCCGGGAAGTCTTTTCTGACTCTCCGGCCAGATCAGAGCCCTCATCATAGGCCCTCATAGCTCCATCTGCATTGCTTGATAAGACCTACCATGGGTGTCATTTAAAACTTGATCTACACCCCCACTGTGAACCCTCACAGGTAGGGGAGGGTCTGCTTTTGTTCACCGAGAAATCCCAGGCACAGGGGCTGGCACAGAGTAGATGCTCAGTGAATGTATTCTACACTGCACACACTCCCAGCTGCAATGGATCTGCCCCAGAAGGCTGGATTAGTGCCAGTCTTACCTCTGGGTGCCTGGATCTTCATGGTGGCTCTTCAAGGTGGGGGGCGTGCAGGATCAGTGATGAGCCCTCTTCCTACCCTTTGTCCATTTTTGTCTTCTGAGGAGTGGGTCAGAGGCACTTCCTGGAGGAGAGAACAGAACCAGGACCCATTCTGGGTGTTCAGAGAAGCTCTGTGGAGCCAGATGCCTGCATTTGAACCCCAGCTCTTCCAGCCCCTAGCTGAGTAGCCTTGGACAAGATACTTGATCCTTTCTGTGCCTTGGTTTCTCCATCTATAAAATCAGGATGGTGAGAGCTCCCATGTTATAATAAATGAACTAACAGATGTAAAGCTCATGACTCAGCATCTAGTACAGTAAGTGCTCAAATCTTTGTGTCACAGGTTCATGGTCACCTGAGAGCATCCCCCAAGGCAGGGGTGGGGGCACTAAACAACCGAGCAGATAATCCAACTGGTTAGCATCCGCCTCTGCCCTCAGCCGCCCCAGCGCTGGCATGATGGGGGTTGAGGCTGTGCACGGGCACAGCAGCATGGCTTCCGCTTTTCCAGGCTAATCTCCTGCTGCTTCTGGAAACCAACATGCCAGGAGCAGAGACCATGGCTAAGTCTCTGCGATGGCACCAGGCAGAGACTGACAAGTCAACTCCATGACACAGAGCTCTTCCACATGGAAGGCACAGCAGTCTAATCTCACAGGAACAGCCATCCATTCCTGGGAGGGGTTTGTCTTTCCTGCCTGCAGGATCTCAGCCGGCACTGCTACTCCAGGGTCCAGGGTCGATGGATGGTTCGATCCACTGGCACAGGATCCCACGTAATAGTGTGTCAGGCCAGGGGGCCCACTTTACTGTAAAGTAGGTGCAGGCACAGACTCAAAACTAAGGGCCCATGTTTGTATCACATGCCACGCCACCCCTCCGCTGCCCACCTTACAGAGTGTGGGAGGTTACCTGTTGAGGGCCCAGTCAGAGTGCCAGCTTGGAGGAAATACCCTGTGAGCACAAGTCTCCATCCTGCAGGATGCAGTATATGCATCTAATCAAAGACATATATAAGGGTTGCATCCCCAGTAAGAAGAATACATGGACTTAAGAAACAACAGATAGGAGCCGAAGTGGCCCCACTTACTATTCTCCTAGTGAGCCACCATGGGACTTAGTGACTCCCATCCCTGTGACTCTGGGCTCTGCAAGGTTGGACATCTTGGTCCCCAAGGGAGACTTGCATGTTCCAGGGAACACAGTAAGAGTCCCTAGTTTGTTTGCCACAGTGGCTGCCTGGGTATTTGGGCTCCTTGTACCCAGGGACTAGAAGCAGGAAGATGGGGTCGCAGTCTTGGTGAGGGTGATGGAGTCTGATCAGCAGGAGACTGGGGGCTGCTGCAGCGCAGTGGGGGCAGGGACCCGGTGTGCAGAACCCGGTGATCCCTAAGAGTTCCCTGCATGGAGAAATGAATGTGAGCAGCACCAAGGGAGCGCTGTGACAGATGAGGAGGGGCTCACTCTGATGCCCTGACAGTTTATCCTTCCTATCCCGCTCTCATGCTTGAAACAGTAGGGACCTACTCACTCTCTTGCACTTGAACTTTTAGCCCGTATGAGTAGCAGACGAGGAGACGCACCCCCGGAGGCTACATCAAGGAAAGGCTTGCTCCCAGCTATGAGAGTGCAGTCCACAGAGGGTCTCCTTCTGTTAGCTCTGCTGCAGGGGGCTCCCTTCCTGAGAGCACACACTCAGGGGCTGAGCGAGACAGGGTGGAAATGCCCAGCCAGTTTTGCCCTGCGCTGGGCAATTCTGACGGCTGACTCAAGCTACTCGCCTTCTGGCTCTGGGCCAGGCTGACTTCCTCCCCTCTGGCCCTGCTTCCTTCCCTTCCCCTTTCTGTCCATCCCTAATAAGCATCTCCACCCATGCCCCCAACTCCATCTCAGTGTCTGCATCTCAAGAATTCCTTTTGTGACCCAGGGAAGCCAGTGACTTTGTATCAGTCAAACGCGAGTTGGAGTCCAATGGCCGTGACTTAACCAGCTGGGTAACTGTGAGTGATAAACATCTTACCTCTCTGTGCCTCAGTTTCCTCATCTATAAAATGGGGCTAACAAATCTCCTGGTCTTGCAGAGATGTGGAGAATGGATAGGAAAATGCTTTGTAAAGGAAAACACACACACACACACTTAATTAAAGCCCTCTCTGCTTGCACCTATGCGTGTGGTGCAGGCTGAGAGCTATAAGAATGGGGCCTGGCTGGATCTGAGATCCTTCTGGGAAAGCAGTCTGGGCAGCCTAATGCTGGTGACCAACACACCAGCATGCCCACAGTATAGCTGCCATTTCGGGACCCCACAGAAGGGAGGTGCAGGCGGTGCAGAGGACTGGCAGGGTGGGGCAGGATGAGCTGGGGTGGGAATGGTAAGTGTGACGGAATTATTCCCTTCTCTCCTCCCCCTTCCAGGAAGCCTCACTCCCCTGCTCAGCTGCTGCGCCACATTTCAGATCGGAATATCTAGATCCATCAAAACAAGAGGCGGATGAGATATCTGCACATTCAGAGAGGGGAGGATAAAATCCAGGGAGGCCTCATGAGATTGCTCTCCGTGTGTGATTGAGCAGACAGGCTGTGTATTTCCTGAGAGCCCCAGGCTAGGTGAGGAGTGGCACAGGCAGCCCAGGCTGGGCAGGGACACCACAGACTGATGCATTAAAGAAAAATGTATCAAAAAATCAGGGAAGGGAGCTAGTTTCTCTCTACCCCCTCTATTTGAGGACCCCTTGAGTGATAGTTCCCGGATCCTCCTGCCCTGGTGTTTGCCTTTCGCTGGAGGTGATGGATGTGTAGCTGCACTAATGAGCAGGGCTTGGGTCATGAACCAGTCACAGAGCCGTCCATCTCCATGCACCTCCCAAGCCATGAGACAGTCACAGAGCCGTCCATCTCCATGCACCTCCCAGGCCATGAGACAGTCACAGGGCCGTCCATCTCCATGCACCTCCCAGGCCATGAGACAGTCACAGGGCCGTCCATCTCCATGCACCTCCCAGGCCATGAGACAGTCACAGGCCGTCCATCTCCATGCACCTCCCAGGCCATGAGACAGTCACAGGGCCGTCCATCTCCATGCACCTCCCAGGCCATGAGACAGTCACAGGGCCGTCCATCTCCATGCACCTCCCAGGCCATGAGACAGTCACAGGGCCGTCCATCTCCATGCACCTCCCAGGCCATGAGACAGTCACAGGGCCGTCCATCTCCATGCACCTCCCAGGCCATGAGACAGTCACAGGGCCGTCCATCTCCATGCACCTCCCAGGCCATGAGACAGTCACAGGGCCGTCCATCTCCATGCACCTCCCAGGCCATGAGACAGTCACAGGGCCGTCCATCTCCATGCACCTCCCAGGCCATGAGACAGTCACAGGACTGTCCATCTCTATATACCTCCCAGGCTGTGAGACCGTCACAGAGCCGTCCATCTTCACGCAGCTCCCAGGCCATGAGACAGTCATGGGGCTGTCCATCTCCATGCCTCTCCCAGGTTGTGAGACAGTCACGGGGCCATCTACCTCCACGCATCTCCCAGGTTGTGAGACAGTCATGGGACCATCCATCTCCATGCACCTCCCAGGCTGTGAGACAGTCACAAGACCGTCCATCTCCACACAGCTCCCAGGTTGTGAGACAGTCACAGGGCCGTCCACCTCCACGCACCTCCCAGGTTGTGAGACAGTCACAGGGCCGTCCATCTCCACACAGCTCCCAGGTTGTGAGACAGTCACAGGGCCGTCCACCTCCATGCACCTCCCAGATTGTGAGAGAGTCACAGGGCCGTCCATCTCCACACAGCTCCCAGGTTGTGAGACAGTCACAGGGCCGTCCACCTCCACGCACCTCCCAGGCTGTGAGACAGTCACAGGGCCGTCCACCTCCACGCACCTCCCAGGCTGTGAGACAGTCACAGGGCCGTCCACCTCCACGCACCTCCCAGGCTGTGAGACAGTCACAGGGCCGTCCATCTCCACACAGCTCCCAGGTTGTGAGACAGTCACAGGGCCGTCCACCTCCATGTACCTCCCAGGTTGTGAGAGAGTCACAGGGCCGTCCATCTCCACACAGCTCCCAGGTTGTGAGACAGTCACAGGGCCGTCCATCTCCACACACCTCCCAGGCTGTGAGACAGTCACAGGGCCGTCCATCTCCACACACCTCCCAGGTTGTGAGACAGTCACAGGGCCGTCCACCTCCACGCACCTCCCAGGTTGTGAGAGGGTCACGGGGCCATCCATCTCCATGCACCTCCCAGCTGTCAGCATGGTCCACCGGGGAAATACATGATTAATGCAGCCGATTATGTGTGTGGGGGAGTGGAGAGAGATGTAGCCCAATGGAGAGGAAAGGCATAGACCAGCTTGGGGGTGGGAGATGGGGATCGGGGGATCTGGGCCTCAGTTAGTCAGGACAATTGAGAGAGTCTCAGTTGGCTCCCAAGACACAGTGAATGAATTCTCCCGGGGCTGGGGGCAGTGGGTCAGTCCAAGACCCTGCCCACCCCTCTCCTCAGCCTTAAAGGTTCACAGAAGAGAGGGTAGTCTTCCAGATCTGAGTTCAAATCTTTGCTTGGACTCAGCTTTGTGACATTGGACTTGTCAATGAACTTCTCTGTGTCTCCTCTTTTCTCCACATCTGTCCATTTAGCATTAAATGAACTAATGAATGCATGGCAAGCACTTTGCACATAGTTGGCACAGAGCCAGGGCTCAACCAATAGCTTTTCTGTCTCCTCATTGTTGTCAGTAGGATTATCTAGCCTTTCTATAGGCATGTATTGTAGATATTTATATATCTACAATATTTTATAGTTTGTGTCATCGAGATCTTACTGTATATTCACCTCTTTCTCTCTCTTTTTTTTTTGCTTACCATTCTGTTGTGAGCATTTTCTCACATCATTAAAAGTTCCTCAAAAATGGGATGTTAATAACTTCCTAATGGTCCCTCATTGAGATGCTTCATAATTGAGTTTTTCGTTCTTTCTGGTTGGATAGGGCATTCCAGTGTCCAGTTTTTCACTCTTCTTATCAGGCTGCAGTAGGCATCTCTAGACATAATCCTTGCTCAAATCCCTGACCACTTCCTAAGGACGAATTCCTGGAGGTGGGATCGGCGCATCAGAGTACTGACATTGCTGAGGCTCAAGAGCGCTCTTACTTAATTGCCTTCCAAAAAGGCTTCCAGCACTGCATGAGAATGCCTGTCTCACCACACATTTACCAGCATCGATTATTCCCTTTTTATTTAGTCTTCATGAATTTTTCGGGCCCCCAAATTGCATTTCATTGTCTTTTGGAGGCACAGAGCTCTGGCCCATGGCTCTTGTTTCCCAGCAGGGTGATAATTAGATTATCTTCAGAGGCTTCCAGCAAACCTCATGATGAAAGGCAGGGCAGCCCTGGGCATAGAGTCAAAGAAGCTGGGTTCCTGCCCCAACTCTGTGCTCTCTTACTGTGTAACCTGGGTATACTGTATCTCCCTCTCTGGGCCTTTGTTTATCAATCTACTGCAACAGCCTCCCAGTTGGTCTCTTTGCTTCCAGTGCATCCAGTATCTAGAACATTGACTGGCATGTAATAAGTGCTCAACAAATATTTGTTGAATTCTGAAATGAAAAAGTGACCTTTCTACAGGAAGAAGGCGCCACATCATTATGCTGCCCCCAACCTTTGCTTAAGCTTCCTAACATTCTGTTTACTTTTTTGGTCCTCTCATGAATTCCTGTTTCTACTTAGGATATGAAAAGACACATGAGACAAAATGAGAAAAAAGGCCAGATAATCTACAGAGTCTTAACTTTTCTTGAGCCCTTCAGAGAGCTGGAGTCGTAAGGCAGCCAACTGAACTGAAACCCCAAAGGATGACCAGGTCTTCTGAGAAAGACAGAACCACCCACTCCTGCACCTCTGGCAGAACTCTGGAGGGAGAGTGGGCTGCCATAACAGACAGCTAACACTGCAATGAATTCTTAAAGGCTGAGCGTGCAAAGGCTTCACAGCTGAGCCATCCCAGGAGCCCCACACTCAAAGGGAGTTCACGTTCCTTTATCAGCTGCTTCCGGTAAAGCTCAGGACAAAGCCAGGACAGGACATCAGCCACTTCTCAAGGGCACACGGGCATGAAAACCTTCCCACTTCCCAGACCCTTCTCTCATCGGAAGCAAAAGCCTTAAACCACTTCCGTGGGGCAGGAAAAACCTTCTTCCCTGGAGGCTCAGGCAAAGATCTGTTGTCTCTGGGGGAGGGCCTGGAGCAAGAGCCATTTTCTGCTGGGGAAGGGGTAGGAAACCCTTCCACCTTCGTTCCTGGTTGAGACTCAGAAGTTGAGATCTTTGTTCTCAAAGAGGTCTGGAGAGCTGCTTGCAGCCTCTCCCTGGAGGACCAGCCGTGCTGCTCTTGGACACAATGTCACCAACAAGCTGGTCCCCGGGGGGTCCTCAAGAGCCCTTCAATGGCCAAAGTGGGGGACAGGGTGGGCCCTCAGGAGGATGTCAGGCCATAGGAGAGGGTGGGCAAGGGAAGGAGACCGTCAGAGAACAGCCTTGTATGGGCGGGGCCAGTCCCAGTTGTGGGCAGTCCATCCCCACTGGTGGGTGGGGCCATCCTGGACCAACGAATTAACTATTTTAGAGGTAGAAATGGGGTCACAGAGTCCAGTCAGGTGAGAGTCCAGTGGAGAGGCCCTGGACTTCCTGTGAAGCTAGGGCAGGGGACAGCTCTAATGCCAGAGACTCTGCTGCTCAGAGCTGGGAAGCTGGGGCCTTCCAATGCAAAGACCCCACCCATCCCCAGCTGTGCCTCCCTGGGGCCTTTGTCCTCCCGGCCCTCCTGCTGGGGCCTCCCCTCACCCTGCCAGCTTTACAGCTCCCAGGACACCAGGCACCACCCTTGGCACAGCTGCACCTCATCACCTGGAGCTTCCCTGTCCTGTCTCGCCTGCTGGAGCTGAGCTCCATGGGGACAGGAATGCGTCTGCTTCCATCATTGCTGTGTCCCTGGAGCAGGGTAAGCATTCAGTGGGCACTTGGTACATTAGGTGAAGGAACAGGGCAGGACTAAGTTTTACTGTGGGTAAGAGATAAAGGCTTCCCAGTCTGGGACCCTGGTGGGGATGACAGGACGTTTCTGGGACAGGAAACCCCAGGGAGGAGCAGGCTTGAGGGATGGACGTGGACGGGGAGCTCTGAGAGCCCTGGGCCCAGCCAGCAGGAGCCAGGCTTTGGTGTTCTCCCATCTCCCTCCCTCTTGACAGCCTCTGGCCACACCTTGCCTCAGTGGGTGGGATGGATGCCTCTCCCACGTTGTCATTTTCTAGCAGTAGTTTGAGAAATTCTTGCTTTCCCCTCATCAGGGGGCTGCTAAAGACCCAGACAAATCCAGCAGGCATCTGGATGAGGAAAGGCAAGGGGAGGAGAGGGAAAGTGAGGAAAGAAATCAGTTTTCTGTATCTGGTTTAGATCTAGATTTTTAAATGTGAAACCTGGGAAAACCTAATGATGGGCTGGAACTGGGCTTCCTCCCCGGCTGGCTTGGCGTTTTCCTGCAGCATCCCTCTCTGCAGCACCATTCCTCACTCCAGTTCTTAATTCTCTCTTCTTCTTTATAATTTACAATTATTTACTGGGCACAGCCCCAGACATGGCTGGGAGGCTGGAGACACCATCTGCAGCCAAGGTGCCAGGTGACCCCCTCGGGCTAGGCTGTGCTGAGGCCAGAGGAAGAGAGGAGGAAGATGCACAGGACTTCGAGGTACTGAGGGAGACAAGCTCCATCCCAGCCCTGACTCTGGGTTGGCACAGACATGTGCTGAGGGCGATTTCTGTTTCCTCCATGCTCTCTGGTGATTGTCAACTCAAGAAATCACCGTGGGACTCTGGTGAGACTCCCACAGATGGGATGATGAAGGTCTGCTGTGTGATCTTGTGCAAGCCTCAGTTTCCCCATTTGAACAATGAAGTCGTTGGTGTAGCTCCGTGGTTTTCAACCCCAGCTGTGGAGATTTCCTCTTCCAGTCAGGATGGAGTGACGGGGATTGGATTCACGCTTCCTCCTGAGGTGATGAAAAACAGACAAAATCGGTGAAAACAGTGGTTTCCAAGACACTGGGCATGAGGCAACGAAGGAGAGATGAGAAGCAAGTGAAAGGAGGCTTGCAACTTCCCTGGCTTACAACCCTGAGAGCATTTCCAGGCTGTGGGGTGGGGAAGAGGACCCAGCGGAGCCCAGGGAGGTCCTGGAGCTGAGGAGATGGAGCTGAGATTGCAGAAGATCAGGGTGGCCGGATCTTACACACCCAGTGCCAGAGCAGAGGGAGCCGCATAGAGAGCGAGAATGCTGGAGACTACGCAGGAAGGTCTTGCCTCCACCTGGGGAAAAAAGGAATTCTAGACTGAGAAGTGCCCTGGTCTCACCTTAAAAAAAAAACCTTAAAAGCAAGACCCAAAAGGATTCCACTGTTTTCAAGCAACTTAACTGCATTACAGAACTGCCGGGGTTTAAATGTGTCCCCCAAAGCTCACATGTTGGAAACATCATTCCCAATGTGGCCATGCTGAGAGACGGGGCCTTTAAGAGGTGATTTGGGCATGAGGCTTCCTGCCTCTTGAATGGATGAATGCCAGTTATAAAGGGGTTGGTGTTGTGAGTTCGATCTCTTGCTCTCCCTCTCATCCTTTCTTACTTTCTCGCCTTCTGCCATGAGACAATGCAGTAAGGAGGCCCCCTGAAGATGTGGCTCCTTGACTTTGGAATTTCCAGCCTCCAGAACTGTAAGAAATAAATCTCTTTTTGTTATAAACTGCCCAGTCTCAGGTATTCTGTTACAGCAGCACAAAACGTACTATGACAAGAATAAAGCTCAGGAATATAGAGAAACAAAAAACCCCAGCACTCAGAAGGTAAAATTCACAATGTCTGGCAAAGACAGTTGGAGTGGCTATGGTAATATCAGATGAAGTAAGTTTCAGAGCAAACGATATTACCAGAGATAAAGAAGGCCATCATGTCAGTTCATCAAGAGAAGATAACAATCCTAAACGTTTACGCACCTAATAACAGCACTTCAACATATACGGCACAAAAACTGATAGGACTGCAAGGAGAAATAGACAAATCCACAGTTATAAACAGAGATTTCAACACCCCTCTCTCAATAATTGATAAACAAGTACATAGAAAGTCATAAAGGTTAGAGAGGACTTGATCAGCACTATCAACCAACTTGACCTGATTGACATTTACGGGACACTCCGTCCTGCAAAGCAAAGTATACATTCTTTTCAGATGCCTATCTAAATAGGCCAAGATAGACCATGCTCTGGGTTATTAAACAAATCTCAATAAATTTAAGGAGTCAAGTCATACAAAGTATGTTCTCTGACCACAACAGAATTAAATTAGAAAGTAGTAACAGAAAGATCTCTGAAAGATCTCCAAATATTTTGAAACCAAATAGTATACTTCTAAATAACCCATATGTTAAAATAAGAAATCAAAAGAGGAAGTAGAAAGTATTTCTTTTACTGGAAAAGAAAACACAGCATATCAAAATTTGTAGGATGCTGCAAAGCAGTTCTTAGGGGAAATTTATGGTACTAAATGCTTGCATTAGAAAAGAAGAAAGGTCTAAAATCAATGACCTCAGCTTCTACCTTAAGAAACTAGAAACAGAAGAGCAAATTAAATCTGATGTAGGTAGCAGAAAAGAAAAAAGTAACAGAGTAGAAAACAGTGGGGAAGAGCAATAGAGGAAATCAATGAAACCAAAGTTGCCTCTTTGGGAAGATCAATAAAATGGATAAACCTCTAGCCACACTGATCAAGGAAAAGAAAAGAAAACACAAGTTACCAATATCAGGTATGAGAGAGGTGACACCACAGATTCTGCATGCTTTATTTGGAATTCTTTTTTTTTTTTTGTGCAAGAATCTTTTAAAAAAAAAATTTTTTTTTTATTATACTTTAAGTTCTAGGGTACATGTGCACAGCGTGCAGGTTTGTTACATATGTATACATGTGCCATGTTGGTGTGCTGCACCCATCAACTCATCAGCACCCATCAACTCGTCATTTACATCAGGTATAACTCCCAGTGCAATCCCTCCCCCCACCCTCCCCATAATAGGCCCCGGTGTGTGATGTTCCCCTTCCCAAGTCCAGGTGATCTCATTGTTCAGTTCCCACCTATGAGTGAGAACATGTGGTGTTTGGTTTTCTGTTCTTGTGATAGTTTGCTGAGAATGATGGTTTCCAGCTGCATCCATGTCCCTACAAAGGACACAAACTCATCCTTTTTTATGGCTGCATAGTATTCCATGGTGTATATGTGCCACATTTTCTTAATCTGGTCTGTCACTGATGGACATTTGGGTTGATTCCAAGTCTTTGGTATTGTGAATAGTGCTGCAATGAACATACATGTGCATGTGTCTTTATAGCAGCATGATTTATAATTCTTTGGGTATATACCCAGTAATGGGATGGCTGGGTCATATGGTACTTCTAGTTCTAGGTCCTTGAAGAATCACCATACTGTTTTCCATAAAGGTTGAACTAGTTTACAATACCCCCAACAGTGTAAAAGTGTTCCTATTTCTCCACATCCTCTCCAGCACCTGTTGTTTCCTGACTTTTTAATGATTGCCATTCTAACTGGTGTGAGATGGTATCTCATTGTGGTTTTGATTTGCATTTCTCTGATGGCGAGTGATGATGAGCATTTTTTCATGTGTCTGTTGGCTGTATGCATGTCTTCTTTTGAGAAATGTCTGTTCATATCCCTTGCCCACTTTTTGATGGGGTTATTTGTTTTTTTCTTGTAAATTTGTTTGAGCTCTTTGTAGGTTCTGGATATTAGCCCTTTGTCAGATGAGTAGATTGCAAGGGAGTTTGTCTGTCCTCCATATCTATCTATGTATCTATGTCTCTATCTATCTATGTCTCTATCTATCTATCTATCTATCTATCTATCTATCTGTCTATGTAATCTATCTCTAATCTATCATCTATATACCTATCTATCATCTATCCATCTATCCATGTATCTATCATCTATCTGTCTTTCTATCTACCATCTATTATCTATCTATCTAATCATTTTTAGTATGAATTCATTGATATTTATTTGATACTTTGGTTATAATCCAATATCCTTTTGTTTTGTTCAAATTCTCCCAGTTTTGGCTGTTGAGAACACTTGCAACCGGTTCCCCTATCCCTTTGATATACCCCCATCGTTATGAATTGTTTTTTTCTTTTTGAATATGTCCTTATTTTCTGGCACTAACAGGTGTGCCAGGCCTATCTTGTTTATTTCCTGCCCCAGTCCTAGGATCAGCCATTTTTCTTATTGGAGAAAGATATTAGAAACCAAGATTTAGGCACTAACTGTGCTTATTGCTACTGGGGTGTCATTGCTTCTAAGCCCTGTCACCTAACAGAGCAAGAAAATATACTTCTGTACACTAACCCATGCATACATATACAGTATTTATTTGCATACATATATAGTATACATAAATATACATATCTATACATATATATGTAAACATCTGATACATATTCAGCTACATGAGTTCATACTGATGTCTCCAACTCTAATCCATTACCACATGGATCATTCTAGCTACCTCCTCTTGTTTGCCTGTAACTTCCCACTTTGCGGTGAGAAACTTGGCTCCCACCACTTGCCATCCTTGCACTTAATTGTTCATTCTTAGTCTTCATGTATAGTGATTTCAGAATTGTTTCCCCCTGGGAAACGACTTATTAACTAAAGCACAGCTGTTATGTGCAGTTCTTAGTCGTATAGGCTCCACTCATTTTCAGAGTTACACCGGTCAGCACCTTTTATCCCTCCTGCCTCAGTGACGTTGTTTCATGCATTTGTAATACAGTTAGATTCTTTTGTGTCTGCATCACATCCTGGGATTCTCCTGACCTTCTAAATGATTTTTTAAAAATTTGCATTGAGTGTGTTATGGTTCATGTTAAGGTTCACTCTACTGTAAAATTCTATGGATTTTGATAAATGCCTAGTGCCATTTATCCACCATTGTAGTATTATACATAATGGTTTCACTAATCTACAAAATTACTGTACTTCACTTCAACCTTTCCCA
The DNA here is from genome assembly GCF_009764315.1 of Trachypithecus francoisi. Classification (NCBI taxonomy): domain Eukaryota; kingdom Metazoa; phylum Chordata; class Mammalia; order Primates; family Cercopithecidae; genus Trachypithecus; species Trachypithecus francoisi. Next base: position 95,044,027 of record NW_022681457.1, on the reverse strand, counting down.
CTTCCCAAACCCCTGGCAGTGACTGATCTGTTTATTAGCTCTGTAATTTTTCCGTCTTTCCCCAGAATGTCATAGAAATGTAACCTTTTCAAATGGGCTTCTTTCCCTTAGGAATAGGCGTTTAGATTCACCCACATTTTTGCATGACTTGACTGCTCATTTCTTTTTATTACTGAATAATACTTCATTGTATGGATGTACCACAGTTTATTTCTCCTTTCACCTATTGAAGGATACCTTGCTTGCTTTCAGCTCTCAGCAATTATGAGTAAAGCTTCTATAAGCATTCACATGTAGGTTCGTATATTTTCGTAAGTTTTCAGATCAGTTGTGTAAATACCTGGGAGTGTGATTGCTGGATCGTATGGTAAGGCTATGTTTAGCTTCGTAAGAAACTTCCAACTGTCTTCCAAGTGGCTGTGCCACTTTGTATTCACACCAGCAACCGGTGAGAGTTCCTGTTGCTCCATATTCTCTCCAACAGATCATATTGTTTGGGGTGGCACATTTAAAAAAATTTGGATACCTGGACTCCATTCCTAGAGATTCTGACTCCATCAGTCAGAGGTAGGGCCCAGGCACAGCTGAGTCCACATAACCAGGGTCCCAGTGACAGTTACTAACAGTGACTGGTCAGCAGTGTGAGCACCAGGTGAACACTTTGGAATCACTGGTCCCATACATCTTCCCACATCCCCAGGCAGCAGGTCCAGTGACCTTCCTCAGTCTCCAGAGGAGAAGCTCAGAGAGGTGCAGGCACTTGCCCAGGGTCACACAGCTGGTGAGAGAGGCTGACTGGGGATTGGAGCCCAGAGCTGTCAGACTCCTTCTAAAATCATTTAGGAGGTCAGGGGAATCCCGAGATGTGATGCAGACTATGACAAAAGACTCTAACTGTATTATTTTTATTGCTGAAAAGTCCCCAGAGATTCTGATGCATAATCAGGCATGGGAACCACTGAGCTACACTAACCAGCTCACGGTACAGATGGAGAAACTGATGACTTGGGGGCCTCAGTGGGACTGATCTTTAAGGCCCTTCCAGCTGATAGTCTGAGACACTGAGTCACATCCTGGTTAAGAGCCAGGACTCTGGAGTCTGACAGTCCTGGGCTCCAGTCCCCATTTAGCCTCTCACCGGCTGTGTGACCTCGGGAAAATGCCTACACCTCTCTGAGCTTCTCCTCTGGGGACTGAGGACTGTCATGGTACCTGCTGCCTGAGGATGTGGGAGGATGTATGGGACCAGTGACTCCAAATTGCTCACCTGGTGCTCACACTGGGGCCCAGTCGCTGTCAGCAACTGTTACTGGGACCCTGGTTATGTGGACTCAGCTGTGCCTGAGAGCCCCATCCCAGGAGACCATGCTCTGCAGGACCACACGGACTCCCCCTGCCCACCCTCCCCCTTGCTGTTCCCGCTTCTTCTCCTCCCCAGGGTTGCAGGGGCCTGCAGTGGCTCCATCTGCTCCTCCCCCTCCCCTCCCTTTTCTTCTCCCACTTAACAAACAGCTTCACTTAAAAAGCCATCTGGGAGGATGGATGGCACAAGGCACATTTTGCAGAATAAGTTTCCAGGGAGAAAAGCCAAGAAATTAAAGGTACAGCACTTACTATTCCAATCTCATTAGGCCCCATAACTCTGACTGCTGGAGAATTGTATTTCTGAATTATGAATGCATCCCTCACCCCCTTCGCCCGATGTGCTGGGCTTTGTTCTCATTTCTCTTCCAGTGGGCCTGCTCCCAATGACTCCAGTTGCTTCCCTCCCTTGGGATAAACTCCCTCATATTTTAGGGATGGGCTGCGTCTGGGGCTTTCCTCATCCAACACTCCTCTTCTGTGTAGTTGCTGCCCCACTTCAGGTAGCTGCTCCCTCTCCCTATGTGAGTCCTGAGTGAAGTTTCCTAGGCAGATTTGGAGCCAACGGGTGGATGTCCTGAGAAAGAGAACTGTGCTCCAAGTTGGGATGGATGGGTGCTCCTGGGGAGGGTAAGGAGCTCCCCGTCACTGGAGGTGTGCACAGAGGACGGGTGAGCACTAAGCAGAGAGGGCTTGCAGGAAGCAAACAGCAGAGAGGCTGAGAGCATGGGCTTTGGAGGCCCAGAGGTCTGGGCAGAGTCCTGGCCACTCTGTCTACAAGGTGTCTGACCTTCTGCAACCCATTTACCCTCACTAAGTTGCGGTGTCTTCATCTGGAAAATCAGGCAAAATAATAATTGCTACTTCCCAGGGTTGTCATGGAGACAAAAGGACAGAATGTGTGCAAAGCGCTGAGCACAGGGTACATATTATCATACCCAGGAGGAGGAGGGGCTGGGTGTGACACCCTTGAGCAGTCTCACATGCAAAATTGCTGTCGTTTTAAAAACTGAAGACTCTGAGATCCAATGATTCAATTATCCTAAGATTATAAGATTCCCTAAGATTCTAAGGCTTTAAGAAATGATGATTTTGTTATTCTTCTCATCTAAGGCTCCTCAGAATTCTAATGCTGTGTGATTTCATGATTCGCATTCTAAACCCATCCCTCCATCAGTGAAGCTTGTCGCAGCCACGGGTGACATTTATCTTTGTCCCTCTTTTCACTTCAAAACTTACGTCTCTGTCCCCCACAGGCCCTTGCTACTTCTCTTGGGTTCTCTTTTTCTGACTCCAGCCTTATCCACTGCACCCTTTGTTCCAAGCACACCAGGACCTTGCAGCGTCTCCGACTTGTGCCCTGCACACACCCTCAGCTTGTTGTCTTCTGGGCCTCCCACCCTCCCTACTGATCCCCTTCTTTGTCTATGGAACTCTTACACCAGTTTCAAGGCCAAAGTCAAAGGCAGACCTTCCATGAGGTTTGCTTCACCTGCCAGTTGAAATGAACGCCCTTTGCCTCTGTATTCCCAGCAGACTGTTGAAATGACTCTTCCAGCAGTTAGCACAGTCTGACCATTATTGTCGGGGTGGAAATGTCCTCCCTTTGCCTCATGCCAGACCCACCTCTGGTGTCCTTCTAAGACCTCTTCATGCTCCCCAAAGGAGGAGAGGTGTGGATCTGATTGGACAGAGGAGGACACTAATTTTGCCACGTAACAAGTGGGTAGGGTCAGTGCATGGCAGGGGATGGCGGCAGGCCCAGCTCTCTCCCTTCACCTCTCCTTGTCCTACATCTGCAGCCAGCAGGCGAGTCAACTCTGCAGACCCACCCATGGTGAAGCCAGCATGGGCATCCCTGGTTCTCCCCAGGGCCCTTCTCTCTTGTCCTTCTGTGTGAGTTCATCCACATCCATGGGTCTAACCACTGTCCATGTCCAGATCACTGTCTCCTGTGGAAGCTCTTCCTGAGCCATAGTCTTTATCAGGGACTCTGAAGTGCCCACATGTCCTAAGTGCTGCCCATGCAGTGCAGAGCCGGACAGGCCGCCCTGCCTCCTGGACCTTTCTGTCTGGGGCTCCTGAAGCTGCTGTCCGCCCGGCAGCCCACGGCCTCCTTCCACTGGAAACATTCAAAACCGAACATTCACCTTCCCATCAAACTGCTCCTCAGCCTCGTGCTCTGCAGCCCCTGCTCACCCTAATCAGAAATAAGTGGGCATCCCCGACTCGCCCTCTCCCCATACCTTGGGCATCATCCAGTCCTGCCTTACACCCTCTGGAATCTCTCCTCCTCTGCCCTGTCTCAGACTCTGGTGGTTTCCGGCCCAGACATCCTCATGCCCTCCTACTGGTCCCTCCACCCCACCTGTCCTACAATCCATCTACCCTGCACACCCTGAGGCCTGAGTGAGGGGGGCCCAGGTTTAGAAGGGCCTGCCCCAGCTCCTGATAGTCCAGTCCCAGGACCCACGTGGCCTCTTCTCTGTGCCAGTGTACCCACCTGTAGATTTTGATGTGCAACTGTGTGTGAGGAAGGACGGACAGAGTGTGGACTTGCAGGGTAGGGTGTCGTACACCGTATGAGACTGTGGTGTGGAGCTGGGCTGCAGGAGGGGAGGTGAGGCAGGGGCTGGGCCTGATCCTCCTCAGGGATCAGGAGTCAAGGCCAGCTTTCTCTGCTCCCGCATTCCAGTGAGGAGCTGGAGAATTCATTGAGGTAGGAGGATAGAACTTATTTATTTTGCACTTTGTTAGTTTGATTTATAATTTCATGTTTAGTTTGCTGGCCTGTGGGCCTCCATGAGTTCTGTTGCTTTGGGCTGCACAAATGCTGGGAACCGTCGGATCAGCCACCGCAGCCACTAGGTAGAGTGATCATCCCAAATACAGGATGGTCACATTGCTTCTGGGTCTGACCCCTTCCATGGCTCTCACAGGCCTTGGGGTGGTGTCCACACTCCGTGCTGACTCAAAGGACTTTGTGCTGTGACTCTCCCTGTATCTCCCCTCTGGGCACCAAAAATGTCCTCTGTGAAAAACCCAAACTCTGCACAAAATACTGCCCATTCCCCACTTCCCCACAAGGAGGCTCACAGGCTTGGTATTCCCAGACCCAGCCGCAGGGAGGGAGTGGAGGAGCAGGGCGGGGCTGGGGTGGTTTGTGTCTTACAGGAGCTGAATCTGGGCTGTCACTCAGGAAGCAGGAAAACCCTGGTCTAGATGGACGTGGCCAAGCTGGAGTCGGCCTGCGTGGGAGGGAGGCAGGACATGGCAGAAGGCCCTAAAGGCTTAACCAGGATTGGGAGCCTTGGAGACCAGGGAGAAGCTGACCCAGGGGACGGTGGGGGCACTGCCCACCCCTCAGAGCCTCAGCTCTCCCCCAAAAAAGGAGCAGATGGAGCCAGAAGCCTCTAGGCCATCACAAACTCAGTCCTGGTTCCTTCCGGGCTCACCTCAGAGGCCTCCATTTTCAGCCCCAGTAGCTGAGGTCTCTAGACCCAAAGGCGCCCGGCTGAGCCTGGGATCTGCTCGTCTCTGTGGGGAGGACCTTGATGGTGGACAAAGGCTGCTCCAGAAGGTATCTGAATCCTCTGTCCTGGGGGTTCTGAAGGGGCTGATTGCTTCCACCTGCACAGTGGGAAAGGTGGTCACAGATCCCAGGGGCTGAGGCTAACTGGGCTCAGGTTGACCTTGCTCTGGATGCTGGAGCCTGGCTGAGGGGCCTCTGCTCAGGGCCACCCGTTTCCATGGCAACCAGAGCCCTCTGGCTGGGGCTGATCCCCACACTGGCCCTGCCCCTGCCCCTGGGAAGGGACAGCTTGAGGGGCTGACTTTCCCGCCAAGGGCATGTGCTCTGTTGTAGGCCATGGCGGGGCCCAGATCATTACAGCTGGGTCTGGGAGGATCAGCCGGGCTGTGAGATCTGTAACCAGGGGATGTGTCAGGGCTCATTACAAATCCACGCATCCTCCTCTCCCCTGCTTGTTTTTGATGAAAATCAGGGAGGCGTTTGCACAGGGAGGAGGATGTGTGTGCGTCCTGTGAGGCCTAATACATCATTCATCTCCTGCCTCCTGCTTTCTGGTTCAGTCCTCATCCTGTTGGTTATCTCTGGACTCTGTTGTGGGGTCTGGATGGCCACAAGCTGCTCCATTGCAGTCCAACTACATCTGAACCCGTCTGTGCCCTGGAGGCCACTCTGCCACCTCCCTTCCTGGCTGCTCACCAACATCCAGAACTTGGGCTTCAACTCTGGATACCCTGACCTATGTTTCCAAACCCCACTGGGCCCACTGGGCACTAAGACTCCCAGGGTATCATCTTTTTTTTTTATTCCTCTTTCCATCCCCTTCCAGGCATCTCCCGCATCACAACACTGGTCCACACCTCCTTCAGCACACTCCCGTGGGACCTCCCAGCCTCTTGTCTCCTGCAATTCGTGCAGCAAGATCTTTGTAAACCGGGCTTGGCTGCACACCTCCTTAAGATCCTGGGATTGCCCCTCTTTGCTCTAAGGATAAGGTCTGTGCTCCGTAGCATGGCTTCCGCCTGGGCTACAAAGTGAGACTTCGTCTCTTAAGAAAAAAAACAAAGCATAACATGACTAATGATGCCATTCAGTCATTCAATATATATTGAATGAGTCCCTGCTCTGTGCCAGGTACTGGGTGTAGAACAGAGAGAAACAACAATTTCTGGCCTCAGAGAGCTTATCTTGTAATAGGCAGAGATGGGCAATAAACATCTAGATTAAATGTTTTAGTAACACAGGACAAGTGCAATGGAGAAAAAATAAAGTAGGGAAGGGGCCCAGGAATGTGGGGAGTTGCAGTTAACACAAAAGTTTTTGCAGACTTAAAGGAGGTTAAGCGGGGAGCCCTGTGGATATCTGAGGAGGAGCATTTCAGGCAGAGGGAACAAGTGTAAAAGCCATTCTGTCCCCAGTTTAAATATCAGCTCCTAAGACACTCAACCAACCCATAGTTGAGTTAGTCCCTCTCAGCATCCTCCTGTGCATGGCATACTTGGCCCATCCTCAGGTGAGTTGCACTAATCTGTTGGGACTTATTTTTTTTTTTTTTTTTTGAGGCGGAGTCTCGCTCTGTCGCCCAGACTGGAGTGCAGTGGCCGGATCTCAGATCACTGCAAGCTCCGCCTCCCGGGTTTACGCCATTCTCCTGCCTCAGCCTCCCGAGTAGCTGGGACTACAGGCGCCCGCCACCTCGCCCGGCTAGTTTTTGTATTTTTAGTAGAGACGGGGTTTCACCGTGTTAGCCAGGATGGTCTCGATCTCCTGACCTCGTGATCCGCCCGTCTTGGCCTCCCAAAGTGCTGGGATTACAGGCTTGAGCCACCGCGCCCGGCCTGGGACTTATTTTTAAAGGGTCACATCCGCCTCTTGACTGTGAGTCCCAGAAGAGCGGGCACCTAGTCTGACTTGTTTGTTTCTTACCCTTGCATCCATATATGCCCAGCACACGGTAGGTACACAGCAACTCACCCGGATGAAAAAGCAGAATGATAACAAAGGGAAGGAGCAAAGAATAAAAAAGCTCACACTCCTTGAAATAGAACAGAAATAACTCGGAATATTGTTAGTTGTTTTTACTTGTGGAATGGGAAGATTCTATTCTATTCTATTCTATTCTATTCTATTCTATTCTATTCTATTCATTCTATTCTATTCCATTCCATTCCATTCCATTCCATTCCATTGTTTTAAAATGCATACGGCAAAATCAGAGCTAGTAATTACAGCTCCCATTTCTGATTTGTGCCTTCTAGACTTGGCCCTGAAGGGAGGAACTGTTTCATAGTTAATCAGTATTAGTTCTGGAATGCTCTTGGGGGAGCAAACTCACTTCAGGGCTGTGTAGTTTAAGTCTCAGCAATGCTAATTAGATCAGGAAGGAGCTGTGCTCACAGCAGAACTGCTGCGGGGTCACCCACTAACAAGCCAAGCCCCACCTGCCATCCACCTGCCTATACCTACCCCACCCTGCCTGTCCTCCTCTCTCCAGCCCCCACTTCCATGGAGAGCAGGACCAGTCATCCTTTTTATGCCTGTAATGACTGACAAATCTTCTTTGGGAGGAAGAACAGCAGCCAGTGTTCACAGGGGAAGTCAGCCGCCCTCCCCACAAGTGTCCCTCATAAGCTTCCTGAAGCTGGTGGTGAGGGGTGGCAGGAAGAAGAGGGATGGGCGTTGGAAGCATCAGTAGATAATCAGCCTATCCTTCTCCTGGTGGGGACAGGGTCTTCCCTTAATGAACCCTCTTCTCTCTATTCATTCTGCTCAATCCAACCTGTTTATTATCCTCACCATCGTCACCGTCATTTTAACTACCAGGTGTTACTGGGTACCAGACAATTGAAACACAAGATTGCAAATACCAGAGGAAAACCTGCAAGAGAATATCATTATCTACATTTCATATATGAGAAAACTGAGGCTTAGAAGGTAAAATCAAGTTGGGTGTGGTGGCACACGCCTGTAATCCCAGCACTTTGGGAGGCTGAGGTGGGCGGATCACGGGGTTCAGGAGTTCGAGACCAGCCTGGCCGACATAGTGAAATCCCGTCTCTACTGAAAAATACAAAATTAGCTGGGCATGGTAGCGCATGCCTGTAATCCCAGCTACTTAGGAGGCTGAGGCAGGAGTATCGCTTGAACCTGGGAGGCAGAAGTTGCAGTGAGCCGAGATTGTGCCACCGCACTCCAGCCTGGATGACAGAGTGAGACTCCATCTCAAAAAAAAAGAAGGCAAATTCACTGGCCCTATGGCTTGTAAGTTGGGGAGGGAAGACTAGAACAGAGAACAGTAAAGACTGCATTCTGGCTTCACAGCTTACCAGCTGTGTGCGCCCCGGGCACCTGTCTTAACATCTGTGAGCACCAATTTCCTCCTCTGTCTCATTTTACTTAAAGTCCCCAACAATACTACAAGGTGGTGGTTAGACACTGTATCCATTTTGCAGATGCAGAAGCTGGGGCTCAGGGAAGGGAGAGCTTTGCCCATGTTTGAGCCATCAGGACATGGTGGCACTGGGATCCAGCCCAGGTCTGTCTGATGGTGTTATCCCTTCTGCTGTCCTGTTTTTGCTGCACTCAGCTGGGTCTGTGGAGCAGTTTACCTTCCCTGGGACCCTGAAGACAGAGAGTTTGCTCAGGCCTAAGGCATATCTGGCATGTTTAAGCCCATGCCATGATGCTCCCCGTAGAGGGTCAGGCCATCTGAACACATGAACACACAGTATGTGCTGTGGTGTGTGCCAGACCATGACCTGGATCTCCCCAAGACATTCAAGGGAAGGAGCCTCTCTTCTCTCCCCTCCCCCACCCTTCTCTCCTTTTCTCTCTGCCTGGGGCTCATGGAACAGGGATGGCTTGCAGGCTGTAGCCCTAAACTACCTGGGCTGGACTCCTGGCTCTGCCATGTGCCCGGCGGGGTTTTTTTTTTTTTTTTGACTGGTCTTTTCACCTCTCTGAGCCTCGCTGAGTGGCCTTCTCTGCAAGGAGAGACAGACAATAATGGCACCTACCTCATCGAAAGTTGAGAGGGAGAAATGGGGGAAGACCCACGCACTGCTCAGAATCAGGGCTCATGCATGGGGACCACCCAGAACACAGCAGCTACCGCAATATTTGGGTTTGGTTTGGTTCTCGGGTCCACTTTAGAGGGTAGGCCAGGCCAAAAGTCCTTGGCCCCAGCCTACACAGTAAACTGTGGAAGATATGGTCTTGGCCTTGGATCAGGTGTTCCCAAGTCCTTCTCTTGGACCTACCATGACCTCAAACACATTGAGCAATCACTGAATATCCAGCACCAATAATTCCCCAGGTTTGCCGCTAGGGGCTCCAGGAAGGAGCAACAGCAAGGAAGCTAGACATCTGCAAGGCTCCCATCACTTCCCTAAAATGCCCAGGTATTTTATGGGTGGGCAGAAGAATGGTCATCTTTCTCCCAAATGGCGTGGGACCTCAAACACATTCTGTGACCTCAAACACATTTGCCTCTCTCTGTCCCTGACTCTCCATCTTGCCATGACAAATCTAGAGTAGAAAGATGACTTCTGGGCTCTCTGCCACTGCTAAGACCCTAGGATGCTGAGCTCATCTGAGTCCCCACCTACAGAGGCATTAAAGCTTTCAGCCCTATCAACATGTTTAAGGCCTGAAAGAGGTTATGAGATTCAAATACAAACAGAAAGCTACAACCTTAAAATTGACACATTTAATTAAATCTCTGCAAAATTAACATTATCAATGAGTCACTTTCTGCTCTCCTTGGCTCTTATGTAGTTATATACATACATTGACTTAATGTGCAATCTTGATATGTTTGATTTGATGGAGAAAGGAGCTTCTAAGAGTATGAAGATCTGGAGTTGGAAGAGGCCTTAGAAGAATAAAGGTTGAGGTGGGTGCATGGGATGGAGTTGGGGTTGGAGAAGAGCAGCTTCAGAGGACTGCATGGAGGAGGAGGTATGAGGTTGGGAAGGACATTCCTGGCAGAGGAACAGCATGTGCAAAAGAGCATGGTCTGGAGGGGCCCAGCACGTCTGAGGAGCAGGCACCAGCGATTTCACCTGCAGCATAAAGAGGTGTGGGGCAGAGAAAGAGGGGCTGAAACATAGGTTGTTCTTCCCCCTCTTGAGCCTCTCTCCATCCTGCACCTTCTTTCCCACCATTAGAGCCCAGCTCTGTTGGTGTCCTCACTGAGGCTAGGCTTGATGTCCTGGGCCATTGCAGAGGCCCCAAGCTTGGTTGGGTCTGTCTGCTGACTGCCAGGGCCTGGCTCTAGACTTCTGGTCCTGTCAACTCCACTTCTGCCCTCAGGGCCTTGACATCAGAGACAGAGAGGTAGGATGAAAAGAGAAATAGTTTAAAACACGAATCCAGCCCAGACTCCCTTCTGGCTGAATTTCCAGAAATAAGCTAATTTCTACTTATTGATATCTCTGTCCGCAGACCAGTGTTTTAACTGAAAGAGCCCAAGTATGCCCTAGCAGCTGCAAGGCCATCTGGGAGAAAGATGACCATTCTTCTGCCCAACCATAAAATACCTGGGCATTTTAGGGAAGTGATGGGAGCCTTGCAGATGTCTAGCTTCCTTGCTGCTGCTCCTTCCTGGAGCCCCTAGCCGCAAACCTGGGGAATTATTGGTGCTGGATATTCAGTGATTGCTGCAGGAGCATGGACTCACATCCCACCATTAGTGCAGAACTGTGTGTGCAGCCTCACCCAGGCAACAGTCTGGGCGATGGTTCCTTCCCTCAGAGATGCGAAGCACCCGGAAGGAAGGGGAGCACCCAAGCAAAGTGGGCAGCTTTCAGGTGCTATAGTTCTGGAGTAGGGACACTCTAAAATCCCTCTGCTCAAATCCATTGATCTATCATGCCCTAGGTGGCTGCTGAGCTCCCACCATCAACAGATCCCATGATCTGTCATGCCGCAGGTGACACCTGAGCTCTGACCCCTCTCCCTGTTGGGTTTTTCTCATGGTATTTCTTACTGTCTGAAATGATCTTCTTTAGCTGTGTGTTTGCACAGCTTCCCAGGGATCATCCACCTACACTGAGGCTTCGGGTTGAATGTTGCCTTTTTCTCCAGGCTTCCTTTACAAAGTGCACAGCCCCTCTGACCTCAGGGAGATTATGGATGCTTTTGTCTATGGAAGGCAAGATATTAGAGCTCCTAGGAAACCTAGGAATTGGGGGAGGGCCAGAAGATACTGAGAAAAGAAGAAAAGAGAATGGGGGTGGTGGAGGCTTCCAGACTAACTGCACCACCTCCACCTGGCCATCTAGGAGGAGAGGCTGAGCAGGCTGAGCCCCCAATGGCTGTGTAACCCTTGAGGAAGGGGAGTCTCTGCCTATAGAGGACAGTATTGGACAAGGGAGGCAGGAAGTGACAGGACAGCAGGCTTTGGAGTGATAAAGATTGCTTCCAATGGAAATGATTATCTCATATTAGGAGGGAATCTAGTCTAAGTTGCATGGCCTCCTGCACAGAAGCTGGGTGGGTGGAGGGGTGGGTAACCAGTTAAACCGTATTACAAGGGAAGGTGAATTAGATTAGTTGTAAGAGTATTAGTACAGCTCACAGCTCACTGAGTGCCTGGCACTGATCTCAGCTCTCCACATATAGTAACTCACTGACTCTTCATGGCAACGTTGTCAGGCACAAATTATTATTATTCCCTTTTAACAGAAAGGAAACTGAGGCACAGAGAGAATAAATCAATGCTCAAAGACGTCAGCTGTTAATGATGGGGCCAGGAGTTCCTTTCAAATCTAAATTCTAAAATCCTAGGGTTCTGAGACTTTCAAGATCTTGTTTTCTAATTCTAAAACTTCCATAATTTTATCAGTCCATTTAACGTGCTCAGTTTCTAACATTTCATGATTCTAAGAGTCTCAAAATCTAGAATTTGATGCTAAGTCTGAGGATTTAAGGCTTGATTGTTCTAAGATTCTCTGTGTCTAATACTTTATAGGTAGCATGGGACTACCTGTGGGAAACCAAACAGCATGTGGTAGGGAAACTCTTCCTTACTCTCCTATGAAGAGAGAAGTCAAGGCTGTTTCCAAGGGTAGGAGATGTCCCTTCCCACCCCTGGCCTTTGGCAGGGGAAGCGAAAAACTTTGCTTTTCTTGGCCGGTTAACTTGAGGTATCCCCAAGGGAGATGGTTGGAAGCCAGTGCTTGAAGCAGAAGACTAGCTGAGAAAGGAGACGGGTCTTCAGAAGCATTTTCCCAGAGGCTGGCCATCAGAAACTCTCCCCTTCTTGCAGCCCCCACAGTGTCTGGGAGGGGAAGGGCAGTCCTTAGAGGGAAAGGGCTGCCAGGTATGTCCGGGAAGTTGAGCCTATGGGAGGAGTTCCTGCTTTGGACCTACACCCTAGTCCCTCGACCCCTCTCCCTGTTGGGTTTTTCTCATAGTATTTCTTACTGCCTGAAATGATCTTGTTGAGCTGCGTGTTTACATGGCTTCCCAGGGATCATCCACCTACACTGAAGTGTCAGCTCCCTGAGGGCAGGGAGCAAGTCTGAGCAGGCTCGCAGTACGTATTTCTTCTATGAGTGAGTGGCTGTCCGAATGGCACCATCAGCCCAAGACCAAGATGGCACCCTGGCCTCCTCCCTCACCAACGACTTAGGTCAAGAGACTTAACCTCTTTGTCTCCATAAAATAGAGGCTGATTGTTTGTTTCCATAAAATAGAGGCGGTGATAATATGCCTTCCCCTTAAGATCAGTGAACGAAGTGTCTAGAGTGTTCAGGATGTGCCTGGCAGATGGGAAGCCCTCAGTGAGGGTTAGCTGCGACTGTTAATGTCACGATTACCTTCTACCTCGTCTCCCTCATGCCTAGTGAAGGAAGTCCCCGAAACTCTTCCTTATCTCACTTCTAATGCTCCCCCAGCCTAACCCACTATTTTCCCCTCCATCTTCAGCCACACAAAACTCCCTATCTCTGAAAGCCTCTGCTCTTTCCAGACTCCACACCTCTGGGCACCTATCCCCTGCCTGGAACGCCTTCCCATCATGTTTCCCCTGCAAACTCTTACTCCATCCGGACGAACCTGCTCAGATACCACTCACTCTGTGAAGCCAGTTCAGAGCCCCCTCCCTCACCCTTCTGGAACCCCCCCCACCGGGGTGCCAGCACCTTCTCTGGGCCCCCACAGGAATTGTCACAGGCCAGTGTCATAGCTCCAATCACCCAGGGCGATAACAGTCACCCCACTGTCATTTTGTTAACAGATAGGGGTCCTGATCCAGACCCCAAAAGAAGATTCTTGGACCTCACACAAGAAAAAATTGGGGGAGTCCACAGAGTAAAGCAAAAGCAAGTTTATTAGGCACGTAAAGGAATAAAGAGTAGCTGCTCCATAGGCACAGCAGGGTGTTCCCAAAGGTAAGAGGAGGAACGTGCCCACCCTAGGTACAATGCTTATTTGTATAGAAGATAAAACATCATGGGGAGATGTGCTCTATTACAAGGGTTTGTGATAAAGGATAGTTCATCTTTGTAACTACTATCTTTCTTTTCTTTTTCTTTCTTACTTTCTTTTTTTTTCTTTCTTTCTTTCTTTCTCTTTTACTTTCTTTCTTTTTCTTTTACTTTCTTTCTTTTTTTTTTTTTTGGAGATAGAGTCTTGTTCTGTCGCCCAGGCTGGAGGGCAGTGGCGCTATCTCAGTTCACTGCAATCTCCGCTCCCGGGTTCAAGTAATTCTGCCTCAGCCTCCTGAGTAGCTGGGATTACAGGCACCTGCCACCATGTCCAGCTAATTTTTGTACTTTTAGTAGAGACCAGGTTTCACCATGTTGGCCAGGTTGATCTCAAACTCCTGGCCTCAGGTGATCCACCTGACTCAGCCTCCGAAAGTGCTGGGATTACAGGCGTGAGCCACCACTACCTGGCTTGTAACTACAATCTTTTGCAAGAATCCATATTAATATCTTTCAAATGCCTCTGACGTATTTCCCCCTCCCTTTTACAAGGGGACCCTAAGCCCTAAGGGTTGTAGAGGGACAAAGATTCATCTGCAGCTCCTTCAGGCTGTAGGGGCCATGATATTCCTGCTCAGCTGTGAGGATCTCTCACATTCAGGGTAGAGGAGCTCAGTCAGAAAGCCTCGGTATGATGAGGGGCCTTCCAAACTTTGTTAGGCACAAGGGTGGGTGTCCCTGAGTGATCATGGATCAAATAAATGAACAAGCGTTCAGCGCCAGGTTCTCTTAGGCCACCCTAAGCGATTCTCCCCTCACTGCCCTGGCTAAGCCCCCCTCCCCATGTGTAAGGGTGTAGAACCCCCGTGGGGTCCGCCCTCCCAGGACAGCAGAGATCGCTGCATTCTCAGGCCGGCGGCCTCCGGAGCAGGCCCTGAAAGGGAAGGGATTCTGTTATTAAAGTCATCAGTTCTGGCGCCTGGGCCTTGGGGAGCCGAGCTTGGCAGGGTCGTTAGGGGAGACGGAGCCGGCTGGGGCTGATGCTGGCTTGGGAGCAGAGCAGGCAGAGATCAGGATGCGGGTCTAGGCGGCCCTGCCACGGTCGGGGCGGGACCTTCTCCACCTCCAGGGCGGGACCCAGGCCCCGTACCTCCTCCTTCTTGGGGTCGTTGGGGGACTGCACCGCTCCCGGCCGCGGCCTGAAGGTGGCGCCGCAGGGCCTCACTAGCGCGACTGGGGCGGGGCCGGGAGGAGGTGGAGAGGGGTCTGCAGAGAGAAGGAGGGGAGTGGGGAGGGAAGGAGGGAGGGAGAGAAATGGGGGAAAGCGGACTATAAGAGAAGAAGAAGTGAAGAGAGAGGGGAGGAGAGGGGAGGGTACGTAGGAGGAGGAGGGACGAGGGAGAAAAGGAAGGAGAGAGAGAGAGAAAGGGAAAGGGGGAGAAAGAGAGGAGGCCAGAGGGAGGGAGGAAGAGAGAAGCCTCCTCCCCTTCCCGCCATTCAAGGGGTCTGAGGAGCCCAGATGCTCTTGGAACAACCCCTCTCCCATGCTTATGGAGAGGTCACTTCCTCCCATAGCCCTCCCCAAGCCCTCTGTGGTCTGACCCGGGTGGGCCCCAGCCCCATCTTTCTGCACCTCCCCACCTTCCTCTCCCCCTCCCCACCCTCCTCTCCCCCCTCCCCACCCTGCCTTGGCCACACAGAACTGCCTGCCATTTCCAAGGGCGCCAGGCTCCCCTTCTCTGCCAGTGCCCTGCCTGTGCTTGGCTGCTGCTACCCACAGTAACCTCCCCCCTAGTGAGCCCCTTCCTCCGGCTGCCCCACTTCTCTTTCAGGTCTCAGGGCAGACATCAGCTCCTCTCAGAAGTCCTCCCAGTCTCCATGTCCAGGGCCTGGCCTTCCCCCATCTCCCCCAGCCCCTCTGGCATCTTCCCCCATCTCAGCACTGGCCAGCTGGGCTGTGATGGATTGTGTGTCTGTTTCTCCAGCCAGACTGGAGCCTCCCTGAGGGGTGGGACACGGCCTTGTCCCTCTCTGCATCCCCAGTGTGGCCAGCCCAGTGGATGAACCGTCACAAGTGGGCTACAGACAATGCAATGCCTGAGGGATGAATGGTTGATCCTAGGAGGGGCTGGGTGTAGGGATGAGGAAGGAAGGGACATGGAGCAGTAGGGAGACAACACAGCTGAGAGGAGGTTAATTAGGAGAGAGGCCCCAGGACACCCCAGCCACCAGGGTGCAGGGCCTGGGCCCCAGCACTGCAGGTTTCCTGCCCTCCCATGGACCTCAGTGATCTCCCTCCTGAGGTCAGCGCCCATCTGGCTCTGGGCAACTCTGAGCATCAGGAAGTTCCTCTTCCTCATGAGAATCTGGGCTGCTTGAGTCACAAGTGACAGAATCTGCTCAGCTGCAGGGGAGAGGGGCTTTGGTGTAAGGATCTGGTTTTGCAGGTGCAGCAGGAACTCAGAAGGGATTTGGACCAGGGGCGGGGGTACCAGCCAGAATCAGAGTCACCCACAAACTCCCAGTTCAGTCTTTTTCTGGCTGTGGGGCCTTCAAGAAGTTCACCTTGGCTTTTTGGGTCTTGGTATTTTTTCATCTCTAAAAGAGATAGTTTGCAAGCAAAAGCAGAGAGATTTAATAAACTATTTAATAAACTCCCTGGCAGAGGCAGATGGAGTCTGTGCCTAGCAGGGCATAAAGGGGAGAGAGCGCTGCAATTATAGCCACCAAGCAACAGAAGCTGTCAGCAGGTGTCTGCCAGGTGGAAAAAAAGACCACATCTGGGTCCCATTCCTCAGGCGATGACACAGAGTGGGCCACAGAAAGGGGTGAGGGTGGCTGCTGTGCCTGAGTGTGGGTCTAGGGCTGGGTCTTCTGGAGAACAGCAGGGTGCAGAGGGCTGCTGCCTGGCCCTGTGAAAGGAGATCTTAGAAGGATGAAGAGGGACCATTTCCTGTGCAGAGTAACTGATATTCTCTCAGCCTGGTTTTCATTAGCCCAGGCCAGCCTGGGGAGAGGGATGCTTTCCCAGGAAAGGGTGCCCAGGGCCATTGCAAAGCAGGCTGGGAAATGGGGGCAGGCCCTGGCACCGGTGTCCTCATTAGTACTCATGTTGATGTTATTTGTGGAGCCCCTGTTCTTGGCCAGATGCTGTGGGTCATTCTTTTACATCTTGCTTCAAAACTGCCTGGCAGTGTTTATTTCCGCATTTTGCAGACGAGGGCCCTGAGGCTCACAGCTTAGTCCATCCCTCCACATTCCCAGACTCTGTTCCCTCCTCTGTGGTGACCTTGCTGAGTCGCTGTGGGCGAGTCCCCTTCCCTCTCTGGGTCGGACAGAATGAGCCTCAAGGCCTCATCTAGGCCCAGCACTGGTGGGGGCTGTGCCAGGCAGCATGGTCAGCAGGCCCCTTTGCCCCACATGTAGGCAGCAGGCGGACCTAGTGAAGCTCATCTTCCATTTCCTCCTCCCCTGTGATTTGCTGTTTGGTCCTTGGAGAAGCCCCCGAGTAAATATTAATAATGTACCTTTGTGTACATTGGCTGAGAGAGAGGATGAATCATTTCCTGCTTGCCTCCTGGGCTCAGAATCTTAACCAAAACTATGCTGGATCTTTAAGCAACTGTGATGGGCCTGGTGGAGGGGGCCGAGGCAAAGCCACGAAACAGCTGCCTCTCTGGCTGCTCAGATGCTGAAATTTCACCGTTCAAAAGCTGAGCCTGGACTTCCCAATAGCACCAAGAGCATGGGTACCAAAAGCTTAGGTTGAAGTCTTTGCTTGCCCCCCAGCATGCCCCAACTGTGTGGCTGCAGTGACTGTCTCCTTCCCTCTTTGAATCTCAGCACAGACTGGGATGTGTGCCCCATCTGGGTGGGTAGGCTAGCTGCTTTCACGTGGTGGGCTCATTCCATGGCCCCCTGCTGTCTGATCAGTTCTTAGGTGCCAGTTTCTGCATGGAAGGCGATCATGAAACATAACACAAAGCACACTCCAGCTTGCAGAAGGGACACTGAAAAGGGAGACAGGTGGAACCAGCAGCCAGCGCTCAGGCACTAGTTTGCTGTTTGCAGAACTCTTTTCCCACTTGATTTTTCATTTGATCTTGAACAGGAGCCTGGGGGCTGCCCCATTCTACAGACGAGAAAACTGGAACTTGTCAAGGGACCTGAGTAAGGGCTCATTACTAGTGAAGGGAAAAAGGAGACTTAGTCTAGAACTATTTCCAAACCTCATCCTCCTGTCCTCACCGGGCTGCCAGGCAAGGTTGAAGGGAGGTGGCTCAGGAGGAACATGCTCAAGGAGGAAACTTTTGAGCTGGCTTTTGGAAGAAAAGAAAGAACACAATGGAATGGTGGGGGCAAGTCTGGGGGTGGGGAAGGCTCTGCAGGTGCAGTCAGTGCATCGAGTCAGGCCTACCTTCTCTACCACCCTCCCCAGACACCCTGGAACACACATTTCTGCCCCTGCAGAGGCCTTGCCTTCTGCTAGCACTTGGGACTCCAGCCTCTTTCTTCTTGCCAACACTACATTGACTCTATGAAGACAACGAAGTGGATTTCTCTGCCACCTTCCACTTGAACCTGTTACCTGCAGAAGCTGGCTCCATCTTCTTCCTCCCCACTGCCATCATTTCTTGCCTACTACACAGTCTGATTTCTGTCTTGTCGAGGTTACAAATATCTTTCCTATGCCTCCTCCTTGTGGACATGTCTCTGTCCTTGTGGCCTTTGGCTTCTCAGTGGCATTTGACCCCAGAGACCACTTCTTCCCTCTGGAAACACCATCTCACCTAGGTGTCTGTGACTCAATTCTAGTTGGCTGGTTTCTTTTCTACTTCACAGGCCAAGGAACAATGAGGATAAATTCTAGAACTTTCTATAATTCAAAGATGTCCAGCAGGTATAATAGGTGCCTCAGGAGGAAGAGGGGAGAAAGGAGGAAGAGGAAGAGGGACTGCTCATATGGTGAGCACTTACTATGTGCCAAGTCCTGTACAAGGTGGTTTAGGTCCCATTGCCTTGTGGGGTAAGAATTTTCATCCCCTTTTTTGAGATTGTGAAGCAGAGTCTCAGAACATATGAGGGATGACCCATGGTCACACAGCTAGTAATTGAGGAATGCTGGACTTAAATCACAATAGTAATTGTTACCGTTTATTAACACCTATGGGTGCCAGGCCCTGAGCATTTTCTATGAGCTGAGCCATCTGGTTCTCACCACAACCCAGAGGTGGCTGCCATTCATATTGCTATGAAATACAAGAAAGTTGTGCCTAAGAGGGTAAAAGATTTACCCAAGGCCTCTCAGGAAGTAGGTGGAGGGGCTGGGTCTGGAGTCTGGGTCTGTCTGAGACCACAGTCATGTTCTTTACCTCCCCTGTTCTTGCAGGGAGCTAAGCATGAGATGACCCTTGAGAGGGTCACTGCTTCAGAGGCCCACTCAGGACTTCATGGTATGGGACTTAATGACAGAGAAAGTTCTTCCCTGCCCCAAGATTCCAGGAGGCTCCCCCACAGACATTGTTCCTGTAAGTGCCTGTGTTGGCAGCGACTCCCTGTGGTCTCTGAATCATTGTGTTCAGGCTTCATCACAATCAGTTTCTGCAAAAACAGTCATTTCTGCTGTGAAATCTACTCAGAGTGGCCAATGGGGCAGGAACAGAAGAGAAAGGCCAACTGGAGTCAATGTGGTATTTTACGTGGTATTGACCCAGCTTGTCTGTGCAGAGGATGCAGGGAGGGGGACCTGGTGGGAGGGACTAGGTGGCATGTGTTGAGCACCTACTATGTGCCAGGCACTGTGCAGGCTTGCAGGCTCTTGGCTTGCTGTAACTCATTTAATCTTCAATGAAACAACTCAATCAGGGGAGAACCCATTTTTGTTTGTTTTAACGAAAGAGGAAACAAGTTCAGAGAAGTGAAGCAACTTGTCCAAGTTCATATAGCTGCTAAGTGGTGGATCAAAGAGATTCATGCCCAGGACTTTCTGATGTCAAAACTTATGCTCTTCCTAGTTCACTGAAATGAAAGGAGAGAAGAAACCTTTACTGTGAACACTTATTGAGCCCTTTCTAGAGTCTGGGACTTTGCTTGATACTTCTATTCCAATGTTATACACACTAGGATTCATTACTTGTGTCACCATTTTACAGATGAGGAAACTGAGGCTTGGAGAAGGGACTCAATTGCCTGAGGTCTCATAGCCTGTAAACTGTAGAACCAAGGACTCTGACCAACAGATCATCATCCTTTCCAACATTTGGGGGAGAGAGGAAGAGCCTTATCAGATCAAGGTCATCAAGGTGGAGGCTGTAATCTGTGCTAGGAGGGAGGGGTGGGTGAATGGGAAGACAGTGGCAACCAAAGAGTCATGATTCCTTGAAAGGTGACAGCCTCCCCCTAGGACCTGGTGGCTGAGGCTGCTCCTGGGTGTCCACCTGCAGTGTGCTGTCACTGGCTGAGGGTGATCACGGGGGCCCTCAGCCCCCGTAGGACCCCACAGCCTTGCCTCTCCGCCAGAGTGTGGCAGGCAGCTATGGCATGCAGAGGACGTGCTGAAGGAAGCACTGCATATGGCAGATGGGGAGGAAGGCCTGGGATATAAAATGAGATTTTGATAGGAAATGAAGGGGAGAGGAGATGCCCATGCTTTTAGGGGCCAGGGGAAGTGAAGGGTACTGGGAGTATGCAGAGCACCATGGGAAGGGGTCCTCAAATGCCAAGCCAGAATGATTGGCCTGGAGTCATTAGTGTTGATATAAATGTGGGTCCTGGTAAATGTTTTCTGGAAGTCACTTGGAACAGTGGCTGGGGAACTAAGTGCAGAATTGAGAGAACGGGCAAGGGGCAAGATGTGAGTCTGACTCTCCTCCTAACCTGCTGTGCAACCACAGGGAGCTCACACAGCCTTTCTGAGCTTCAGTTTCCCTCTCCAAGTAAAGGATGAGAGTTAAAATGTAGGAGAGCTGGGTTGTCTGAGAGTAAATTCAGTCTAGATTGTTCAATGTTGTGTCTCCATCATAGTCTTATGGTTCTAGAAGCTTTGGGACATACGTCTTTTATCATATATATTAGTAAAAATTATTAATTATAGTAAAATACATGTAATGAAATGTACCATCTTAACCTTTTTTAAATGTACAGATCAGTAGCATTAAGAACACTCATGTTGTTGCACAGCCATCACCACCACCATCTCCAAAACTTTTTCGTCTTCCCAAACTGAAACTCTGTACCCATTAAATACTAACTCCCCATTCTCTGCTCCCCCAAGACCCTGACAACCACTGTTCTACTCTCTGTTTCTATGAATTTGACTCCATCTAGGTACCTCATGGAAGTGGAATCATATACTATCTGTCTTTTTGTGGCTGTCTTATTTTGCTTATAATGTCCTCAAGTTTCATTCATCTTGTAGTTTGTGTCAGCATTTCTTTCCTATTTTAGGTTGAATAATATTCCATTGTGTGTACATGCCAAATTTTGTTTATCTGTTCATCCATCTATGGACAGACACTTGAGTTGCTTCCACCTTCTGGCTATCGTGAATAATGCTGCTGTGAATATGTGTAATGGTTGATTTGGGATGTCAACTTGACTGGGTTAAGGGATACCCAGATGGTTACCCATTTTACATATAAGCATTAATTATTCCCAAATGCCTACCCCTGGAGGGTTGCTTTGCCCTAGAAGCCTAGAAAAGGACTTCTTCTGCTTTGGGTGGAATTTGGGGGTGCTGAGCCCATCTGTCTTGCACTCGAAGGGAAACCCAGGTGGTTTGGCATTTGATTGAAATGATTAGGCTGCCCTAGGTGTGTCTGTGAGGAGATTGGTGTGTGAGTCAGTGGACTGAGTGAGGAAGGCCTGCCCTCAATGTGGACAGACACCATTCATTCAGCAGGGGGTCCTGATGCAGCAAACAGGCAGAGGAAGGGCAAAGTCTTGCTTCTTTTGCGCTTCTCCTATCCTTGGACATCAGAGCTGCAAGTTCTCCGATCTTTGAACTCCACACCTGCAGCTCCCTGGCTCTCAGGCCTTTGGCCTTGGACTGAGAGTCCATTGACTTCCCTGGATCTGAGGCCTTCAGATTGGACTAAGCCACACTACCGGCTTCCTTGGTTTTCCAGCTTGCACATGGCCTGTGGTGGGCTGCTCAGCCTCCATAATGGAGTAAGCCAGTTCCCCTAATATGTCTTCTCATATCTGTCTCTATGTCTCTTATCATCGGTTCTCTCTCTCTGGAGAACCCCAAATAAAACTATATGGATATACACATATCTGTTTAAAACCCAACCTCCACTTCTTTTGGATTTATATAAGGAAGCAAAACTGCTGGATCATATAGTAATTCTATTTTTAATTTTTGAATAACTGCCATACTGTTTCTACAGGTGCTGCATTATTTTACATTTCCACCAACAGTACACAAGGTTTCAATTTCTCCACATCCTCACCATTGCTTGTTGTTTTCTGTTTTGTTTTTGATAGTAGGTATCCTAATGGGTGTGGGTGGTGTCTCCCTGTGATTTTGATTTGCATTTCGTTAATTAGTGATAAATGTCTTTTTGAGTGCCTATTGGCTATTTGTATATCTCATTTGAAGAAATGTCTATTCAAGTCCTTTGCCCATTTAAAAATCTGGTTGTTTGTTTTCTTGTTGTGTTGTAAGAGTTCTTTACATGTTTTGGATGTTAACCCCTTATCAGATATATGATTTATAATATTTTCACCTATTGTACAGGTTTATTTTTCACTCTGTTGATTGTATACTTTGATGCACAGATGATTTTAATGTTGATGTATGTTGCTATGTTCTTTGGCTGCTCAGAGGAACAAAGTGTTGGGAACAGGCCTCCAAATCTGGCCATAAACTGGCCCCAAAACTGGCCATAAACAAAATCTCTACAACGCTGTGACATGTTCGTGATGGCCATGATGCCCATGCTGAAGGATGTGGGTTTACTGGAATGAGGACAAGGAACACTTGGCCCACCCAGGGCAGAAAACCACTAAAGGTTTTCCTAAGCCACAAACAATAGCATGAGCGATCGGTGCCTTAAGGATATGTTCCTGCTGCAGATAACTAGCCAGAGCCCAACACTTTATTTCAGCCCATCCCTTTATTTCCTGTAAGGAATACTTTTAGTAAATCTATAATCTGTAGAAACAATGCTTATCACTGGCTTGCTGTCAATAAATATGTGGGTAAATCTCTGTTTGAGGCTCTCAGCTCTGAAGGTAGTGAGACCCCTGATTTCCCACTCTATCCACTATATTTCTGTGTGTGTGTCTTTAATTCCTCTAGCGCCCGTAGAGGAATTAAGGGTCTCAATGACCAAGCTGGTCTTGGCAAGTGGCGCCCCAATATGGTGCTCGAACCCAGGTCAAAGGTTGCCAGAGCAACAGATGGAGAAGGTGGAACTAAGCTGGAGGACACCCAAGTACTCTTAAGCAATCCCCGTGGTGAGTAACTGCAACACTATATCCTGAGCAGCTGAATCTGCAATCACCTTTTTAAGAGACTCCTGTAACCGAGCCATAAAATCTGTGTACGGTTCTTTTGGTCCCTGTTTTACAGCACTGAAGGAAGGGTATTGCTCTCCTCCCAAAGTGACTTTTCTCACGCTCTAATGCACACTCCTCTAAGCTGCTCTATGGCATCATCCTGCATGACCACTTGTGCATCTAAACCAGCCCAGCCACCGACCCCCAAAAGTTGGTCTGCAATTTTATTAATTTGAGGTTGGGCCTGGGCAATGCAAGCAGCCTGAATGGAAGCTTCATCTGCCCACCAAGTTTTACATCGTAAGAACTGAGCAGGAGTCAGACAAGCTTGAGTAAGAGCATCCCAGGCAGTAGGAATCATCTGACTGGAGACAGCAACATTCTTTAACAGTCCCATGACCAAAGGAGGACCTGGTCCATATTGATTAATAACTTGCTTAAATTCTTTGAGTAATTTAAAAGGAAAAGGCTCAAATGTAGCTATAATATTTCCCTGTTGATCTGAAGGGTGTATTCTAACAGGGAACTGTCAAGCCTTTAAATCACCCTCTCTTCTACCTTGCTGGATTCCTGCCTGATTAGAACTGAGAGTGGCTGCTCGAGGCACTGATTGAACAGTCACTGGGGCAACTACTTTTCGCCCAGTGTCCTCCAGAAAAAAAAGACATGAAGGGTCAGGCCGCTCTTTTTCTTCAAAATAAGGAGGGGGTGCAGAAGGGTAGGGATGAACTTCTTCCTCCTTTGCTGCTTTAGCTTTAGCTGGCAAACAAACCTGCTCTGTTACTTCGTTATACTCTCCTTTCTCCTCATCATCAGTGTGAAAAGGTTCCAAGGTGGAATGAACCAGAGCCCACACTTATCCCATTGTTACCCTGATACTTCCGAGCTCCCCTTCTTACTCATCATGGGGACTGCTTAAGAGTACTCGGGTGTCCTCCAGCTTAGTTCCATGTTCTCCAACCATCGCTCTGGTGACCCTTTGACCAGGGTTTGAGCCCCACATATGGGCGCCACTTACCAAGACCAGCTCGGTTGTGGATACCCTAACCCAGTGGTGTTAGAGGAATTAAAGACACATGCACAGAAATATAGCATGTGGAGTGGGAAATCAGGGGTCTCACAGCCTTCAGAGCTGAGAGCCTTGAACAGAGATTTACCCACATATTTATTGACAGCAAGCCAGTGGTAAGCATTGTTTCTATAGATTATAGATTTACTAAAAGTATTCCTTACAGGAAATAAAGGGATGGGCCAAAATAAAGGAATGGGCTCTGGCTAGTTATCTGCAGCAGGAACATGTCCTTAAGGTACAGATCGCTCATGCTATTGTTTGTGGCTTAGGAACACCTTTAAGTGGTTTTCCACTCAGGTGGGCCAGGTGTTCCTTGTCCTCATTCTGGTAAACCCACAACCTTCAGCATGGACATCATGGGCATCATGAACATGTCACAGTGTTGTAGAGATTTTGTTTATGGCCAGTTTTGGGGCCAGTTTATGGCCAGATTTGGGGGCCTGTTCCCAAGAACAAAGTGGCAATGATGAAGTTTCAGTTAGTTCTGCCCACACTCAATTTTCTACCAGCCCCTCCATTAATGGTGTCCCTGCAGGGAGGGGACTGGATTCTATGAGATTAAAAAAACAAAATCATGTGTATTAGTCCATTTTCATGCTGCTGATAAAGACATATCTGAGACTGGGAAGAAAAAGAGGTTGAATTGGACTTATAGTTCCACATGGCTGGAGAGGCCTCAGAATCATGGTGGGAGGTGAAAGGAACTTCTTATGTGGCAGCAGCAAGAGAAAAATGAGGATGAAGCAAAAGCAGAAACCCCTGCTAAATCCATCAGATCTTGTGAGACTTATTCACCATCACGAGAATAGCACAAGAAAGACCAGCCCCATGATTTAATTTCCTCCCGCTGGGTCCCTCCCACAACACGTGGGAATTCTGGGAGATACAATTTAAGTTGAGATTTGGGTGGAGACACAGCCAAATCACGTCACTATCCCTCTTTGTGTGGCATCAATATGCTTCAGAGAATGGTGTTGGCTGTGACTTTACACAGATCTGGAATGGATTTGGGCAGGTCACATTCCACCTCTGAGTCCAGGTACTCATCTGAAATGAGGAAATAACTCTCACCTTTGTGTGAGAGTTCAGGTTCTGGCCTCCATAAATCCTACAATTCATGTTTGCAGTCTTCCTTAGGGCAGAGGCTTCTGGGGAAGCTGGCCATTTCCTTGACATCAGCTTCAAAGGACCAAGGGCTTTCTCTCCACACTCCCACCTCTGTCAATAACCTGTGACAGCCTTGGTTTACCCAGGCCATTCATGATATTTCTCCCTTCAGGATTAAGGAGACTGACACTTGCCCTCTCCTCAACCTCTCTTGAGCTGCAACCCTCTCCCACCCCCCACATTTTTGTCTCTGTGATTTGAATAACAAATCTGTATCCTTCCCTTCACATTTCATGATTTGTATACCCCACCACCCTCAGCTAAGAATATTCACTAAATAGACATTAATGATACAGTGATGAAGACAAAGGTTTGTTTATCAAATCACAGGGAGGGATGGGAGGATGGATTGTGGAGACGTCTCTGGCCAAAACAGAGGAGGAAGCAGGAGAGAGGCAAGCCACAGGACCCATCTTCATCATCATCACCATCACCACTACCATTATTATCACCATCACTGACACCATCATCATCATCATCACCATCACTATCATCACCACCATCACTATCATCATTATCACCATCACCATTATCACCCTCATTATTATCATTACCGCTATGATCATCACCACCACCACTACCACCACCACCATTACCATTATTACCATCATCACCATTGTAATAGAGTCCAACTCCATTTTTGATGTTGCACTGTAGATGGCTCTCAGTTCACATTCCTCTTCTTTTCCTTTTTGTTTCACATCTGATCAAACTGAGAAGAATGCCCATACTCCCTCCCTTGGCAGGGAAGTTCAAACCAGGCAAACAATGTCCCATATTCAGGAACTCTCATCCTGGCCTCACCCCAAACCACAATAAAAACCAGAGCCATTCACCTCTCTTTTCACTCAAGCCAAATGGATAGCTTGGGTATGTGCCTTGCTTCTTCCTAGAAGCCTCATTATGTGAGTAATACATCTTTTCCTTACTCTTGGTGAATGTGTGACATCATCAGATTCAACATCTAAACCAATTTTGAGTGTGTGGGGGTTGGTCCCACCCTCCGTAGAGCAATCATGAGACATTAATCATCATAGTCATTGCCTCCATCACCATCACCACCCTCACCATCACTATGACTCCACTCAGTGCCTTGTGCTGAGCGCAGCACTTTACATGGATTAGCTCATTTAACCCTCTTGACAATGGTGAGGCAGATATACCTGTTGTCCCCATTTTACATATGAGGAAACTGAGGCATGGAGAGGTTAAGTCCCTTGCCCAGGGTCACATGGTAAGAAGAGATCTGTGCTTCACACCTACACCATCAACAGCTACATTCTGCTCTGTCATGGTGAGAAAGCTCTCTGTGTCTAACTTTTCACTCTCCTGCTGCGGCCAGAGTCCAATCCCTCTTTCTGACTTCAGAGGAGTCCAGGAATCCATGAGCACAATCAAGGCAGGGGTTCCAGGACTGCCCCCGGATGCTGCTTTCCCTTCATCTCTCATCCTCCCACACACCCTCCCTGGGGGCCTCCTTCACCTGAGATTTCAATTATCACCTCTCTGTTGATAATTCCCAAAGCCTTCACATTCCAGGAGCTTTGCCTGCAGCTGGACTGCCTACAACGACCATCTGAGCACCTGTTCTGAGTTGGGGACTTTGCTGGTTTATCATGGATATGCTCAGCAGCCCTGCAAGGTAGGCCCTGTCCCTGACTTACAAATGGGAAGCTGGCGTCCAGAAGCAAGCCGCAAGCAGCAGAGCCAGAGTCCAGGCCACTCCCATCTGGTCTCAGAGCCTGTGGCCTCCCTGCATCTGCTGCCTCTGGGCTCTGCCCCCTGGATGGGTCACTAATGTCACCAAGCGGGTCTCAGTGACCCTTGATAATACACATGTGCCCTGAATTTCCAAGCTCAGTCCTTGTTCTGCAGCTCAGCCAGGCGAATCTCTGCTGAGTTGCTCTGTCCTCTTGGAGGCAGGCCTCCTTCTCCAATTATTGGCTCTTTGATCTTCTCTTTGCTTCCCAAAAGAGGTGGAGCCCTTCTGTCCTGCAGGGAGGGCAGAGGGAAGATGCAGAAGGCTGGAGATTTCAAGGGATGAGAAAGTGGGGATGGAGCTTGGACTGATGACAGAAAAGTAGAGGAGAACAACCACTGTTTTTATTATAGATATGTGTTTATTTATTTAAACTCAGATTTCTGTGTTAGTCCATTTGTGCTGCTCTAATAAGACCATAGACTGGGTCATGTATACAGAGTTTTTTTTTTTTTTTTTTCCCCACAGTTCTATAGGTTGGGAAGTCCAAGGGTAAGACACAGGCAGATTTGGTGCCTGATGAGGGCTGCTGTCTACTTCCAATATGATTCCTTGTGGCTGTGTTATATGGAGGGGGCAAACACTGTGTCCTCACTTGGTGGAAGGGATGGAAGTGGGGTAAGAGATCTCAGAAGCCTCTTTTAGAAATGGCATCAATTCCATCATGAGGGTGGAGCCCTCATGACCTGATCACCTCCCAAGTGCACCATCTTCTAACACTGTCTCCTTGGTGATTAGGTTTCAATGTATGAATTTTGGAGGAACATATACATTCAAGGCATGGCAATTTCCAAGTCAGCCAAGACTTCTGGTGTCAGGAGTGAAGGGGTAGAGTGAAATCAGGAGCTTGGAGTATGTAACTGCCTGGCTGCAGGGAGGAGATGGGGATGTGCAGCAGTGAATGCTGGGCCTGTATCAGCCCATGCAGTTCTGGGAACCCAGTGCATGTGTGTTGGGGGCCGAGGGTTTTTCAGGGGACAAACATATCTTGAGCACCTATTGTGTGCCAGGCTCTGCAGTTGCAGCAGGAAACAAGGGAGTCAGGCCCTGTCCTCCTGGAGTGCACATGGCTGGACATTCTCTGCTCTCTCTCACTGCCCAGCCCCCAAAGAGTGGCCTCCCTCTCTCTTTACCCCCACCTGGAGTGTTGATATAGGGGCAGTGTCTTGTCCTGGAAAGAGCTGAGTTCTGGCCCCTGCTCTGTTGTCACTGTGTTCTGTGACTTCAAGCAAGAGTCTTTACCTCTCTGGATCTGAGTTTTCTCACCAATACATTGAGAGACACTTCCTTGCCTCCCTGAGACTGCACCTCTGAAACCTCCATTGCCGACTGACCTCACTCCCTCCTGCCAGGGTGCCAGCCATGTGTGACCACTGTTCTCAACTTACAACCATGAGTTACAACAGGTGAAACCAATACTTAAGTCGCTCTGGCATTTGGCAGAGCAAGATTCCCTCTTATTCCCTGTCTGCAACTGGAACTGTTGGCTTTATTGCTGCACCATGACTGGAGGCTGGGGGAGAATGAATGGGCAACCCTTGTAGAGACTTTGGCCTCCCCCAGTGAGTGTATTGACCCTTGCAAAGCACAAACTTTGAGCCTCTATTGGAAATCAAGTGCAGAGAGCATGGATGGGGGCACTCAGAGGCAAACCCATCCTGGAGAGGTCAGGAGAGGAGTGGACCAAGCCCTAGTCCCAGATGGAGGGTGGAGGGGAACTCTTAACTCTGCATCCTTCTGGCCACCCTCGGGCAAGCCCATCACCCAGAAGACTGGAGGTGGCAGGGTCTGCCGCACTCTGAGAGTACCAATGCTGGGCATCCCTGGAGGGATCCTTCTGGGCCTTGAAGTCTCTCAAGCCCTTTGAACTCACGCCCCATTGCCAAGCAGTGCAGAAAACAGGGGAAATTGTGCTTCTTCACTAGTAAAGGTCAACATTACCATGAAGAAAATGGCCTCTGACTCCTCGGGTACATGAGCTGCCACCAATCCAGGGCAGGCAGGGTTCTGGAAGGCCAAACCCCTAAGAAGGAGGCTCCTGAGTCCTGGGGGTTTCCAAGCCTTTTGGTGTCCTCTGAGACTCAGGAAAGGGAAGACACATGGAGGAACAGCACGGGGAGAGCAGCCTGAGGATCTGGGATCGGGGACCACAGAAGGGCTGGTTCCTGCTTCTCTGCCTCCTGCCAAGTCAGTGGACAAATGCTGTAGTGTACATCTGTGCCAGGTACTGGGTGTGAAGCAGGTTTACTATGTGCTGGTTACCAACTTGTTTGAGTCTGGTGAGACGGAACAAACCCACACACAAATTACACAAAGGAGGTGTATTCCTTACAGATAGGCAGCAAGGAACAACAGAAGCCTAGGATTCATTGTGAGCTGCTTCCCCCAGGCTCAAGAAAGCTGCCCAGGGTGGGTGGAATCTCATCTGTGCAGGCCTCACTAGCACTGCTGCTGAGGGATCCTGGAAAGCCTCCTACTGTGGGTTTCATACCCTGGAGTAACAGGACTTGCTGAGCACCAGTACTGAAGGACATCCTGTTTTTGGGGGAGCTGGAACAGAGCTGGCTGTTCTGGCCAGTCCCTCTGGGTCTCAGGATGTTGTATTCTCAGCATATCCTACAGTTGTTCCTGAGAACTACTAGTGAGAAAGGGAGGATGGGTTGGTCCAAGAACACTCAGAGAACTGTCCTGTACTGAGTCTTCTGCTGGGGATAGACCTGGGACTGAGACAGATCCAGGCCCTGCAGCTGTGGAAATGATAGTCCAAGGAGGGTCAAACATGACCCCAACATAGCACAGGAGCTGAGAAATTGCAGCTGGGAGCAGGGTGCTGGAGAAGGAGACTATTGCATTATGGGAATGGATAATTAGGGGTGGGCATCAGGTATGACTTGTGGTTTTCTGCCTTCATACTCGCCCTCCATTACTACCCACCACCATTATCACCATCCCCAGCGCCACCACCATCACCACCACCACCATCATCACCGTCACATACCACCATCACCGTCACCACCACTATCACCATCATCACCAGTACCACCACCACCATCACCACCACCACCATGACTGCTACCAACATCACCACCACCACCACCACCACCACCATCACCATCACTACCACCACCATCACCGTCACCACCACTATCACCATCATCACCAGTACCACAACCACCATCACCACCACCACCATGACTGCTACCAACATCACCACCACCACCACTACCACCACCACCACTACCACCGTTACCATCACTACCACCACCATCACTGTCACTACCACCACCATCAGCACCATCATCGCCACTACTACCATTATCAGAACCACCACCACCACCATCACCACTACCACCACCATCGCCATCACTACCACCACTGCCATCACCACTATCACCATCACCACTGCCATCGTCACCACCACCACCACTGTCATTACCATGGCCATCATCATGTTTATCATCACTACCTCCATCATCATCATTGTCATCACCGCTCCAATCCCCCTGACCTCCAGTCAAGCTCATGGCCCAGGCACTGTGCAGTGAAGGGCTGTGTGACAAGACCTCACTACCAACCCTCCCCCAAAAACTCCAAGAGGCAAGTCCTATCATTCTCACTCTCACAGGAGAGGAAACCCAGCACAGGGAGGTGAAGGATGTGCCCAGGTATCTGTTTAATAGGCAGAGGGCTCAGAGGTGGCTCCAGGTCTCCATACCCCAACACAGTGCTCCCTCTACCATGACATGGCCTCCCTCTGGGGTTCTGTAGATGTTGGTCACCACGATGGCCTTACCTCAGGAGGATAAAGCAGGATTCTTGGGGCTGGGGACTCAGCCCAGGGCTCCTATCCCAGCTCCATCACACTGCCTGGCTGGGCCCTGGACACGTTCTTCAGGGTGTGTGGAGGGTGGGTGAGAGGACACCCAGGGAGCTCCCGGCATACATTAGTGCTCAGCTAAGAGTCTCTGCCTTCACTGGGAACTGGCCTTGGCTTCACCCTTTTCCTTCCCTGTAACTCTTATTCTATCTGACCCCTGCTTAGCCTCCACCTCAGCCTCCTCTTGACCTTCATCTCAGATGTAGCCCTGCCTGTGCTCCCAGGACCGTCCAAGCTTCTCTGGTCACACAGAGGACATTTCCATGCTAGACCCAGACCCAGGGCCCTCACTGAGTGGCCTCCAGAGCCCGGCTCCCCTAAAGCCCCTTCCATGGGAGGTTGGATGAGATCCCCCTCCTCAGGCTCTCCCAGCCCAACAGTGACAGCTGAGTGACAGGCAGGTGCCTTCTCCTACTGCCTTCAAAGGGGATGCCCCATTAATAAGGATCCCTGTTTGTGGTCACGGAATTTTAAACTCTATTTTTCCCACTGAATAGTTTCTTCTAGTTCAAGCAGATAAAAATGGACACAGCCGAGCTGGCCTGGAGAAAATCAATAAGTAATAAAAGTTAACATGCGAGCAAATGACTGAATGAGCTGAAGGGCCTGAGAAAGTGTCTGCAGGTGAGAGGCCTGGAGCCTGGTGGAGAAACTGCCTGTTGGGGGTGCTGGGTGGGGGGTGGGGTGGGTTAGACTTGGGAGCTCTGCCCACTGCCCACTGGATCCACGATCTCCTCAGGACCCCCTCAAGCCGAGGCAGGGGTGGAAGGAGCTGGATTAGAAGCCCAAGTCTCCTGGGGTACTGCTGTCAACATATTCATTCATCTATTCAGCAGCCATTTGCTGAGCACCTACTATGTGCCAGGACCACCTAGCACAGTGGTGAAGAATGTGAGCTCTGGCATCTGACTACCTGGGTTCACATCTCATCTCTGCCACTTTCCTGCTGTGTGTCCCAGGGACAGTGAGTTGACATCTCTGTGCCCAGATTTTCACATTTGCCAAGTGGTGGATATTAATATTAGTACTCATCTTGTAGGAATATAATAAGAATTGAGGGAGATAATTGATGCAAGTTGCTTAGATAGATGTCTACACATAAGCTCTTGATAAATGTTAGTCATTTTTAATATTGTACTAGGCTCTGTAATGAATAAGACAGACTCAGTCCCTGCCCTCATAGAGGAAAGAAGAGGAAACCAAGCTCAGGGAGGTGAAGGACTTGTCTGGGATCCATATTTAATAAGAAGACTCAGAGGTGGCCCAGGCCTCCACACCCCAGCACTGTGCCCCCTCTGCTGACATGACCTCCCAGGACCTCCCTCTGGGGCTTCCACAAAGGTTTAACACCTTTGTAGTAGGGACCACCAACTCTATTTTAACAGACAAAGCAATTGCATTTAGAGCAACGTAGAGAGGTTGCACAGGCTAACTGTCTGACCCATGATCATCCTGTTAGTCTGTCGGAGTAAGGACTTGAACTCAGGTCTGTCTGTATCGGTTACAACTGTGTTTAATTGCAAGCAATAGATAATCTGGCAAACATGGGCTTGAAAAATTAGAGGTTTGTTTCTTTCACCTGAAAAGAGGTCCAGATGTGGGTAATACTGGCCCTGGCTAAGCTGTTTGTGATGCCAGGCGGGCACCAGGCTGCTTCTGCTCTGCCATCTTCAGTAGATGTAGCTTCTTGTGCTGGGGTTTGTCGCTCCATGGTCATGAAAGAGCTGCTACAGCTCCAGACATCATGTCTGGGTAGTAGGCAGGAGAAAGCGTTTGGGCAAAGGGCAAGAGAGTTGTACCAATGGAATCTATCCCTTTTATTCAGGAAAAGGAATCTTTTCTAGAAGCCTCACCTGAAAGAGATTTGATTCTATTTCACCAGGTGGAATATAGTAACCCCTGGACCAATCCCTGGCCAACGAGATGAGATTACCACAGCCGGATGAGACCGGCCAAGTCACCCCCAAAGCTGAGTTGGAACCACCCTCTCCAGTAGCAGGGAATCCCTGCCAATGCCGGCCACAGCCTCAACAGATAGGAGACAATTGGTGTGGGCCACACAGTGTGACCACTGGGACACGTTGCCCCACCACACTCTGCCAGTTTGATGTTCTTCATGCCTCTGTCAATGTGCACTGAAGCCCCTGACTGGGCCAGGCCTGAAGCCAGGTCCTGGGGCTACAGGTGTGAGTGAGATATGCCTCTGCCCTCACGTGGCTCTCAGTCAGATGGGGGAGGCAATGGAGAAATGGGTGGTCTATTTAGGGAGTCAGTCCTGTGATAAGAAGGGAATAGAGGGCCGTGGAGCACAGAGGAAGGAAGCCCCTCTTGGCACGGGACAGTCAGGGAGATCCCTGTGGAGACCTGGAGGCCCAGGGGCAGGTGGGTCAGTGAGGAGGGAGGGGCTTTCATTGCGGAAGGAAGAGCTCCTGCAAAGGTCCAAGAGAGAGCAAGTGAGTGAGACACTAGCAGAATGGCAGGCAGGTCCCCGAGGCCTCGGTAAGTTGGGGGAGTGGGAGCTGACCAAGGATTGAGACGACCCCGTGGGACCTCAGAAGCCATGAGGAGGGATTTGACCCTGACCTTGAGTGCAGTGGGGAGTCCCAAGGAGGCCTTGGGAGACTCTGGGGCGTGCATTTTAGAAAGATTGCTATGTTGCTACCTGGAGAGAGGGCTGGCAGTGGAGGGTGGAGGGAAGGGTGGGTTGGGGAAGGGGTGGAGGGAAGGGTGGGCTGGGGAAGGGGTGGAGTGTCAGATGGGCTGGGGGAGGGGTGGAGTGTCAGGTGTGCTGGGGGAGGAGTGGAGGGAAGGGTGGGCTGGGGAAGGGGTGGAGTGTCAGATGGGCTGGGGGAGGGGTGGAGTGAAGGGTTGAGGGAGGAGAGGAGGGAAGGGTGGGCTGGGGAAGGGGTGGAGTGGAGAGGGGGATTGGGCAGAGGTGGAATGTAAGGGGGGCTGTAGGGGGAGGGGATGAGGAGAGGGAGAGCTGTGGGGAGAGTTGGGTGAGGGGCCGGCTGGGGGGAGGTGGAGCCTGGGCTGTGAGGAGGTCTTGGTGTTCACCGTGGCCTGTGTGATAGTTCTGGGGACCAAGGTGGGGGCAGCCAGGATGAGGGAAGGGCCTGGCCCAAGCTGGTGATCTTGTGGCTGTGGGTGGTGGAGGGTGGGGAGGTGGAGGTGGAGGGTGACCTGGTGCAGACCTTGGGTCTGGGCACGCAGGTGGGCACTCAGTGACATGTAGGAATGGGGGTGTCACTTAGAGGCCGAGCTTCCCCGACACTGTTCTCTCTCAAGTGACCCAGCTCATGTCCTAACAGGTCTGACATCAGAGGAACAACCCTGGGGGCGGGGCAGAGGCAGGGCCTTCTGTCCTCTGGGAACACAGCCCAGAGCAGCTCTGCCCCTCCATCCCATGACAGCTTCCTTCCAGCTGGTGTTCCCATCCCATGTTGTCCCTGCTGTCTTACCCTTCCCCGCTAGTCGGTCAGAGTAAGGACTTGAACTCAGGTCTGTCTGTATCAGTTACAACTGTGTTTAATTGAAAGCAACAGATAATCTGGCAAATGGTGGCTTGAAAACTTAGAGGTTTGTTTCTTTCACCTGAAAAGAGGTCCAAATGTGGACCTCTTAATCCTCCGTCAGATCTGATGACCTTTACAATGGCTGAGGACTGGCCACCCTGGGAGAATACACAGCTGAACCCACACAGCCTCAACTATCAGGCCCTGAAGTAGGCATATCACAGAGCCCTGTGAGGTAGGTGCTGTTACTGTCCCCAGTGTATGAATGAGGAACCTGAGGCACAAAGAGGTTAAGTAACTTGCCCAAGGTCACAGTGCTCATATGTCACGGACCAACCTCCCCACACCCAAGACTTCCTCGCAACAGCTGGTGAAAGGCCCCTGTGATGACCTTGTCCTTATTATGAAGAAGTGGAAACTAAGGACCAGAGAGGGCAAGTGACTTGTCCAAGGTCACACAGCACATCAAGAGGCCAAGCCAGGACTCTTGATTCTTGCCCAAACTTCCATCTGCAGGCTGCTCTGGTCATCTCCTTCTCCATCCCTGGCAGGGAGGTGACCCAAAGACGGGAGGAGGCTGGGCACAAAGAGGCCCAGGCAGCTCTGGAGGGCGCCATAAAGATGGGCCGTGCCCACAATCGCCAGCAAACTGCCGAGACAACCTGCGCTCCTTCCTTCCCACCACACACGGCACAGAAACACATCCTGTGAAAACGAAGGTCGGCTCGAAGTAAACAGGTTAGTAATGGTTATTGCCAGTGCTTTATTAATGAAGTGTCCTGAATACATTTAAAGCTGGGCATTTAATTTAGATTTATAGGGATAATTTAGATTTATAAGACTAGTTAGTATGCATTAAATACAAAAAATGCCTGTTGATTTTCATGGACAACATTTATTGAAGAGTATAAAAGAAAACTATGAAACATTTAATTACTTTGAATTAGTCTGAGAGCTGACAGGGAAGGTAGGAGGGTGGAGCGCCTCATCTCACAAGGCGTGGGCTTCTCTTGGGTGTCCTAATTCCATCCTCCCCTTGACAGTTATTTAAGAGAACGTAGCTGCCCCAGCACAGAGTAGGTGCACACTTAGAGATGACACCCTGGGCTGTGACCGAGGTGGCATGAGGGATGCTGGGCATGTGGGGCCAGCGTGTCACTGCAGGGGTGGGCTGAGAGTCTGGGGACCTGGGGTCCTGTCCCAGCTCTGGCGCTGCCTGGAAGGTGGCCTGGGGGAATTCCTCTCTCCTCTGAGCACTTTTGCCTCCAGAGTTCAGAACCAGGAGGGCTTAGGGTGGGGCGTGGGTGGGGTGTGGGGTGAGAGAGGTGTGGGTGGGTGCCCCTGCCCTGCTGATGCTCACGTGTGGGGGACCTGGTCCAGCATCTGTGCAGGGATGACCATCTGCTGATGGATGCTATGGCTGTGACTTCCCCATGCTTCTTGCTCTGCCACAGCCCCGCTGCAGTCCTGGGGCCTCTGCTCTCACAATTCTGAGGAGGCCACATTTGCAAGGCCATGGGGCTCTGTGGGCACCATGCTGAGAAGCACCCCACGAAGAGAAAGAAGACAGTGAGGGCTCAGGACAGGGCCTGGAACAGTTCACAGCTTAGTGAGAAGACGGGATGCCAGGCTCCAGGAGCGGGATACAAAGACAAGGGTGTGAGTTCAACTTGTAGTATCATTCTGCAACCCATGGAATTAAACGTGGGGCCTGATTTCTAGCTGTGTCTTCCTTGTGACTGCATGAGTAAGACATTTCTTTAGGGTCATCATAGAAAAGCTATGGTTTTCTGGCTATGTCTGAATGGCATGTGTTGGCACTGTGTATCACTTGTCCGGCTCCCAGCAGCTGACCTGAGGAACCAGGTGCCCCCCAGGGATGCACCAGGCTATCCAGCTGGGCTTTGGGCTGCATATCCCATGCTAAAGTCTCAGCACCTCTTGTCACTAAATAATGTGCCCTGGGTCCCACAGTTAATCTCACAGACAGTCAGGTCTCCCATGTCCCAAACTGGAGCTGAGGACACCTGCCTTCCAGGCTGCTGTGAGGACGAGACGAGAAAGCATCATTTCCCCATGACAGAGCCATCATTTCTTGACCATGGTGCTGGTGATCCCTGTGCCCTTTCTCTGAATCCCCCAGAGGAGCTAGGCACTGTCATGGTCCCCCTTTTGCTGATGGGGAAATGGGAGAGTCTGCCAGGTCAGTAGCACACCCAGGTCCCAAGCTATGAGTGGCAAGGCTAAGATACACAGCTGAGCTCCTGCAGCCCTGTGCATTCATTCACTGCCTGTGCAACACCCCACCCCCCAGCCCGGTCCTCTTGCAAAGGTGACGCACCCATTGTGAAGGGGGCTGGTGCTGACAGTGGAAGGCAGAGCTTTTGGATGAGCAGGTGGTGGACCAGGCCAGTGCCGGCCACATGCAGGTTTCATGACTGCCCTTGCTTAGCACAGAGGCCAGAGGGACAGGCAATCTGGTTACACGTGTTGAAATACTGCTTGATGGTCCCTCTGTGAGGGGACAGATCGTCCTGACATATTGGGCTGGAGGGAGGGAGAGACAGAGAGAAAGAATGTGCAGAGACTCACATGTCAGGGCATGGCGAGTGTGGAAATGAGCTGCTTTTGTGGGACTACAGTGTCCAAGGGCATTTTGAAAGATAAGTTCCCTTCCCTAGCAGAGACAGGAGGGCACTTCCAGGTGTGGGGCCTGCAGAACACAGGGGCTCCTGCAGAGTGTGTGGGCAGGGAGATGCCGTGGAGGCAGCGGGAATGACTAAGTCCAGATGTGGGACAGCCTTTGGTGAGCGGAGGAAAAACACGTGCTCCTGGGAACCTGCTGTCCTCATCTCAGTGTGGTCCTGGGACAAGGTCTATTCTGACAAATGAGCCAAGCAAATCAGCCCAGCTCAAAGACAGGTCAGGAGGAGGCCAGAAGCATGGCTCTCCCTTTCTCTCCCACACCAGGGCTCCACACTGTGTTCAAAGTGTGTGGGGACAGATTCTGTTAGCTGATCACGTAGTGGCCTATGCCTGCCTATAGGTGTGAGGGATGGGACAGGAGCTTGGGGAAACTTTCTGCTTATCCTCTGCCCTCAGAGACCATCTCTGGGTTACCTGACATGCACCCCAGCTCCTTCTTCATGTGTTCATTCAATAATCATTTGTTTGCCTGACTCCATGCCTACTTTGTGGGAGTCCTGAGAACGACATCAACAGACCTGGTTCCAGCTCTTAGGAGCTCCCAGACTGATGTGGAGAATGAGAAACAGATGTAAACAGGTGCTGGAGGTTCTGCAATGGCTCTTCACCACACAACAGTGTGAGGAAGAGCCAACACTGCACCCCAACATGTATTGAGCACTTAATACATGCCAGGAACCAGGCCCGTCATTTTACAGGAAGGGAAGTCCTGTCCCAGGACTACTGAGCCCACAGTGGGGTAGTGTCCTCCTGGTTCCACTCCTGCCCTGCCAAAGCCAGCTGGGGATGACGCAACTGGCTGCTGCTTCCTCCATGTCTGGGCTGGGTCTTGAGTAGCTATTGAAAACACTGCATGCCAAGGAGGGCAGGTATGCTCACCAGGGCACAGGTGCCATCCGCAGCTGTCACCAGTGTCACTGAGCCCTCCTGTGACCTTCCCTTTCTCCCCTAGGACTATTCCAGGCCTCTGCCCTTCTCAACTCCTGCATCCAGCCCCAGTCCTGCCACTCCCTGCAGGCTGTCTTTGCCCCTTCAGTACTGGGAAATAGAGGCCATAGGGCACTCACCCCACCTTTTCTGATCTGTGTATCGTCTCCCAGCTCAGGCACCTTCAGCTCAGGTACTCAGGTCAGAACTTCCCACTGGGTTCTGTCTCCTTCTGCCTCTGTAGACCATGTTGACCATGCCTTCTCTCTCTCTCCAGTTTCTTCTGCTCCACCACTTTGCACTTTCCTGTTTATAAGCTATTCAGACTTTTCCCACCCATGACCTTAAAATAAATTCTCTTCATACCCCTTAGCTCCTTGAGCCACTGCTTTCTTGCCTTATCAGCAGCCACTATTTGAAGGAATTGTCTTGGTTCTCTCTTTTTGTGACTTCCTGTTTCAGCTTCCTGGATAACCCATTCCCCATGCACTTCATCTGACACATGCTGACTCCTTCCTCCAGACCCGCTCAAACGCTGCCTCTTTTAGGACAGTGCGGCAGATGCTGTTGCTACCACAGGCCCGTGACCCATCCTGGGTTGTCCTGAAGCGGCGTCAGTTCCTGGCACCCCGGCAGCACCCCTGCTTGCCTGTCTCATCTCTCCTCTGCCCACGGGCTTTCTCTGGCACCATGGAAGCTCACCTGGGAGCAGGCACAGTGTTCCTGTGTGGAGGAGCCAGCATAGGCCAGGAGCAATCCTCTAACGATGGAGATGAGTGTCAGTGGGTAAAAAGACCGCAGCCTCCCCAGCTTCTAAGAGGGCATTTCTGATGTGTGCTCCACATGATTCCTCAGAGGTCCCCAGTGGGATGAGCCCAATTGCTGTCAGTGGTCGGTCAGCATCGATCAATGTTCCCTTTGTTGGCTTTGCTCCTTTCCTGAATCATTCTTTGCATCTCTTCACGGTGCTCCCTGGAATCACCTCCTGAATAAATGACCAGAACCCAAGTGCTTTTCTGAGTCTGTCTTGAGGCCACCCATCTAGGGTAGATGTCTGTTTTACCCAACCTTCAAGGGAGTGAAGTGCTCCCTCCTCCTCTCTGATGCCCATTGGGAACTTCTTGTGCCAGAATTTTTATGTCCTGTGCAAGACTGCAAGCATCTTGGTGAAGTCTGGTTACTATGATCCTTATATTCTCATCGCCAAGTAGAATGCCCTGGAAAAGAGATGGCTATAAAGTATTTGTTGAGAGAGTAAGAAAGTGAATGATTGAACACACAAATAAGAAATGAGTCCGCAGGGTATCTACGCTATCTGTCCGGACTCTGTGAGGCAAGTTATATGAAGTTGTCTGATCCCCTCAAAGCCAAATTTTGCCAACACCAGAAGGTCTTCCTTCCATGCCCAGGCCAGTCTTGGAGGCCCTTTGCTCTGCTCACCAAGCCTCCACCCTTTCTTCATGAAACAGTGTGCTCCATGCAGCACTTGGCATCTTCCTTCCAGGAGAATTGCTCAGAGTGCTGAGACTCTTGGTGGGCGATTCCAACTCCAGTTAAACGAAAGCTAGAGGGGTGCATTGAAAAGCTATGGTAATTTGGATAATTGAATGCCCGCCTTTCCAGAGGTGTCATGTTAGAGGGATGGGTTTGTTTTTAGCTGGACTTGTGGGCTCATTCAGAAGCACCATCTATTTGCAGCCAATGAGACTAGCACCAGGGAATAGTCATTTCCATAAATCAGTTTATTTGGCTCAAATGGATCCATGAATCAAGGTCTCTGGAGGAGCAATGAAAGTTGCTTTTGGGGAGTTGAAGTGGCTGCTTGAAAGCTGAGGTTGGCTGAGTTGTGTAGCCCACATAGGCTTTTATTCCTTGGGGAGGGACAGGACCCACTGAGCATGCCCAGGATGCCTGGGACACTGAAATGCAGCATCCTTGTCCCACAAACAATCATTTTGCCACAAGAAAAAAAGGCTTTCAAAAGTGGCAGAGTGGCCCAAGTTTACATTGTAAATTTGTGGTGGGAGTTGGAGTCTGAATGTATATGACTCCACCCATGATTTCTCTGCAGGGCAGGCAGGGTGGGGACCACACTGAAATCCAAGAAACATTCTGGACTGGTTTAGAGGATTTTGCCTGACACTATGTTAAAGACACTGGCCTGGGAATCAGAAAATTTGGAATCTGGTTTTGGCTCTGCCCTTCACTTGCTGTGTGACATTGGGCAAATCTATTTCCTTCGCTGGGCTTCAGTTTCTCTATCTGTACAATGGAAAGGTTGGTGACTTTAAAGGGATTCTTTGCTTCAAAAATCTATGGCACTTTGGGCCTCAGTTTCCCCATATTTTAAGTGGGTACAATGCTGGGCTATGTAGGATGCTATGAGTATCTTGTGAAGGCAGAAGTTTCTTAGCACAGCTGGATGGAAGCAAACAATGGAATAGTATTATCACTCACTCATCTACAGTGAGGTGGTACTGAAGCTAGTTCCCTATATGAGCTGCTAGGTGGAGTGAAGAAAAAAAACAAAGTGTCACTCCCATCATCCCTCCCCACAAAGCCAAGCAGTTTTCACAGTGGCGGAGGGTCCTCCGGGTAAATTGTAGAACCCTGGGGGTGGGCCTCTGAGGCCAAGTCCCTTTTGCTGTTCTACATGTGAGTTGCAAGCTCAGGCCTCAGGCTTCCAGCATAAAAACCTTAGAAGTATGGGCTGTGAGCAAAGAGCAAGGTACAGAAGGAAAACGAGAGAGTGGGGGCCAGGGGTGAGGCAGGGAGAGGACAGGCTTCTATCTTTAGTACAAAATGTCAAAAGCATGGGCTCTAGAAATGGAGAAACCTGAAATCAAAGGATGGCTCCATTACTCACTAATTCAGTGACTAATTCAGAGAAAAGTTACTCAGTTCTAATTCTGTTTTCATATTCATAAAATGGAAATGAGAATGGCACCACTTTTTTTTTTCAAGAGGTAGGATCTTGCTCTGTTGCTTAGGCTGGAGTGCAGTGGCATGACCATAGCTCATGGCAGCCTCGACCTCTTGGACTCAGGTGATCCTCCTGCCTTGGCCTCCCGAGTAGTTGGGACTTCAGGTGCTCACCATCACATGTGGTGAATTTTTATTTTACTTTTATTGTAGAGATGGGGTTTTGCTCTGTTGCCCAGGTTGGTCTCCAACTCCTGGCCTAAACAATACTCCTGCCTTGGCCTCCCAAAGTGCTGGGATTACAAGTGTGAGCCATTGTGCCCTGCCAGAATGGCACCTTTCTCTGAGTGTAATGCTGGCACTTAGCTCTCCACTAGGTCCAGTTTAAGTTCTCAATACTCAGTAGCCAGCAGCAGCAGCAGCAGCACAGCATGCAGAGTTGTTACAAATCTACAAAGTGATGTGTCCTTTGGGGTTGGGGGCACTGCAGAATCTTCCTTGCTAACCGTAAGGACAGAAAGACAATGAGAGTTTTTTTCTGCAGATAAATATACAAGTTTTCCCAAGAGGAGAGAGGCCAGAGAGGCAGCCAGACCCAGGTCTGACATGTGAAGGAGTGAAGCTAATTACTTTTTTATTACATTAATGACAGCAGAAATTATCTGCATCTGCCTGACAGTAATTACATTAGTATGGAGACCAGTTGTGAGTTCATGTACTACTGATAATTATAATGATTATTATAGTAAGGAGCCAAAGGTAAAAGTTCATGTCAATAGAACAATCGGGAAGAAATGTAAGTGCAGAACCATGAGCAAATTACTGTCACATGTATAAACAATGGGTGTGACCATTAAGTATCTGGAGAGGAAATTCATGGTGATGGGGCATTGACTACAGCAGCCACCCTGGGTACTCACAGGAGTGGTTTCTATTCCTTCCTGGAATTTTAGGACTGCTGAGTTGGGAAGATTCAATATCAAATGAGGAGCAGTAGGTTAAACAACATCCCTCAAATCCCACAATGGGCAAGTAGTGAACGCTGGACTCCAACCCAGCTTTGCCTGAAGCCGAGGTTCTGAACACTCTTCAGAGTTGGCCAACACCATGTCTGCAGGCTGGACCTTCCCAGGCCCAGCAAGATTGGAAGACAGAACTACCCAGGACCAAGGGGTATAGATGCATGGGGTGTGAGGACCTTTCCTTCAGTGCTGATGGTCTGGATAAGAATTATAACCAGGGACCATGTCTGCAAGGCCAGGAGGCTGGAAATGATCAAACATGTTTCCATGGGATGTTGCAGTAGCCTTAGATCATGGGGCGTCTTGGCTGGAAA
Source organism: Trachypithecus francoisi (assembly GCF_009764315.1). Classification (NCBI taxonomy): domain Eukaryota; kingdom Metazoa; phylum Chordata; class Mammalia; order Primates; family Cercopithecidae; genus Trachypithecus; species Trachypithecus francoisi. The sequence goes on along the minus strand of NW_022681457.1, from coordinate 95,001,919 downwards.
AGCCTTTAGGAACCATCTGGTACAGCACCCTCATTTTAAAGGTGAGGAAACTGATATTGGAGGAGGGTGACTTGCCCAAGTTCATAGTTGAGCCAGTCCTAAGAGAGAGAGACTTTAACCTTAGGTTTGGCCCCTCCCTGTTTCCCTGCAACAGCCTAATGACTTTCTCTACCTGTTTGTAAGTATTCAGTGGTCTTGAAAAGACCTGCCTAGATACAGTAGGTTTGGCCAGGTGAATTGTCTGTGAACTGGACTTTGACTTAGTGCCATCAGTTGAAAGTCACCAGGTTCCCCTTTCTGATTCACTCATGTGGTTTCCTGGAGAGCCTTCTTCAAGAAGGCAGGCTCTGTCCACGGTGCTGAATGGAATCCGCCTATTTCAACAAATGAGCACTAGTCTTAAAGTTCACCCCATCTCTGTTCTTCCCCTGAGCCCTCCCTCTCCACTGCCCTCACCTACTCCAACCCTAAATGATGTTGCTGTTTGGGGTCTCTGGGCCATGTGATCAAAGCGAGTTTTCTATCTCTGATGAGCTCCAGCTACTGCTCCCTTACCAAGAGCATCAATGAGGGTTCCCTCAGCAACCTGTTAAATGCTTGTTGCCATAGGAGCCTTTATCAATCTCCAGTTAGTGTTGCTTTACCACGGATCCAGTTCATTTCTTTAGTAAAGCAGTGTGGGAGCTTTAATAGTATGTTCCCAGAGAAGGGCAGAGATCAGAATTAACGCCCCAAGGGGTCTAGTAATGAGGGAAGGAAACTACACATAATGAATTATGTGCCAGGTGATATGGTAGATGATATTCATATGTTATACATAATTAATCCCATTTCACAAATGAAAGAACAGATTCAGAGAAGTTTGGGTACTTGTCTGAGATCTCCCAGCTCATACGCAGAGACAATATACAAGCCTCTCCACTGCCTCCCTTCCCTGGAAAGCTGTTGGATTTGGCTGTGGAAGACACACAACTTGCTCCTTGAGGTCTGAGGACTGCGTTATTCCTAATTCCATGTGCCCAGGTCACTGAGTGAGCAGTGGGACCCCGGCAGCCAGAAAGAAGAGCCCACTCTGACATGTCAATATTTCTACCTGAAATTTTAGGACTGCTGAGTTGGGAAGATTTTTTTAGAAATGAAACCTTACCCCAAGTCCAGCATCACCAAATCAGTCAAGGGAAATCGTTGATAGAGAGTTTGGGGCTTAGGGTTAGCAGGTCTGGAGTTTAGTCCTGACTTGACTACTTCTTGGCTATCTGACCTGAGGCAAGTTACCTAACTTCTCTGAACCTCCTTAAAATGGTGTGGAAAGTTAAATGCAACACCTACAAGACCTGGTCCCCAGCTTACTTCTGGAAACTTCCCTTTCTCCTCTTTCCAATCCACCTACCTGGTCATTTCAGAATATACTATGACTGAATTAGGACTCACTCTCTGTACATCGTTGATTAGTTCAAACATGAGGTTCTGACCCAAGCAAATAGAACCTTCTGGGCATTTGAAGTTAGAATTGAAAAGGGTGAGTCCCCTCTTGTCCTGGTGGAGGATACTGAGCTTTTGTAAGCTTGGGAGTTAATGGCAGCCACGTTCCTGGGGTGGATGGGTGTGGGGGGACTGTGGCAGGGAACACATGTCTGCAGGAAGAAAGCAAGGCAAAAGCAAGCAAACAAAAACCACAAACAACAACAACAACACAAACTTCTCAGAGAGGGAAACTGAGCAAGAGGAAGAGAGCACTCCTGTATCGGCCTCTTGCCAACCCATCCCCAGCATACATCTCAGCCCTTGGATTCCAAATGCTCCTCTGAAATCCACACCTTTGTTGAGGTTAGCTAGAGTGGCTGCCATTCCTTGAAATAAAAAAAAAAAGCCTAATACAATTAATACAAACATAAGTACTAAAGACCACAGTCCTAGGCAGGGCATTCAATGCCTTTTGCCCTCCCTCAACAAAAACAATGGTGCAATGCATCAGGCCTGAAAGGTCCCTGGGGGACCTTTTCTGCCCCCAACCCCACCCTGTGCTTTTGGCATTACCTCTAACCGAATGTCTCTCCCACCTTTGAAGACTTTCTGCCTAACTTCTGATCACACTCCAATGCCACTTCCTCAGGATGGTCTTCCAGAATTGCCTTGGCAGAGCCAGTCCCAGTCCTCTGTCCATGAGCTGCACATGACAGATGTCACTGAGACACTGGACCTGGAGACTCTGAGTCCCCAGCTCAGGTAGAGTACCTTGGCTGCCTTAGACCCTTGGGCAGGTGGAGGATGAAAATAGTGGTGCCACCCTGGGCATACGGTTTTGTGGGCCAGTCCCACTCCCTAGTGGGTCTACCTGGTTCTCTGGGCCTCTGCTTCAGGGTACGCAATACTCCACAGCCCCTGAATGCTTGGGTCTCGAGCCCCTGGGCCAAGCACTGAGGACAGACTTCATGCTGGTGGATTGCTTTTCCCCTCCTTCCATGTTCTGGGAGACCAGGGACTTGTCTTCACCTTGCCCACTTATGCCTGGGTCCTACTCTGAATGGGGTTGCCTCTGCCCTCCATGTCCCTGACAGGCAAGAGTCCTGGAGAATGGGGGCCAAGGCAGCTTCTCCCACGCCCTGTTCTATCATCCCCACTTTTGACGCCCTGTCCTGCAACTCCTGTCCTAACACCACCCTGAACGGGGCCCAGAAACTGCTCAACTCCCAGTGCCCCTGGACACACGGAAAGGAAGGAGTGAATGAGTGAGAGGCTCCCACCCATGGGAGTCCATTTGTCCTTGGCTTGTTGGGTGGGACCTGCTCCCTGGTAGGGGAGGTGAAAGCCACCTGGAAGCCCAAGGCCTTTGGGATCCCACAGGCACCACCAGGCCCACCTGTCTCCTAACAGGAGCTCAGGACAGCTGCTCAACATGTGACTGGCTGAACAAGTAAATTCATCTGATTGGTCCATCTGACTGGCAGTCCCTGCTGATTGGTTCCTCCTCTGATTTGCGTGCTTGATAAATACCTTCCTCTCCGGTCCTGGGTTATATAAGGCTCCCGCCTTCCTATTGTTTATTCATCCTGGCTGCAGCCCAGGAGGCAGTCTAGCAGAGACCACAGCCTTTGAGAGCACCTGGGCATTTGGCTCTTCTAGGGGCCATTGGGACTGTGGTGGGGAGTCCAGTCTCCAGTCTGTCCCAAATTTCTTTCTTTTCCTACTCCCAAGTGGAGAGCTAGAACAGCTGACTTGGAAAATCTTTTTCCACGAGTCTTAACCTTGAGCCCTTTGAGCTAAACAACCAACTCAGGGACCCCACTCTCACCTTCTGTGGGCTTAGGGGGATGGATACAGTCATGTCAGGGAAACCCTTGTTTTCCCGGGATCCTACAAATCAAAAGGTGCACAGGTCATGTTGAGGACCTCTGGGGTGTTTGTCTGGAAGCCCTTCTACCTCTTCAGTCAACAGAATTATCTTTGTGGTGAGGAGCCAGTTCCATGTGGTGGAGCTGAGGGTGCATTCCTAGTCTTCCCTGAGATTTGACAGGTGGACACTTGGAGGGAGAAGGTCTCTCCTCTGGCATGACAAGCTGTAAGGACTTTGGAGCCTGGGGCAGTGCATCTTCCCCACAGGGAGGAGAAAGTCTGCCTGAGGAGGGCGTGAATAGGGGCAAGCAGAGCCAAGAGGCTGGTGCATTTGGAAAGATTGAGAGGAGGCCCCATGGGCTGCAAGGCTGAGAAGAAAGGAGGGACAAGGCTGAGGTGGTCACTGGGGAGCCTCTCTGCCCCTGGCCCTGGGGCTGGGTCATTCCTTTCCCCAGCCCTGTCTGTGCCACACCCTGTGTTGGACATTAAAGCTCCTGGGGTTGAGGACAGGAGTGATGAAGACCTCTCTTGGCTGACTGAGTTCCCTCCACCCCCAGCCTGTGGTTCTACTGACCCTGAAGGGGCCCAGGGCCATGGGCTGGCAGTCAGGGGATGGAGGTTCATATGCTGGTCACGTGACCACAACCCAGGCCCAGAGCTGGGCCATAGATTCCCACAGATGGAATCGGTGGGAATCGGTTGCTCAAAGGAGCAACATCCAAAACTGAGGCCTTCCCCAACCTCCTCCTGAGTTACCTAAACAGGTGAGAGGGTGCAGTGGGCTCTTTCCTGGCTTTCTGACAGTCCAGCCAGACCAATATCACTACCCTGAGCATCACAGCTTAAAGTGGAAGCTGTGAGCACCAGTCAGGAAAAGGTGCTTACAGACAGATTACCTGTACCGCAAAATTGATGGCTTTTACATTCTCACACTCAGTAGTATTTCATGTTGCAGGTTAAGGTTAGTACATTTTTAAGAGCCACAACTTCCCAGAAATTTATGAATTTCATAGATTCATCCTCCTTTGTGGATCTGTCTCAAGACAGAAGAGCAAACAATAAATACTGTCATTTAAAGAAAAGAAAGAAGAAAAGGTAAAAGTTGTATGGTGGAAATTGCTTTGTCCCCACTCCTCCATAATATGTCTTGAAAGTACCGTTTGCATTTTCCTACTTTGTCACTGATGAGCCCCTTGCTGGTGAGGGTAGAGTGGGGCAGGTGATGCGGTTTGAATTGTGTATAGTAGCACAAAGCAGACCCCAAAAGGTCTGTGCTCCTGCCAGTAAGTGGAAAGGAAAACTGTCTTTTGTGATTCTTGGGGTGAATTGTCAGTTTTCACGGACACAGAAAATCCATTTCCCGAGACTTAGTTGAGGCTAAACTCCCACTGTCAAAGCCTGGTAGAGAAACAAAAAGCAGCAAAGAACAGAAGAGGGACAGTTCTGTGCTTCATGTGGGATTCTGGAAGGGACAAACGATGAATGATAGCTGTGGGAATGACAGCCTCTCTTGTGGGTCCAGTATTCACATCCGAAAGCCCTCTCCACACCCCCCAGCTCGGGGCGATGCCCGCTGCTTTGATCAGGCGTCTTCTGTCTTCTGTGCTGGGTCCCCTGCCAGGCACTTTACAAGGATTATCTCCCTGATTCTGCACCATGACTTGGAGGGATTTGCTATTATTTTCCCCATATTGCAGATGAGGAAACTGGGGCTCAGGAAAAGAGAAGGGCTTGCCTAGGGTCACATAGCCAGGAGGCAGTGGAGCAGGGCACAAATCCTCGAAGTGTGACTATGGAGCTGAGGGTTACACGAGGTGGTGGTGTGAGTGGACAGGGTCATGTAAATCTCCATAAATGTAAATTATAATGCTTTTGAATTGTGCTAGTTCACACAACCTCCGGGAACACTAGCTCCCACAGGTGACTCTCATTCCAGAGGTTTTGCTGATGCTGGAATCCATCAGGATGGGATCTTTTCTCTCTCCATTTTCCCAGCTCAATGAGAGTGGGACGAGAAGAAGTAGCCATCTGGGTACAGCCAGGAAATAAATCACAGATGAAGAGAATTAAAGTTGCTCAGCAGCTGAGTGAGCTGCAATTAGTCTCATTTTCAACCTGTTTCCCACAATAACAGGAAGATCAAAGCCCTGTCCCTCCTCCTCCCCACCCCACTTCTCCAAAGCCTGAGCCCAGCCCCAGCCCTGGAGGACCTGGACGCCTGGTAATCTGCATGTTCTCTGCTTACTGGGTGTGGAGAATGGATGGGGGTGAAGATTACTAGAGGTATCAGGACCCCAAATCCGCTTTCTGAGTCAACGAGCGCTTAAGAGCTGTGCGTGATTCTCCTCACTCGCTCGCTCTTTCTACCTTAACAACCAGCATGTGTGGAATGAGAACGGAGTGAATCAGAGCCCCACGTGACTGACAAGGACCGGTAGCCTGAGTGAAAATGAGCCCTTGTGGTTTGAAGCCACGGAGATTCGAGGATGTTTGTACCACAACATCGCTCGTCTAGATGGACATTGATACGAAGATCAGTGCTTAGGGATGGAGATGTAAACCTGGGAGTCATCAGAAATGGACAGAAAGCCACATTTGTTTTTCAGATTAGATGAACCTGGGAGAGAGAGGAGGGTGAGAAATACCCTCTGTTTTCTCTGTCTCTGACGTGAATGGGTTTTACTATCTTCTCCCGAAACCTGGCTCCATCTTAACCTCTCTGTACTCGATTCTCAGGCGGATTCTCAGTCTTGCCTTCTCCCACCCCTGGCAGCTTGGACTCCCAGATCTCTGCATCAGCCCCTCCTCCCCCACCCCTATGGCCATGGTTCCAGGCATGTCCGTCCTGTGTAGGGATTGGGAACATGGGCTGTGGGACGGGAAGTGCTAGGTTCAAGCCTAGGGTTTCTCATTTACAAGCTGTGTGATACTAGGTCACTTAACCTCTCTGAGCTTTGCTTTCCTGGAAAAAAGGGGACATTCATATAACTTACTACATAGAGAAGTTATGCATGTTAAATGAGGAGAAGTGTTTGAAATGCTGAGAGCTGGGCACACAGTTAAGCACTCAAGATTTGCTCCCTAGTGTGACCTCATTATTGTATGGTCGAGCTTGTGATGGTTACTTTTGTGCCAACTTGGGGAGTGTTTGTGGATGAGATTGATTTTTAAATTGGTGAACCGTGAGTCAGCAGACTGCCCTCTCTGATGTGGGGTGAGCCTCATCCAATCAGTTGAAAGTCAAACAGAAAAAAATATTGGTCTTGAGCAAGAAGGAATTCGCCAGCATACGGCCTTCAGACTTCACTGCCCCATTGGCTCTCCTGGGTGTCTGCCTGCCAGGCCATATGACAGACTTGGACTTGCCAATTTCCATAATTACATGAGCCAATCCCTTATAATAATCTCACTCTTGCTCAAAAATCATTCATGGCTCCTTATTGCCAACAAAACAAGAAAGTGCAACCTTCTCACCCTGGCATCTGTTTCTGACTCCATCTCTTATGCCCTGCCCCTGACAAGTGCTGCCTGCATTCAAACACCTTGCCCCACCTCATCCCCCTCACTGGCGGACCCACAAGCACACTCATGCCTTTACACACACAGGCACGCACACATACATATGCACCCCTGCAGTTACATTTGCTCAAACACACATGATCATGCACACACACGTGTACGCACTTGCTCATGTATAAGCACATGAACATACACAATTGCACAACATGTACATGTCTTCACATCCACACTTACCCCCAGACTCCTTCCTGGATGAAGACCCCTCAGGGACCGCCTCTGAATCCTGTTCCAGGTGTGCTGTGAAATTCACCATCAGATTTAAGGCTGAGAGGGGAGTTGGGTAAAGCTGAACTGAATTTCATTTTAATTGTCTGTGGCAGGAACCAAATTTCTCAGGTGATAATTATAATAATTAAAAATTTTGTTTTCAGAATGGTGAGGGGGGAGATGCTCCCTGCCGGTTACAAGACAATGAGCAGGCAGAGGGTTCTCAGGTGGAATCCAGGGATCCAATTCCAAGCCTCCCACCTCCAATGCAGTCTTGGGTAATTTTGCAGTAAGTTCTGGGGATGGGGGAGGGTGGGGAGAGACAGAGAGCTCAGGCCAGAGAGCTAAGGGGCTGCTGTTCCAGGGAACACAGCTGACAAATGGCCCTTCTCTGTCCAGGCTAAGAGCTGGGTCCCTGGAGACAAAAGGAGCCAGCAGGGCTGAACCTCCTTCTGCGACCGGCTGCCTGGCATAGTAGTAGGATGTTCCCAGAGGAGGGGCTGGCTTCACTAGGCTGTGGGGTATGGAAGTTAGTGGGGTTGCATGGGAGGTGCCACTGCAGGGCAGAGGCAGGAGCAGGCTCTGGGGCCAGGCTGGCCTGGGCTGTGCTGTTGGCCTTCCATGTGCCCCTGGGTGAGTCTCTTGTCCACTCTGCATTGCCATGGCTCTCAGCAACTTCACCCCACACCTTCCCAGCCAGGTCCTCCATGTAGCACCTGATGTCCCTCCCAAGGGAGCCCTGTGGGAGCAAGGCCTCGTCTCCACTGCCCACCTGTGTGTCCTCAGGGCCTGGCACAGAAGAGGCTTATCCAAAATATTAAATATGTGTTTAAGAACTACAGGAATGTGTAAATAAATATGACAAACCCATGAGGCAGGCATTCTTATCCCCATTCAAAGTAGGAGGACTCTGAGCCTCAGAGAGGTTAGGCAACTCACCCAAAGTCATACAGCTGGTCACCAGGGCCAGAGACAAGGCAGGGGAGGGTCAGTGACAGGGCTGGGGAGCAGCATGGATCCTGGGGAGAGACAGCAGAGCTACCGTGCACGTAGATGAGAAATCAAATGTTTTACAAAGCTCAGCCAACACCTGGGAAACTCAATCTAGCATGTCAGCATGTGGGAAGCCCTGGTGATCTTGGGGAAAAAGTGGGAGGAGGTGGGGAGCAGCCTCCTTTGCACAAAGGCCTACACCACCTCCAATCACATGGGTTCTCAGGGGCGGGGATGCCAGGGCCTGGCTAGTCACCAGGAGGTTGGGGGCAGAGGTGGGTGGAACAGGGCCTGGCCCCGCCCCTGTGCTCCTGGCTGCTCTTCCCAACTAGCTTTTCCCTCCCTGACCTCTGTAGGTCCTCCCAACAGCCCTGCATTAAGGTCAGGAATCCTCTCCACTTTGCAGATGAGGCAACTGAGGCTCAGAGAGGCCAAGTGACTTGTTCAAGGTCACACAGCAAGTCCACAGCAGACCCAGAACTGACCAGGCCCTGAATCCCAGCCCAGGGTGCTGAGTCTTGCCCCTCTGGCTTACTCTTGGCTGCCCTGACCCAGGGCCCCTGCTGGGCTCCCCAACCCCATCCTGTCCTCAGCTACCACCAGCCTCCATCAGCTCCACCAAGCACCCCAGCCCAGGCTTAACTCAGAGCTGTTGGAGACTCCCAATCCCTGCTCCAGCCTCTGAGCCCAGACCATTTGCCCCTGCTGTCCCCAGACACTGGGCCAAGGAGACACAGGATATCTGGGTTGGCAGGGACCCCAGGAGGCCTCTGGCCCAATCCCCTGGATGGGTGAGAGCAATGGTCCCTCAGCGGCCACACGGTGCCCCTCACCTCCATCCCCGAAGCCCCCCAGGGCCCAGCTTGGGCAGCTGCTCTCGTCCCTGCATGTCTCTCTGGCTTACTGCCTCTGCCTTATTTATCCCCTGACAGAGTTATGTGAATCCAGGTCTAAGGTTTGAGTTACAAACTTCCAGGGGAAGGAGGGCGGCCGGCGGCACCTGCAATTACTAAGAGGCATTGGTGATTTACTCTGCTAGGAAATGTTTGCTTCTCTGGGGGGATCGTCTCAGATTCTCCTCCTTGACGTCTGGGATTTACTGAGGCTTCTCTTCCCCAGGGAGCCGCGGGGCAGATGAGGGTGGGAGTGGAGCGACAGAGGTTAAAGCAGCCCCAGAACCCCCACACAGTGAAAAGCAAATCTAGACAGTGTACTTGGGAGGAAGAAGATAGGAAGATGGACTTAGGGCTCATCCAGGGTCTGAGTTTGAGTCCCTGCAATGTCACAGCCAGCTGTGTGGCCTTGGGAAAGTCACTTGACCTCTCTGGGACTTGATTTCCTCATCTGTAACATGAGGACAATGATGTCTGTTCCATAGGTAATGAGGCTTAGATGAGAAGTCACATGGGAGCTCCCTGCACAATAGGCACTCAGCAAATCTGTCTTCTCCCTTCTTGCCCATTTGAGTCTCTCCTGACCAGATCACCTCCTCCAAGTCTCCTTCCTAGTATTCCTCCCAGGGCCCTTCCCTGCTGGACCTGGTTCTTCTTGAGGCTCTGCCCCTTCTGCAGCTGGAGGGAAAGGCCTGGCCCCAGGCTGTGCTGGCAGGAACAGGGACTGGCCCGGCCACAGGGCACCCAGGATGTGCAAATGCTGCTGCATAAGCCCAGGGGTTGTTGGAGTGCAGCTGCTTCCCTGTTGATGAGTTAACAAATCTTGCTGTTGGCAAGAGCCTTTGGCAGAGTCAGAGGCCTCTGGGGCCCAAAGTTCTGCTGTGATCTAAGGGTCAGCAGAATTCTGTGATGTGCCTGATTTCTAACAAAGTGAGGAGGGACTGGCAGGGGCTCTGGCCTTGTTAGGTGACCCAGGGTCTGTCCTGTCTTGGGTGGGGATGAACTCAGAACCCGGTGGGAGTAAGTGGGAAGGGTTAAGTCTGGACCAAAGGACCCCAGTGAGCTCCATGGCCTCCTGAAGGGAGGTTCTGAGTCTAATCAGAAACTGACAATCCCCTGCAGTACCGCATCACAGCAGGCAATGTCCCCAAGGAGGGATCTGGCATCAGATTGGCCAGAACCCACCAGAACCCAAGACCCAGGGCTGACCCTGGGCAGATCTTGACATCCCCTCTGTGGCTGAGCCTCAGTCCTCTTACCTGTAAAGTGGGAGGGGTGGTTCTTCCCTCACTTGGTTGTTGTGCAGGTTAAGCGAAGTCCCTGCGTGGTGCCTGGCAGATACATATTAGGTCCTCTTCAGAGGAGAGCTGTGATCAGTTGGAACCATCTCCTGGGGATAGAGTTGGGTAAAGTGTGGACTTGGGAGCCTGGCTGCTGGCTTCAATCCCTGTCTGGCCTAGACCAGCATTGTGACCTGAGGAAGTGACTTAACCTTTTTGTGGCTCAATTTCCTCATTTGTAAAATGAGTTGATAGTAGTAAGTCCTTTCCAAGGTTGTTGAGAAGATTCAGTGAGATAATATTGTAAAGTTCTAGAACAGAGGAGGCACACAAAAAGTCTTAATAAAGCTAGCTTTTTACAGTTGTGTGCTAGTGTGGTTTAATGGTCAATGTCCAGCCTTTCCTCTTAATGGCCCCTCCAGACCCTGCAGGCCAACTCTGCATCACTATGATCTGTGAAGGACTTTGTGGTTTCCTCCAGCGTCTGCCCTGACCTCCTCCTGCTCTGACCCCTATCCTGTCTTCTTCACACACACATGCACACATACACATGCTCCCTGAACTGCATGACTCAGGAGGGCCCAGGGCCATCTTTGGATCCTTCCTGTTGACAGTGCCTCTCCCTGCCCAGGGCTGCCCATCTGCACAGCAGTGTGGGCATCGGGCAGAGGCTTGGCAGGACTGGTTCTGCCCTCCTACCTCTCCCTGAGCTGCCTCATCTATTCATGGAGCTTGGACTCTGACAAGGCCCAGTGTACCCCCGCATTGAGGGGGGCTTGTGATTGTCATCCGCTACCATATACTAGGTGCTCTGCAAGACCCTCCTTCTCTGTCATTAAAGGTATAGTTTTTGAAAAAAGGAGCTCTGGAGGCCAGACCCACCCACAGACAGGTGGGGACTTTGCCTACACAATAGGTTTTGTTTTCTTGTTTGTTTGTTTTTGAATTAGTTGATGAAAATGTAAAATCTAAAGATTTTTCATAAAGTAGCATCTGAGCAGCAAACATCCTGGGCCTGTGTTTCACCAGGCAGTGGTGGCTAGAGCCAAGTGCAGTAGCCCTTGTGCAGGGCCCCCGGCTCTCCATGATCCTCACCTGCCTCCATCTATCACTTGTGTTACCTGCTTGGCCCCTAATGATATTTGAGCTTGTGACCCTGCTGCAGAGACTCAGCTTGCCCTCTGTACAGAATGATAAACTGATCCCAGGGAGGAACGGGATGCCATGAGTTTATTCCACTCTGATTGTCACCTCCTCGAGGGCAGGGACATTGGCCTGTTTGAGTCACTGCTCTATCTCACCAACCCATAGCTGTGCCTAGTGTGCGGCAGGTGCTCAATAATATTTACCGTGTGTTAAAATTCTTGACCGTCACTTGGCAGGTTTCAAGCAGAGTCAGTGCTCAAAGCAATTGCAGCCCAGCTGCATTTTCCCTTAGACTATCAGGCCCCAAGACAGGTTCTTGCACCCCCATGTATGTGCATGACCCCTCCCCCACCGCCACCTGCCCTCGACAAACACATATGCATTGCCTCAACTCAGATGCTTGTAAGGTCCAATCCAAATTATCCCTGGAGGGGACGGCAAGCCTTCTGCAGAAGCCATCACTTATCACTGTGGTATGTGACTTTTAGGACCAGGCAGGAATCAGACCGGGAAACAAGAGAAGAAAGGAGCATCTATTTATATTTTAAATCTGTTGGGCCTCCTTTTCCCTTGCTCTTTTAACACACCCTAATTTTCCTTTGGGAAATTAGCATTAATGAAATAAAATGTGGAAGCCTTATGTGATAGGAGCTGTCCTCTTAAACAGCAGGTGGCAAGCCCAGTGGTTAAGCTGCTGATTTGGGCAGACCTCGGTTCAAACTCTGAATCCACAAAGTCCTGGCTACGTGGCTTTGGGCATGGCATTTCTGAACCTCAGTTTTCTTATCCATAAAATGGGAATACTAACAGTATGTAACTCATCTGGCTGTTGTAAGGGATAAATGAGATAACACAGGTAAATCACCAAGTCCAGTGTCGGCTGCACATGGCTGATGGTATCATTATCACCAACCTTGTACGGATATGACTCTGTGAGGAAAGATACAATGAATAAACACTCATCAGCATGCTTTCCCAGGCTGCTTTTCAATGAATTTCTCTGTCGCTATGACCACAGGTAGCACATACATGTAATAAAATAGTGGTTCTCCCACGGCAAGCCAGTTATCTCTTCCACAGGCAATGCCTGGTACAGAGATACATTTGGGACCCTTCACAATAATCAGGAATTTTGGACCCTGGTCAAAGCCAATGAGATTTCTGACATTCACAGTTATGGGGATGCTGCAGTGACAGGCGCTGACTGTGCCCAGCCTTGCCTTCCCTGCCCCCACCAGTAACAGAGCACAGGCCTCAGGCAGCCTAGATCCTTCTGCTCAGCCCGGAACTTCAAGTGCTATTAGCTGAGGTTTGTGGTTCTCTTTCTTCCTGATGAATATGTAAGTGCCCCCTAGGATGGGCAGAGATGACAGTTGTAATAAAATCGGTTCATTACATCCCTCTACACAGAGCCATTTAATGAACATGCAGCCAAAGGCACTGAGGCCCCTGAGCAAATGCAAATGAAACAGGTTCCACAGTATCATTTAATTTGCTCAGAGTGGGGGTCTGGGAAGTAGAGGAAAGAGTATAGGACAGAGGCAGAGAAAGCAGGGTGAGGGAGGGAAGGCATCAGGAGAGGGGCAGAGAGGATGAGGGAGGGCAGGAAGGAGGGGAGAGAGGGGGAAGGAAAGGGAGAGTGAACAAGGAAGAAGGGAAGAGGAGAGATGGCTCCCTTCATTATTTTGTATTTGACTTTCCAAAGCCCCCTTGCATGGAAGGCAGGGTTGGGCAGCCTCATTATTCCCACTGGAAAAGTGAGGACACCAAGTCCTGTGTGCTGTGCAGGGCACTGGGTGCTGGGGACACACAGTGGATGAGACAGACAGGGTCCTGCCTCTGGGAGATTCACAGTCTGGTGGAGGAGACAGACACAAAGCAAATAATTATGTTGATAATACATGGAAGTGCAAGTCAGGCCGTGTGAGCCTTGCATGATGATGTATAGAAGAAGGTAGACAGCCTTGTTAGAGGTAAGCTCTGAAGAGTGGTGGCCCGGGCTGGGATCCCACCCCTGCAAGGCTGTGAGATCTTGAGTGAGTTGCTTAACTTCGGTAGCCCTCAGTTCCTTGACTAGAATATTGAGATCATAAAATATCTACCTAATAGGGTTGTTACAAGAACTAAATTTATTAATACGTGTAAAACACTCAGGACAGTGTCTCAATAAATAAAGTGCTCAATAAATGTTAGCTATTATTATATTAAGAGCTAAAAGGGAAATAAAGAGATTGAAAGATCCTGGCTTAGATCAATAAATCAGGAAGGTCTTCTCCATGTATGTGGCAAAAAGCTGGAACCTAGAGGGATGGGCAAGAATCAGTCCAGGGAACAAGGAAGAGAAGCAACGAGCATTTATTTTTATCTTAAATCTGCCCAGCATCCTTTCCTCTTGCTCATTTAACACACCCTAATTTTCCTATGGGAAACAGCTTCCTATATCACTTTCAGTGCATATAGGTAGGGCTGACCCCAAGCTATTACTCCAGAGTGGCCACGCAAGTCAGGCATGGCTAATGAGTGAATTCCATTCCTGGTTGGGCAGGAGGTTGGCAGATGATCCAAGCCAGGCCCCCCAGTAAGAGGAAAATACCAAGGACTTTTGCTTAAACTATCAGCAAAGAAGTATGATAAGCCAGCATGATGTGCATTTGGAGCTACCTATGACCATTTTCAACTCAGATGGTAGAACCTTCCTGAGAATGAAGTCAATGCAAAAGAACCCAGCTAAGAGATGGGAAGAGGAGGTATCATTTGACTTCCTGGACCCAGCCATGCCTGATTGGACTTTCCAGGTTAAAAAAAATAGCCAGTAAATCTCCACCCCTGCATCACCAGTTTCTTGATTTTGCTTATACTGAGTTGATTTTCTGCCCCTTGCAATGGAAAGAATCCTGTGTGATAATGCACAATCCTGCCAAAGGGCATGGAGTGTAATGAGGCCCTGTGGAGGGCAGAACCACAGTCTACAAAAGAATGCAAGTGTGGCCAGAGCACAGTGAGCGAGCAAAAAGTGAGGACTGTGTGTCAGATGCAGAGGGCCCATGGATCCTGAGCATAAACTGGAAAAGAGGAGAGATGTAATGTAGGGATTAAAAGGCTAGACATGCCCAAAGCAAAAACATCCAGCTCCTCTCATAGGTGTCCCCCATGGCCTTCCCACAGGCCTTGCATCTCATTATGGCTCCACACTCAGTGTTTTCTTGGAAGGGTCGAGCCAAAGACCCAGAGACAGGACTGGAAAGGCCCTTAAATGCCACATAGTCTAACATCCCCATATATTATCTAATTTCTAATTGACTCAGCAAAGCTTGAATATATTTTCATGGAAAGGACAGAAGTAGGGAGGAAAGAAGGGGAAAGAAAATAAGAGAAGGAAAGGGAAAAGGAAAAAAAAATCTTGCCATATGAATAAAATAAGGAGCCTCATTTTCACATAAGGAATGAAGTTTGGAGAAGTTATATGACTCACCCAAAGTAACACAGCTCATTTGAAGCAGTCAGGCGAGGTATGGTGGCTCATGTCTGTAATCCCAGCACTTTGAGAGGTAGAGGAGGAGGATTGTTTGAGCCCAGGCGTTTGAGACCAGCCTGGGCAACATAGTGAGACCTCGTCTCTACAAAGGAGTAAAAAACACAGCTGGGCATGGTGGCGAATACCCGTGGTCCCAGCTACTCAGGAAGCTGGAGTAGGAGGGTTACTTGAACATGGGAGGTTGAGCCTTCAGTGAGCTATAATTGGGTTACTACATTCCAGCCTGGGTTACAGAGACCCTGTCTCAAAAACAAAACAAAACAAAAACAAAAACAAAGCAGTTGGTATTAGGACCTGGCTTGAAATTTTATATCCCATCAAATATCCCATAAAACACATCCCCCAGCAAGGCTGTCAGATGACTGAGTACATGAATGCAACTTCTGAAGCAACACCTCTCCCCTGTTGTGTACAAAAGCTCTTGGCATAATAATAACTACCTTTTCAAATTACTGACTACCTACCAGTCTCCATGAGTGGTTTATTCTCATAATGTCACTTAGTCCTCATCACAGTCCTATAAGGTAAGGTACCCCTGTTATCTTCACTTGCTGGACACAGCAAACAAGGTGTAGAGAGAGGTTAAGAAATGCAGCCAAGTTCAGACAACTTGTAAGTGGTAGATCCAGGATCTGAACACAAGTAGTCTGACTCCAGAGTCTATGTCTTCATTTCTGATCACAAAATACAGTTTGCAAGAGCAAATTTCCCGTAACAACCAGCTAATTCCGTCGAGAAGACAAAAGCAAATGAGTAACCCCAGAAGCCTGAAGATGAAGGCATCCCCTCAGAGCTCTCCGTGGTGCTGAAACCCACCTGTCTGTAACTCTGGCTGACTTCCATGTTTGTCTTCCTTGAACCTGGCCCCTTGGTTTTGGCTACTTTTGATAACCCCTCTATGTTTTAAGTTGCCATCAGATCACTTATTTTCCCATAAGATGCCCTAGCTGAGCCCTGGGCCGACAGTCCTGTTACCAGGTCATGTCCTTATTGGCTTTTTCTCTCAATCAAATCTTTACTCATCCCTGAGCTTAAAGGAAGAAAGGAGGAACAGTCGCTGTCCCCATGGAGCTACAGTCAGTTTGGGGGAGATAAGGCAGACGAGGGACACAGTAGATAAAACCCAAGAGTCCCAGCACAGCACACAAGGTCCCACAGGATCTACTCAAATGCCACCTTTTGCCTCTGGCATTACCTGTGTGCCTGCCTCTAGGCACAGGATGCATCTCTAACCTCTGGGACCATTCCCAAGCTGCTTCATCGGGCCTGTAAGGATGGAGTATGGAATTAAAAGGCAGCGGCACTACTAAATGGGTCTGTGGGTGGGCGGGAGCAAGGGCAGGGCCTTATGAGCCTTATTATGGGGTTTTGATTTTTCTCCTGAAGGCCATGTCCTGGAGCCATTGACAAGTGTGAAGTGAGGAACCGACATGATCAGATGCAGATTTCAGGGGTCAAGGCTGGTGGCCAGGAGAACACTGAGGAGGCTGTTGGAAGGTCCAGGTGGGAGATGATGGCAGCTGACCAAAGAGAGAGGAAGCCCTTTTCCACCACATGTTCCTGCTCAATTTCCTTCCCTGCATCCATCATGCTATACATTTTCTTGGCATTTTTTTTCATTGGTTATTATTTGTCTGTTTCTCTGAATGAAATTCAGTTACAAGGAGGCAGGAACTTTGTCTGCTTTATTTACCACTTCATCCCTGGGGCCAGATATGCAGCAGGTGGGTGAGTGGTGAGTGCAGAGAGGGTTGGAATGGGGAAGATTGCCAATGGTATATACAGGATGTCTGGCACAGAGAATGAAGCTTAGGGTGCAGAATCTGTGAGGAGCCTTAGGGTCTGGGGATGGAGCCCCCACACTCTTCTGCTATAGGTCTGGGTTTGGGCAGTGAGCCTGCAAGTGAGACTTTCTTAGCTGTGGTAGGGGGAAGCTGGCTGAGGCTGGGTTGGGCAGGGTCTGCCAGGGCTCTGATGCTGATCCACTTCCATAGATGTAGACCACAGATGCCCAGGATGAGTCTGGGGCAGGGGGCTAGGCGCCAGTCCCTCCCAGAGACTCTGAACTCTATGGCCAAAGCTTAGGTTTCCTGGAATTGTTTCCCACCCCCACCTCTGCTATGATTTCTATGAGGTAAGGAACCCAGTGATTTAGGGCATGGATGTAAAAGATCCCTGAGTGAGGTCATCTGGAAGGCAGCTGCGGCTCCTCATGCCAGGTCTAGGCTCCTCCACCTTCCTGGATCCTGACTCCACTGCCATGAGCCTGGGGATGGTGTAGCCAGGGATATACACCCCAATGGCACTGACAGGTACCTCCTCTGGGAGGCTTCATGGTGGCTCTGGGCCTGTCCCAGAGGCTCTCCCTGCCCTTAAGGAGCTTCTGGTCTAGCAGGGTTGGGGGTTAGGGACAATAGGTGGACCTGATATCACTATCCAGGGGCTGAAGAACTAACAGGAGCAAGCCCAGGGCTGTGGGGATCCTGAGCGGGGCTCCTGACCTCTCCTGGGGGTCAGGGAAGGCTTTCTGAAAGGGGATGATACCTGAGCAGAGGAGCAAAGAGTGTACTGGAATTAGACAAGTGAAAGGCAAGCAAGGGGTTCCAGGGAGAAGGGCCAGCAAGAGGACAGAGCTGAGGCCTGAGAGAGTGGGGCGTCGGGGGAGTGGAGTCTGGAGCAGGCAGGAAGTAAGGCTGGAGACAGGAGTAGGGGCTTCTTTATGTTCATCCTAGAACTCCTGCTGAGTGCCAGACCCACCACTGAGGGCTCAGGGACAAAATGTCTGCTTCAGAGACCACATACATCTGTGCTGACTCAAGAGCCAGAAGGGCCGGAGCCTCCTCCCTAATGAATCCTGGGCCTGGTGTGCACACACTCTCCAGCCCTGTCCTCCTGTCCCCCTCCTGCCCTCTCCTATGCATCTAGGCCACTATGGTAGGGTGAGGTCTGGGTGGGGGAACTGCCAGCAGGCTGCCAATTTCTCTTCAGGCAATTTGTGGAAGAGGTTTCCAGAAAGGGCAGCTGTGATTAACTCAAATGAACTGGAAAACTCTATTTAGTTTAAAGGCTTTGCAAGCCAGGATGTTGGTGGCAGGCAGGGTGGGGTTATGGGAGATGAGCAGCCATCAGAGCTGCCCCTGGAGCTCACCAGTCAGCAGACCCTGGCCAAGCATCCACCATGTACCGGGTCCCATGCTGGGCTCTAGGACTCAGAGACAGGTGAGACCCCGGTGGTTCTGGGGAGCTCACAGCCCAGGCCCCATGGGGAGATGGGAAATTGGCAGTTTTAGAACAGTCAGGCAAATGCTTGTGAAGGGGAAACAGGCGTGTGGAGAGGGACCCTGAACCCGGGAAGAGGTGCCTGGGATGGGCAGGAGCGACTTCATGCAAGTGACCTGACTCAAATCCCAGCTCCACCCTTTACGTCCCAGCTCCACCATTTACCTCCCAGATGACAGACCTTGGCCAGATGCTTCATGTCTGAACCTCAGTTTTTCTTCTGTAAAATGGAGATGGATAATAGGTATCCCTGCAGGGTTGCTGTGGGTGTTAAATGAGATAACCATGTAAAGCCCGCAGCAGAGTGCCTGGTACACAGTAAGCTCTCAGTACACACCAGCTGCTGTTGGCCATCGAGCAGGGATGTGCAGAAAGCTGGCGTCAGGCAGGCCTGGGAGAGGGTATTCTAGGAAGATGGCCCAGCACATGCAGAGGCCTGCACACAGCTGGCTCTGTGGGGTGACTGTGAGACGGGAGTGGAAAAGACGGGGCCGCAGAGGCTTGTGTGGCCATTTCACGAGGGCCCTGCAGTCGGCTGCAGCTGTGAAGGGGAGAGAGAGGGCCTGGGTCCGGGAGACTGGGGTGGCTGTGCAGTGTCTGGAGAGAGAAGATGGTGCCCCTGGCCTGGGCGAGAACAGTGTAGACAGAGGGTATGGAGGGAGACCCCAAGGAGGCAGGGCAGGAGCTGCAGGGCAGCAGTGGCTGAGAACAGGCCCCATTCTGAAAGGAAGGTGGTGCTGAGCTCCGGGAAGGAGCAGGTGTCTGGGGCCCGGGATTCTGTGCCTGTGGGAGGGAAGTGCCAGCTTGGCCATGGGGAAGCGACTGGGACTGCAGACCCTTCAGCCTCCCTCAGGCTGAGAGAGGGGCTGCCCAGACCCCCTTCTTCCAGCCAGGCCCTCCCTGAGCCCTGCAGCTGGTCTGGCCCAACCTGGCCCTGCAGCCCCCTCTGTGGGCACTCAGGCTGCATCCATCCCATGCAAACTGTAAAACTCTATGTTTAAAGGCTTTGGAAACCAGGATATTGGTGGCACATGGAGTGGTGACATAGGGGGCTGCCCACGTGACCCCCTCGCCTCAGCCCCAGCTGCTTCAGAAGATGAAATTGAGTACTTCACACTATGCCTTTCCCCTCCCCTCAGGGGGAAGATCGGATTCTTTAATGCAGGGGCGCAGGGCGGTGGCCTCCCCCACAGTCAGGACCATAGAAGCCCAAACCAGGACAGCGTCAGGGACAGTGGGAGACAGAGACAGATGGTGACAGAAGGAGCCAGTGATGAAAGAGAAACAGGGAGGAGAGGCTGGAGGGAGGCCTGGAGACCAGGCACCTGGCCCCAGGGACTTGCTTGCGGGTGGGGAGTCAATGGGGCTCAGATGACCCCCCTTCTCTGTGGCAGGTCTTCTCAGAGAAAAGAAATCACTCTCCAACCAATTAATCCAGTTAGACATAATCAAGTTGTGGGGATCCGTGCAGCAGGGTGAATGATTAGGAAAAATTACCTCCCTGCAAAGAGTTTAAATTTGATTTTCATCCCATAATCTAAAGACCAAATACCGAAGAGTAGGCTTTCTGCATACTCTCCTTTCTTCCTCCCTATGGCCCCCACCAGCTGATGATCTAAGAGTTACCTGATGAAGGGGACCAGCTTAGAGGGTCAAACTGCAGCCTGCACAGTGATAGACATAACTCAGGACAGCCACAAAGTAACGCACACCTATGCCCATGCATGCACACGCACACATATACAGGCACACATGTGCACACGCATGCAAACACATCCATTTCACGGGGATGCAGCAGCAGTCAGGAATCCTGAGTGCTGGTCCCATCTCTGCCACCACTGGCTGTGTGAACCTCTGGCACTTTCTCTGGGTCTCAGTTTCCCCACCTGTAAAAGTAAGAGTTATGATTCACTTGGGAGACCACTTCTGGTTGTTGCAACTTAGAATTTGATTTTCTCTCTGTTAGGCTCCCTTTCTCCTCCTTTCAAATGGAGGCTGACTCAGAGAAAATAAAGTCTGGGATGTGGCGGCTCAGGGGAGTTCATAAATGAGGCCTCCCCTTCCTCAGCAAACGGGGAATTCACCGCAGCAGCCCCAGCTTAGCCTCAGAGTCTGGGTCCAGGGCCCAGGAGGGCAGAGGTGGCTTTGCTGGCTCCACATGCACCTGCACATGCGTGTGTATCACCTTTCACGCTGAGCCACGTCACCATGCACATGTGTGTGTATCACCTTTCACGCTGACCACGCCACCACAGGCTCCAAGGGATGGGGCTTATCCACCAGCACCGGTCTTAGGGCCAGGCCTGTTCCCCGCCAAGGCCAGGACTAGCCTCCAGCCTCTGGTCCTTCCATATTCCTCTGAGAATGGAGCTGGTGAGGAACTAGCCCAGAAAGGTGAGAGAAGTAGCATTCGGAGCCAGAGCTGAAGCTGCTTTAACTTATGTCGGGCTGCTTCTTCAGGCAGGGCTGGGCTCTAGGATAGCTTGGGGGAGGAGATGGTCAGGGAATTGGTGAGGGGCCTTTAGCCCCCAGGTGGAGGCACAGCCCGAAGGCTGCGTGAGCATGATGAGAGGTGATGGGCATGTCACAGAGGGGTGACCTTAGGCCCCTGCAGGCTGCACCCTGTCCCTCCCCTCCCTGCATAGCTGTGATTGCAGAGCCCACCTGCATGACCAGAGGCTCCGGGGCAAAGGGCCAGTCCTGTCCCAGCAGTGGGAGCTTAAAAGGTTCTGGGGAAGGGAATGTGGGGAGGGGTGGGTGTGGATTTGGGGACTGGCCTGGTGTTGAATCCCAGCCAAGTGACCGTGAGCAGCTTCCTCCCCTTCTCTGGGCCTCACTTTCCTCATCTGCTCAGTGGGGCAAGGAGCCTGCCTGGGAGGACACGTGGGCTCCCCTGGGCACAGGAAGGGCATCTGCAGGGGCTCAGCGCATGTTTGTTCCTGTCCCCTCTGTGGCCCTGCAGCCAGCACCTGGCTCTAAGTCAGCGCCCAGCAAATATTGATGAACCTGGGGACAGAATGAAATGAGCTCATGTTTGCATCTGCACTCACAGCAGCAAAATCTAAAACTGTGTTGGGTAATTGAACAACCAGAGGCCTCGCTGGGTGGCATCCTTGGGGTTTGGCTATCAGACATTAGGGAGGACTTCCTGGAGGAGGCCAGCCTTGGGCTGGGCAGGCTTTGAATAGAGGAGGGGAAGGAGGGCGAGGAGGGAAGGCGGGCATGTGCAAAAGGGAGAGGGGCCAAAATGAGGTCACACCCTGTCTTGTGGGAAGGCATTTGGGTTTGGAATGGGACAGATCTGGGTTTGACCTGAACAGGTCCCTCTGCACTTGGAGCCTCCTTGCTGTCAGCTGTGAAGTGAGGGGAAAAGCACTCCCTTCTCGCAGGGTGGTTGTGAGTCTGGCACTGGCATTTTGTGTGTGTGGAGCCCCAGCGTAGTGTGGGGGACCCAGGGACGCTCTGTACCAGGGACTCCTGCTCCTCTGCCAGCTCACCCAGGTCAACTGCTCCCCGCTGCCCTACAGGTGGCCTCCCCACCAGGTCACGTGTGGTCTGAGCAGGGAGCAGGCTTTGGTGCAGGGACCTGGGGAGTTGAGGACACACCACTCCTCTTGGAGACCACCAGGCTTTACATGGAGGGATGGAGCCCATCCAGCCCCAACCCTGTAGGAATCCAGCAAACAGAGAGGTTAAGAGAGTGGCCCAAAGTCACCAGCCCCAACCCAGGCTCTAAGTGCTCTGCTCCCTAACCAGCTCCGGTTAGGGGGTGGGGGCACCTCCAAACACCTGGACCGAGAGCCTCAAGGATTCTTCTCTCCCTCTGTCATCCCTGTTTCCTCACATTCACTTGCTCCCCAGGCTGAGAAGAGCCTGGAAACAGGACCCAGCGTCCCTGGGAGCCCAGGCCAGTGATCTGCAGAGCTGTCTGGCTGACGCCATGGCCTGTGCTGGGAAGGGAAGGGTTAAGTCTTGAGCAGCCCTTCCTAGTTAGTGTTTAACTTGCAGTTTCTGAAGGCCATCAGGAGCCCCATGGAGTTAATGTTTTCTCTCTTAATGGCACTGCAGCAGATTAAGGCAGGACCCATCTCCCAGAAAGCATTAAAAAGAGGCATCCATTACCCAGAATGGCCTGG
The DNA here is from genome assembly GCF_009764315.1 of Trachypithecus francoisi. Classification (NCBI taxonomy): domain Eukaryota; kingdom Metazoa; phylum Chordata; class Mammalia; order Primates; family Cercopithecidae; genus Trachypithecus; species Trachypithecus francoisi. The sequence continues at coordinate 94,979,538 of NW_022681457.1, read as the reverse complement.
CCTGGCAGCTGGATTAACTTTCCCAGAGACCTGAGTGGAGGAGGGGTCCTCTCATCCTTGCCATCAGCAAATTTTGCCTCGTCCCCGTGGTCCAGGATCTGAGGGAAGGCAGGAGGATATCCGGGTACCAGGCTGGGAGGACACGAGACAGGCTGAGGTTCAGCTCAATGTGAAAAGGTCTTCCAGTCCTAGTGGGTCACAGGATGACCATTGCCTCATTGGGCGTATTGCATTAAAGGTTAGCTTAGGCATGGGGAGCTGTCTTCTTTTGGTGCTCAGCAGAGTAAGCCTCTGGGTCCCAACGTGGACAACCCCATATGGAGGGTTATTCAAAGTCTTTCCTCCTCAGGTCTGGGGTGCAAAAGCCTGGGTGCTTAGAACAGGCACTGAGCTTGGAGTTAAGAGTCAGAGATCCGTGTCTTGCCTCTGGTACTTTGAGAAAGTGACTTTCCTCAAAATGACCACAGCTCCCTTTGCTTGGGTGCCTACTACGGGCCCAGCTTGTGCAGAAGCTTTCCATCCACCCTCTCACTTGATCTCTACAACAGGCAGGTGCTCTGTCTCCATTTTATATCCAATAAGACTGGCTCAGAGATACAAGGGAAGGCATGGGCAGAGCTCACCCACCAGTGGAGCTGGGATCAGAACCCAGGTGTGTCTTCCCCCAAAGCTCAGGTTACTTTCTACTGCATGATATACGACCTCTGCGCCTCAGTTTTTTCACCTGTAAAATGGGGGTAATAGAGGGTTGGATAGTACCGGTGACATGACAGATGAAAAATACACCAATACACCATGCACCTGGAAATTGAACATACGTGCACACACACACACGTACGCATACTCACATGTAGAAGTCAGACCACTCAGGATTCTGTTCCCAATAGATTACAATCCAGGAAAAAGGTTTCAAACTGAGTGAGTTTTCTAAACAATGAGTGTTAACCATTAATTTAGCATCTAAAATGGGAAAATGCCCTGATATGACTATGAGTGTGTAAATTCCACAGTATGTATCATAAGCTTTAAAGTTGTTTACTTTTTTTTAACCTAGCAGTTCTGCCATCAGAAAACACAGTGAAGGCTAAGTACTGAGCTTTACATACAAGGATGTTCACTGCAGCGTTGAAGATAACAGCCAATACTTGGAAATAACCCTAATGTCCAATAGGGAAAGCGATGGGTAATTGTCGCGAATCCTTGTGATGGAATATTGTGCAGCCAATAAAAGCCATGATTGTGAAGCTCGTTTATTGACACCAACATGGAGGAGCAGAACCGACACCTGCCGTCCCGTGTGCTCCCCACTGTGGCATCTCTGCAGGGAAGATGACAGGTGATTTCTATTTCTTCTGCTTGTTTTCCTTCATTGAGCCAAGCTATTTAAAAATGGATGATAAAATGTACTTCACGTTCCCATTTCTGGAATAGGCATGGCAGAGCATAATTTAAGCTTTGCTCCAGGTCCCCAGAGAGTCTCAGTCACTGTCAGCTCCATGTGTTCTCGCCCCAGGGTGTCTCCAGCAATGTCACCACACTCAGGGTTCAGCCTGCAACCCATCCCCTTCTGGAGTCTCCTGGGCCCCAGATGTCTCTTCCTGCAGGTTTCTGTGTACTTTCTGCTAGCATGTCCCACCCCTCCTCATGCCCTACCTCTAACCTGTCCTGCTGGGCTAACAGATCACCAGGCATGTAAGAACCATGTCTGCAGGAGGAGCCCCCTTACTCTCTGAGTGAGGACAAGAAAGGAGCCCTTCTGAATAAAATAATAATCATTATAAAATGAATGTTTTGGAATATGGCTTGCATTTTGATAGCTCCTGAGCCTTTTGAGTTTATTGTTTGGTTCCAGAGGGCGGAAGCTGCCAGATACCTGACTTCTGAATAAGTGGGGGATGGCTGAGTATAACTCTGCACCTGTAGCTGAGACCTACATATTCACTCACTCACTCAATCATAATTTTGAGCCCCCCCCTGCATCAAGCACAGTTTGAGATGCTGGGGACACAGCAATGGATGTGATAAATAAGGCCCCTGAGGTCAAAGTTTGGGGAGAGGAATGATAAGCAAGTAAATGAATCAGAGACGCAAGGTCCTCTCAGGTGCTGATGAGGGCTACAAGGAAACTAAACGAGAGTAAGTAATGGATCAGTGAGCCACCCTCACAGTATGGGATGGGGGCATCAGGGAGGGTTTCTCTGAGGACAGAGTGACACACACACTCCACACAGGCTCTCAGCTTGACAGTGTAGCCAGCTTGCTCAGAGACAGGGAGTGGGCAGGGTTCCTTGGGCCCCCTTGGTGTGCTGGATGGTGGGGGCATGGCTGAGGGGTCTGGCAGGAGCACACAGGCCTGCGGGGAGGGAGAAGCACTGTGGGGTGGTGAATGTGGCCACTTCCCTCTGGGTGGCATTAGCTTCCTGCCCCCAGCCCCAGGAGTTCAGACCACACAGGGTTCTCTGGATGTAGCCCAGGGAAGCCCCAGAACAGAGATGACCAGCTTCTGCCTTAAATCATCCTGCATTCAAAGGCTGGGCCAGGGCTGGACGGTCCCTTTCCTGTTCTAGATCTACCAGGTTAGTGCCACCTCCACCCCACCATGGATTCCTCTGCTCCCCAGGGGGTGTCATAGCCTGAGACTGCCTCTGTGTCTGGGTGGAAAACCACACTGGAGTCTGTACGTCTGTGTGTGGATGACCTGCAGGTGTTCACATGTCCACAGCGGTGCTGTGTTCATACATACACCTGTGTGAGTCTGCAGCTGGGTCCATTTTTGTGGACACACATGTGCTTGTATGTGAGCCATAGGATCCCGGGTCTAGGTATGTCTGAGTGTTTATGAACGTGCATGTTGGGTTTGTGTGTGTTTGTGCAGCCTCATCTGTTTGCTTGTGATTTATTCCTGTGATTGATAGTAGAAGCCGATGCCTCCCTATCTTTTGATTGTAAGCATGATTCTGAGTGTTCTCATAGATGGGTTCTCTGTGGCTGCAGCCTTGTGTCTCTTTCATTGTCCATTTCTGTGTACAGCATTCTGTATTTGGACATTTGTATTTCTGCTCTCTGTGTATTTCTGATTTCTGTATGTTTGTGTTGATTTTTTTTGCCACCAGTTTTTATGTGTTTATGTATCTGTATGTGTATGTCTGTGTCAATCAGTTTGGGTCTGGGGTCTACCTGGGTTCAGGTGTTGCTGTGCTTGGACCTGTGTGGCTGGGTGTCTTTGAGTGTCTGTGTTCGAGTTGTCTATGTATTATATCTGTCACTTTGTGGCTCTGATCTTCTGTATGTGTTTGAGTGTCTGTTTGCAGAGGATTGGTTTGTGGGTCTTTTTCTTTTAGAAGCAGGATATCACTGTTTTCCGGGCTGGAGTGCTGTGGTGCGTTCATAGCTCACTGTGGCCTCAGACTCCTAGGTTTAAGTGGTCCTGATCCTTCTGCCTTAGCCTCCCAAGTAGCTACAACTACAGGTGTACACCATCATGCCCAGCTAATTTTTAAAAATTTTTAGTAGAGACTGGGTCTTACTACGTTGCACAGCAGGCTGGTTTCAAACTCTGGCCTCAAGTGATCCTCCCGCCTTGACCTCTCAAAGTGCTGGGATTATAGGTGTGCACCACCATGCCCGGCCATGTTGGTCTTTTCATTGAACTATTAGTCTGCATGCTAACTAGTTTCTCTTTATATGTATGCATCTAAGTTCCTCTCTTGCTCTGGGTCTCTGTACATCTCTGTGTTCAGGTGCCCACATGTGCCTGCAACATCCTCAGGCCTGTAAAGAGATCTCACCTCAGTCCTGTGACTTTGGCAGAGGTGTCTACAGTGTGATGGACACTGACAGGCTCAGGAAGGCTAAACTGTGGGAGGCTTCATCCCATCCTCTGAGGCAGTCCTCTGCCCTTGAATTAATTGAAATTGATAGGATACTACACTCAACAATTGCCAATTACATTTTCTTTACAAATGCACATGGAATATTCACCAACATAGACCATGTGCTGGTCACACATGGTCACACATATCAATAAGTATAAAAGAAATGGAGTTATACAGAGTATTTTCTTTGTTTACAATGAAATTAAATTAGCAATGAATGACAGTAATGCATCTAAAACCTAATACATATTTGAAAGTTAAACAATACACATCTAAATAACCCATAGACCAATAAGGAAATCACAAGAGAGATTAGAAAACATTCAGAACTCAGTGATAATAAAAACAGCATATCAAAATTTGTGGGATGCAGCTAAGAGATACCTTAAAGTGAATTATTGAGGTCAAATCCTTATATTAGAAAATGAACACAGTTTGAAATCAATGATCTAAGTATCTTAAGAAACTAGGAAAAGGAAAGAAATCAATATAATAGAAAACAGACAATAGACAATACCAACAAGGGCAGAAACTGGTTCTCTTAAAAGATTAATAAAATGGATAAGCCCTTAGGTAAATAACAACCACAACGACAACAAAAAAGAGAGAAAACAAAACATTTCTAATAACAGAAATGATAAAGGGGACATCATTACAATAATGTAGTCATTAATATGGTAATAAGAGACTATTAAAAGTAACCTTGTGCAAATAAATTCAACAACTTAAATGAAGTGGACAAATTTTTTGAAAAACACAACTTATCAAAACTGGCAGCAGAAGAAATAGAAGCACTGAATAGGCCTATATTTATGAAATGAATTGAATTTGTACTTTCAAACCTTTCTACAATAAAAGCTTCAGGCTTGAATGGCTTCACTGTTGAATTCCATCCAACATTTAAGGAAGAAATAATACTAACCTTATACAAATGATTTCAGATAATGGAAGAAGAGGTAATATTTCTTAAGTTGTTATGAGGTCATCATAACCTTGATACAAAAATCTGACAAGGACATTAAAAAAATCTCAAGAATATCAATGCAAAAATTGTTAACAAGTATTAGCAAATTGAATTCAGAAATATATAAAAAAGAGAATGTATCATGAACAAGCGGAGTTTGTCTAAAGAATGCAAGGTAAGGCCAGGTGTGGTGACTCATGTCTGTAGTCCCAACACTCTGGGAGGCCAAGGCAAGCAGATCACTTGAGCCCAGGAGTTCGAGACCAGCCTGGGAAATATGGTGAAACCTCATCTGTACAAAAAATATAAAACAACAATAAAAACTAGGAGTGGTGATGCACATCTGTAGTCCCAGCTACTCGGGAGGCTGAGATGGGAGGATTGCTTGAGCCTGGGAGGTGGAGGTTGCAGTGAGCTGAGAGTGTGCCACTACACTCCAGTCTGGTTGACAGAGTGAGAGCCTGTCTCAGAAAAAAAAGATAAGAGAAAAAAAATGCAAGGTTTGTTCAGTATTTGAGAACAATCAATTTACTACATTAACAGAGTAAAGGAGAAAAATATATGATCATCTTAATAGATGCTGAAAATGCATCTGACAAAATTCAATACACACTCATGATAAAAACTCTCAGCAAAATAAGAATAGAAGGGAATTTCCTCAATCTTATAAAGAACATCTATGGAAAGCGTATAGCTAACATTATGCTTAGTAGTTAAAGATTGAATACCCCGCCCTATCAGGAAAAATTCAAGGACGTTCATCTTAACCACTTGTAACCAGTATTTTACTGGAGGTCCTAGCCAGTTTAATAAGATGAGAAAGAAATAAAAAGCTTAGAGTTTGGCAGTGTTGAAGCAAAACTCTCTGTATTCAGAAACACATGATTATCTGACAAAAACAAGCAATGGGGAAATGATTCCCTATTTAATAAATGGTGTTGAGAAAACTGGCTAGCCATATGCAGAAAACTGAAACTGGACCCCTTCCTTACACCTTATACAAAAATTAACTCTAGATGGATTAAAGATTTAAATGTAAGACCTAAAACCATAAAAACCCTAGAAGAAAACCTAGGCAATACCATTCAGGACATAGGCATGGGCAAAGACTTCATGACTAAAACACCAAAAGCAATTGCAACAAAAGCCGAAATTGACAAATGGGATCTAATTAAACTAAAGAGCTTCTGCACAGCAAAAGAAACTATCATCAGAGTGAACAGGCAATCTACAGAATGGGAGAACATTTTTGCAATCTGTGCATCTGACAAAGGGCTAATATCCAGAATCTACAAGGAACTTAAACACATTTACAAGAAAAGGCAACCCCATCAAAAGGTGGGCAAAGGATGTGAACAGACACTTTTCAAAAGAAGACATTTATGTGGCCAACAAACATGAAAAAAAGCCTCATCATCACTGGTCATTAGAAAAATGCAAATCAAAACCACAGTGAGATACCATCTCATGCCAGTTGGAATGGCGATCATTAAAAAGTCAGGAAACAACAGGTGCTGGAGAGGATGTGGAGAAATAGGAATTCTATTACACTGTTGGTGGGAGTGTAAATTAATTCGACCATTGTGGAAAACAGTGTGGTGATTCCTCAAGGATCTAGAACTAGAAATACCATTTGACCCAGTAATCCCATTACTGGAGAAATACCCAAAGGACTGTAAATCATCATTCTACTATAAAGACACATGCACACACATATTTGTTGCAGCACTCTTCACAATAGTGAAGACTTGGAACCAACCCAAATGCCCATCAATGTTAGACTGGAAAAGAAAATGTGGCACATGTATACCACGGAATACTATGCAGCCATAAAAAAGGATTAATTCATATCCTTTGCAGGAACATGGATGAAGCTGGAAACCATCATCCTCAGCAAACTAACACAGGAACAGAAAACCAAACACTGCATGTTCTCATTCGTAAGTGGGAGTTGAACAGTGAGAACATATGGGCACAAGGAGGGGAACATCACACACCAGGGCCTGCTGAGGGGTGGGGGGCAAGTGGAGGGATAGCATTAGGAGAAATACCTAATATAGATGATGGGTTGATTGGTGCAGCAAACCACCATGGCACATGTATACCTGTGTAACAAACCTGCACGTTCTGCATATGCATCCCGGAACTTAAAGTATAATTAAACAAAACAAAACAAGACAAAAAAAGAAATCCTAAGTAATCCACAAAAATAAAAACCAAAACAACATAGATATATTGACAGAGTTTAATAAGGTCATGGGGTATAAGTGAACACACAAAGTTTGATATACTAACAAAAAACAACGATTAAATAAAATTAAGAAAAAGCAATACCAATTAGCAATAACCTCAAGAAATAAAATATTTAAAAATAATATTTTTAATGTGTGAGCCTTTGATGCTGAACACTGTACAACAACACAGAAGAAATTGGAGAAGACTTAAATGGGAAGACATCTCATGTTCATGGATTGGGAGAATTGATACTAAGATATCAGTCCTCACAAACTCGATCCACAGCTTCAACCTAAAAATCCAATTTTTAGAACAAACTGGTTCTAAAAGGTGTACAGCAATGTAAAAGAACTATAAAAATCAAGTCTTTTAAAGGATGACCAAAGTTAGAGGACACACACTAGATAACTTGATTTCAAGACTAACTGTTGGCCAGGCCTGGTGCTCAGGCCTGTAATCCCAGCACTTTGGGAGGCCGAGGTGGGTGGATCACCCGAGGTTAGGAGTTCAAGACCAGCCTGGCCAACATGGTGAAACTCTACAAAAATACAAAAATTAGCCAGGGATGATGGCAGGTGCCTGTAATCCTAGCTACTCAGGAGGCTGAGGCAGGAGAATTGCTTGAACCCGGGAGGCGGAGGTTTCAGTGAGCCAAGATCGTGCCGTTGCACTCCAGCTTGGGTGACCGAGTGAGACACTGTCTCAAAAAAAAAAAAAAAAAAAAGACTGTAAAACTATTATGATCAAAACACAGTAAGATGAACAAATAGATCAACGGAATAGACTAGAGATGACTAAAACAGACCCTGACATAATTCAGTATTTTCAACATTAGAAAGGATAGTTTTTATCGTTTAACCAAAAGATGCTGAACCGATTATCTATATAGAAAAATGCACACCCAATCCCCTACCTAACACCAAATATAATATTCAAAATATTATTTTGAAGTGAATCATAGACTTAATGTAAAAGTTAACACTATAAGCCTAATAGATTCGAACATGAAAAGTATCTTCTAGACTTTGGGTAGGAAAGATTTCTTAGGTAGGCATAAAAAGGCATTAACATAGAAAAAATAATGAAACACACTTTATCAAGATTAAAACCTTTTGGTCTTCAAAGGATGTGGTTGAGGAAATGAAAATCCAGGTCACAGAGTGGGAGGAAATAGTCACAATGCATAGACCTGGCGATGGATTTTTATATACTAAATATATAACATGTATAAAGAACTACAAATAATAAAAATACAACAACTCAAAAAAACATGGACAAACTTCTTGAGCAGTTACTTTACACAAAAAAGAAATACGGATACCAATGAACACATGTGACGATGCTCGTGTTATCATACATCAGGATATATAAATGGAAAACACCATGAGATAGCAGTCATAGCTAAAATGAAAAAGTCTGACAAACTATGTATTGACAATACTAAGAGGATTTGGAACAACAGGAATTCTTATACAGTGCTTCTGGGAGTGTAAAATGGTAAAACAATTTTGAAAAACAATTTTGCAGTTTCTTATAAAGTTAAATATACAACCACCCTGTAGTCCAGCAACTTCACTTCTAAGCATTTACCAAAAAGTAATGAAAATCTTCATCCACAAATGGACTTATACAATTATTTTCATAGCATCTTTATATGTAATGGTCCAGACCTGGAAATAACTCAGTTGTCCATCAAGGGTTGAATGAATAAATAAATTGTGGCATATGAATAAAATGGGCAATTACAGAGCAATAAGAAAGCACAAAATACTAATAAAGATAGCAACGTACATAAATCTCAAAAAAAATTGTGTTGAGTGAAAGAAGATAGAAACCTACTGTATGAGTCCATTTATATGAAATTCTACAACATACACAGCCAGTCCATAACGTGGAAAGGTCAATGGTTGCCAGAGTATAGAGTGGGGAGTGTGTTATTGGGGGGTATTGGGGGGCGATTGTAACTGGGCATGAAGGACATTATTGATGTAATGGAAATGTGGTATGTCTTGACGGGATGTTAGATTGGTGCATACAAACTTTTTTGTACATAGACATAGATGAGGGGAAGAGAGCACCCTCACTTGCTCATCCACCTGGGTGGCTCTGCCCTCTCTTCCCTACCTCTGTCTATCGCAGTCCCCCAGCCCCCTCCCAGCGTCTCTCAAGCCCTCCCCTCTACTCCCCTCTAATCCAGGGCTCGGCCCTGGAGGGATTCCTGCTGTCTGGGTGGGGTCCCTTCAAGGCGCAGGCGGCTGATTTGGGAGGCGACCCCAGGAGGCACAGTGGGGAGGGGATGGCGGGGCGGGGAGAGGCTGAATTACCGTGAGGGGGCTGCGGTTCAGCTCCTGGGCCCATCTCTGGGACCGTGTCAGGGATACTGACTCTGCCCCTCAAGGGGAGCCGGGCATTTATCCGCCCATGCCCGTCCCTCGCGGTGAGGATCTCTCCTGGGTGTCGCATCTCTGTCTCCCCGCGCTGCCCTGCCCAGGGCTGGTCTCGCCCCAGGACCCTGAGCCGCGGAGGGGACTGGTCAGGGCGCAGGTGAACGCAGAGGTGGTAGGAGACCTGGGCGCACCAGGGCCTGCTTCAGCCATCCCTCGTCACCCTCGTGCCCCGTATGCTTCTCCCTGCAAGGCAGCTAGAGTGGGCTTCCCAAAAGGCAAACCTGATTGTGTCAAAGCCCTGCCTTAAACTGTTCCGTAGAAACTCTTGGCTTTGGGAGGATGGCGTACAGCATAGGATGTGACTTGGGGCGGCTCCTCTGGCTTTGACCCGGGATGACCTGGAAACAGTGCTTTCTCCCTCTTCAGACATCCCAAGCTTCCAACGGGATGGTCAATGCCTACCTCCCTCCCTCTTCCAGTGTGTGAGGCAGCCCTCAAGATGGCTCTCAATGATCCCTGACCCTCCATACTCACTTCCCTCCAGCTGGGCTGGATTACTGACTCAGTTCTAACTTCTATGCCAAAAGGATGGGAAAATCTTGGGTGCCGACCTGAGTGCTTCTCTGGAATTGTCTGCTCAAAGAGAAGCCAGCTGTCAGGTCCTGAAGCAGCCCTTTGAAGAGATCGTCTGAGTAAGGTTGGAGGCAGATACTTCTTCCCTGAGTCAAGCCTGAGTTTACTGCAGCCTTGGGGCCACCTTGATTGCAGCTTAGTAGGAGATCCTGAGCCTGAGCTGATGGCCGGGGATGGAGCCACTCCTACAGAAGCTGTGAGATAGTAAATATTTATTGCTAGCAACCACAAGTTTTGGGGTTGTTTGTTATGCAAGAATAGATAACTAAGACACCCAGTCCCTAGGGTCATCTGTGGTGGTGGTGTGATTTCAGAGCTCCAAGGTACTGAGGCTCCCCAGCTGGGAGGAAGCCCTGCCTCTGCAAGGACCTGATATGGCTTTACCAGCCTTAGCTGTTGTCACCAGCCCCTGCCCATTATAGACAGCCAAACGCCATCTACACTCCAACCAGCAATGCACCTCCAGCTTCACACTAAATGCATAATTTGCTGCAAATTAAACTAATGGAAATAGAGTAATTATGTTGACTTTTAAAATATTTTCAGATATATACATAATTAAATATTTGATAATATAATCCTTTAGTATTGCGTTTCACAAGGGAACCCAGGGAGAAGAGGCTGAGGCAGGAAAGTGAGAGAGAAGATGCTGAAGGAGGTGGGAGGGAGGCCTCAGAAACCTGTTGAGCCTTCATGGGGAGGGGAACCCAGGCCACCTTTGCAGAAGGGCAATTTCATAACACATATCAAAAGCCTTAAAAGTGCCCATATCCTTTGACCTGATGAGACCGTAAATCCATCATAAGGAAATAATCAGAGATGAAGACAGTGATCTATGCACAGAGTTGGTCATCGGAGAATCATTTGTGGCAGACACATGGTGGGGAACATCTATGTGTCTAACAATGAGGACCAGCTAAATAAATCATGACTGAAGAATAATTGTGATGGCATATCGTGGCCATCAAATGAGACCTTCAAAAGTAATTTATGTTGAGAAAATGCTTATAAATATGCATTTATAAGAGCCAGAGAACAAAGCAGCATATAAAGCTGGCTATAAAGTACATTCCAACTTTTCTTAATATATACATGGGACTAATAAAACTCAGAAGGATGCATGTAAAAATACCAATGGCTGTTATCATTGTGGGGAATTTTAATTTTACTTTCTGATTTTTTATGCTTTCCGTTTTTTCTGCAATGAACATCTAATAATATATTAATTTAAGTGTTTAAATGGATGTAGGTGAGAAAAACTTTCTATACCTCCTCACCCCGTGAGGGGACTTCCTGAATTAACCTCTAGGATCGAGCTTTGCTCTCAGGGTCTCCTGGTCCACACTCAAGTATTCTTGCTCTGGTTGGGGCAAGGCTGCCAGTCATCTCCTATGATCCCATTGCCCCTTCTCCCTTAGTTGCAGAATGACAGTTTGGTTGGCATGTCCATCTGTCCTCCTAAGGTATATTACTCACCCATCTCTTTTGTTGAGGTAGTTACTATTACCATCTACATTTTATATATGGGGAAACTGAGGCACAGAGAGGTTAAATAACTTAAGGTCACCTTGCTAGTAAGTGGCAGAGCAAGGATTCAAACCTAGGAAGTCTGACTTCAGACTCTACCTGTAACCACTATAATCCAAGAGGTGGGACAATTTGAGCCTGGCTCTGGCCAGAGACCATACTCAACAACAAATATTTGTTGAGCAGTAATTATTTTTTTCATTTTCATTTTTATTTTAGATTTGGGGGTACATGTGCAGGTTTGTTAACAAGGGTATATTGCATGGTGCTGAGGTTTGGTCTTCTATTACTCCCATCACCAGATAGTGAACATAGTAGGAATAGGACGTTTTCAGCCCTTGCCCCCCTCCCTCAAAAATCCCTCCTTTTGGAGTCCCCATTGTCTGTTGTTCCCATATTTGTGTCCATGTGAACCCAAGATTTGGATCCCATTTTTAAGTGAGAGCCTGTGATACTTGGTTTTCTGTTTCTGCATCAGTTCGCTTAGGACAATGGCCTCCATCTGCATCCCTGCTGTTCCAAAAAGACATGGTTTCATTCTTTTTTTAATGGCTGCATAGTATTTCATGGTGAAAGGTGAGTGGAAGTCATGGATGCATTTCCCAGGGAAGCTCTTAGATGACAGCTTTTGCAGCTGGCAGGAGCCTCTTTGCTCTCCCTTTTCCTTTTTTCTTTGTGCTTATAATGGGGCTGTGATTGCTAGGGCTTCCGCAGAGCTCTGGCTAGAGCTGTATTGTGTTCATGACACAATAATGAACTCATGTGTTGTGGTCAATAGAACAAAAACGGGAGCCTGGGATATTGACAAAATTATGCATGAAGCTACCATAGAAGCCCTGAAATTCTTAAATCCAGAATTTTCTTACATGAGGGAAAAACAAATCTTTCTTTAAGCCACTGTCTTTCAGATTTCAATTAGTAACTGATTTATTTCCTAACAAATACACTGAGCCAGGGTCAAAGATGGAAGACGATTCCACAGGAATCTTAATAACATGTGTAAGAAACCTCTCTTGGAGCAAGGGAGAGGATCCAAAATTCCTTAAGACCCCAAGTTTCTCTGACCATAACCTGGGCCATAACTCAGATGGTTAGAGTATGTGGAGCAGCAGGAAATGTCAACAGAACTGAGACCCTTCAATGTCCCCACCCCACAGCTTACCCTCAGCCTCCTCCCTGGCTCCTAGAGCTGCCCACAGTGTGAAAGGCACAGGGTGGAGCACAAGCTGGTTAAGGTCCCCAGTCTGGAAGCTGAGCCTAAGAGTAACTCTTCTGTTCCTGTTTGACTAATGAATTCCCAGGGAGGCAGTCGATCAAGGGAGTGATGATGACAGTAGACAGTGAATCCTGCCTGGTAGTGATGGGTCACCCTTTCCATCAAATTTTAAATTTGGAAGAGATATTCATGGACTTCTAATACAACCCTCTCTTTGATGCTTCAATTCCCTTTTTGGCGACCACCATGAACACTCACAATAAAATCTTAATCATCAACAACATCCTCATCAGCATCATCACCACAATCACCATCATCATCATTATCATCATCACCACCATCACTGTCATCATTACTCCCTTTCATTGAGCACCTATTTTGTTCCAGGCACAGAGTGTTTTTTTTACATACTTGATTGTACTAAATTCTTACAATAATGTGATAATAAATATATTGATTCCAATTTACAGAGAAGGAAATTGAGGCTCAGAAAATGTCAAGTAGGCCAAGGCAGCACAGATAATATGCAGAGGAGGGAGAGTTTAATCCAAATCTGTTTGATAACAAAGGCTAGCCTGTGTATAGCACCTTGCAACCCTAAAAGTTGATCTGTGCTTGCCCACTTCCACCAGGAAGCATACTCCATCATTGGTCAGAACTGATAGAAAGCATTTTGTCTTAGCAAACTGAAACCACGTTCCTTGTTGGACTTACCCACATTCATGGCTCCTTGAGACCCCAAAGAATGGCTCTAACCTCTGGTCCATGTAACAGTCCCCCTGAGGTTGGAGGCCAGAGTTTGCATCCACCTGAGCCTTATTTTAGGATGGGCATCTGTTTCCTTTAACAATATCTTGTATGAGTGACAGCCCCCCATATCTTTTAACCCACAACTTTCAAAGTCACCGCCATCTCTCTGGACTTGTGGGATCCTTCCTCCTAGTCTCTCTGACTCTACTTCAACCCTTTCCCTTACAACAGCTTCTTCTCTACCAAACAACCACAGTGATATCTTAAGATCATGTAAATCAGATCATGTCATTCTCCTACTCAAAACCCTGCAATGAAAATAAAAACCTAGATCCCTGCCATGACTTATAGACCAGGGTTTCTCAAGCTCAGCACTCTTGACATTTTGGACCACATAATTCTTTGTTGTGGGGGGCTGTCCAGTGCATTGTAGGATGTTCGGTCAGTAGTATACCTTCCCCAGGTGTGACAATCAAAATGTCTACAGGCATTGCCAAGTATGCCCCGGTCATGGGGGCACCCTATACACCCTAAATATCTTCCTCCTGCCAACTCTTTACACCTCATCTTATATCTCTCTCCCATCACCCACTTTGCTCCAGTCACATTGGCCTCTCAACTGTTTCTTGAACACATCATGCTCATCCTACCCTAGAGCCTTTGCATCTACCATTCCCTGTGACTAGAGCATTCTCTTGATAGTTATCAGCAAGGCTCACACCCTCATTTGATTCAGGTCTCTGCTCAAACGTTATCTCCTTAGAGAGGGATTCCCTGGTCATCCTTTCTAATACAGCCCTGTCATCTCCAGTGCCTTCCCATTCATCATTTTTTGTAGAACTTACCACTAATATATATAAAACATATGTATAATATATAATATTGCACATTACTATATATAATAATATAAATTATATTATACATTATAATATAGTATAATGTATATAACAATATATATTATAATGTATAACAATATACATTATAATATGTGTAATATGTATTGTGATTATAGTTTTAATAAATATATGATTATATATTATTTATTATTAATATGTATAAATATTTATTCTTATAAATATATTATATAATTATATATTTATATCATTGTATAGAAATATATGTTCTATATTATATTTTATATAATTATATATGAATATGTTACACACACTTATTTATATGTAATGTATATTATAATTATAATTATACACATTATACATATTATAATGTGTATATTTTATGAACTATACATATGTTATACATATTATATACACACATAATTATATGTTATATTTATTATATATTTATATATTTATATAAATATACAAAACATATATAACATACTATATATTTATATTTTATTATACTAAATTATATTTATGTTTTTTAAATATATATAACATATGTTTATATATTAAAATATATAAATATATAAATATGTTATATATTTATATATAAAACATATGAATATGTATAAAACATATATAAATATATATTCATATATAAAACATAGATATGTATTCATATATAAAACATATATGAATACATATTTATATGTAAAACATATATATGAGTATATATTTATATAAAACATATATATAAACATATGTGTTACGTCAGGATAGGTAAGTTGCAAATATCATGAGATGGCAGTCATGGCTGAAATTAAGAAGCCTGACAATACCAAGTGTTGGTGAGGGTGTGGAGCAGCTGGAATTCTCATACACTGCTGGTGGAAGTGCAAAGTGATACAACTATTTTGGAAGTTTGGCAGTTTCTATAGACAACCACCTTATAGCCCAGCAACTTCACTTCTAAGCATTTAACAAAAAGTATTAACCAATCTGTGTATGTGTGTGTGTGTGTGTACATGTGCACATGCAGTATTACATGTCTATATCTCGCAGATGTAAACTCCTTGAGAACAGGGACTTTGTTGATATTCTTCATTATTCTTTCCCCAGTCATTAGAACATAAGATCAACCTAAGAAAACTTTATTACGTTAATCCATGTGAACTGGTTCCCATGCCCTTCTCAGTCTGGAGGCGCTTTAGACAAGGTTCAGCTTATCCATGACCATCTGGGTTTGTTCCTCAAAATTGCACATAGGTCTGAGCCTCCCAATCGCATAAGACTCTTCCCTTTTTCTAGACTCCATGCCTGTATTAAAATGCCCTAAAAGGCAGAAAAATGTGCAGAAAAGTGTGTTGGCTTTGGAGTCAGAGAGACCAAAGTTCAAATCTTACCTCTGCCACTTACTAGATGTGTGTTTTCTGAGCCTCAGTTTTCCCTCCTGTAAAGTGGTGCTAATAATAGCAACCTCGAATGGTTGTTGGGAGGACAAATCTTGTGTGAGTACTTAGCACCTGGTAATCACTCAATAACTGGTGGATATTACCACTATTATTGTTGTTGCTGCTGTTATTGTTTTAGGACCCTCTATCTCCTAGGAAGAGCCTTGGCTGGGAAGGGACTAGCCTGGGGGTGGGGAGGGCAGCAAAGAGACAGGTGCCATGAGGGACACCCCTCCAGGGTCCACACTGAGCTCCCTTCTCAAGGTCTGGCTCCCTTCCCTACCTGTGCCTTGATTTGTTTTTCTTATCTCAGCTCAGAGCCTTGCACTGCATGCTAAATTCACATTTACATGGAAATACCATCCTGTGAGTCTGGCTCAGGCTCCAGTCTGTGTGGGTTTTCTTTCCAACCCAGGTCTAGCATCCAAAGTGCTCACTCTTCTTCCAAGAACCTGTCATCTGAAATCTGAGAGCTCCCTTGCTCTCCAGTCAAGTTACTGCTAGCAATGCCATGGGTGTCTTTCCTCTTGGGGGACTGACCTTTCCTGGGCAGCAGGGATTGTTGTTGACTCTTCAGTAACCACTCACCCAAGTGTTTGTCTCCTCTTTTTCAACTGAAGTGTTGAGGTTATTTATAATTTTTGAAACAAGTTTATTAAGGCATAATTTATACAAAAAGCCACCTTTGTGTTGTACAGTTTTATGAATGTTGACAACTGCATGTATTCATGAAACTACCACCACAATCAGCATGTAGTCAATCCTCTCCCCTGACCCTCGGCCCTTGGCATCCCCCGGTCTGCTTTTAATTCCTCCAATTTTGCCTTTTCTAGAATTAGAGCAGTTACATTTGATAGAGTTATTTACATGGTTACATTTAAATAAACTAGCTTGCTTTTTATTGTCTTTTTGTCACATCTCTTCTTTGTTGTTTCTCTCTTCCAGTCTTCTTTTGTATCAATTAATTTTTATGATTCCATTTTATCTCCATTATTGACTTACTAGTAATCTCTCCTTTTTTATTGTTATAATGATTGCTCTAGCATTTACAGTTTCCATCTTTAACTTATTATAGTCCAATTTCATATATTATATTTATTCACCTATAGAGGAATACTGTTATAGCAGAATATTTTCCTTTCCTCCCTCCTGTCCCTTGTGCTACTGTTGCCATAAGCCACACTTACACATGCGTTATAAATCTCCAATACATTGTTACTATATTCTCTTTTGATGGGCACTTATCTTTAAAAGAGATGACACTGAAAAAAATATTTCATGTTTACCCTAATTCTCGCCATTTCTGGTGTCCTTTTCTGTGGGTAGCACTGAATTTCTATTAAGTATTATGGACCATCTGCATGAAAACGTTCCTTTAACATTTTAACATTTTCTGTAGTGCAAGTCAATTTTGCTGATCTGAAAAATTTATTTCATGTTTGCTTTTGAAAGAGAATTTTTCTGGGTGTAGAATTATTGGTTGAAAGAATATATATATATGTATGTATGACATATATATGTATGTATGACATATATGTATGTATGACATATATATGTATATATATACACACACACATATATATGACCCTCCATTTTCTTTGAGACTACAGAGCTTCTGATGAGAAGTTATCTAAATTCTTATCTATAATTCTGTATGTAATTTTTCTTTTTTCTGGCTGCTTTCAATATTTTTAATCTCTGGTTTCTAGCAGCTTAACTGTGATGTATCTAGGTGGTGTGTGTGTGTGTGTGTGTGTGTGTGTGTGTGTTTTCCATATGGGTTTCTCTGAACTTCTTGGATTTATAGCATGCTTCTTATTAAATTTGGAAAATTCTCAGCAATTCTATCTATCTATCTATCTATCTATCTATCTATCTATCTATCTATTATCTATCATCTCACTATCTCTTTCTGTTAATCTTCTGATCTTCTGGAACCCCCGTTATATGTATGTTAGACCACAGGTTTTGGATGCTCTTTTTTTCACCATTTTTCTTTCTTTTTCAGTCTACATAATTTCTACTACTTAACCTATTTTCCATTTTACTGATTCTTTCTTCTGCTATATAGTATGCAATAAACACATCAAAGCAATCCTTTATCTCTGATTGTGTTTTGTAAAATTATTTCTTGCATTTCCATTTGGATTCTTTTTTTAAAGTTTCCTTCATTTCTGAGTTTTCTGGTCCATTCAAGCACTTTTCCCACATCTCTAACTGGATTATTTAGCATAATTATTTTAATATAATTATTTTGAAACCTCTGTCTAAAAATTCCAACCCCTGGATCATCTTTGAATCTGGTTCTGTGACTGCTTTCCACTTGTCAGTGGGTTGTTTTTCCTTGATGTTTTTTATCTCATAGTTTTTGAATAAATCCTGAACATTGTGAACATGACAGTAGACACTGAGGTAAGCAGCATTTATGCCCAGAAATGAACACACTTATTCTTCCCTGAAGACATTATTATGATGATTTGAGTCACATCTAGTGAAGAGTTGAGTTTAGCTGAGTTTTGTTTGTGCTACACTCTAAGTGCAGCCAGGTTTCAAATTCCCCAGTAATGGTCTCCCACTACCTTATTCTCCTGTTTGAGGCCCTTCGAGATTCCAGACACATCCTAGCTCACACTCAGTCTATAAGAACTCATTTAAAAAATTAGCTGTTTTCTTCATTCCAGTTTTTATGGTGGCTGCATCTTCACCAAAGTTCTGCTAAGTGTGACATCATGTATATTTCCCTCTATCCTCAGTGGGACTGGCCAGTGTTTAAATTTATTCCCCTGTTCTCTTCTGTATTTTTAAGTTTTTTTTTTTTTAATTACTGCCATACAAGTTATCACAAACATAGTGCCTTAAAATCACATTCACTTATTATTTTACATTTCTGTGGGTCAGACGTTTGGGCACTGTGGGTTCAGCTGTTCTCTTGCATCTTTGTGTTAATAGTTTTTATATAATTTTTAAAAATCAGCCATTATTTCTTCAAATATTTCGCCTACTCTTTTTTCTGGAACTCCAATTGCATGTGTGTTAGATCTCTTGATAGCATCCCATGGGTCACGGAAACTCTGTTAGTTCTTTTTCCTTACAGTCATATTTTCCCTTGGTGCTTATGTTTGGATAGTTTCCATTTTTCTTTTACTTTTTCATCAGTGACACTCATCTTTATTCTGTAAAGTCTAATCTATTGTTAATACTCCTTAGTAAAATTTTTATATTAAATATTATATATTTCAACTGCTGAGCTTCTTATCATTTCTGTCATTACTATTTAGTAGTTTTCTACATATAGATATTGTACATATTTTGTTAGATTTATACCTATAAATTTCAATTTTTTGTGCTATTGTGATGGTATTTTTCTAACTTTAAATTTCAGGCCAGGCACAGTGGCTCATGCCTGTAATCCTACCAGTTTGGGAAGTTGAGGAGGGTGGATCACTTGAGGCCACGAGTTCACAACCAGCCTGGCCAATGTGATGAAACCTCATCTATACTATAAATACAAACAAATTAGCTGGGTGTGGTGGCTGGTGCCTGTAATCCCAGCTACTTGGGAAGCTGAGGCAGGAGAATGGCTTGAATTTGGGAGGCAGAGGTTGCAGTGAGCCAAGATTGCACCACTGCACTCCAGCCGGGGGGACAGAGCAAGACTCTGTCTCAAAAAAAAAATACAATTGTTCATTGTTGCTCTATAGGAAAGCAATTGACTTTTATTTTGACCTTGTATGTGGAAACTCTACTGCACTCATTTTCTCTTTCCAGAATGTTTTTTACTTAAGATTCTGTGAGATATTCTACAGACAATTATGCCATTTGCAAATAAAGACAGTTTCATTTATTCCTTTCCAAACTATGTGCTTTCTATTCTTTTTTTTTTTGTCTTATTGCATTATCAGTTCCAGTATGATGTTGAATAGAAGTAGTGAAAGGAGACATCCTTGCTTTGTTTCCAGTCTTCTGAGGAAAGTGTCTCGTCTGTCACTATGTATTATGATATTATCTGTGGGTTTTTTCTTTTTTCTTTTTCTTTGGTGGTGGTTCTTTATAAAGTTGAAAATGTTTCCATCTATTCTCAGTTTTCAGAGAGTTTTTATCATAAATGAGTGCTGGATTTTGCCAAATGGATTTTCTACATCAATGATCTGATCATATAGTTTTTCTTCCTTTTTTTTTTATTTTTTAGAGACAGGGTCTCGCTCTGTCACCCAGGCTGGAGTGCAGTGGTGTGATCATAGCTCACTGCAGCCTTGAACTTCTGGGTTCAAGTTATCCCCCTGCCTCAGCCTCCCGAGTAACTGGGACTACAGGTGCATGCCACCATGCTCAGCTAAATTTTCTTGTACTTTTTGTAGAGATGGGATCTTACTATGTTGCCTAAGTTGATCTCAAATTCTTTGCCTCAAGCAGTCCTCCTACCTTGACTTCCCAAAGTGTTGGGATTACAGGCATGAGCCACTGTGACTGACCTAAATTTTCTTCTTAGCCTATTGATATGGCAGATTATATTGATTGATTTTTGAATGTATATACCTGGAATAATGCCCACTTGGTCATGGTGTATAGTTTATTTTATACATTGTTGGATTTCATTTGCTAATATTTTTTAAGGATTTTTGTGGCTATGTTCATGAGAGATACTGGTTTTAGGTTTTCGTTTCTTGTAATGTTCTTTACCTGGATTTGTTATTAGAGTAATGCTGACCTCATCATAGTATTTTAATATGATATTTAATGAAATACTAAGTAAACAATATGTTAAATGATTAACATAAATTTTACTGTTAACCTTTATATTATATAATGTCAATTTTAAATACAAGTGTAAGAGTATTTAACTCATATGTAGGCTCTTCAAAATCATACAAACTGTATTTTGTAGACTGTCATAGATGTATATTTAATTCCTACCAGAATGGTGGAAGAGCGACATAAAACACACTCAACCGTGCTTATTTCAGTTATTGATGTATGCATTTTCTTTTTCTTTTTCTTTTTTTTTTTTGAGATGGAGTCTCGCTCTGTCACCCAGGCTGGAGTGCAGTGGCGCGATCTCGGCTCACTGCAAGCTCCACCTCCCGGGTTCACACCATTACCCACACTCTACACTTGACTTAATGATGAGTAAGGAAGGACGGAAAGGAATGATGGTTGCCCTGTCTTTCGTTTTGGTTCTATGTCATCATTTTCAGCATAAGCAGTTGGCTAATGCAAGGAAGTA
This sequence comes from Trachypithecus francoisi, assembly GCF_009764315.1. Classification (NCBI taxonomy): domain Eukaryota; kingdom Metazoa; phylum Chordata; class Mammalia; order Primates; family Cercopithecidae; genus Trachypithecus; species Trachypithecus francoisi. Next base: position 94,958,434 of record NW_022681457.1, on the reverse strand, counting down.
ACACAGGTGAGAAAGGATGTGCTGGGGTTTCTTGGTCACACATGCTTCATGCTTCGGAGAAGGCCATGGCCTTCTTCCTATGTTTGCAATAAGCTCCGGTTCCAGTAGAAAGCGTGGCAGCTTGGTGCTGTCCGTGACCCCGGATACTCAATTGTAAGATGTAACATACGTACCTTATTCTTACTTTAAAAAAATTATGATAAAATATACATAACATAACATTTACCATTTCAACCATTTTAAAATATACAGCTCAGTGACTTTAGTACATTCCTATTGTTATGCAACCATCACCACCACCACTCTTCAGAACTTCTTCCATTTTCCCAAACTGAAACTTCACACCCATTCAGCAATAACTCCCGAGTCTGCCATCCCCCTTTCTATTTTCTATCTTTATGAATTTGACTACTCTAGGTACATCATACAAGTGGGCTCATACAGTATTTGTTCTTTGTGACAGGCTTATTTCACTTAACATAATGTCCTTAAGGTACATCCATGTTGTAGCATGTGTCAGAGTCTCCCTCCTTTTTAAGACCAAATAGTATTCCATTGTAGGTATATACTGCTTTTTATTTATCTATTCATCTGTTGATGGACACTTGGGCTGGTTTCATCTTTTGGCTATTCTGAATAATGTTGCTATGAATAATGGGTATACAAATATCTGTTTGAGTTGTTGCCTTCAATTCTTTTGGGTATATACCCACAAGTAGAAGTGTTGGATCATATGGCAATTCTATGTTTAACTTTTTGAGGATTTGCCATACTGTTCAACATTTTACATTCCTACCAGTAGTGCACAAGTGTTCCAATTTCTCCATATCCTCATTACCACTTGTTATGTTTTTCTTTTTCTTTTTCTAAAAAAATTAGTAGCCATATTTCCACGAGTTACAATGATACCTCATACTCACCTTGAGTATCTCTGAACTTCCATGCCCCGTGGATGGCAGGGAACAGTGGGCACACACATAGGGGGTATCTCCTTAGCTGACAAGTATCCTCTGTCCCTTTGGACTTCACTTTTAAAACACAAGTTCAAAGATAAAATTGTTAAAATTTCAGAACTGTGATAACTGAACAGTAAACCAAGTGCAGGTGTCTTCTAAGCACAGGGCCTTGTGCAAATGCACAATCACATATGCAGGAAGCCACCTTGCTTCTGCTTTGTGTAGGAGAAAAGATGAAGGTGGAGGCTGGGCCAGAATGGCAAATGGAAAAAGAAGATCTAAAGTGCTGAGGCCCCATTGCAGTCTCCTAAGGCCCTTTATTTTACCGTTGCCACACCTCTGCCCGTGTCCTATATCCTGCCCACAGTGTTGTTACCCCTTCATGATCAGTCAAATCCTGCCAATCTCAGTTCGAATCCTATTTCACTAGGGAAATCTTTCCTGGCTTTCCTGACCAAAGGCATCCCTTCTCAGAACCTTCTCAGCATAAATTTTCCACATCACCCATATGACAATTAGCCTGGTCCTGACTCCTTTAAGTCAGTCATGTCTCTCCAATTATATGTGAGACTCCTGGGGGCAAGGTCTGTGTCTCTTGCTTCTGTAATACCTCACCAGGACTGCACAGCAAGACTTGCCCCTGGCTATCCTACCCTCCCCTTCCTCCTCATCCCACTGAGAATCCAGCCCAACCAATCAGACCTCTCCACATCCTCCTCATTTGCCCACGTGCATGCTCTCAAATTCGTTATCCCTCAGTTGTGAATGCCTGCCCTTCTTGTCAAGGGCTGTCCAAATCCTACCATTTTCCAAGGTCTCACAAGGTGCAGTAAACATGACATGGATTTACAATTTACAAATACCTCATTCTAAATCCTGACTCTGTCGCTTTCTGGATAGAAGGGCTGGGCATATCCAGAAAGTGATATTCCTTCCCCAAGACTTTGTTTCCTCCTTTGTAAATCCAGGGGTTGATTATAACCACTGTGAAGCGTTGTTGAAAAATTTAATGGGGGATATTCATTTAATGGGAGAGATAACAGGACAGTATAATGAATTAGTGTATGCCAATACATTTAAAACTTAGATTAAATGGACATCTGCCTTAAAAATATAACTTACCAAAAGTGACTAAAAAGAAACTGAAAGTCTGCATAGTCCTAGGCTAATTAAAATAAATTAAATTAGAAGTTTAAAATTGTTCCATAAAGAAAAATAGTAGGCATGGATTGTTTTGTAGGTGACTTCTACCAAGGGAACTTCTCATTCCAAACTTTCAGAAATTAGAAAAAAGAAGATAGTTCTCAAATAATTTATAAGGCTACTATAATCTTAATACTAAAACCCAGAGCAAGGTATTACAAGAAGGAAAGGTTATAATTCAAATACTTCTCATGATCATAGTTGTAAAATTCACAAACATGGTCAGGCATGGTTGCTCATGCCTGTAATCTCAGCACTTTGGGAGGCTGAGGCAGGTGGATCACGAGGTCAGGAGTTCAAGACCAGCCTGGTCAATATAGTGAAACTCTGTCTCTACTAAAAGTACAGAAATTAGCCGGGTATGTGGTGTGCACCTGTAGTCTCAGCTACTCAGGAGGCTGAGGCAGGAGAATCTCTTGAACCTGGGAGGCAGAGGTTGTGGTGAGCTGAGATCGTTCCGCTGCACTCCAGCCTGAGCAACAGAGTAAGACTCTATCTCAATAAATAAATAAATACATACATACATAAAATAAAAATAAAATCAGAAGCATGATTAAATCACTGAATTACTAAATTACTGAATAAAAACCATGCATCATGACCAAGTTGGGTTTATCCTAGGATCAATTAATATTAGAAAAATCTATAAGTGATTGTTGCTATGTTAACAGATTGATCTCAATAAATGCCTTTGGGAAATTTCATATCCATTAAAAAATAATAGTCAACAAACTAGAGATAGAAGGACATTTTTTTTAAACCTGGTAAAACACTTTTACCAAAAGCCTACAGCATATGTTGAAATGTAGACTAATTTCCTTTAAAACCAGGAAAACACAAAATGCTTTCTCTTACCACTTCCACTCAATATTGTGTTGGAGGTCCCAACCTCCCAGCCAGAGCTAGTGCATAAAGATAAGAAAATCAAATGAAAGGCTAATGAATGCAAAAACAACCAGACCAACACAAAATGTCACGATTCTAACATGTTTTGACTGCATTCATAGGAAGTCCAAAAGTATTTACAAAGAAAATTACTAGAATTAATGAGACTCAAACCAAGTGTTTACCAGCAACAGTTAGAAATCATAGTTGAAAAGATAATATTTACAATAGCAAACTACAAAATATACAAACTACAAAACTACAAAATATAAGGGACAGGAGAATACATCTGACAAAAAAATGCTCAAGATGTTTCTGGGGAAAATTATTGAAAGGTACTCAAGACCTACATGTGCAGAGATATATTAAATTCATAGATGGGAAGACTTAATATTGTAAAGATGACAGTTCTCCTTAAATAGTTCCACAGATTCAATAAAATTCCAATAAAAATCCCAATAGCATATTTAAGAGAACTGGACAAGCTGACTATAAAATTCACAAGAAAAAGGATAAGGGAAAAAGTAGCCAAGGCACACCTGAAGAACACGTTGGGGATTTGCCATTTCAGATATCAAGATTTATAAGCCACAGTGATTAGCAGTAGACCTTGATTTAATTAAAAGGTCAGTGGAAGAGAGCGGGTGTCCAGAAACCCTTGCATATGGAAAGGGTACATTATGAAGCTGTCATTGCAGACCAGTGGGGAAAAGGTGGACCATGCTGCAACAACTGGTTATGCCCACGTGGGAAAAAAGTCAAATCCCCAACTTGGAATACCAAAAAATCAATTCCAGATGGATAGAAATTTGAATGCAAAATGCAAAACTGAATATTTTAGAAGAAAATATAGACTATTTTTATGACCTCTTGTAGGGAAGGATTTCCGTACTAATGCACTAACAGTGCAAACCACAAAAGGAAAAGAGGGAATAATTTGACTAAATCACATTCAAGGCATTCTGTTCTTCCAAAGACTACAGAACGCCTAACTACAGAACGAAAAGTGAAAAGACAAGACTTAAATGGGAAGAAGATACTTACAACATGTAATCAATAAATGACTTGCCCTAAATGGATATAGGACTCTTGAAAATCACTAGAATAGCAACAAACGAATGGTAGAAAATTAGGTAAAAGATATCAACAGGCATTTCACAGAAGAAACCCGAAGGCCAAAAATCATTAGAAGATATGTTTCGTTTCATTAGTAATCAGGGAAATGAAAATTGTGAACACAGAGAATTACCATTTTACACCCACCATTCTGGCAAAAATGTAGAAGCCTGACAAATTTGGATCTGGGTATGGAGGAATGAAAACTCTTATAGCCGCTGCTGAGAGTGGAAACAGACAGTCACATTACAAAACAATTTGGCACCGTCTCGCAAAGTTGAACAAACACACCCACCACAAGCCAGCAATTTCCCTTCTAGAATGCACCTCAGAGAAGCTCCTAGGCAGGTGCATCAGGAAACTTGTACAAGAATGTTCATAGCAGCCTCGTTTGTAATAACAAACACATGGAACTCCCCAGAGAAAGCAAAAAACTAAGACCAACTCAAATATCCATAGATAGGAGGATGGACACATGACACATGAATTGTGGCATATTCCTGCAATGGAATACTGAACATCAACAAAGCGAATGAACTGCAGATACACGTGTCCACACGGACATATCTAAAAACGATGCTGAGTGAAAAGGCCAAGCCACAGAGATCCATCCACACGTAGCTTAGACATTTGTATAAAGGTCATATGCACGCAAAACTAAACAGTGTCTCGCGTGGCGATATAGACATATGTGGAGGACCTGCAAAGAAGAGATGGACAAGATGAACACACAGTGCAGGACAGTGGTCACCCCTGGGGGGCAGTGGAGGAGACAGCGGGGGAGGGTCCCAGGACCTTCAGTGCCCTTGGAAATATTCCACTTCCCAAGATCTGATTCATGGCAGTTAATTTTATTGTCATGCTTCATAATTTATGCATTTGTTAAATAGAATTTTTATAAAAACCAAATAGTATATCATAAAAAGAAGAGGTCTAGCGAAGTGCTATATTAAAGCTCAGCACAGGGTCTAGCAGACACAAATTATGCCAGCTAAGATTGCACACACTTTTTCTGGAGTCAGGCACTGCACCAAGTGGCTGACCTGCACAATTTCTTTTAGTCTTCACAGCAGCTCTATGATTGGCACCTGTTTTACAGGTGAGGAAGCAGATATCCACATAGGTGATCTATGTGACTCTCCATAGGTCCCTTTCAGCCACTGTATCCCCACCTCGTGCACAGCAGGAGCTCAATAGGTGGTGAGGCCACTCTGATCCATCTGTTCCTACAGCAGTACCTCCTCCATGACAAGTGTCACGCTGGATCTTGCATTCCTCTTATGCTAGCAGAATTCTTTGCAAGCTCCTCTAGTACACAGTGCAAAGTTGCTACTTGTGCCTGCCCTGTATTTCCTGTGCCAGTGCTGGTATCCAGCAGGAGCCCAATAGGTGCTTCAATGTTGGTTGGGGTGTTGTAGAACTCATCTCATGTGTGGAGGACCCAAAAAAAGGCTCTGTCCTGTTGGCTCAAGAGTCTGGAAGAAGAGAGCTCAGGGGCCATGAGGATGGGGTAGGAGAGTCCGGCCCTCACCCCAGGAGCTGTAGCCATGGGTGTCCATGAAGGCCAGGCCCAGGGCTTATCCTCCTGCATGGTGCTCTGGTCTGTGAAGCTCTGGTTCATGGTGCTCTTCATGTGTGTCCTCTGGTGGTAGTTGACAGTGGCCTTGGTCATGTTCACCGGCTTCCTGGGGAGGGGGGTTGGAGGGAGACACAGGCACTGTGTGGGGCTGGACAGCACCCAGAGGTGGGTGGGGAGGCCCCACAGTCAAGAGGCCTTGAAGCCGGGAGCTGGCAGCTGTCCTGGAAGCATCTCTAGACGCTGAGAAGCTCTGCCTCCATCCTTCACTCACCAGACCCAGAGAGCTGCTGCTGCCCCAAAAAGGGGCCGACAGGATCCCTGTTCTGAGGACCTTTGCTGAGAGAAAGGCATGGAGCAGCGGTGACCTCGGGCTGGGATTCTGGTCCTAAGTCTCACTGGCCCCACGGGCTCAGAAAAATGAGAAGAAAAGTCACTCTGGGCCCACTCTGATGTCACAGCAGACAGCTGCTCCCACTGCACCCCAAACTAGGAAGGTGGCTAGACCTAGAATCAGATCAATATTTTTTTATTTTTATTTTTTTAGCAGTGGGGATGGGCTGCATGAAGCCATCCTCCCTCCTCCCTCACCGCATGGGTCTGGCAACAGCCCAACTGAGAAGGAGTTTCTTGTTGGCAGAGGCTGAGTTCCAACCTGGGCTTCTCAGTTCTGTGCCCATTCTCCCCAGAAACCACCAGGCCTGGGGCCATCACCCACCACAAAGGATATGAAACAGAACCCTGCCCAGGGTCCATCTTCCTGCCACCCCCATCAGGCCATCCAGCCCTGCTACCCCCATCAGCCCATCCAGCCCCGCTCCCCACCCGTTAGCCCATCCAGCTGCTGGAAGCAGCAGGGGGAGAAGGTGAGAGGCCCAGGTCCCTCCACTGGGGAGGCAGAGCTTCAGGAGTGGCCTCTGGGCAAAGGCCCTGCACAGCCCAGGCCTCCAGGCCCAGTTTCGTGCATAAGGACAGCAGTTTGTGACCCTGGAGGAACTTGGAGCAAGTGGGAGGGAGAGAAGGAGGTGGGGAGGCAGGCGACAGCTCCGTGATCAAGGGGTCAAGAAACAGGCACAGGGGAAATGGCTTTGGACTCTCGTGAAGGTTGGAGAAGGGCCCAAGGAGCCCAGTCACAGGGAAGGCTCCAGAGGAGAGCCTTCTGTTCACCTGCTCAGCCCTACAGCATGCAGAATGTGAGGTAGACTTGAAAACGGACTTCCAGGTTAGGAGGACCCAGAACACTGACCATCCGTGGGGACAGGGAGGCCAGTGAAATTATCTTCCCAGACAGGCAAACTCCAGCCAGTCTGTCCTGGGGTAAGGGAAAGACAGGATGACCTCTGGATGCCCCCTCCTGCCAGGACCAAGATGTCCTTCCTATGCTAAGAAGATGGCTGTGTCCCCACTGGGACCACTGCTGTCAGGCACTGATGATGGCACAGCCTTCCCAGCCTGGATGGGAGATGACTCAGCAGGCCCAGGCTTCCTACCGCCAGCCCCTGCCAGGCTCTGGGCATCGCCCTTGCTTTGGCCCAGGGTGGAGCCAAAGCACCCTTTGGGAGCAGGCAAGGATCAGCCTCTGTGGCCATGACCTTGACCACCTTGAGTGGGGGGTTGTTGGGGGAAACAGAGGAGGAAGGGAGAAGAGAGAAAGGGATAATAACAAGGAGAGAGATAGATGGGGAAGCGGACAGAGAGAGAGGGAGAGACAGGCCAGCAAGCCACAGGGAAGACAGATATGGCCATGGAGAGAGGACAGCCGGCCAGCCTGGCTGAACATGGAGCCCAGAGAGGACTCGTCAGTGAGTGGATGCTGGCCTAGAGGGCGGTCTCCTGTGGTGTGCACAGGCTCTGTTCTCAGCCCAGGACCCTTAGCCTACTTGGAAGAAGAGCTACAGAAACAAACCAACCCGATCCCCGGAAGATGGAACCCGGGAGGGACACCTAATGCTGTTGGCATCCAGCTGAGCTCAATGCGAGATTAAGCAGATGGAATTTAATACAGATTCTTTGAAAAGTTCTGCATCTGGTTTTGAAAACTAACTGCACAAGCAGCAGGGAGGGAGAGCTGCCTGTCTGCAGCCCCTACAGAAGGAGGGAAGGAGGCTCAGCATGAGTCGCTGGGTGTTGAGTTGCTGAAAAAGCTCATGTCGGGAAACAACAAGGTAAGGAACCCTCCAGGGAGGAGGAGGTGAGAGACTCGCCGTCCTTGGGGTTGGCCTGGTGCCCTCTGGGCCTGCTCTGCGAGGAAGGGAAAACCAGTACAGGTGTGGGAGGAATGTTCTGGAAGACTTGCAGAGTAGAAGACAGAGACAGAAGGCAGAAGAGCATCGGCAGGCTGTGGAGTCAGCAGGAGCCTGAGTTGTGTCCCAGCTCTGGCACATTCTGCAACCTCCCACAAGTTCCTTGGCCTCTCTGAGCCTCGGTTTCCTCATCAGTAAAATGGGAATGATAAGAACTTCTGTTTCTCAGTGTAGTTGTGAGGACTCTGTGTCCAGAACTGAGCACCAGTGCCATCTTTGCTGGGCAGCCTCCTCCTCATACCCGCACATTGTCAATCTTGTTTCTCTCGCAGTAGGTAGATTTCTAAGGCACCCAACTGCCACGTAGCACCACCACCACCACTGCAAAACTCTGTCCCCTCCACTATGGCCCTCACCACCCCGGCCCCACCCCCACTGAGAGTCACCTCTCAGGCCCCTGCTGGGGAGGAGTCAGGGACTTGCTATTTGAGGCATCTCCTGTGCTTCGGACTTGATGAGGACTTCACATGTGTAGCTGGGCCTGAGTTCAAGTCAGACTCTGCCACTGATCAACCACATGGTGTGGGCAAGGTGCTTTCATCACAGTTTCCTCATCTGTGAAACGGGCGTCAGAGCTGCTTTGTGGGTCAGGATCCAAGAAAGAAATGTTCTCTGATTTATCCCGAGTGACATAACAGTGCCTGGCACACAGTAGGTGCCCAATAAATAACGTGCTCATGGATGATGTACTTGGAGCTCCTGGCACATAGTACTCACTCATTAAATGACAGTTTAAAGTGTTTTTATTGGGAAATTGTTCAAGGACTAAGCCAGTGGACAGTCAGAGCTTAGCGCCCTGGGCAGGCTGCCCTCCACTACCTTGCTGGTAGGTTCTCTCTCCTGCTTCAACCTGGCCTTGGGCCAGGTTCAGAAAGGGCATCCCGGCCAGTGCTCTGTCCTCCCCCTGACATCCTGCTTATCTGCTCCTGGCAGCCCTGGGATCCAGTGCCATCTGGCCCAGTGTGCCCAGTCTGGCAGTGGCTCTGCCGAGCAAGTGGGGAGGGGTGGAGCTGACTCTGCCTCTGGCTCCCTGGGTGACCTTGGGCAAGTCCACATTTTCTCTGCAACTCAGCATCCCCATTCCTAAACTGAAGTGCTTAGACCACAGTGTCCTGGGCTGCCTGATAGGGAATGAAAGGTCAACAAGCCTGGGGGGAGGTGGTCAGCAGAGAGGTCTTAGAAGCCCCCACCTGCCTCCAGACAGATTTGCTGCCCAACCTTCATGCAATCCATGTACTGGGCTCCCAGAGGAGGTTTTTCTTTTTAATTTTTTTTCTGTATTTTGAGGATAATTCTGTTAGATTGGAAGTCATAAACTACCTGGCAGTTCTACTTTCCGGGCTCTGAGCCTCTATATTTCTAAATTCTGAGATTCTTAGAATCCAAAATCTTGGGTTTATGAAACTCCAAATTGCCCTGATTCTAAGTTCTGGATTCTAAGGCATGCTGGGGTTCATGCTGCCCTCTGCAAAATGCACTAGGAAATGCATCCCGGGGACACTCCAGCCTGGACTTTTCCTGGGAGTTTGCAACACTCTCATTGCTCAGGGTCAGCCTCCTGGGTCAGGGCAGACAAGCCAGCAGATCTCCAGGTCCCCCTCACTTCCTTCCAACACAACCTCCCTGCTGAGCACACTTCCCTGGACAGCACCTGGCAACCTTGGTTAGCATCTCAAGTTTTAGGGACTGAGCACATTGGCCTGAGGCCAAGGACAGGCCCCAAGAAGGTTTTGTGATGTCTCCACCTCTCTCTTGCCACAGAGCCCAGAGCCAGCATCCAGCCACCATCATCCTGTGGCCCAGCCACGACAGTTCCCCTTCCCCAGGCCTGCTCCAGGCTCTGCCAGGGTCCTTCTGTGTCCACCTTCACAGAGGCATTGCTGGGCCCTGTTGCCCAGCCTGAGAGGAGGAGCCCTCAGTGACAAGGGGCCCCGGGGAGGGAACTGGCAGGAATCCCTCCTTGACTCTAGGCCTGCCAGGCCACCATCTTCTGCTCCCACAGCCCTGGGTCCTCAAGATCCACCTCCTTAGAGCCCAGTGTGTCTCCATCCTAATCCTGAAGGACCGAAGGTACTCAGAGGGAGAAGCTCTCGGGGGCTTACCTTTCTTGGTGAATCCCATGTGCTCCCACCAGTGTCCTGGAGGCACAGACCATGGGTCTCAGGGCTGCTCCCTGCATGCTCCTTCTCCCTCCCTGGGGCTGGAATCTTAGTGAGGACTCTTGGGTTGGGCTCTCTCGAGAGTCCTCCCTCATTCATCTCCCCCTGTCTGGTTAATGAGCTGGAAGCTTCCATAATGAGGCTGCTTTATCATTTAACCTGCTGCACCAGTGGTAGAGAGGGAGGGGTGGAATGGGGGAGGTGGCTGGGGTGTCCAGCAGCCCCAAGGTCTACCCACAGAATAGCCCTCAGTGTGGAGGGTTCAGTAAGAGAAAGGAGGGGCTCTCCCGCATGCTCCGTAGCTCTCACTGGGCAAGTCCCCCATGCTTGTGAAAGATAAGGGGCTGGGGAGCTGGTTCATCCCACTTCACGTTGGCCCTCCCGGTGATGCCAAGCTCACCCCGCTCAGTCTAGTCCTGGTATTTCCCCAAATGCTCCTACAAAAGTCCCTCTGGTCACCCTATGCCCCTGCCTTGCTCCTGCTGCAATGGCTCCCGTCTCTCTTCTCTGGACCACTGGGCATTTGCACATGCTGTTTCCTCCTTCACCACCTCCACTTCCCCTCCCTGGCCTCCTGTGGCTCCCCCGAGCTTCTCCAGTCCTAGCTCTACTCTCTGCACTATGAGCAACAGTTCACTCCTCTGTCCTCCCCATGGGACTGGAAGCCTATTGAAGTTAGGCTCCTAGCTCACCTGACACTGTTTCCTCAGAGTGCAGGCTGGCACCTGACACCTTACCCAGCATTTATTGAGCACTATGTACGAGGACTGTGCTCAGTTCTTTACAGACATATAGCAATTAACCTTCAAGGTCATCTTCAAGGACATACTGGAGACAGGGTGGAGTTGGGGCTGGAAACAGACTTGAAGCCCATGCTAGCTGGATTTGGATCCTGCACTTACCAGCTGGGTGATCTTTATGAAGTTACATAAGCTGTCCGTGCCTCAGTTTCCTCATGCAAAATGGAGGTAATGACAGTACCTCCATCATAGAGTTGTTTAAGGATTAAAAGAGTAAATATATGTCTATATATACACACACATTTAATAGAGTACATATGCTAATTGCTTTGTGGTGTCAACCATTCGCATTCCTCCCATTTTGCAGATGAGGAAAGCCTCCTTCTCCCTCCATCCTCTCCTATCCCCTGTGCCATCAAAACTAAATAGATTCAGGGAGCTCAATAAATGCTTGCATGCTTGTTCACTCAGGCTTTCATGCCAACTGAGGGGTGTGTAAGTTCACCATTTATAAGTCAATTGTATTTTTATGTCCTAGCAACAAAAAAAAAATTGGCAAGTGAAATAAAAATACTATTTATTATCATAACAAAACCCAAAAATATGTACAAAGAGATTCGACTAAAAAAATATACAAGACCTCCCTGTGAAGAGTACAATAAAAACGGTTAAAATACACCCATGGACACTTCACAATAGATTTATCATGGCTGATAAACATGGGACAAAATGGACAATATTATTAGTCATCAGGGAAATGCAAAATAAAACCATAACAAGATGCAATACTCTCATCAAAATGGCCAAAGTTAATGTGACCTACCTTACCAAGTGTTGAGAAGGATGTGGAGACACTGGAACTCTCTTCCCTGCTGGTGGGAATACAGGCGGGTCCAGCCACTTTGGAAAACAACTTGGCAGCCTCTTATAAAGTAAAACATATCCCTGATCTGTGACTTGGTGGGTCCAGCTACTTTCCCTAGAGAGGCGAAACAGACACCCATGGAAATTCTATCACAAGAATGGCAGTTTTATTTGTATTAGCCCCAAATGACTCAACACTCCCATTTCTTTCCAGTTTTTCCAGAGACACCTCCTCATTAAATCACCTGTCCAAGAATCTGCACCTGGACCTCCCTCAGCTGCCACCCGAATCTCTGACCTCAACCAATCCCTATGCCAGGGGAACGCAAGCCTGATTGGCCACAGGCTTGGAGCTCTGCACTCCCCTGAGCCTGGGTGGGGAGTGATTCCTCAAGGATGAGGAGAAGGAAGAGAGGGCAGAGCACTGGTCCCCAAGGGAAGGGGCACTGCGGGTGCGGCAGAACCGTCATGCATTGCCGATGGTGGGGTCAGAATCAGGGGGCCTCAGACAGATGCTACTGTGTTCCACCCTATAGCCCTGCCCACGTCCTTCAGCTGTGGAGAGCACGGGCTGCCAGCTGGGCCCTTTTCTGGGGAATCATCCTCAGCTGAGGGAGCTGACTGCTGACTCACCTGAAAATGCCTGCGAGTTCTCACCTTTCCCTGGGATGACCTGCAGCCCGTCACTGGCTGACACAGGGGTACGAAAGGTCTGGCTCATTCGTGGAGGCAGGACAGTCATGTGGTGCCACAGAGGACACTCCAGAGCTCCCCACGGGCCCAGGTCAGGGCTGGACTAGACCAAGCCCATGCCCTGACTTGGCTACTTGCCACCCTCTGCTGCTTCCCTCACTCCCCTTCTCCTGAGTGTGCGCCCTCTGCAATCTCACATGTCCCCATGAGTCCCCATCTCAGGCTCTGCTTCTAGGGAGCCCAACCTATGCAGAAGCCCAAGCTGGCTCTCACCCACACACCCGCCCTGTGCAAGCTTCCCCTTGGATCTTCTTCCCTGCATGGGGAAATTTATTCTACCCCACCAGGCTCCAAGGTGAGCAGCCAGCATCCTCTTGGAATCCCTCTCAAACCCAGACTCCCAGCAGGAACTCAATTCTCCCCACATTTGCTCCGGGTCCTCAGGAAACCCAACATTCAAATCCCTTTCATCTCCAGGTTGATTAACAGAAGATTATAAGCAAGCTTCAGAAGGAAGAAAAACCAGTGTCTCCCCAGGGCAGACACTGTCTGTTGACAAATACCACCAATATATATTTTTCTCATTTTTGTATAGGTATAGAGAACTAAGCTGATTAATAGATTCTTCTTTCCCTCTTAGGTCTAGGACTACAATGGGAATCTTTTTGCCCCATGGTGAACTGTGTACCAGGTTTCAATAAAGGTTTTATCTTTACAATTACAGTTCATTAATAGATTTACAAGGGAAGGAAGATGGCGAGGTCTAAGAGGATTGTTTCGCATTTCTTCTCTTTTAATTACAGTTATCTCCTGGACCAAAGCTCTTTGAAAAAAGAGAGAAAAAAGACACCCTTTCCCCATCTGTTCCAGATATAGTTACAATTAATAAGGGAGAAGACAGGAGCTGCTCCTGGGCCTCCTGCAAGCTGAGACCTCACCACCTCCTCTTCAGAGCTGCCCTGTGGGTGGGAGGCTCGGCCACCACAGCTCCGCTGGCATCAGGCATCTTGTCATGGGGACGGTCCACCCTGGGGATTTGCATAAGGACAGGCTTGGTTCTCTATAGAGCTACTGTTTCTAGGGGACCTACTATGTGCTAGAGGCTTCACAGGGGGTTTCTAATCTTAAACTTGTCTAAGTTTTAAACTTCACAGTGATCCATTTTACAGACCTGTTTTACAGACAGAGAGTAACTAAGGCGGACAGATGGGTGCAGGGCATTGGGCGAGGCATAGGGAGCAGGAAGGGGGCTGAACATTTTACAGATGCCAAATGGAGACTCAGAGATGTCCAGGACTTGCTTAAGGCACTCCAGATTAGGCTGGAATTGCAAGCCAGTCCTGTGACTCCAACTTACCTGCTATTTCCACTTTTTCTTTGCTGTTATTTGGTGAACCTTTCTGGGCCTTAGTTTCCCCATCTGTGAAATGAGCCCCAGAGACTGGAAAAGATGAGTATAAAGGTCTTGGACTTTGGGGTGGCGTGTTTTGAATAGGATGGGTGCTGGAATGGCAGGTGTGGGCTGGTATGGGGCAATCTGGCACTGGGGCATCTGAGTCTCCAGAAATGAGGGGCCTCCAGTCTCCCACACTAGTAATCTGCTCAGACCTCATCAGAGAGAGCTGATTTCATCCCTGCCATTTGAGGGACACCAGAAGCTTTGGATCCCTTTAACCTCCTCCTCCCAAAGGCTTCTGAGGTGGGCAGTGACCTTGCTCACAGGGCAAATCTTATGAAAGAAGACTGTATTATCAGAGATCACACCCCTTTTCCAGCCCAGCCACCTCCAGGCTGGAATGCAGTGACACAATCTCAGCTCACTGCAACCTCCGTCTCCTGAGTTCAAGGGATTCTCGTGCCTCAGCCTCCCGAGTAGCTGGGATTACAGATGCCTGCCACCACACCTCGCTAATTTTTTGCATTTTAGTAGAGATGGGGTTTCACCATGTTGCCCAGGCTGGTCTTGAACTCCTGAGCTCAGGCAATCCACCTGCCTTGGCCTCCCAAAGTGCTAGGATTACAGGCTTGATACACTGCGCCTGGCTAACCTCCTGGATCTCTTACTCCAAGGGATCTGTGTGAGTGTCCCTAAGTGGGCTGCTCTTTGGTCTCCTAGCTTTAACTGTCCAAAGGCTTTGCCTGGTCAGGGGGTGGCAGCCAAGACCTGACTATTATGAGGGGTGGTGATGGGGCACTTTGGTGACCAAGAGAGTCCTAGCCAGTTTTTTTTTTTTTTTTTTTTGAGATGGAGTTTTGCTCTGTCGCCCAGGCTGGAGTTCAGTGGCGTGATCCTGGCTCACTGCAACCTCCACCTTCTGGGCTCAAGCGATCCTCCAGCCTCAGCCTCCTGAGTAGCTGGGATTACAGGCACGTGCCACCACGCCCAGCTAATTTTTGCATTTTTAGTGGGAATGGTGTTTCACCGTGTTGGTCAGGCTGGTCTTGAACTCTTGACCTTAAGTGATCCACCTGCCTCTGCCTCCCAGAGTGCTGGGATTACAGGTGTGAGCCACTGCACCTGGACTCCCGTTCTTAATTTATTGCAGTTGTCAAACTTTTTCTGTAAAGTCCAAGTGATCAATATTTTAGGACTAGTGGGCCAAGAGACAAATCAAGGATATAATATAGGCATGGTATAATAGTTCCCCCTTGTCCATGGGGGCTGCATTCCAAGACCCCCAGTGAATGCCTGAAACAGTGGATAGTACAGAGCCCTATATATGCTATGTTTTTTCATATACATAGCTGCCTATGTTCAAGTTTAATTTTAAACTTAGATACAAAAGAGATTAACAACAATAAGATAGGACAGTTATAATAATACACTGTAGTAAAAGTTATGTGAATGTGGTCTCACTCCCTCTCAAATTGTCTTCTTGTACTGTGCTGCAGGCACCTGGAGCCTTGGAAAATGAAACTGCAGATAAGGGAGGACTACTGTATTCACGTAACCAGAGAGAAAACAAATTTCCACAATTGTAAGTGATACAATTAAAGATGTATTAATGAACACTGAAGTTTAAATGTCATACATATAATGTTAACATGTCATGAAAGATTATTTTTCTCTTGATTTTTTTATCATTCAAAAACGTAAAAAATCAGTCTTAGCTTATGGGCCATGAAAAACAAACAACAGTCCAGGTCTGAATGGTAGCCGTAGTTTGCAGAGCCCTGGTTTCTTGTTGCCTCTCAGCTTCCAACTTCCCCGTGAGTGCCTGCTCCTTAACGGACTGGACGCTAAGCCTTTCTTTGCAGCGAGCACGATATCAAGCGTTGTCAGTAGAGGGCGCCGGAGGGACACTGTGGAGTAAGGGGCCTCTTCACAGTCCACAGTGCTCTGTTGTGTATTTTCTTGTTCCTGTTGCATCTTCTCTTAGGGTATGAACGCGGGGGGATCTCCACTGGGGCTTTTCCCCAGCTGTGCACCCAGAATGCATGGTCCCTCGGTCACCTCATAGCCCATCCTGAGCCCAGTGCCCATCTTGCTGTGGTCCAGCCCACACCTCCACCTACACCACACGCACACCACTCTCTCTCCTGTGCCCAGAGAGATGTTTCCTGCCTGCTAGCTTGACCTGCATCTACGAACCAGCGCCTCTGGGACCCAACACCTTCTCTGCCATCCAAGGGGCTGCAGTCACAGATATCCAGCGAGGTCAGGACCCCAGCCTCGGGGGCGGGCGCTTCCAAGGTTGTCTTCTTCAGCCCTAGGATGCTGTTCCGATTCTTCCTGACATTGTTTTACCCACTCCTCTATCCTAGTTTAATATTTATGTATAGAAATTATCTCCTATTCAGATCACCGTGTGGTTTCTGTGTCTTGATTGAACTCTGATGGACAGATTCCCAAAAAGATCCCTCAGGCACCCTGAAGAGAATGGAAGCTCCCTAATCCAAAGAGTGAGTGTGAGTCCAGCTCAGTCACTGTGTGTCTGCTGCGTGGCTCAGACCATGTGACTGCACCTCCCCGGACTCAGTTTGTTCACCCAGGAAATAGGGAGAAAGCTTTCTTCTCCAATGGATGCTGAGACTGTGAAATGAGACCATGCATATGGAGTGCAGATCACGGTGCCAGGTATCTGCCGGTGTTCAAGACGGCAGAACTGCACCTTCGTAAGTGTGGTGGGAATCACACTGGACACTGTGTGGAGTGGCATGGGGCCTGGGAGGAAGTGGAGATTCCAAACCCAGTCTCCTTCCCTCTCTTCCTCCTCTCCTCATTCTCTCCCAGGACACCCCTCCCTCAGGTCCCTAAGGCCCTAGTTTCTCTCCCCAAGTCCCCCTGTGTGATGGTTAATACTGAGTGTCAACTTGATTGGATCGAAGATGCAAAGTATTGATCCTGGGTGTGTCTGTGAGGGCATTGCCAAAGGAGGTTAATATTTGAGTCAGTGGGCTGGGGAGGGCAGACCCACCCTTAATCTGGTGGGCACCATCTAATCAGCTGCCAGTGAATACACAGCAGGAAGAAAAACGTGAAAAGGTGAGACTGGACTAGCCTCCCAGCCTACATCTTTCTTCCATGCTGGATGCTTCCTGCCCTCGAACATCAGACTCCAAGTTCTTCAGTTTTGAGACTTGGACAGTTTCTCCTTGCTCCTCAAGCTTGCAGATAGCCTATTGTGGGAGCTTGTGATCATGTAAGTTAATGCTATATATATATATATGCCCTTGGATGGCAGAGAAGGTGCTGGGCCTTCCCCAGTCCACTGACTCAAATGTGAATCTCCTTTGGCAACACCCTCACAGACACACCCAGGAACAATACTTTGCATCTTTGATCATACATATATACGTGTGTGTGTGTATATATATGTGTGTATATATGTATATGTGTATATATGTATATATATGTACATATATATGTATGTGTATACACACACACACACACACACACACATATATATATATCTCCTATTAGTTCTGTCCCTCTACAGAACCCTGACTAATACAGATTTTGGTACCAGGAGTGGTTCTAGAGGAACAGAATATTGAGGATGGAGTTTTTTCATTGGTTTTGGGGTTTCTGGAGTTGGCTGCTTAGTATGGTTAGACTCAAAATGCTAAGGACTCTACTTCTAATAGTATGGAGAACACTGATAGTCCTTGGGAGGAACTGTTTAGAGAGTTACACAAAATAAATGCATTTGACACTCCTGATTCACTGCTCGCAAGAGGCAAGGAGTTTAGTGACTCTTGACATAATATTTTTAACCATATATGGAGAACCAAGGAACATAATGAAGCTGGTTGGTTGCCCCTAAGTTCAGTAGACAAAGCAATGAAAGAAAATGATGAACTCAGGGATTCCGTTCTCCGGGCTTCAGAGGCAGATACTGAGCCTCAGATCTGCTAAGATTGCCCTGAGTGAGAGCCTCATCTCCTGTAAAGAAAGATCTGAAATTGTGGGAAAACAGACACAAGCTATTATCACGACAGTGGCTGACCTGCAATGAAAGGTGCATGCACAGCCTCAACAGGTGCCTACTGCTAAAGAGAGGGCACTGATTGGAAGAGAATGGGACTCTGCAGCTTGGAATGGGGATGTGGGAGGACTCTGAAGAGGCTGGGAACACTGAATTTGTACACTCTGATGAACCTTTTTTGCCAGAAGGAACAGCTTCCCCATACCCATTAGTGGCAACATCCCCTCCTCAACCCATGCTGCCATTAGCCTTTCCAGCTTTGTCTGAGGAGATAAACCTTGTGCTGCCTGCGGCAATAATGGCCTCTTCTGAGGCAGTTGCCAGGCAAAATAATGTTGATTTTCCTCAGGGGCCACCCCCAATGCCCCTGTTTGCTTCTAGACCTATAACTAGACTAAAGTCTCTGTGGTCCCCTGGAGGTGAGTTTGAGAGTGTGACCCATGAGAAGGTGCACCACACTAAAAAATAATTGTTTGAGTTCTCTATATAAAGAGAAATCTGGAGAACAGGCATGGAAATGAATATTAAGGGTACGGGATAATGGTGAAAGGAACATAGAGTTGGATCAGGCTTAATTTATTGATTTGGGCCCACTAAGAAGGGACTCTGTTTTTAATGTGGCAGCTCAGGGAGTTAAAAAAAAGGTTCTAATAGTTTATTAAATTGGTTAGCTGAAATATGGATTAAAATATGGCCCACAGTGAGCAAGCTTGAAATGCCTGATCTCCCTTGGTTTGATGTAGAGGAAGGGATCCAAAGGCTTAGGGAGAGTGGGATGGGGGAGTGGATTAGTCATTTTAGACCTACTCATCCCAGCTGGGAGGGTTCAGAAGATATACTCTTGACCAATCCTTGTGAAATAGATTTGTGAGGGCAGCACTTGCATCTTTGAAGAGCCCAGTAACTGCTGTTCTCTGTATGTCAGATCTAACAGTGGGAACCACAGTCACTCAACTACAAAATTTAAATACAATGGGAATAATTGGATCCCAAGGTAGCAGGGGCCAAGTGGTGGCACTCAGCTGTCAAAGGCAAGGTGGATGTAGCTACCATAATGGACAGCAGAGATAAAGCAGCAATCAGAATAGTCTGACTCATGCAGAGCTCTGGCACTGGCTATTAATCGTGATGTTCCTAGAAGTGAAATTGATACAAAGCCTACTGCATTCCTTAAGTTATATAAGGAGAAAACTTCTAGGTTGAATGGACAAAAGACTAATTTGAATTATAAAAACAAAGAATCATGTTCCCTCAATCAATTTCCAGACTTGAGCTGGTTTATGAACCGAAAACCTCTTGAATGAGGGAAGGTCAGGTCCCCTTGAAGAAGGACCCCACTACATTACCAACAATTTATGCAGTGAATCTTTCTCCCATTGTTCCCCAAGGTGACCTCCAGCCCTTTACCAGGGTAACTGTGCATTGGGGAAAGGGAAATGATCAGACATTTCAGGGACTACTGGACACTGGTTCTGAGCTGACGTTGATTCCAGGGGACCCAAAACATCATTGTGGTCCTCCAGTTAGAGTAGGGACTTATGGAGGTTGGGTAGTTAATGGAGTTTTAGCTCAGGTCTGACTTACAGTGGGTCCAGTCAGTCCCCGGACTCATCCTGTGGTCATTTTCCAGGTGCCAGAATGCATAATTGGCATAGACAAACTTAGCAGCTGGCAGAACCCCACATTGGCTCCCTGACTGGTAGGGTGAGGGTGATTATGGTGGGAAAAGCCAAATGGAAGTCATTAGAACTGCCTCTACCTAGAAAAATAGTAAATCAAAAATAAAATCGCATCCCTGGAGGGAATGCGGAGATTAGTGCTACCATCAAAGACTTGAAAGACGCGAGGGTGGTAATTCCCACCGCATCCCCATTCAACTCTCCCATTTGGCCTGTGTAGAAGACAGATGGATCTTGGAGAATAACAGTGGATTATTATAAGCTTAACCAAGTGGTGACTCCAATTGCAGCTGCTGTACTAGATGTGGATTCATTGCTTGAGCAAATTAACACAACTCCTGGTCCTTGTTATGCAACCATTGGCTTGGTAAAAGCCTTTTTCTCCATTCCTGTACATAAGGCCCACCAGAAGCAATTTGCCTTCAGCTGGTAAGCCCAGCAATATACCTTTACTGTCCTACCTCAGGGGTATATCAACTCTCCAGCTTTGTGTCATAATCTTATTTGGAGAGATCTTTGATCACTTTTCGCTTCTGGAAGATATCACACTGGTCAATTACATTGATGACATTATGCTGATTTGATCCAGTGAGCAAGAACTAGCCAACACATGGTACTTACTGGTGAGACATTTGCGTGCCAGAGGATGGGAAATAAATTCAACTAAAATTCAGAGATCTTCTACCTCAATACAATTTCTAGAGGTCCAGTGGTGTGAGGCCTGTTGAAACATTCCTTCTAAGATGAAGGATAAGTTACTGCATTTGGCCTCTCCTACAATCAAGAAAGAGGCACAATGCCTACTGGGCCTATCTGGATTATGGCAGCAGCACATTCCTCATTTGAATGTGTTACTCCAGCCCATTTATCTAGTGACCCAAAAGGCTGCCAATTTTGAGTGGGGTCCAGAATAGGAGAAGGCACTGCAACAGGTCCAGACTGCTGTGCCAGCTGCTCTGCCACTTATGCCATATGACCCAGCAGATCCAATGGTGCTTGAGGTGTCAGATAGGGATGCTGTTTGGAGCCTTTGGCAGGCCCCCATAGGTGAATCACAGCAGAAGCCTTTAGGATTTTGGAGCAAGGCCCTGCCGTCTTCTGCAGATAACTACTTTCCTCTTGAGAGACAGCTCTTGGCCTGTTACCGGGCTTTGGTGGAAACTGAACGTTTGAATATGGGTCATCAAGTCGCCATGCGACCTGAACTGCCAATCATGAACTGGGTGCTTTCTGACCCCTCAAGCAATAACGTGGGTCATACAGAGCTGTATTCCATCATCAAATGGAAGTGGTATATACGTGATCGGGCTCGAGCAGATCCTGAAGGCACAAGTAAGTTACATGAGGAAATGGCTCAAATGCCCGTGATCTCGACTTCTGCCACCCTGCCTTCTCTCCCCCAGCCTGCACCAGTGGCCTCATGGGGAGTTCCCTATGATCAGTTGACAGAGGAAGAGAAGACTAGGGCCTGGTTCAGAGATGGGCTGCACAATACTTAGGCACCACCTGAAGGTGGACAGCTGCAGCACTAGAGTCCCTTTCTAGGACATGCCTAAAGTACAGTGGTGAAGGGAAATCTTCCCAGTGGGCAGAACTTTGGCAAGTGCACCTGGTTGTAAACTTTGCAAGGAAGGATAAATGGCCAGATGTGAGATTATATACTGATTTATGCGGTGTAGCCAATGATTTGGCTGGATGGTCAGTGACTTGGAAGAAGCATGGTTGGAAAATTGGTGACAAAGAGATTGGGGAAGAGGTATGCAGGTGGACCTCTCTGAGTGGTCAAAAACTGTGAAGATGTTTGTATCCCATGTGAGTGCTCACCAATGGGTGACCTCAGCAAAGGAGGATTTTAATAATCAACTGGATAGGATGACTTGTTCTGTGGACACCACTCAGCCTCTCTCCCCAGTCACCCCTGTCATCACTCAATCGGCTCATGAACAAAGTGGCCATGGTGGCAGGGATGGAGGTTATGAATGGGCTCAGCAACATGGACTTCCACTCACCAAGGCTGACCTGGCTACGACCACCACTGAGTGTCCAGTTTGCCAGCAGCAGAGACCAACGCTGGGACCTTGATATGGCACCATTACTGGGGGTGATTAGCCAGCTACCTGGTGGCAGGTTGATTATATTGGGCCTCTTCTATCATGAAAAGGGCAGAGATTTGTCCTCATTGGAATAGACACTTAGTCCGGATATGGGTTTGCCTCTCCTGCACACAATGTTTCTGCCAAGACTACCATCCATGGACTCACAGAATACCTTATCCACCGTCATGGTATTCCACACAGCATAGTAGTAGAAGAAGGTAGTCATCAATAGCAGCTATGATCACGTGACCAGCTGCAGAAATGAGGACTGTGACTGTCATGAGCATTTCCTCCTTCTTTGGTTAAAAACATGTTTGTGCACGTATACGCTTGTATTCAGAAAATATCTTCATTTTATTTCCTTTTGCTTTATCATGTGACATAAAATTTATTGACTTCATATCAGCATTTAAGTATTGTTAACTTTATGTAATAGTATTTGGGTTGGGGATTGGTGGGTTTCCAGTTGTACAAAGGATAGTTGTATTATTTTAGGCGTGACTGTGACCTTATTATTGTCTTTATCTGAAGATTATGGATGATCTCAGGAGATGTGTATAGGTTCAAGTTGACAAGGGATGGATTTATCATGGTTAATATTGAGTGTTAACTTGAATGGATTGAAGGATGCAAAATATTGATCCTGGGTGTGTCTGTGAGGGTGTTGCCAAAGGAGATGAACATTTGGGTCAGTGGGCTGGGGAAGTCCGACCCACCCTTAACCTGGTGGGCACCATCTGATCAGCTGCCAGTGAATATACAGCAGGAAGAAAAACGTGAAAAGGCAAGACTGGCCTAGCCTCCCAGCCTACATCTTTCTCCCGTGCTGGATGCTTCCTTGAACATCAGACTCCAAGTTCTTCTGTTTTGAGACTCGGACTGGCTCTTCTTGCTCCCCAAGCTTGCAGACTGCCTATTGTGGGACCTTGTGATCATGTTAATACTCTCTCTCTCTCTCTATATATATATATATATTTGAGGGCAGGGACCTTGTCTGCCTTCTTCACTGCTGAAGAAGTTCTGTCCCTCTAGAGAACTCCCCTTTGTGTATATATATATTAGTTCTGTCCCTCTAGAGAACCCTGACTAATCCACCCTGGGACCCTGCAGGCTCTGGGGTCTGAGATGTCCCCTCAGCCTTGCTGGGAGCTGCCTGTGTCACCGCATCTGTGCAGTTACTATAGCAGCCACCTCAGCTCAGGGCAGGGAAGTGGAAAACAGGCCAGAGTGTGATGAGGCTGCACGTTCTCATCTGTCCCCTGAGCCCCTGGCCTCACAATGCATCTCTCCCAATACTGAGGCCATGGGCTGCTCTCTGGGCTTTGAGCTGAAGGCCTGTCCCACCTTGGCTCAGGGTGGGTGAGGGGCTTCCCTCCTTTCAAGTCTGGCCAGAGACAGCCGGGGAGGCAACTTGGAGAGAAGTCTGTCTGGTCAGGCCCTGGGGCTGCAGGGTTGGTGGGTGCCCTTGGCCTGACCCTGAGAGACCCCCCTCTTCTACCACACGGAGACCTCTGCACCCAGGGCTGTGGAGGAGTTCACCTGCCAGTCACCCCCGTTCCTCTCCTCCAGGCTGGGAAGCACAGCCCAGGACTTGCCTCCATTCCTGGCAGGCCTGCTGGGCTGGGTGGGTGAGTGGGGCTGAGTGTGTTACAGGGGGCTGCTGGGCGGTGGAGGAGGGTGTGCTTATAGTCTAGGGGTCGGCACCTGGGACCCCCAGCTGCCTTTTCTCATCTGGCCAAGTGAGTCCCTGGTGGCTGTGATTCGGCTGTCTCTGGGCCCAGCTGTGGCCTGGAAGGTCTGTTTGTGGCTCAGGCCTCAGGCGGTCCCTTCCTTAGTCCTCCCACGGTGAGTCATGCTACTGCTGACTCAGTCCCACCTGGTTTCCTGAAGGTGTCGCTCGATGCCTGGATCTGGCAGTGAGCCCAGCTCTCTGAGAAGGTTCCAGGGCTCCCATCAGCCTGCCAAGATCCCACCTTGGGCTCATGGTAGCTTCCTTTCAAGTGACAGATCAGGATGAATGAGGCTTTTCATTCCTTCCAACTCTGGTTCCAGTCCTGGCTCTGAAACTCCACTTCCTCACTGGTCAAGTGGGGATTATAACTTCCTGGTCACAGTGCTGGTGCAAAGACCCACTGTGGGTAATGCCTGTGGGGGTTTGGAATGTGGCAGAGTTGGGGGAACCCTTCTCTCCAGGGCGGGGTGAGCAGGAAGTCCTGCCTCCACTTCGTGCTGTGTGACCTTGGGTTCATGGTCAACCTCTCTGAGCCTATGTTTCCTCATCTGTAAATGGAGATGTTGTGATGATGAAATAAGAGCAAAGAAGACAAGTCTATGCTCAAACTTTGTTTCCTCAATGAGGCTTCCCTGGCCATTGTATTTAATTCTGAGCCCTTCTCCCACCACACATCCCACTGTCCCGCCTCCATCATTGTGTTTAATTTATTTATACATTATGTTTATAGTTTATTGTCTTTCTGCCCCACTGGAATGTCAGGTCCGTGAGGGCAAGGATGCAAGTGGCTAATAGATGAGATAATTTCCAACTCCCTTCCCTCCTTCCCTCTTTCCTCCTTACAAATACACAGTATACCAGGACTGATGCCAGACCCCTAGCATTTCAGCAGCGAAGAAGGCAGACAAGGTCCCTGCCCTCAAACAGCCCTCATCCAGCAGTCAAGACACACATTAAACAGGCAGAGGGGAGGAGCAGCAGGCCTTTGGTCCAGTAGTGCCAGGGCCTGCCAGGTGCCTGAGCCTCAGACTGAAAAGGTTTGAAAGTATCTGAGCCGAGAGCCTGGCTCTGCGCAGCCTGTGGGAGCCTCTCTTTGACCTTCCCTCAGGATAATGGTCAGAGCCTTTCCTGCCAGCTCGCAGGGGCTCAGGCCTGGCCAGCTCAGGGGCTATTACAGGGGAGGCCCCTGAGGAGTGAAGATGGGAGTGGCTTGTGCCTACCCCATGGCCAAGTCTACCGGGCTCTGGGCTCTGGTTTCCTCTCTGTGGCAAGCGGCCCTAGGACCCCAACCTTCTTGCACTGGAGCTGCTGAAGTTAGGGTGGGCGGAGAGGGGCTGCCCTGGGATATCCTGAGGGACCCAGTGCGGATCTGGCCCTTTCCAGAATTCCAGCCCCTCCCTGATTATTCTCCCATTTCTTTCCTTCCCCGGGAATTAAATTCCTTTCCAGAGAAAACTGAACTGACCCTGGCAGGACAACCGCTGCTCAGAGCCCACTGAGAATACAGTCAATTAAATGGTGAAATATGGAAGAAGACCTCCACGGCAGGGCAGGGCGAGTTCATCAGAAGAATAAATAGACACGAAACGACAGGGGGCTCCTGGCTTCTAGTTCTTCTGTTGCTTTTTATCCAAGCAAGATGAACCAGAAATCCCAATGGCTCCACATTGCACTTGTCATCTCCCTGGTAATTAATATCCCTGGGTAAAAATCTGTTCAGTCGGGAGTACATCTGCTGAGGTGCTGGCCCCACGGGCTTTGTCACCTGGGACCATTTAGCCCACTCAGCTGTGGGAAGCGGGTGCAGGGGACCCTAGGGACTGATTAATTTCTGTTATTATAACAGACAACACTGTGGAGGAGCCCCCAGCAGGCCACAGCAGGGATGCACCCACACTGGCCAGCCCTGGGCCTGGGGGGTGGTGGGTCGGGAGAAGAGAGAAGCCAGGAGGTTTCCCGTTCCTGTTTCTCCAGGCTGAGGGGTAGTGGTGTCCCCTGGAAATTATAGGTAGAGGAATCCTAAAAGCAGTTTACAGATGATGTCAAGTGCCAAGGCCTTCCTGGGAAGGATCTAACTCTGCTTGCAGGTTAACCAGGCTCAGGGGAAAATGGAGAAGGAGTGGGGGCTTCTGGAACCATTGGTTCCCCCTAAGACCCTGGATCCTTGAAGGGAGACACTAGGGTGAGCCAGGAGATGACATGGGATGGGGGGCATAGAATCAGCAACCAGGACCCCACATTCTAATGCTAAGAGGAGCTTGGTGATGATCAGCCCAACGCCCTCCTTTTGCAGATGCTGAAATGTGAGAGGGGAAGGTCTTGGGTGGAGGATTTGCAGATCTCACGGTCCCTTCCATGGCATCTGTGACGCACAGAATCTTGGAATTAGAGCTTCTTTCATAGACTCAAAGATACCTTAATGGAGTATTTGAATCACAGAACCGGAGAGTCTTATCCCTTTTACAAAATCCCAGAATTACAGGATCACAGATGCATTCATAGAATCACAGACCCAAAGAATCTTGGGATTAAGAAATCGCTAGGAAAGACTCACAACCACGTTCACAGCAGGCTTGGCCCTGAGAAATACAGAATGATCCAGGGACACATGGAGTTGAAATAGACATGGTGGAATCAGCATTTCAGCACAGGACATGACCTTGGTCCAACTCCCCTGGAAATGCAGGGAGCCCTCTCTTCACCACCCTGAGTAATGATTTGAACTCTGGTAGGGATGGTGAGGTCACCACCTGACAGGACCACCTATCCCATTCTTGGGCAGATCAGGCTGCTAGTGCTGAGCCTAAATTTGCCCCCACGTGACCCACCTACAGCTCTGTCCTGGCTTCTCCGGGAGCTGAACATGTAAGGTGATCTGGACACCCACACAGAGGCTTAACCTAGCCAAGGACAGCTTGATCCTTGGCCAGAGGGATCTGTCTCCCTCTAGGGAAGGGTCAGGTACCAGGAACAGATGGAGCAGATCGGCTCACCTCAACCCACTTCAGTTCACCTGTGCACATGAGCAAGAGGTGTCCAGTCTGCTCCTCTTCTGGAGGAGGGGCCAGTCAGGGGCAGGGGCAGACAGGCAGGAATGCCCACTGGGAAGGAGGCTCAGAGGGGCCCTGGGAGAAAGAATGATGCCCCTTGGGTCCCCAGAGGCAGGGAAAATCCAATCATGGCTTCAATGGCAAGGAACTCAGCACACACACACACACACACACACACACACACACACAGACACACACATACAGGCATACACACACACAGACATATACATATACACACACAGATGCACAGACACACACACAGACAAAGGCACCCCATATGCCTCCAAGAGAATACACAGCTATGAGGCTCAGCATCTGGTGCCCCCTGCGTCCAGCTCTTCTGCCTCTCTGGTCTTGTTTCTTGCTGCTTTCTCAAATGCTGCATAGGACTGCCCTTCACTTCTGTTTGGATTGGACAGGGTCATCTTAACTAATGGCAGTGAGAGGACACGTGAGTTGGGAAAAACCCAGGAAAAGTCTTGCAAATCCAGCACATCCAAACTATGTGTTACCTCCCCTCCCTCTCTGGAGGCCCAGAGCATCCTGTTGTCCTGGTACAGAGGTCCAGGCTGACTCCTGCCCCTGTCCAGGGCCCCCTCAATCCTGCCTCAAGGCTCACCCTCTCCCCTCTCAGGTTAATGTCCCCTCCTTTCCTCTGAATTCTTGCTATTCCTGCTGGTTTATCTGCTAATCCCTGGCTGGCCTCCCTGAGTCTCCCATGCCGAAGCTTCTTCAGAAGAACTCCACACCCGCATATCCGGGAATAATTTTTGTTTTCCAGTGAGCAGGGAAATGTTAATTACCGCCAGCACCTTCCTTGTCTCTTTTGAAACCTCTTTCTCGGAGCTGTGTGATAAAGGAACTAAATCCTAATTAATAACAGACAGCACCATTCTGAAATTGTGTTTTCCTGTTCTCAGAGATTATAATCAGCAAGGGAGGATGAGAGAGAGAGGTGGGAGGTGGGGGAGAAAAGAAGAAAAGAAAGAAAACAGTTCTTCAGCTGGGGGAGGAATCACAGGGCTTTGAAAACACACAACCAGGCCTCTGGTGGTCCCTGAGAGGTGGGAGGAAGCAGGTGACTGTGGGCGAGACCAATGAAACTTGCAGAATTGGATTTTCGTTTCTAGACCACTGATATCTGGACACATTCTGCTCTCCATGTTGTGGTGGAAAGTTGATTTGTTCAAAGAAAATAAAATGTGCTGCTGAGCATTCCGTGTCCTGGGTACAAATCTGGAAAGGCGGAGAGCGGCGGTTTCCGAGTACAAACAGCTCTCACCCAGCTGCTGCTGTGCCCATTGTAGGCAGGCCACTGAGGGTAGGATGCGGCTGCCAATATAGCAGAAGCAAGTCCTTGATAATCACAGTGGGCCAGGTTTTCTGAGCTGTAGACTGACTTTGTGTCTGGTAGCCTGATGGGGCAGGCAATGGCATAGGGACAGCAGGGGGCTGGCGTGGGGGACACTGGAGGAAGGGTACTCTTGGCTGGGTGTCCATGGCCTCTGAATGTCTCCAGGTTTCTCAGGACCTAGAATAGAAATTCAGGAGGTAACAGGGAGACCTGGATTTCATCAGCTCTGAGGCCCTCCTGCCTTAGAGGGAATCTGGTCTCTTGCAAGCTCCCTGAGAGCCACTGGGTGTCTCAGGTGGGCTCAACAGCCAATGGGTCAGCTACGATCAGAGTAGGGAGGCAGCTCTGTTCTCCCTCCTGCTGCCCCTGACCTGCACTTGGGAAGCCACAAGAAGGACTTCAAGGGCCTCAGTGGGGGATGAAAGTGCCTAAGAGGCTGGGTCCTCATGACCTTTGAGCTGCCTGTCCTCAAGCTTCCTGAGTGGGACATGGTTCTATGCAGAAGTGGGGAGAATGCCTGCTCTCAGTTCAGCAATACATTTTCTCCTGGGTCCTGCGCCCCTAGCAAGTGCCAGTCCCTAGCAGCAGTGTGGTTAAAGAGCCAAACAAACAGGGTTTCTGCTCAGACACCTAGAATCTAGGGAGTGGCAGGAGCACATGCTCAATTGCTCCCCCAAAGCCCAACTTTGTAGGGATAGGAATAACTGTGTCCCTGAGCATGTTAATGGTTCCACATACCTGCACAGGTAAGTGCTGCCTCTGCCGACACATTCCGCTGTGAGGACAGGCTGGGCAGACACACAGAAGAACAGGGGCTGCTACAAGGTTGAGGGAGCCCATATGGGGAGGTAGTAACAGGGAATGGTGAAGGGTGCAGGCCTCGGTGCCAGGCCTTCCTGGGTTCATTTTCTGATTCCACCAAATGCTGATGCCACCCTGGGGAAGTTATAGAACCTGTCTGAGCCTCAGTTTTCTCATTATCATTTCTTTTTGACAGATGGAGAAACTGAGGGGCAGAGAGATGAAGTGACTGGCTGGAAACCATGTCAGTGTGAAGTATCAGAGCCAGTCAGTCTGCTTTTAGAGTTCAGGCCGTCAAAGGCCACAGCATCTTGGGTGAGACTGACAATTTGCATTTCTTTTTTTAAAAGTTTTATTTTTTTAGAGACAGAATCTCACTCTGTCGCCCAGGCTACAGTACGGTGGCATAATCATAGCTCACTGTAGCCTTGATCTTCCAGGCTCAAGCAATCCTTCCACATCAGCCTCCTGACTAGCTGGGATCAGACATGCATCACCATTTCCAGCTAATTAAAAAAAAAGTTCTTTTAGATGGAGTCTTGCTATGTTGCCCAGGCTGGTCTTGAACTTCTGACTTCAAGCAATCCTCCAGCCTTGGCTTCCCACTTCTCTCCTGGAACCCCACTTTGAAAACCACTGGTCTACAGAATAAAGGTGGTATGGAGAAGGGCTGGGGAGGAACATTTATGGAGCGTCCACCATATAATATGTCCTTTGTTACAAGGGCCACACTGAGTTCACCTCAGTTTCCATCTCTGTAAAATGTGAAATGGGTTTGCTGTGAGGCTCCAATAAGTCAAAACACCATGTGAAGTGCTCAGCACAGGGCTGTGTGCAGTAAGTGCCCAGTGAAGTGTTCGCTGGTGCTGGCACTCTGCTTCTAGGTGGTTCTGGAGCTGCATTATCCCAGTTAATCCCCTCATGAGCTCTAAGGACTAAGCTCAGACAGAAGATATTTAATGGAAAAAAAGATGAATGAGACTGACCTGAGATACTCAGGGGCCCTGCTGGGGCAGTGTGGCCTTGGGTTGGACCTGGAGGTTTGAGGAGGGGTGGGTGAGAGGGCAGGGTAGGGATCTCTTGATGTAGGCAATGTTTTTGGCCTTGCAAAGTGACAAAAATAGCCTTTCCATTAGATTCATGCTCAAGAGGTGTCCTGGGAGGGTGGGAGTGTGACTGAGGCAGCAGGAGAAGGCTTAGGCCCTAAGCAGGGGGCAGGAGACTGAGGGCAGGAGCTGCTCTCCTGCTGACCTGCTGTGTGGCTTGGGGCAGGTTCTTAACTGTCTCTGGTTTCATAGCATGTGATATGGTTTGGCTGTGTCCCCACCCAAATCTCATCTTGCATTGTAGCTCCCATAATTCCCACGTGTTGTGGCAGGGACCAGGTGGGAGGTCATTGAATCACGGAGGTGGGTCTGTCCCGTGCTGTTCTTGTGATAGTAAGTCTCACAAGATCTGATGGTTTTATAAAGAGGAGTTCCCTGCAAAATTTCTCTCTTGACTGCTGCCATGTATGATGTGCCTTTCACCTTCTGCCATGATCCTGAGGCCTCCCTAGCCATGTGGAACTGTGAGTCCATTAAACCTCTTTTTCTTTAGAAATCGCCCAGTCTTGGGTATATCTTTATCAGCAGCATGAAAATGGACTAATACAGCATGTCAGCCCAGGAGGGTGTCAAAAATAATTCAGTCCAACTCCATTCTTCACACATGGGGAAGATGAGGCCTGGAGAGGGCAAGCAACTTGCAGGAGACCCCTCAGCATGGATATCTGAGTGGAAGCAGAGCCTGCATTTCCGGGCCATAGGAGTGGCTCTTGATCTCAGCACCAACTCATCAGCTGGGTCATCTTGAACAAGTTACCCAACTTCTCTGAGCCTCTGTTTCTATACCTCAGGAAGTCCATCCACAGAAAAGCAACTCATTAAATGGGTGGGCTTCTCTTTCAACAGCAGCCACTGAAGTCCTGGTCTTTGCAGACATAGGTCCTTCATAGCCGCTGCCTGCTTCTGTTTCTGCCTCTCTGGTGAAATGGCTGCCTGGTTTCTAGGCCCAGACTGGGGCTGATGTATCTGCCTGTCACTGGGTGTCTAATGGATCATTGGACAAATTGATTTTTGGTAAATCGGTCATTTGATGAATTGATATTTGCTAAATGGATTTTCAGCAAATTAACCCAGACTCTCTATATCTGAAGGCTGTTCAAAAGATTAAATGAGATAATCCATGAGAAACATTTAGCATCGGGCTGGCACATAGTCGGTACTCACTAAATGTTAGCCATAATGATTATTTATTATTATTATTACTGATACTGTCATGGTTGTGACAAAGTACTACAGATGCTGGGCAAGGGAGGGAGAAGCTTGGTGGAGAGGGTAGTGGGGCAGATGGAGTCAAGGGCTCAGGAACAGTGTGGGGCCTCAGGACCTGTCAAGCCTGATATCAGGAAGAGGCTCGGTTAGGGACCAAGCCAGAGCCAGGTAACAGAGACAGCTAAGCTCAAGCTCTCAGAGCAAGGAAGGAGGCCTGGGGCTAGGACCAGACTGTCTGTCCACAGCATTGGTCCCTGAGCACAGGGTGGGACATGGTTTGAGGGCAAGGTTGGGGGTCAGGTAGCCAGGGCCCAGCCCAGGCTCTGATGGCCTCTGGAGCCGTTTCTTTAAAGGTTTTTATGGCTCTGCCGCTCTGAGCTACAGGATCGCTTTTCTCCACAGTCTGAGCTTGCCTGCAAGCAAGGTGAATGCTCTTTGCTTTAAAACAGCCTCCCTGGGTGCCCGGAATCCCCGCTTAGCATCATTCCCCTTGGATGATGCTATTACCTCCCCAGAGCCCTGGGAGGGGCCACTCCAGCACTGGCTGTGAGCACCTCTGTGTCCCCACCCGGAGACACACATCTGCCTAGGGAAATGCACCTGACTGTTTTAGCCCAGCACCCTGTAACTGCCCCCAATCCCAGGAGAAAGGCTGCCTTTGGGCCTCCATTTCCCACAGTGATGAGCGCTGGGAGGCTCAGCTTTGTCTTTCTGTTTCTTGTTGATATGGGTAGGTGCCGTGGCTGCGCCTGAAATCTCCACACACTTTACAGTTACCTTGGACACAAAAAAATTCCTTTTTGCTTAAGATGATTTGGGTTGGCTTTTCTTTCTTGAGACGGAGTCTCGCTCTGTCGCCTAGGCTGGAGTGCAGTGGCCGGATCGGCTCACTGCAAGCTCCACCTCCCGGGTTTACGCCATTCTCCTGCCTCAGCCTCCCGAGTAGCTGGGACTACAGGTGCCCGCCACCTCGCCCGGCCAGTTTTTTTTTTTTTGTATTTTTTAGTAGAGACAGGATTTCACCGTGTTAGCCAGGCTGGTCTCGATCTCCTGACCTCGTGATCCGCCCGTCTCGGCCTCCCAAAGTGCTGGGATTACAGGCTTGAGCCACCACGCCTGGCCTTGGGTTGGCTTTTCTATCACTTACAACTGAAATATTCCAAAAGATTTTTCATGTTGCTCTGTCTTTGCAGGGAGGAGCCATGGGCTCACAGTGCTGAGCGACTTCTGTGCCAGGTGCTGGCCTCAGTGCTTCCTCCCAAGTCATCACCACAGCCCTCTGAAGTCATCATTTCCATTTTACAGATGAAGACACTAAGGTCCATGGAGATGGAGTAATCTGCCAAAGACCTTGAACTGGGAACTAGCTGAGCCACTCTCCTGCACCCAGCTGTCTTCCCTTGAGGCTCAGCGCTCAGGCCCTTGGATGTCAGAGGACAGAGAACAAGGGCACCGTCCAGGCACCTCTACAGGCCAGTCTACCGACCTGCCCAGGAGAGAGTCGGGGGTGGGGTGGTACATGATGTGGGGGTTGAAATCTGAGTACTGGCAAAAGGCAGATTTAGACAGAAAGGATTTTTTAAAATAACGGTTAAACAACTTCAGCACCTCTCCCCGAGTAGTTGGGCTCACGTTTATGGTTAACCAAGGCTCTTCTCTCCCTGCCCAACCTGGGCAATGGCAGGGGGTGGGGGCTGGGAAAGATCCCTGTCTCCTGGCTATCCCCAGCACCCATGGCTTCTAAAACAGGCACATTTTGAGATATTCAGGAAGGAGAAGGAAGCTGAGCCTAGATCTGGAATCTCTTACTAAAATGAAAGTGATTTACAGAAAGCTTAAGCCACAGTGCTCATGCAGCTGGCACTGACTGGGTGGCCACCCTGCTTGGCTGCAGGTAAGGAGGTGGGAATTCAGGGAGGTCGAGAGCAGCAGAGGAGGACCCAAGCCCAGTTCTGCCTGCCCCTCGGCCCTGGCTCTTTTTTTTTTTTTCTTAATACTTTAAGTTCTAGGGTACATGTACACAATATGCAGGTTTGTTACATAGGTATACATGTGCCATGTTGGTGTGCTGCACCCATTCACTCGTCATTTACATTAGGTATATCTCCTAATGTTATCCCTCTCCCCTCCCCCCACCCCACGACAGGTTCCTGTGTGTGATGTTCCCCACCCTGTGTCCAAGTGTTCTCATTGTTGGATTCCCACCCATGAGTGAGAGCGTGTGGTGTTTGGTCTTCTGTCCTTGTGATAGTTTGCTCAGAATGATGGTTTCCAGCTATCGTGGGGACGCCTCCGAGATTTTGTCACTCACTCCTCACTCGCTCATTCGCGCTCACTCCCTTATTCCTCCAGAAAACATGACTGAGGCCCCATCAGGAGCCTGCCCTCTGGGAAGACTGGGTCCAGTAAAGACCGCAGAGAAGACAGGGCAGGGGGCCTAGAGGGGTGGGGAGGAGCTGGGGAGAGGACAGCACATGTCTGCTTTCGGGGATTGAGGACAGAGAATGGGGCACTCTGCTGGGAGGGACTGAAACCCACTGGGGCTGGCTTAAATCATAGCTGGGACCTGATTCCCTGGAGAGGTCTGGTGGAGCCTGGGCCTGCTGGAGCGGACTGCTCTGCCTCCTTCCCTCCCTCCCTCTCTGGTCCCAGCTCCATGTCCTCTCTCTCCTGCCCTCCCTTTACCTCCCTCCTTCCCTTACTCAAGTCCTGCAGGTGCACTGGGCCCAGGTCTGGCTCTCGGGCCAACCCTGAGCTTATTGGTCTGCCTGGGGTCAGATATCTGCCCCGGTCCAGTCAGCTGTGGCAGGGGCGTGGCCACACAACATGTGCAAGTGCGGGGCGGGGGTCATCTCCGGGTGCAGAGGTGGTGGGGGTAAGGGTGATGGTAGGGGTGGGGGGTAGCACCCCAGGAAGGGACTGGCCAGGATCCTCACAACAGCCCTTGGAGGAACTGTTTCCATGTTAGGGATGAGGTACTGGAGACCCTTGGAAGCAAAGTGCCCGACTACCTGGGTAGCAAAGTCTGGACTTCAGCCCAGCCTGTCTGACTTCAGGTTCATGCTCAGAACAACGCGCCGTGCTGCCCTATTGCGCACCAAGCTCTGTGCTGGGGACACAGATGGAGTTCACACTGTCCTGCCCAGTGCAGCCCCATCACGAGTCAGGAAGGTCGAGCCTTCACAGTGAGTAATGAAAGGTGTGGATATTTGGATGGTTCCTCTATTTAGACCTTATTCTATAGATGGGGAAACTGAGGCCCAGATTGGGGCAGGGGCTTGCCTGATGTGCAAGACCCAGGTCTTCCAGGAGGAACGTGTGAGGTGAAGGAGGGTGGTTAGAAGCTGTGGGTGGGGCTGGCTTTGTTTGTTCACAAAGGATGCAGGGGCTTGTGGATCGGACCTGGGCTACTGTTCAGTGCCCAGCACAGGCTTCGGTGGGATTCAGGATCTTGTGCGTGGGCTCCAGAAGGATTAACTGGGCAGCCAAGTGCAGGTGGATGGAGAGGAGAAGGGAAGGAGAGAGCTACTGCCTTGAATTCGGGTCCCGTGGACATGATGTCATGATAGGTGGTTGAAAAGAAAAACACAAGAAAGCCACAGCAATAACACCACCAACCTGATAAGAGTATCGTTGAGCATGGAGTTCAACCCGCATTGGAGACTGGGAGCTTTTGAAAATGAAACGTTATAACGTTATAAAGTTTGCATTTTGCAGGAAGAGAAAGGGGGTGAGGGTACAGTGCTGGGCATAAAAGTCACTGGGAGGGACAGGAATAGCTTTTGTTTCTTATCTACTTCCAGGAATCCTATTAGGACAGTGACAGCATTTCCCCATTGGGGGTGGCCCTGCCTTCCTGGAGATAGTGGCCTGATTGTCCAAATGTCCCAGAATCCTCCAGAACATAAGTGCGCTGGGAGCAGGGACTTCTTGTATCTTCTCGGTTTATCTCCAGTGCAGCATCAGATGCTCAGTAAAGATTTGGTAAATGAATGAATGAATGTGAAATCCTGTGTTTCCACCAGTGGGGAAGCTTTTCCTTCACTCTGTGCTCACCCAGACCGGGGATTATGAATCCAGTTTTCAAAGTAAAGAGCTCAGGTTTAGACAGGTTTAATGACTGACTCATTTCTTTACGGGGATCAACTGGGACTTGAACTCAGAACCCTGGGCTCCCAGCGTATTCTCTATTGTGTGCTAGGGGTGCTGCGCCATGCTGTGGGTCAGAGTATAGACTCAGGGCACAGGCAGACCTGGTTCAAGTCCTAACCTGCCTTTTCACAGGTGTGTCATGGTAGGTGACTTGGGCCTCAGTTGTGTTGTGAGAGTTAAGTGAGAAATGAATGTGGAGCAGGGGTCCTCAGCCTTGGCCCTACTGAGGTATTTGGGCCAGATAATTCCTCATTGTGGGGACTGTTCTGTACATCAAAGGGTGATTAACAGCACCCCGTCCTGCACCCACTAGATGTCAGTAGCACCCCCCACCCCTGGATATAAGAACTGAAAATGTCTTCAGACATGTCAAAAATTTCCTCTGGGGAACAACATGGCCCCTGCATGGGAACCGCTAGAGTGGAGCACCTAGCCCAGTGACGGGCGCAGGGGACTGTTACTTTATTATTATTATTGTTATGATCATCAGGATGATTGTCCATGGGGGCAGGGGCCTGTCTTGTTTACTGCACCTGTCTTGTTTACTGCAGCGTCCCTGCAGCCTGCCCTGGCCTGGTACATAGTAGGTGCTCAGTACATGGGATTGCAGCCCCCAGACTCCACTGCCAGCAGCCTGGGGTCTCCTCCTCTGTTCAGCCGGATGGCTTCTCCCTGATGCCCCGTCTGCCAAAAAGACAGCAGGGGACTCTCAAGGAAGAAGCAGTTTCTTGGGATTTTCAGTCTCTCTCTCTCTGTTCCTGTTATCACTCTCCAGTACTGTGCCAGTTGGGCTCTGGCAGAGCTGGTGGCAAAATGCCAGGGATCCGAAGTTTCAGGCCTTTTGCTCCGACTTTTATCCCCCGATTTCATGCAGCTGCAGCTCTCACTGCCACTCAGCTGGAGAAATGTCAGAACTATATTAAATCATAGGGCATGAGTGAGCAGTAAGATGACACTTGTCACCCACCTCTTGCTGTTTCCGAGGCTCTTGTGCCTGGACTTGGCCTGTCTTGTGCTCTGAGGGCTTCGCTTATTTCCCCTGCCCTGCTCCAGAATCACATCTGTGGAATTTGAAGTGACTTTCCTGGAATGAGACCTGGAGGAGGCGGGGTACATTGGTCCACAAGACATAGCCAGTGGTGGCCAACATGCCAGACCCAGGAGCCCAAGCCAGGCTAGTGCAGGGGCGCAGGGTCCAGCGGAACCGACTTGTTAAAGGCAGCTGACGGCTGGAGTTACTTTTCCCCCTTTAAATTGTATTAGTATATTTTAACCGCTTGATTGAAGTATAACTGATATATGATGAACTGTCCTATTTAAAATGTTCAATTTAATGTTTGACATACATATACACCCATGAAACTACCCCCGCGATTAAGATAGTGGACAAATCCATCACCCTAAACTTTCCCTGTGCCCCTTGGCAATCCCCCCAGCCCACCCCAATCAACTGTCCTCTGCTGATCTGTTTGTCATCACTATAGATGAGATTTCATTTTCTAGAGTTTTATATCAATGGAATCATGCAGTGTCCAGTCTTTTCTTCAGACCGACTTCTTTCACACAGCATTCTATTGAAGTTTATTTATGTTGTTGTGTGTATCATTCGTTCGCTATGTTTTTAACGGTGAGTGGTATTCCAGTATATGAATGTGCAACGATTTGTTTATCCATTCACTCGTTAATGGACGTTTGAGTTGTTGCCAGTTTTGGGGCTTCTATGAATAAAACTGCCATGAACATTTGTGTACAAGCCTTTGTAGAGAAAGTGCTTTCCCTTCTTTGGGACAAATACTAAAGAGTGCAGTGACTGAATCATACGGCAGGGGCATGTTTTTTAAGTTTTTAAGACACTAACATATGTGCCATCTCCCAAAGCAGTATATGGCACTAGTGTATAAGTTTTAGTTTCTCCATATCCTCACCGACACTCAGTCACGGTAACCTGACCTAATGTCTAATGACAATGAATGTCTTTTCCCTAATGTCTAATGACAAGGAATGTCTTTTCACCTACTTACTTGTCTTCTTTGCTGTATTTTTTTTTTTTTTTTTTTTTTTTGAGACAGAGTCTCGCTGGGTCGCCCAGGCTGGAGTGCAGTGGCACAATCTCGGCTCACTGCAAGCTCCGCCTCCCGGGTTCACAGCATTCTCCTGCCTCAGCCTCCCGAGTAGCTGGGACTATAGGCGCCCGCCACTACGCCCAGCTAATTTTTTGTATTTTTAGTAGAGACGGGGTTTCACTGTGTTAGCCAGGATGGTCTCAATCTCCTGACCTCGTGATCCACCCGCCTCGGCCTCCCATAGTGCTGGAATTACAGGTGTGAGCCACCATGCCCGGCCCTTTGTTGTATTTTTTAGTAAAGTTTCTGTTCAAATCTCTGGTCACTTTTTATTGAATTGCTATTCTTCTCATTATTGAGTTTTCAAAATGTGTATGTATTATGAATACAAGGCCCTTATTAAATATATGGTTTGTGAGTATTTTCTCCCAGTCGGTGGCTTTTTTCTCTCTCCTTTTTTTTAAGAGCAGAAATTTTAAATTTTGATTGAGTGCAATTTGTTAATTTTTTCTTGTATGGTTGTGCTCTTGTGTTGCGTGTAACAAATCTTTGCCTAACCCAAGGTCACACATAGTTTCTCATTTTTTTTTTTTTCTAGAAGTTTTATGGTTTTAGGTTTTGTATTTAGACACAATAAATTTGGAGTTAATTTTTGTAAGTGGTGGGAGGTATGAATCAAGATTCTTTTCATTATTTTTTTGACATGGTGTCATTCTGTCATCCAGGTCGGAGTGCAGTGGTGTGATCATGGCTCACTGCAGACTTGACCTTCTGGGCTTAAGTGATTCTCCCACCTCTGCCTACCAAGTAGGTGCATGCCGCCAGGCTGGGCCAATTTTTGTGTGGTTTTTTTGTACAGACAGGGTTTTGCCATGTTGCCCAGGCTAGTATTGAACTCCTGGACCCAAGAGATCCTCCCACCTCAGCCTCCAAAAGTGCTGGGATTACATGTGTGAGCCAAAGTGCCCGGCCAAGATTCATATTTTTGCACATAGACATCTGATTGCTTCAGCATAATTGTTGAAAAGACTATTTTTTCCCAGTGAATTATCTTTGCACCTTTATCAAAAATCAGTTGTCTCTATCTGTGGGTCTATTTCTAGACTCTGTTCTGTTCCATTGCTTAATTTGACTATTTTTCCATCAACATCACACTATCTTAATTATTTTTTTTTATTTTTATTTTTTCTCATTAAACTTTTTTAATGGGTCTCAAAATTCTGTGACAAATTTTTGGTCAAGTTGTTTCCACTTAAAAATTACTGTTTTTAAAACACTAATAACTTAAACTGCCACAAACAAAATGGTCCACAGACATTCCTTTCCTTCTGAAGCTTTTACGATGCATTGTAATCATTAACCAGTCTTTTACTATTAAACTGAAATAGCCAATTGAAACAAACAGTTCTGAGACCGATCTTCCACCGCTGGTTAAGACTGAGGTGGCAGGTATTAGGGATAATATTCATTTAGCCTTCTGAGCTTTCTGGGCAGACTTGGTGACCTTGCCAGCTCCAGCAGCCTTCTTGTCCACTGCTTTGATGACACCCACCGCAACTGTCTGCCTCATATCACGAACAGCAAAGCGACCCAAAGGTGGATAGTCTGAGAAGCTCTCAACACACATAGGCTTGCCAGGAACCATATCAACAATGGCAGCATCACCCGACTTCAAGAATTTAGGGCCATCTTCCAGTTTTTTACCAGAACGGCGATCAATCTTTTCCTTCAGCTCAGCAAACTTGCATGCAATGTGAGCCGTGTGGCAATCCAACACAGGGGCATAGCCAGCACTTATTTGGCCTGGATGGTTCAGGATAATCACCTGAGCAGTGAAGCCAGCTGCTTCCATTGGTGGGTCGTTTTTGCTGTCACCAGCAACGTTGCCACGACGAACATCCTTGACAGACACATTCTTGACATTGAAGCCCACGTTGTCCCCAGGAAGAGCTTCACTCAAAGCTTCATGGTGCATTTCGACAGATTTTACTTCAGTCGTTACGTTGACTGGAGCAAAGGTGACCACCATACCGGGTTTGAGAACACCAGTCTCCACTCGGCCAACAGGAACAGTACCAATACCACCAATTTTGTAGACATCCTGGAGAGGCAGGCGCAAGGGCTTGTCAGTTGGACGAGTTGGTGGTAGGATGCAGTCCAGAGCCTCAAGCAGCGTGGTTCCACTGGCATTGCCATCCTTACGGGTGACCTTCCATCCCTTGAACCAAGGCATGTTAGCACTTGGCTCCAGCATGTTGTCACCATTCCAACCAGAAATTGGCACAAATGCTACTGTGTCGGGGTTGTAGCCAATTTTCTTAATGTAAGTGCTGACTTCCTTAACAATTTCCTCATATCTCTTCTGGCTGTAGGGTGGCTCAGTGGAATCCATTTTGTTAACACCAACAATTAGTTGTTTCACACCCAGTGTGTAAGCCAGAAGAGCATGCTCTCGGGTCTGCCCATTCTTGGAGATACCAGCTTCAAATTCACCAACACCAGCAGCAACAATTAGGACAGCACAGTCAGCCTGAGATGTCCCTGTAATCATGTTTTTGATGAGTCTCTGTGTCCTGGGGCGTCAATGATAGTCACATAATACTTGCTGGTCTCAAATTTCCACAAGGAGATATCAATGGTGATACCACGTTCCCGCTCAGCTTTCAGTTTATCCAAGACCCAGGCATACTTGAAGGAGCCCTTTCCCATCTCAGCAGCCTCCTTCTCAAATTTTTCAATGGTTCTTTTGTCGATGCCACCGCATTTGTAGATCAGATGGCCATAGTGGTGGACTTGCCCGAATCTACGTGTCCAATGACGACAATGTTGATATGAGTCTTTTCCTTTCCCATTTTGGCTTTTAGGGGTAGTTTTCACGACACCTCTGTTCTGGCGGCAAACCCGTTGCGAAAAAGTTAGCTTAATTATTGTAGTTTTATAATAAGTCTTGAAATCAGATAGTGTTAGACTTCTAATTTTTTCTTCTTCTTTTTGGCCATCTAGGTCCTTTGTATATCCATAGGAATTTTAGAATCAATTTGTCGATTTCTACTGAAAAAAAAAAAAAAAAGACTGTGGGGATTTTGCCTGTGATTGCACTGAATCTATTGATCAATTTGGGAAAAAATTGACATATTTACAATATGGAGTCTCCCAACCAAGAATACGGTGCCTCTCTGCATTGGTCAGGTCCTCCTCAATTTCTCAGCAATGTTTTGTAATTTTCAGAGTTCAGTTTTAGCACATCGTTTGACAGATTTACTCCAAGTTTATATTTTTATAGTATTATACATAGTGTTTTTAATTTTAATTTCTGGTTTTCATTGCTAACATATAAAAATACAGTTATTTTTCATATATTGATCTTTTACTTTGCAACCTTGCTAAACTCACTTATTCATTCTAGTAGCTTCTTCTGTAGAGTCCATTAGATTTTCTATAGAGGCAATTATGACATCTATGAATAAAAGCAGTTTTTATTTTTTCCTTTTCAATCTGATTGCTTTTGTTTCTTCTTCTTGCTGTATTCCTCACCTAGACCGGTACACATTTGTATAGATGTGGTGAGAGCAGGCATTTTTCTCTTCTTCCTGATCTTACACTATTTTACCGTTAAGAATGATGTTAGCTATGGGTATTTCATAAATGCTCTTTGTCAAGTTGGGGAAGTTCCTTGTTTGCTAGGATCATTTTTCTAATTAATATTGAATTTTATTTAGAAAGTTTGACATCTATTGTAATGATCATATGGTTTTCCTTTTTCAGTTTCTTAATGTGAATTACGTAGTTTGATTTTGAAATGTTAAACTAACCTAGAATAAACCTCACTTGATCATGATGTATTACCCTTTTATTATTATTGGATTTGGCTTGTTAAATTTTTGTTATGAAATTTTCTGTTTATGTTCACAAAGGATATTGGTCTGTGGGTATTTTTTTTGTAAATGTCTTTGCCTGGTTTTGTTATCAGGTTGATGTTGGGCCTATAGAATGAGTAAGGAAGCGTCTCCTCCTCTTTTAATTTCTGGAAAAGTTTGCATATGCTTGGTGTTATTTCTTCTTAAATAATCAGTTAAGTTCTGTAGTGAAGCCATTTGGGACTGGAGTTTTTTGTGTATGGAGAAGTTTTTAATTAGAAATTCAAGTTAAAAAATATCTACCATGTCTACTTCTTGATTGGACTTTGGTAGCTTGTGTCTTTTAGGGGATTTTCTGATTTCATCTAAGTTGTCCAATTTATTGGCATAAAGTTGTTCATGATTATCCCCTCATTATCATTTTTGTATATTCAGTATCTTTACTATGTCTTGTTTCTCAATTTGATGTTAGTAATTTTCATCTCCTTCCCTGCTCTCTTGCTCTCTCTCATTTCTAAACTGTCTGTCTAGAGGTTAATCAATTTTATTGACTTGCATGAAAAATCAGTTTTTGGTTTTGTTGATTTCCTGTGTCAATGTTCTGATATCTATTTTGTAAGTTTCTGCTCTGTCCTTTACTCTTCCTTTTTTCTGCTGAGTTTGGGTTTAATTGGTCTTTTCCCCCTTAGTTTCGCAAAATGGAATTTAAAGTCATTAATTTGAAATCTTTTTCTTTTCAAATACAGATGTTTAATGCTATAAATTTCCCCTAAGTAACATTCCCCAGATTTTCATATGTCGTGTTTTTATTTTCATTCATTTCAAAATACTTTTAAATTTCTCTATTGATTCCTTCTTCAAGTCATGGGTTACTTACAAGTGTGTTATTTTAATTTCCAAATATTTGGGGGACTTTCTCAGATATCTTTCTGTTATTGAATGTATTTACATGGAGATCAGAGAATGTATTTTGTATATCTTGAATCTTTTTACATTTATTGAGGCTTGTTTTACAGCCCAAGGTCTGATCAATATTATAAAATGTTCTATGTCCACTTGAAAAGAAGGTACAATCTGCTGTTGTTGGTTGTAATATCAGTTTCGGTCAGTTGAGTTAATAGTGTTGTTCAAGTCTTCTATATTCTTACTGACTTTTTAGCTATTTACTTTAATCGGTAATTGAGGGAAGGGTATTGAAAGGTCTCATTATAATTTTGCATTTGTCTATCCCAGATATGGTATTTCTGGGTCATTTGGCAAGGATATGTTTAGCTTGTCAAATCATTTTCCAGAGTGGCTGAACTATTTTGCATTCCCACCAAAAACGTATAAAAGTTCTAGATGATCTGTTTCCTTGCTAGCATTTGGTATTTTATTTGAGCCATGCCAGTGGGCATGTGGTGGAATCTCACTGTGATTTTAATTTGTATTTCTCTCATATCCAGTCCTGTTGAGCATCTTTCCATGTGCTTATTTGCCATCTGTCTATGGTCTTTCATTAAACATCTCTTCATATCTTTTGCCCGTTTTCTAATTGAATTGTTTGTTTATTTAACTGTAGAGTTTTACGAGTTCTCTATGTATTCTAGACATCAGTCCTTTGTTGGATATGTGTTTTGCAAATATTTTCTCCTACTCTGTAGTTTGTCTTTTCACCATTTCAATGAAGTTTTTTGAAGAACGAGAGTTTTTAATTTTGATGAAATCCAATTCATCAGATTTTCCCTTTATAAATGGTACTTTTGGTCTCAAGTCTGAGAACTCTGCCTCGCCCTAGATTGTGAAATTGTTTTTCCCTATGTTATGTTCTAAAACTTCTATAGCTTTACATTTTACACTTAAGTCCATGAACCATTTTCAGTTAATTTTGTATAACATGCGAGACTTAGCATGAAGTTTTTTTTTTTTCTTTTTGGCCTATGAATGTTCAATTGTTTCAACAACATTTGTTGAAAGGGTTATTTTTTCTTCATTGAATTACTTTTGTACCCTTGTCAAAAATCAGGTGGTCATATTTTTGTAGGTCTATTTCTGAGTTCTCTGGCCTGTTCCATTGATCTGTATGTCTATTGTTCTTCAAATATCTTTCCCCACATTTTAATTATTTGTTTTCTTTTCTTATTGTTGAATTTTGAGAGTTCCTTATATAGTTCGCATACGAATTCTTTGTTGTATACGTCATTTGCAAATATTTTCTTCCACTCTGTAGCTTATCTTCATTGTCTTGATAATCTGGCAAAACAAAAGTTTTACATTTGATGACATCCAATTTATCATGTTTTTAATTTTATGGACTATGCTTTTGGTGGTGAAGAGTTTGCTAAGAATCTGACATGATATTCTAAAAATCGCGTAGTTTTATGCTTTCTGTCTTTATCTATAATCTATTTTTGAGTTAGCCTTGTATAAAATGTGAAGTTTAAGTCCAGGTTATTTTGTTTGATTGTTTATGGATGACCAATTTTTATACTACCATTTTTTAAAAATGCTATCCTTTCTCCATTGAATTGCTTTTGTATCTTTGTCAAAGATCAAGTGGCTGTATTTAAGTTTATTTCTGTGTTATCTACCCTGTTTCATTGATTTAATATGCCTGTCTTTTTGCCAGTATCACATTGTCTTAATTACTGTAGCTTTATAATGTCCTAAAATCAAGATGTGATTCCTCCAACATTGTTTTTCTTTCCAAAATTGTCTATCTATTCTAGCTTCCTTTGTCTTTTCATATAAATTTTAGAACCAACTTCTTTATATATGTAAACAATTTTTCCTTAACTTTTGATTAGTATTGCATTACATCACTTGGGGTTATCTTCCAATCTATGAATATAGTATGTCTTTTTATTAAAGACTTTAAAAAATTTCTGTCAACAGCATTTTGTAGTTTCTAGCATATAAATACTATGCATGCTTTATTATATTTACACCTAATTATTGCATTTTTCTTGGGGCTATTGTCAATAGTATTATATTTTCAAAGAAATTTTCACTGGATATAAAGTTACATGTTCATCATTTGTGTGTATGTGTGTGAATTATCTTTCAGAAAATAAGAAAAGATCTTACATTTCTGGTGCTCTTTACTTTTGTGTGTGTAGATACATATTTTCATCTGATACCATTTTCCTTTTGTCTGAAGGACTATCTTTAACATTTCTGTATTGAGGATTTTTATATGTCTGAACAATGTTTTTATTTTACCTTCATTTTGAAAGATATTTTAATGGTTATAGAATTATAGGTTCACAGAAATTTCTTTCAATACGTTAAGAATGTTGTCTCACTTTCTTCTTGCTTTTATCGTTTCTGAAGAGAAATAGGTTGCCATTGTTATCTTTGTTCCTTTGTACTTAAATTTTTTTTCTCTGTCAGTTTTTAATATATTCTTTTTATCACTGGCTTTAAGAAATTTCATTATAATGTGCTTTTTATCCTTTTTTTTGTGCTGAGAATTTGTTGAGATTCTTCAATCTCTGGGTTTACAGATTTTACCAAATTTAGAAAATTTTCTGCTATTATTTCTTCAAGTATTTTTTTCTGCTCCAACCCCTTTGTCTTTCCCCTCTGGGGACTTGAATGGCCATTATATCTACCTGCTTGAAGTTGTTTCACAGCTCACAGATGCTCTTTTCAGTTTTGTAAAATTC
This sequence comes from Trachypithecus francoisi, assembly GCF_009764315.1. Taxonomy (NCBI): domain Eukaryota; kingdom Metazoa; phylum Chordata; class Mammalia; order Primates; family Cercopithecidae; genus Trachypithecus; species Trachypithecus francoisi. The sequence continues at coordinate 94,913,764 of NW_022681457.1, read as the reverse complement.
TTTTTTCTCTCTGTATTTTATTTTGGATAGTTTCTATTGCTATGCCTTCAATCTTAGTAATCTTTTCTTCAACATAGCATACTTTTCATCTCAAACACTATAGTTTTCATATCTTGAATTTTTATTTGGCTCTTTTTTTTTTTTTTCTGAGATGGAGTCTTGCTCTGTCGCCCAAGCTAGAGTGCAGTGGCACAATCTCGCCTCACTGAAGCCTCTGCCTCCTGGGTTCAAACGATTCTCCTGCTTCCGCCTCCTGAGTAGCTAGGATTACGGCACCCACCATCATGCTTGGCTAATTTTTATATTTTTGTAGAGATGGGATTTCACCATGTTGGCTAGGCTGGTCTTGAGCTCCTGCCCTCAGGTGATCCACCTGCCTCGCCTCCCAAAGTGCTGGGATTGCAGGTGTGAGCCACTGTACCTGGCCTTGTTTGGCTATTTAAAAGACATTTTTTATGTTTCTACCTAACTTTTTGAACATACAGAACACAATGTTAAGAGTAGTTTTAATGTCCTTGTCTGCAAATTCTAACATCTCTGTCAGTTTAGGGTTGGTTATAATTGATTGATTTTTCTCCTCATTGTGGGTCGTATTTTCCTGCTTTGTACGCCTGGCAATCTTTAATGGGATGCCAGATATTTCCAATTTTACCCTTGTCGGGTGGTGAATATTTTTGTATCCTTATAAGCATTCCTGAGCTTTGTTCTGGGACCTAATTAAGTTGCCTGGAAACAGTTTAAGTCCTTCAGGTCTTTCTTTTAAGGATTGTTAGGTGGGACCAGGGCAGCATTTAGCCCAGAGCTAATTTTCCCTACTCCCAAGGCAAGATTCTTCTGCGCACTCTACTTAATGCTCAGTGAATTAGAATATTTTCCAGTCTAAATAATAGGACCAGCTCTGTCCCCAGCCCAGTGCAAACACTGGGAATGGTTCTCTCCAATCCTCTGGAATTATTGTTTCCCAGGCTCAGCTCTTTCCTTCACACAGGTATGCCGATTGGTGCTCAGTGAAATACTCTCCGACGGTCCTCTGCAGATTCCCAGAGCTCTTCCTCTGTGCAGTTCTCTCCTCTCCAGTGTTCTGTGCTATGAAATCTAGCTGCCTTATTCTGCCAAAATTTCAGCTTCATCTCCTTAATTCAGGTGTCTCCTAGCTTCACCTGGTTCTCCCTTCTCATGCTGTGAAACCCTCAAGTCTGTGAGCCAGAGCAGCCATGGGCTGACCTTATCACATTCCTCTCCCAGGGATCACTGATCATTGCCTGAAGTTCAGTAAATTGAAAACTGTTGCTTCATTTATTTTGTAACAAGGTCTGGAGGATAAATCTAGAACCTGTTACTCCACGCTGGCAGGAAGTGGAAGTCTGGTACCTGGGTTTCCTGGCTGCTGTGAAAGGTCAGGGCAGACCTCTCTTTCCCTTTCCAGGACTGAACAAAGTTAACATCTTCAACGCTCCATTCGTCATTGTCTTTGAGTCTTGTTCCTACAAGTGTGTGTCTTTTTGTGGGTCGTTCACAGGAACAGAGTTTTTCATGAATGATATTGCACCTTCTCACGTCTCAGATACTGTGGATTTTTAAAGGTTTGTCATCAGTTTAGTAAGTTTCTTGGTGAACAAGAGATTTAAAGGTTTATCATTAGTTTAGTAATAGGTTTTCAGTGAACGAAAGACAAGAAATGTGTTTTTTTTTCAATTGTAAGGCACATTCCACTCTTTCTAAAAAACAGACTTTATTTTTTAGAGCAGTTTTAGATTCACAGCAAAATTAAGCAGAAGGGACAGAGACATCCCATATACTCCCTGCCCTGACATGCACAGCTTCCCAGGTTATCAAAATCCCACACCAGAGAGATAGATTTGTTACAACTGATGAACTTACATTGACACATCATTATAAGCCAAAGTCTATGGTTTACCTTAGGGTTCACTCCTAGTGTTGTACATCGTATGAATTTAGACAAATACATAATGACATGCATCCACCACGACAGTATCATACAGAATAGTTTCACTGCCCTAATCATCCTCTGTGCTCCACCTATTCTCTGTGCTCCCTCCTTCCACCCCAACTCCTGGAAACCTCTGATCTCTTTACTGTCTCCATAGTTTGCCTTTTCTAAAATGTCATATAGTTGAACTCATACAGTATGTAACCTTTACAGATTGACTTCCTCCACTTAATAACATGCATTTAAGTTTCCCTCATGTTTTATTTTTTCATGGCTTGATAGCTCATATCTTTAGTGCTGAATAATATTCCTTTGTCTGGATATGAAACGGTGTCATCTGTCTCAGGAAATACCTGAGGTTTGTTGTCCCATGCTAAAGAAATCGAAGATGTGGACACGCAAGGAGTGAGTTTAAGAGCGGAAAGTTTAATAGGTGAAAGAAAGAAGAGAGCTTCCTTGTGCAGAGGAAGGGGTTCTGAATGGGTTTCTGGGTTTGGGGTGAGATGCGTTTAGTTTTATGGTTGAGCTTGAGGAGGTGGTGTCTGATTTACATAGGGTGTAGTGGATTGGTTGGACCAGGTGTGCCATTTACATAGCTTGTGAGGAGGCTGGCCATCCCATCCTAATCTTTTATTATGTAGATGGGTTTTTTACCTGGCTGGTGCCATGTTGCCTGCTTTGCTTGGCACACATGGCAAAAAAGAAAAGGGAAGAGGGAACCCTCATGTGAAATACATCTGACTTCCAGGTTTCCCTTTACTATTGGAACGACTACTGGCGTTCACCTATGCAGGCTGCCAGCTTGCTCATCTATGCTTGCAGCTTGATTTTTCAGGCTGCTTTTTGTTAGATAAGGAATGATTTGGGGGCCACTTTTTATTAAAAGAAAAATCTTACCAAGGACTCCTTTACCTTCCCTAACTGCCTAAGTAATTTCTTTTTAGCCCTGTATCAGACCTACCAGTATATTTAGCCATTCACTTACCGAAGGACACCTGGGTTGCTTCCAAGTTTCACGAATCATGGGTAAAGCTGTTATAAACATTCATGTGTAGGTTTTTGTGTGGATTTTCCACTCCTTTGAGTAAATACCAAGGAGCATGATTACTAGATGGTAAGTGTGTGCTTAGTTTTGAGGGAAACTGCCAAACTGCCTTCCAAAGTGGCTGTACCCACCAGAAATTAATGAGAATTCCTTTTGCTTCACACCCTCACCAGCATTTGGTGTTGTCCTTGTCCTGGATTTTGGCCATTCTAATAAATGTATCATGGTAGTTCATTGTCTTAATTTGCATTTCCTTAATGACATATGATATGGCGCATCTTTTCATATGATCATTTGCCATCTTTATTTTCTTTGGCAAGGTGTCTGTTAACGTCTAATGGGCTATTTGTTTTCTTACTGTTGCTTTAAGATGTAGACCAAAATTAAGATGTGGAGGGAGAAATAACTTCATACATGTTTATTAGAAATTGCATTTGAGAATCAACCCAGGAAGACACACCAACAAAGCTAGGTGTGTTCCCAAGTCTGTTACAAGTTGGAATGTTTTACAAAGAAGTTTAGGAGAAGGGAGGGTACTCCATATCAGAGTTGTCCATTTCCATTGGAGGGCAGAATACAAAATTTGTCATCATTGGCTACAGATGCCACATCTGTAGCTAAGAAGTTTTATGTAGAAGACAATCAGTAAAATTTCATGATTCAGAAACAAATCAGTGTCCTTTTCAATGTCAGTAGGTTATGTATTAATCTGTCAACAGTTTGAGGAAGTAACAATAACATTTGAGGGACTCACAAGTAAGATTCTTTTTTTTTGTTTTTGTTTTTGAGATGGTCTTGCTGTTTCATCCAGGCTGGGGTACAGTGGTAGGCTCATGGCTCACTGCAGCCTTGACCTCCTGAGCTCAAGCAGTCCTCCCACCTCAGCTTCTCAAGTAGCTGGAACTACAGACATGCACCACCATGCCCATCTAATGTTTGTATATTTTGTAGAGATGGATTTTTGTCATGTTGCCCAAGCTGATTTCCAACTCCTGTGCCCAAGTGATCAGACTGCCTTGGCCTCCCAAAGTGTTGGGATAACAGGCATGAGCCACCACACCCAGCCTTCTCTGTATATGCTTTTTTTTTTTTTTTGAGACGGAGTCTTGCTCTGTCGCCCAGGCTGGAGTGCAGTGGCACGATCTCGGCTCACTGCAAGCTCCGCCTCCCAGGTTCACGTCATTCTCCTGCCTCAGCCTCCCGAGTAGCTGGGACTATAGGCGCCCGCCACCACGCCTGGCTAGTTTTTTGTATTTTTAGTAGAGACGGGGTTTCACTGTGTGAGCTGGGATGGAATGGTCTTGATCTCCTGACATCGTGATCCGCCCGCCTCGGCCTCCCAAAGTACTGGGATTACAGGCGTGAGCCACCGCGCCCGGCCTCTGTATATGTTGAATAACAGCTATTTATGAGATATGTCTGTTGCAAATATTTTTTCTCAATATAGGGCTTGTTTTTTCATCCTCTCTACATTCTATTTTTTAGAAATAGGAAAATGCAAAAAACATCTTAAGGAAATGCAGAATTAATAGCTAATATATTGAGGTGTCCACTCTGTGTCAGGCCCTGGCTCAGAGCTTTGCAGGCATTATCTCATCTAATCCTTCCAAGGACATTGTGAGGTGGCTGCTATTATGCTGTGCCTTTGGGCGACGTGGCAGGCGCCTGTAGTCCCAGCTACTCCGGAGGCTGAGGCAGGAGAATGGCGTGAACCTGGGAGGCGGAGCTTGCGGTGAGCTGAGATCCGGCCACTGCACTCCAGCCTGGGTGATAGCGAGACTCCGTCTCAAAAAAAAAAAAAAAAAAAAAAAAGAAAGAAAGATGAATAAGTGAGGCTCAGAGGGGTTGATCTCATGCTCAAGCTACCCTAGCTAGTCAGTAGCAGAGCTGGGACTGGAGATCAGGACGGCTGGGTGCCCCCAAAGTCCAGGTGTGCAAACACCGGGTCCTGGAGCCCTTGGGTTGGTCAACACACAGGCACAGAGCTGAGGCCCCAGAGCAGATGCAGGTCACCCTGGAGGGAGCTCATCCTCCTTCCTCTCCCATGCCTGCATCTCCTGGGCTCAATGCAGATGGCCATCTCCCTAATTCACGCCTTGCTCTGTCGAAGTTCTTGTCTTGGCAGTTGACTGCTTCTGGAATTGGGGAAAGACAAAGAAAACAAACATGATTTAATTTTTAAAATGACACATTTTTCCTTCAGATGAAATTGTAGTTCTCTGAAGTGTAGTGCTTTATTTTCTTCACTTCAAAAGAATATGTCTTATTTTTTATGGTGAATCTTAGGAGATCCATCCTGCAGTACGGTGGGAGGGGCCTGGGGTCCTTACTAGACCTGCCCCCTCCCAAGTTCTCCTTGCCATCAATCCCACAGAGCAGAGGGGTGTCTACTGAGGCACTGAGTGTGCCCAGCAGGAGGTGTCATCCTGCACCTGCTGGAGGGGCAGCCCCAGGAAACTAAAGGAGCCCTGGCCTCGAGTGGGAGAGGGAGGCTGAGATCTTGACTCAGCAGTTTCTTCTCTGCACTGCCTGTGACCCAGGCCCTATGCTGCGCCTTCACTGTGTTAAATCATTTAATCCCCCTGCGCGCTCTGTGGCGTAGATGTCATTACTATCTCTGTTTTACAGATAGGGAAACTGAGGTGCAATTTACTTGTCCAGGGTCAAATAGCCACTATGAATGGAGCAGGAGACGAAACCCCAGGCTGGGTGCGGCTGAGGGCTCCTGCGGTGAAGATGAACTCGAGCCTCAGCGACTGACCATCCTGTAATGCGGCCTCAGCTCCCTCACTTGTAAAACAGAGAGGGTGACACTTCCTTGGGGGATGGTGGACAGGGAAGATCAGCAGAGGGCCCTTGGGTGCCTGCACCTGCCAGGGCCTGTGGACTCCTAAGGGCAGCCTTGTCCAACCCCTTCTGTTCCTCTCAGGATAAGTGTCAGTGGCTTTAGTCAGCGCCTGGAGAGGCTGGGCGAGGTAGGCCACACCAGGTCAGAGGCAGGGCAGGGGAGGGCAGAGTCTCCTGCTTACACCTCCCTCCCCTGAGACAGCCATAACGGCTAACTCAGAAACGGCCACACAACGTGCTGAGCCTCCACCCAGCACACAGTGAGTGCTCAGTCGGGGCTGGCTATGTTTGCCCTTTGTGGAGGGCTTTCAATGTAAACTCTGCAAGAGGGTTTTGTGCTTTGTCCATTGCTGGTGTGTTTCCATTGTGGATCCTCAGCGGGGCTCAGACCCTTTCCTGCCTGGCTCAAGACCGTGTCTGCAAATCCTGCCTGGAGCCTCCCTCCTGCTCTTGGCCACTCAAGAAAGTCCGTTGCTGGTGCCAGGGGTACAAATGTGGCTGAGCTGCTGCCTCCTGTGCATTGTCACCGAGGCACTGGGGTCCGTCTCCCTCTCTCTGTCTCTATCATTCTCTCTCTCACACATAGTAACACACACAAACACATACATACAGGCACTCACGTACACCCATGCACACACACACACCCATGCACATACACTCACATACACATTCACACACACACATTCATACACAGACACACGTACACATTCACACACACGTACTCACACACGTACACATTCACACACATGTGTGCACACACGTACACTCACACACCCATGCACACACACACACACATGCACACAGACACACACACACGCCCATGCACACACTGACATACTCACACAGCCATGCACACTCACACACACATTCACACACACATGCACACTCAGAGACACACACACATACGGACTCACACCCATATACACACACATACACATTCACATACACACGTACACACAGACACACACAGGCACTCACACACCCATGCACACCCTCACATACCCACACACACAGGCACTCACACCTATGGACACACACGCACACAGACACACACAGGTACTCACACACATGCACATGCATGTATTCTCACACACTTGCACATAACGTTCACACACATGCACTCACACACAACACACACATTCACACACATTCACATACACATTACACATGTACACACTTTCACACACATGCACACACGTACGTATTCTCACACGCACATATATTCACAAAGATATGTATAGAAACAGTCACACACACACACTCAAACCAGACACACACATGCACACTTGCTCTCACACTCATCCACCCTGCAAACACACATAAAATTCCCCCACACACTAACACACTCAAACACACATATGCTCATGCACATACACATGCTCACATGCACACTCATATGCCCACCCACCACATTCACACAAACACACTAACACACATATGCACACTCGCATTCACACAACATGCACTCACATGTACTCACACACACACACATGCACACTCACATTCACACATGCACTCACACGTGTACACATGCACACTCACATTCACACAACACACACACATAAACACAATCACATTCACACAACATGCACTCACATGTACACACACATGCACACACATTCACACAACACACAGGACACACATGCACACTCACATTCACACAACACAGGCTCACACGTACACACATGTACACTCACACAACACACATACACACATGCACACACATTCACACAGCACACGTACACATGCACACCCACATTCACACAACACAGTCACATGCACACAAATGCACACTCACATTCACACAATACACAGTCACATGTACACATGCACACACATTCACACAACACACATACACACATGCACACTCACATTCACACAACACACACATGTACACACTCCCACACACTTACACACACATGCACATGCAGCAGGATCTGAACTTTTCCATCTCTGGAATGCCCCCACCCCTGACCGCATGGTTTTCTGGCCTTGAGACTGGGCAGAATCATTGGCCAGGAACCCAGGGGCTCCAGGAGGCACCTTCCTCCTTGCATAAGCCTCTCTCCTGGGTGATTCTTAGTGACTACTTGGTGCCCCCTTTCTTGAAAATGGGAGACGCTGCCCTGGGGGAACCAGGCACCTGTCCTCCTTCTCTTCAGCCCCTCTCATGCTGCAGAGACAGAGCAGATTTCCAGGGTCTATCCTGTCAGTGGTTTTGATGTGTGAGGGGCACAGACCCCGCACAGTGGCTGGACTCTGGTGGGAGACAGAAGGTGCTGGCGGGGAGGTAGAAGGCCCCAAAGCCTTTCATCCCTCCCTTCCACATGTGACTCCTCAAAGGGCTGTCTCTGTTGGGGAGATCACAACCTCCACGGGATGCCTGAGTTTCCCTCTTCCTGAGCTGTGTCCAGTGTGATTTCTTTTTGGTCTGCACTCTCCGTATTCTTCAAGGGCATCTGGTTTAGGCATCTCATTTCTGCGCTAAGGAATGAAGCTCAGAGAGGGGCAGTGACCTGCCCTAAGCCACACAGCACATTGGGGCAGGTTCAGGACCACGGCATGGACCTCTTGACTCTGGCCTGAGTCTTTCCTTGACTCTGGCTGATTGCGACAACCCAGCCAAAGAAAGCGTGCTCTGGGCTGTGTGGTCATGCGCAGCTGGCGTCAGTGCCGGGACGGCCTCGGTGCCAAGCAGCCTCTCTTGTCTCAAGCCTGGCTTTTGTTTCTTTCTCTTAGGGATGCCAATTTGGGGAGTATTTTTTGTCTGTTTTTAATTCTCTCATCTTTCATTGTGTTTTCTTTTCGGGTAATCCGTAGCTTGCAGGCACCAAGATATGACATGAACATTAAAACAAAATGAAGTAAAATATAATTGAACATATTTCTTTCATGTCCAAGCAGTGGATTACTTTCCCTGACATATCCCTATTTCCTCTTCGCTCCTTCCTCTTTTTGTCTGAGGTTTTCTTCCCCTCCCTGGAATCTTTGGGATTTGAATGACTCCCTGGCCCCGGCTCATCAGAGATCCACACACGACCCTGACTCTACAGACCTTGTCCCTGTGATGGATAAACCACGTTCCCAGGGCTGAGGGCAGGGAACTGTCAGTGTCCTCATGGACCTGGGAAGGGTCCCCACTGATGATGGGGAGGGTGGGGGTCCGCAAGTGGGACTGGGAGGGTTTCCCTGGGTGCAGAGACCCTCCCGGGAACATGCTCCTGGTGGCTCCTTCTCTTGCTCTAGAGCTGAGGCTGCAGGTTTGTGATCCTGACTTGCAGCCAAAACAGCTATCGGGGCCCCCAGTGGGTGATGAATCAGCAGAGACTCCTAGACACAGCCGTGGGCTCAGGTTCAGGTCAGGAGGGAAACGAGGCATTGGAGGAGGTGAGCAGGAAAGGTGCTGCTGCCTCAGCCTACTCACTGCGTGGCCTCGGACCCATGACCCCACTTCCCTGGGCCTGTTTCCCCATCTATAGTATGGGCATCTATAGTCACAGCACAAGGGATTACATGGAGGATTAAACCAAACAATGCCTGTAACGTGCTCAGCCCAGTGCCTGGCACACGGTGGGTCCTGAGTGAATGGAGGCAGGTAACAGTCATTCATCCATTCACTCACCCAGCCTATTGTGAGGCCTCCTACGTGCCAGGCCATGCACCAGGCATCAGGGAGAGAAGAATCAAACCTCCTGTCGCCTGGGGTAGCTCATGGTCTAGTGGTGAGACTGGAACCAGCTCTGGGAGAGGGACGTAGTGGTGTGTGCGGGAACAGAGAAGGGACAAGCAAAGTCAGCATCCAGGGGAATCAGAGGAGGCCCCGTGGAGGAGGTGACGCTCAAGCTGAGCCTGGAACGGGGCCTGAGTTCCAGGGGTCAGGGGTCGGGGGTGTTCCAGGAGAGGACAGCAGGGCAATGGCAGGGAAGCATAAAGTGTGGGGGTGAAGGTGCCAGGGGTGGTCCGACTGGGCCTGAAGCCTGGAGACTGTGGGGACAAGTGGAGGGAGGTGGGGCAGGGAAGGCAGGTGGGACAAGAACACAGCGGACCTGAGTTTGGACTTTGTCAGGCTGGTGCTGGGAGCCATGGATGGTTGAGGGGTAGGAGAGGGCTGTGGTCAGAGCGTCAGGTCCTTCCACAGACAGCAGCCTTGAGTAAGAGCCACAAGTGAGACAAATTGTTCCTCCTGTCACCCCTGTTGCTCAGGCTCCACCAGGGACTTCACAGAGTGTCATCAGTGTCCCTGATGTGGCCTCAGGGGCTTGTAGGTGGAGACGTGTCCCCAATCCGCAAGTCCCCCACGCTGTGGCTCGAGGCCCCTGGCCCTGCCTCCTTTCATTACGTGTCACTGTGTTTGTTCTTTAGTCACCCTTCTCTGAATAGCACCCCTCCCTCCTTACCCCTCCCACCAGTGTTCACTGAGCTCCTGTGCTGTGCTGGGCACCATTCTAGGGGCTACGGCCATGAACAAGCAGATGACAGACCCAGCCCAGAGCTCACAGCTCCACGGGGGCCCAGACGGCCACCAAATAACTGGGGATCTCCCCTGGGATCAGTGCACTCAGGACGAGGTTGCAGGGGTAACATTTGTGTTTTGGGAGGGCTGAACACCTGGCTCAGAGCCTGCACACAGTAGGCACAAAGCAAATGCTGATTCTTTCAGAGCTCTGCCTGCCTGCTCCTTTACCAAGATCATGTGACACTTACGGCCAAATCAGTCTCTCTTCCCCTCTAAGGTGGAGACTGGCTTTATCTACAAGTGGCCATTTGCTTCAAGGCCCCTTGGTGGACCCTCGCTGTCAGAAAGTGCAGCTCTAGCCAGAAGATTCCTGGGCCTCTGGGCTGCCAGGTACAGGAGCACAGCAGGGTGGGCCACAGGCCTCCCAAGGCAGCTGAGGGCACTGCGTGGGCCCTGGCTGCTCAGCCTCATCTCCTGAGAGCAGGTGTGTGAACCCAGGGCCTCCTGCTGGGCGGGCACTGTGTGGTGTGTTGGCTCCACAGACACAGAAGTGGGGGACCCTACTGTATCCTCCTCCCCCCATGAGATTCTCAGTGACTGCACCAATGAGAATGGCAAGAGGGAGATTTCAGAGCCACCAGAAACCTGACAACAGGTGTTTCTTTCCCTTCAAAGGACTTGGCATGGGGATATAGCAGGAGCTACAGTCACAGGCAGACACCAACAGTGTCTCAGGCTGATGACCAAGACCCTGAATCCCTGGTTCCACCTTAGGACCTGGGACCTGCCTCTCTCCAGCAGGGACACCAGGCATGGCTGAAGGGAGGCTGGGGGACAGACTCAGGGCCTGGTGGAACCTGGAGCAGGGCAAGCACGTGCTTCGAGGGAGAGCAGCAGACCCAGGCTTTAATGGGATCCTTTCCGCACACAGACCTCAGTCTTCTCTGAGCCTCAGGTTCCCTTTCTGTGCAGTGGAGGGGGGCTATCAACAGGGCTGGTGAGCAGATGAAGGGGGACAGTGCCGGTGATAGGGCTAGGCACACAGCAGATGTGCTGCTAGAGCCTGACTTTCCTTCCTCAAGTCTGCCTGGTGCATCCTGGGTACTTAGGGATTCAAGCAGCCTCATTCACAGATGACAGTGAGGACAGAGCTCCTCAGTATGGGAACTGCAGGACCATCTATCCCTAAAAGCCATGGTGATGTTGCTCCCTCTGAGGACACAGCCTTGTGGGCCTCGAAAGCTGTTCAGTTTTCTGGGTGACCCCGAGAAATGCAACCATCCCTGGGATCTCACCCCGAAGCCTCCACAAGCTATGCACATCGAGATGGAGGGGCAGGCATCCAGGAGCGAGGTGTGGGCAGAGACGGGGTGATGAGGCGGGTGAGGGTAGCCAGGGTGGAGGAAGGGGGAAGAAGGCATTGGTGACAATAGCAGTAGCCAACACATCCCCACTTGCAGATGAGGAGACTGGGCAGAGGGGCTGAGTGCATTGTCCACAGTCACACGTCGCTGGGGTTCAAACCCAGGAGATGCAGCTGCACAGTCGGGCTCTCAACCATGAACCTGAAGAGGGAGAATGTGGATGAGGCGCTCCGGGGAGCCCACGGCAAGCCTGGCACAGTGCACCATCCTGCCCCCATCTCCCCGGTGTGAGGTGACAAGCTGGGTCAGGGTTGTCATGCATGGCACCAGTAATTGACGAGGGCAGAGCACTCAGGTCTCTCTAAGGGGAAGGAACTGCTCAAGGACGTAATCTCAGGCTGGAGAAGCATTGATCTCGGCACGGCGATCACACATCTACGCGTCAGGCCTACAAATCGCCCATGTAATGAGCCTGGAGATGCCATGGTGGGGAGGCCTGGAAGGGTTTTCGTCCCACTTGGTGCTTCCACAGGCTGGGATGAGGCTGCAGGTGGATTTACCAGGGAAGGGCAGGGTTGAGTCTGGGCAACCAGGATGGAGTTAGAGGGCCACTGTCCAGCTCCAAAGTCACCGTTCAGCTCAGGATCCTCCAGGCTCGAAGCATCAAGTGAGATAGTTAGGTTGGGAACCATTTGATAAATGTCCCTCCCTCCCTCCTTCCCTCCCTGCCCTTCCTCCTTTCCTCTCTCCCTTCCTTACATAGGCAGGAGGGTAACAAATCTGAATCCTAAGCACGTGTGTCCACAGGCACATTTATAAGGGCCCACACCTGTGGACACTGGAGCACCTGCTGTGCCCTGATGGGCTATGTCCACCCAATGCCAGCCTCACAGAGCCCAGAGCAACCCAGACCCCTTCTCTCTTTCGTGGCTCCCAGAAAAGTGAAAAATGAAGGAATATTAAAACAGTCACACAGGGGGACATAGGTTGAATGTTTACATGTACAAATTAATACCTTCATTAACAAATGTGTGGTGCACTGTTATTGTATGAGTCACCAGATAATCACAGGGACTATTAAAAAGCTCATTTGTTCCACACATGAGGCGGAGTAGATGGGAACCATGACCCGTGCAGAAGGAAGTTAGATGAAGGTCTTGCCTTCCTTTCACCTGTCCCCGTATTCCTGGGGCTGTGGGAAAATCTCTTAGAGGCAGTGTCAGAAGGTCACATTTGAGGCCTTGGAGAATGTGAGGTATGTGGTCCTTCCCCAGCACACACACACACATGCACACATGTGCACATGCATGCACCCATGTGTGCACACTCTCACCCTAGGTGGGGAGGCAGTGGATCTGGTCTTTGCAGGCATAAGGTTTTAGAGGTGAAGGCACTATGTGTTATTCTTGTCATTTCTTTTCTTTCTTTCTGTTTTCTTGAGACGGAGTCTTGCTCTGTTGCCCAGGCTGGAGTGCAGTGGCGTGATATCTCGGTTCACTGCAACCTCCACCTCCTTAGTTCAAGCGATTCTCCTGCCCCAGCCTCCCAAGTAGCTGGAATTATAGGCATGTGCCACCACGCCCAGCTAATTTTTGTATTTTTAGTAGAGATGGGGTTTTTCCATGTTGGCCAGGTTGGTCTCGAACTCCTGACCTCAGGTGATCCTCCCACCTTGGCCTCCCCAAGTGCTAGGATTACAGGCATGAGCCACGGTTCCCAGCCCATTCTTGTCATTTCTGAAGACAGGAATGGAGAAATGGCACGTTTGTGGTCAGAGGGAAGCTGACCCTAGGGAACATCTTAGAGGCATTTGTGCAAGTCATGGATCGCACATGGCCGTAGATCCTCTCCCTGGGGTCTGCAGGGAGGGCCTGGCGGGGAGGAAACAGCTTCCTCGTGAGGTCCTACTGTGTGCCATGGTGTCTGGTGCCCTCATATCTGTGGGCTTCTGGACCTGCAGCTCCCCAGGGTGGCAAATGTCATCAAGTCTGTTATTTTTACAGAGGAGGAAATGGAGGTAAGTAACAAATGCCAAATCTTATGTTTGTCCAGTTTGGTAAACTCTTTACAGATATTTTAAAAGGAGGAAAAACGCTGTTTCTACGAACCCTCCCTGTGCTTCTCATGACTCCCAGGGAAGCAGAGAGGATGAGGGCTGTGCGGGTCTCAAACTGGTTTCCAAGCCCCTGCCCGCCGTGGCTGATTCCTCCCTCACAAGGCCTTTTCCAGGCGCCAGAAATGTGAGACATCGGTGAGAAAAAGAACAACAACAAACAGACTCATCCATTTTGCCAAAAACTGGCTACCCTCCCTGGATAACCCACAATTATGTCAAGAGGTTAACAGAACTCTCATGATGGAATGGGTCTTATTTCCTACCTTGGTCCTATTTGCTGGGAAAACGAATTCTGTCAAGTTTCTTGAAGTCGACTGTCAAAGTAAAGCATTTGGGGAAGACAGATCTCTCACTCTGATGGCAAAATTCATTTGATTTGATTTTTTAATCCAGTCTGCTTGCAAAACCTGGTGCTGAAATTTTAAAGCCTGTTCTCTCTTCTCCCTGCTGCCTCCTCTCTTGGTGCCCTGTCCTCCATCTCTTAGAAAATAATGCAGCAAAAAATTGCAGCTGGTGTAATGATGACCATTTGGTTTCTCACGACTATTTTTAGGGAGAAAATGACAGAGCACAAAGCCTTTTCTTTCAGTGTCTGTTTGGGGAAGGGAGAGAGATGCTCACTGTTAATGCCAGCAGGAACAAGAGCAAGGGCTCAAGGGGATAGGTGAGATTTTGCAGACCTGACATCTGTGGGAGCAGGAGAGACATCTGGGAGGATGGAAGTGCCTCCATCCTTGCTGAAGCAGGGGGACAGTGAGCACTGATTTTTTTTTCTGATCAGTGGTTCCCACCCTGAACCCTCTTCCATGATTCATCTCCAAGAACCTGTAAGCTTCTGTTAAATTTTACAAAGCACTTCTGCATCCATTATGTTCATTTAATCATTAATTGACTCCTTGGCTCATTCACGTATTCATGTTATGTAGCTCCTGGTAATTGGGGTTCAGTGTGGGTTGTGACCCACATTGACAGATGTGAAGCTCTAGGGTAACAGAGACTGACAAGACACATCCTTCCCCTGAAGAAGTCCAGGCTCTGATATAGGAGAGTGTGCACAGATAGCAGTGACCTGGCCTGTTGAGAAGTATGAGGACATGAGTTGGGCACAACTTGCATCTTGCATCCTGATGGATGTATTGGGTACCAAGTAGCAGAAACCAACAATAGTGACTCAAGCAATTGATATATGTAATGATCATGCACAAAAAGATGTCTGGTGGGAGATGGTTTCAGGGTTGTTGAGATGCCATTCCATGTCATCAGTGTGGGGACACACAATGGGCAGGCTGGTGACACCGTGTCTTGGTCGTGAATTGACAACTCACATTCTTTGTGAAGCAGGATACAATTATTTTGAACATAAGTGTATGTTAATGAGGGATAATGACACTCCAATTTATAAATTTATCAAAATATGCAAAAACCATTTCTGACAATTATACACCTACAGGCACACCAGTTTAATAACTGCTCGAGGCTTCTTGCCAGCACCATAATGTGAGCTTGGGTACCATGTGGGACCAGAAACCTGCAGCCCAGCCCCACTGGGGAGGCCTCCACTGTTGCTGCTGCCAGTCCCACACAGACCTGACCCATTGGCGCCCTTCTTAGCCTTCTTGACCCTCCCAGCTCCCCAGAGAGACAGCCTCATCATCGGACCTTGTGGGGTGGGACCTGGGAGGACCCTGAAGACCCTGGAGGGCAACAGCTGCTCCTGGATATCACCACCGGGAAGACGGAGGTGCAGTGATCCCAGGGTGAAGGTTTCAACTCCCATCTTTTCACCCAAGGCCACAGTCACTGGTGCTGCTCCCTCTTAAGCTTCACTCACTCTTCATTCATTTGTTCATCCATTCAGCAGTTTTAATTGTGCATTGATTCTGAGCCAAGCCTGGTTCTAGGTGCTAAGGATGTAGCAGAGACCAAACTACCCAGTCCTGCTGGCATGGGGCCTGCCATTAGGGTTGCTTTAATGGTGATTCCAAGGGCCAGACAGAGGACTGGAAGTTTCAGAGGAGTCCTTTTAGCCCTGACATCATATCTCAGTCTGTCCCTGGATATGTAGCCATCACTTACAAGGAGGCACACGGCACCCTGCCATGCACGGTCCCCGTCAGGCCATCAGGTACTCCCCTGCACCCATGAAGGAAGACACAGTTCTCCCACTCTTGAGATGGGGTACCGAGTGGTCCCAGAGCTAATGAGCAACGGAACTAAGATTGAAATCCAGGCCTCTCCGCATGGCCCCATCTCACACCATCCCCATCTCTTTGTCCAAGATGCTGTTGTGCTGTTCCAGGGTCCTGCAACATTTAGGCTCTAAGAATCAGGTGGTGTCTCATTCTTACATGAGACTATCCTACTGTTCTGTAACCCTTACGCCATGATTTTGGCAATTATCTTAAGCTTTGCACAGATAACTTCTAATGATATTAACATATCATTATACCACTTTACTTAAGATGTTCTAACTCTCATCTTCTACGAGTGTAGCTGTCAGTGAATCTACAAAAGGATATCTGACAATAATAATAAAAAAAATTAGCTGGGCATGGTGGTTTGCACCTGTGGTCCCATATTCTCAGAAGGCTGAGGTGGGAGGATTGCTTGAGTCTGGGAGGTTGAGGCTGCAGTAAGCTATGATCATGACACTATAGCCAGGGTCACAGAGTGAGATCTGTCTAAAAAAAAAAAGATAAAAAAGATACCTGTCCCCAGAATGCAGGATCGGTCCTCCAGCCTGAGCCCTCCCACTTCCCTTTGAGATCACGTCCACATCATCTTCAGCTGCTCCCATCTCCGGGGCCCTCTCTAAATGTGAGTTTATGGCTGTCACATAACGTTATCAGCCATGACAATGGCAATTAGAACAATTATGTTGAACCATAAACTCCAGCTGGATTTAGGATCCACAGTGAGTCACAGCCTCTCAAGCTGTGGAGGCCGCCTGTCACCCCAGACATGTCTGATGGGTTCTACCCAGCACACAGCACTGGCTGAGTTATAAAGTTACAAAGTGACACGTTCCAGGTTCATGCCAGCAGAAGGCACTGACCCTCTGGAGCAGTGCTGCTGTGTGCCAGCTGGACACTGCAGGGAGGTTGTTTGGGTTCCAGGCTCCAGTCTCCCGTTCCTGCTCCGAGCCCTCATGTTCTCTTTCCTCTTTGCTCTGAGGACAGCATCTGGATGTAAATTCCTGGGAGTCCCTCTTGGAGGGTGTTGTTGCAGTTGGATTCTATACCCTGATGGGGGAGGCCTGGTTCTCGTTCAAGGCTTCCAAGCCCTGCCACCGGTGCTGAGAGGCAGTGTGGGCCATTGCTTAGGCCATAGGCTTTGGGTAACTGTGATTTCCAGCCAGGACTCTCCTTCTTATTGGCTGTGAGACCTCAGGAAATTTGCCTAACATCTCTGAGCCTCATCATTTCTCCCCTCTGTGAAATGGGCACAGTAATACTGACGACATCAAGTGTTGTAAGCACTGGACGAAATGAAGCAACTGGAGGCAGATTTCTGGGTTCAAATGACACTTCTGGGACCCTCTTGGAGGTGAGAGTCTGGGCAGAATGAAGGGCCTTGGCTCCTCCTCTGTACCATGGTAAGTGACTGTGGCAATCTCTCTGCATAGGGTGCTGCAGAGACCCCGCGACCTAATGTGAGTTAAAGGTCTGGCACACAATGAGTCCTCACTATTATTCTGCCTGCAGGCAAACACCTTGCCTTATTTTTGTGCATCAAGCACCTAATGCAGGGTCTGGGCATAGGAAAGACTTGATGTTCACCAGAGCAGGAAGAGCACAGGTGCTACCCAGGAGCAGATTGCCCAGGTCTGAAATTCAGCTCCACCACTTCTGAGCTGTGTGACCTTGGACAAGTTTCTAAACCTCTCTGAACTTAAGTATCTTTATCTTTAAAATGGGTTAGGGAGTAGGCAATAATAGAGTCTCCTTCCTAGGGCTGTTGAAATAAGTGAACGAATGTATGAAAAGTGCTTAGCAAAGCGCCTGGCACACAGTAAGTGCTAAGCCAGTGTTAGCTTTGTTTTAGGTTCCACGAGAATGTCACACAAAGGGGCCTCTAATAATCTCCTTTTCTGCCACTACTGCACTTAGAGATGAAGAAACTGAGGCCAAGGACACTAAATCAAATGTTTGAGAACAAGTATATGGCCGTGCTAAATTATGCAAAGCGAACAATTAGAGAACAAAACGATCTATAATAAAGGGCTAATTGGGTGGGACCAATGCTAAGTGGACCAGGAGTTGGATGAGGGAGAGAAAAATGCACCCTGGGACAAGGATGGCCTTGGCCAGGGCCCAGGTGTTCTTGTTAATAACATTGAGTTTTCTTTTAAAATAATAATTTACACTTACTGTAAAACACTTGGAAAGCACAGGATATATAAAAATGGTGTATAAATTACTGGCATCCCACTTCCCAAAGACAGTAACTATTAAAGTATTGATGCTGTTCTTCATTCTTTTTCTATTCGTATTCAGGTCTATCTTTTCATAAATGATTTCCCATTGCTAGGACTATGTTCTGCTCGCTTCCTGTTTATCCTATCGGTGGGCGGCGGCGGGGAATCCTCCGACTTAAACAGTATGAAATGGCTAAATACACAACACCTGACGCTGGACAGATGCAATTGATAAGTTTATTAGTCACACACACAGCCCGAGGGAGGAGGATGCTGCACTTCATGTATGACCACAGGAAACCTGCACTCAAGAGCAGAGAGGACCAGCAGGGGCCATGGGAGAAAGGCTTTGTAGTAAGGAGAGGGTGAGGTGCCTGCGGAAGGATGTAATTGGTTTGAATAACTCCACGTTGGCAGAGAGCTGAAGCCCATTAGGTGGGGATCAGGTGGAGCACAGCTGGCCTGGCTGATAGAGGAACTAGCTGGGTGCAGGGACTTGCCTGTTGGATGAGGGCATACCTGGTGGGAGCCAGGGAACTCACAATTGGGCCTTTGGGGTCCTGTGAGGCTCAAAATTGTCACGGCAGCAGATGAAATTTTGGAGCTTGCGAGACAGACTGTCAGGACAAGCTCGGATGAGATTTGGCAACTCCACCTTACCCTAAAACAACAAAGGTGATTTCTCACCCTTATTGCATGTCCACTGTGGCCAGCAGGGAGGGTTTGGCTCAGCACCGGCACCCGGGAACTGTTGCTGAGGGAGGCTCCGCCGTCTGAGGATGTCAGTGTCTCTGTGCGTGCTTCCACGGTCACTTTAGTAGAGCAGAAAGGACATGAGCACGGGCACTGGATCTCAAATGCTCCATCTAGAAGGGACACTCACTACCTCTATGCACATTTCATTCACCAGTGCCAGTCTCAGGGCACCTAACGGGAAGGCCATGGGGAGCCGTCATTCTCCTGAGGGCCCAGGAGCAGAGATGGGCATCTATGATCCTAACTGTGTCCTCTTCGTGGAGCAGATGCAGATTTGGGGATTTCTTACCCGACACTACAATCTGACCAGTTTCCATCTCATT
The DNA here is from genome assembly GCF_009764315.1 of Trachypithecus francoisi. Taxonomy (NCBI): domain Eukaryota; kingdom Metazoa; phylum Chordata; class Mammalia; order Primates; family Cercopithecidae; genus Trachypithecus; species Trachypithecus francoisi. The sequence goes on along the minus strand of NW_022681457.1, from coordinate 94,894,489 downwards.
ATATACTCTTGGAAATTGTGCATTTGATTGATGTTCTGTAATTTATTTAAGTAAACTCCCATTTTGAAAATCTGGATAATTTCCTTTTTAAAAACTCTCCAGAATAATGTTGCTATGGATTCTATTCTTGAATATTTCTCCTATAAGGAGATATTCAATAAAATGGTATGATGTTTTAAAAACTAAGAATGCCTCATATTTATAGAGTGAATAACCCTTAAGTCCCATTGGTTCAACCTTAACATAAACCCAGATTCCAAATCTTCTCACCCTCTCCAGGGTCCCACCCTGATCCCACAGGCCTCATGTTTGGATTGGTACAGTAGCCTCCTGGCAGGCCCCTGGCTCCACCCACTCTCCACGCAGCAGCCAGTGTGACCCTGTGACACTCAGGGCTGAGCTGTCTCTGGTTTGCTTCTAAAGTCCCAGGCTGCTGCCTCATTGGGCACATCCAAGATGACAGCGTCCCCGGGCCCCCAGAGTCTCCAGCCCCCTCCCCTATTGGCCCACCTCATCTCCTCTTCTACTCCCCTCCAACCCCTCCAGCTCGTTACTGGACCTGGGGCCCTTGCAGCTCCCAGCTACAGACTCTGCCCCTGCCCTTGCATCAGCTGGAACTTCTCCCATGTCTGTCCTGTTCCCTGCCGCCTCCACCCCCCTCATCCTTGCCTCAATGTCACCTGCTCTGAGAGCCCTCCCTGACCCCAATTTACAAGTGTGATCTCCAGCACTCCCTGCTCCCTCCCCTGCTTCCTTTTCCTCTAGCACACTTATGTACCCTGCAGTCCCCATCTGATGCTCTGCATCTGTCTCCTTCTAGATCTGAGCTCCCCACACAGAAGCCTTATTTTGTTCTGGGCTTTCCCCTGCTGCCTGGGACAGCGAATGCCCAGTAGGCACCCAGTGAGAAAATGACGACTTCAGCCCTGGTGATGTCCTATGGGGAAGATGTTGTCCTAAACAAGGGCCTGTCTCATTATTTCTCCAGGCAGCCCAAGGAAGCAGGTTCTAGGGATACCCTGTGTTTCACCTGAGCCCACAGATCTGGCCTGGCCTGGCTCGGCTGGCTCACTGTGATGCCCAGCTGCACCCAGGTAAGGGGGGTGGGCTTGGAATTCCCACCTGGCCTTGCCCTTGTAGAGGTGTGTGGCTGCTCCAGAGTGTTCCAGGGAGGGCAAGGTGAGGCTGGGGAGCCATGCCTCCTCCACACCATTGCCTCTGCCGGGAATCTTGCTAATTTGATGGGGGAACTGGCATTTCATTTGCACATCACAACTGGAGCCAGCAGGAGCATCCCTCACAGAAGTTCTGCTGGTTAAAAGAGGGAGTCATTCTGACCTGCTCTCCCCCCAGCCCCAGGGTATTTGGGACAAATTTGGTCCTGGGCCTTACATGTCCAAGACCTGCATCTCTGCTCAGGGCCAAGTGGGAGGTTCCTCTGAACACGCCTGATTTCACATTGAACAGTCTTTGAGCTTTTGTTGGCATTGGCCCCATTTTCATGGACAGGGTTTTTGGGGGCCTAGGGCCTTGTGGCAGATGGGAAAATAATAATAGGGAAAATCATATCACAGGGGACAGCAAAGATGGTCTATTATGAAGTGAATGGAACCAACTCTTAGCTAACAATAATTTGGCTCGTTCCCATCTTCTCCTTGTAGTCACCAGCATGCACTTAGGCCTCTTTTCCTCTTCCTGATTTCCTCTCACCCACACATGATGCCTTTTTTTTGGTACCGTTATTATTATTATTATTTGCTTAACTGGGAGACAAGATTTTTTGCAACATAATTTTTATAAAGATCCTCCACGTTAAGGTAGGGGAAAAGCACAGCAGAGCTAATAGCGTACCTCCATTTGCAGGGACCAAATAAACCATTTTTCAACTTGCAAAAAAAGGATTAAAAGCTAGAGTTCCATTAATGTCGGTTACAGCTGGGGACAGAGGGAGGAGTGGCCAGACATAGGGCTCACCCCACTGCCACCCAGCTGTCATTGCTCCTTCTCTCCAGCCCCATATTTCCCAGTCTCCCCTCTCCTCCCCAAACCCATCCTTCACACTGAACCTTAGAAAGTTAATAGTCACAATAGTAATGCTTATTGACAACAGTGTATGTGCTAGCTGCTGAGCTGATTACTTTACATTAAATAACATTTCCATTTACCCAAAATATCATGTATGTATTTTCCATCATTTCCCTATTCGCTGGACAGTTACCAAACCCTATCATAGTCGCCACAGCATTCAGGAAAGCAAACTAGTATTTCTTGAACAATTACTATATGCCAGTCACCATTATCTCAGCTTATCCCTACAATGATTTCTTTCGTATAAAGAAGTCAGGGCTCATGGCTCTGGATTAAGATTACACAGCACTTGCTCTGGGTCTCTTGGCCATCCAGTGAGGGTCTAATAGACAGTGACATCTTCTATTCACCTGTCTCTCCAGTAAGGAGCTCCTCATCTGATCAGGGGGCAGTATTATTATTGTTACTACTGCTGCCATTATCATAATAACCAACCTGCAGCAGCAACAGCCACAGCTACACTTCCTTGCAGAGCCCACCATGTGATTTGAGCTGTGCTAAGCATCTACTCCTAAGATGACCTCTAACACACAAGGCAGGAGTTAGCCCTGGTAACAGAGACAGATAAGTGAGGCTAAGGAGTTGCCCATGGCACCAGTGAGTCAGTGCCCAAACCAAGACATAAACCCAGGACTGGTCCATCATTTTGGCTGGCTTTTAACACAAGGAAGTGTGATTTCAAGAAAGTAGAGAGGGCCATGTCTGCAAGGTGGGAGGAGAAGCTGAGAAAATCTGGCTGCAGAAGGAAGCATGAAACAAATGCAGAGAATCTAAGATGAAATCCATGAGCGGGTAGAGAAGCAGGGTTGCCTGCATCCCTGTTCCATGCTCAGTCAGACTCAGGTCCCGCAAGTTCCTTAGGACGCCCCTAGAGCCAGTACCCTCCCTTCTCATTTTTGTTTGCTTAAACTAGACTGAATGTTTTCCTGTTATTTACAAGGAGCTCTAATTCCATGCAAAAAAAAAAAAAAAAAAAAAAACCCAACCCTGTTCATTAAAAAATAAAATCTGCATTAAAAAAGCTCCATTTCTAATACTGAATGTCTTTTTCTCAGAGAGCCCTCATAAATAACAGAAAGGAGGTTTTTGCAAACCTTTATGGAAATTAAACCCACAATTCGGGCACACGCTTGTTTAACAAGTGATAATTAACTGCTGACAATATAATTTTAGCTTGGGAGAAAAAGTGTTTTTCATGAAAAAGTAATCAAAGAGATCCTTGCATTGGGGAATTGGGTCTCCTCTGCAGGAGCTCAGCTCCTCTGCTGACAGAGGTTCTGGTTGGCACTGAGTGTCTACTGCTCCCTGCCAGAAATCGGGCATGACCCCAGAGCACTAGGATTTCAGGTCCCTGGGCTTTCCACGCCCCACAAAATCCAGGGCAATTTCCAGAAGCCGACTCAGCCATCCCTTTCTCACTAAGGGCCGATCCTCCTCCTCCGGGCTTCTCTAGCTCAGAAGGTGCCTGGAGCTGGCTGGCGGGAGCTTAGTGCTGACTCCAGCTTCAGGGAAAGAATGAACACTCCATCTCTGCAGCCTGTATCATGCCCAGGGGTCTTTAGGGAGTGTATTCTATCCTCCCACTTCACAGAGGAGGAAACTGAGGCTTAGAGACATGGAGTTACTGGTTGAAGGCCACACACACAGCTGATGAGGGCCTACCTGGAGAGAAATGTGAACTCTGACCATCTGATTCCCACATCACGCCACCTCCACCTCATCCCCCAACTCCTTTTCTCTAATGAACTCATCTGTTCTGGCTTCAATTTCCTCATCTGTAAAATGAAGATAGTAATAGTATTCTCCTTGTGAGGCTGTTTGAGGATGAAATAAATGGATATATATCAAACACTTGTAATAGTGACTGACACATAGCAAGCCCTTCATAAGTGTTATCTACAATGTTTATTGGTTTATTGGTTATTACTATTAATGCTAATACTTTTTTCCTCCAACCTGTGAACCAGTTGGCTCTGCCCCTTTGATCATCTCTGTATCCTCTTTGGGACTCTATCCAGATTTCCAGCATCTATTATGAGGGAATGTGATACTGAGTGTTGGGTGAGGAGTTGCTTCCTGGATCCTGATGATCAGAGTCCTCTGAGGACAGACATGCCCATTTTCTCCTGGCTGCTGATACAAAAAATTCCACTTGTCCAACCTGTGCTCACCTGTAACCTACTACATCTGTTGGGACATTTTTGCCCCCATTTTCATCCTCTAGGTCTTCCTAGGAGTCTCCAGAATTTACGCCCCCTCCCAAATACCAAAGAAAACTCTAAAATAAGTATATTTAAAATAAAGACATACAAGAAATAATCAAAATTCTAAGAATAAAACCAGATATTATTTTAAAAGAGCAGGAATATTGAGGACCAAATGTATGATCTTTGTAATAAAAACTCAGTGAATGAATACATGATTAAAGTAGCATATTAGGCAAAGCTGAGAAACAAAAATAACATCCTAAGCACCCCAATAGACTAAACAGACCTCCTCTTCACCAAGGGAACCCCAGAGAAACCTTGAAAACTGAGTTCCTGGCCATAACAGGACAGGAGGCTGGGCATACCTTGTTGTACCCTTCCCTTGCTAATTGCCATTAGTCTGTCTTCCCTAAGGGTTAAGCAGCAGTCAGCCCTTTCAAAAGACTTATGCCACTGATGATTTCAACCAATCACCTGATGTTTCTCCTCCCTTTTGTGCTTTTGACACAGCAACTGACCAGCATTCCTTCCTGATAAGAGGCCACTGACCATGAAGTTGTTCTGGCCAGGCTACAGAGGACATGCAGTGAGGGTTTTTGTGTCTTCTGCTTCGTTGTTTGACACCACAGGGCCAAAAACTCCACCCTTGGATCATGCCGGCACTGCCATTTTTGTGAACATGTGAACCACAAAGAGGCATATAGTTCAGTTGTGTGTGCACACGTTTCTCCTTTCATAAATATTCATGACTCTTCCTATAGCTTATTAAATATGTATACTTGGCCAACCCATTCCACAAACATTCCTGTTTTATCCTTCCCACCCTCAAAGTTTTAGCTTTTGGCTTCTGTCAGAGGCTCTGCCTCTCAGTCTGTGGGATGGCCAGCCTGTAGGCTCCAACCCTTTGTAAGAAATAAAGCTCTCCTTTCCAATTTATAAACCTAGTGATTCTTCAGTTGACAAAGCTGAAGAGAAAACTGTGAACACGAATGTAGACAAAAGGAAACTTTCCAGAGTACAGGTCAGAAAAATAGATTGGAGAAAAATATGAAAGCAAAATTAAGGAAATTAGGTTAGTATAAGATGATCCACCCTACATGAAATAGGGGCTCTAGAGTATAAGGAAAGAAGGAATGAAAAAAAACAAACATTCAAATCAATAAGGAACAGGAATTTTTCAGAATTTGTAGAAGAGGAATTTTGAATTCAATAAGTCCTATGAATCCTAAGAAGGCTAAACCAAACTATATGTATATCCAGACCTGGATCTACCAATACCTGTATCTATACCTATATCAGTGGGAATTGATAAACTGCAACTGCAAACACAATGTTGAGAAGAAAAATAACTCAGACACAAATGGGAATATACTACATTTATTTATAAAACACAAATGTAAATGATAAAATATACTATATTTATAAAAACTTCTAAAACAAGCAAATCTAACCTATGATGTTAGAAGTGGTTATCCTTGTTGAAGGACTAGTGACTGGATTGGAGCATGAGGGAGATTTGGCTATGCATTTTTAAAAAAAGGTTTACGTTAAGTAGGGGGAAAAAAGGCAACCAGAAGAAGGATGGATCACAACTAAGGAAAGACACACAATGAGATGACAGCAGACTACACAGTGGCAACAATAGAGACCAGAAAACAATGGAATGCTTTCAATACCAAGAAGAATAACTAGCGAAGTAGAATTCTACTTCCAGCTATACCATCAACTAAAAGTTGGCGAGAGGGAAAAAATATATTTTCAGATACAAACTGAGAGTTTACTGCTCAGGAGATCTTGTTAAGGGAACTAATAAAAGATCACTTCAAGAAGAGGGACATTGAACCTAAAAGGAGGGACTAAGAGGAAAACAGCAACAGTGTGCAGAAAGGTTAACGTGCTTAGGGAAATTGGAATTATTCAGTAGCTAGATGAAACAAGCAAAACCAGCAACAATAAGAGTAAGAACTAAGTTGGAGAGGTACAAAAAGAAGATGGAATCATAACACTATATAAAACCAACATTAAAATGGGAGTGAAAGCTGGGTGTGGTGGCACACACCCGTAGTCCCAGCTACTTGGGAGGCTGAGGAAGGAGGATTGCTTGAGCCCAGGAGTTCAAGGCCAGCCTGAAAAACATAGAGAGACCCTGTTTCTAAAAATAAACAAACAAACAAAATTTGGAAGGAGGAGATCAGACTTAAGGTCCTGGTGTTGTTAGGGAGAGGGGAGAGAGATTTATTAGCATTAGACTGTTTTAATTCAAATATGCCATTTCATTTTTAAGATAACTATTAAATGGAGCAAAACAAAATGTAGATGTTCAAAACCAAAATGGTAATAATCAATATAATAAACAGGAGAAGATGAGTGAAAAAGAAAGCAAAGCAAAAAGCAAAAAAAGAAAAAGTAAAAGAAAGAAAGAAGAATCAAAAACAAAAAACACACCCAGGATCAATAGAAATAAAAAAAAAAAGTTGGCCGGGCGCGGTGGCTCAAGCCTGTAATCCCAGCACTTTGGGAGGCCGAGACGGGCGGATCACGAGGTCAGGAGATCGAGACCATCCTGGCTAATACGGTGAAACCCCGTCTCTACTAAAAATACAAAAACTAGCCGGGCGAGGTGGCGGGCGCCTGTAGTCCCAGCTACTTGGGAGGCTGAGGCAGGAGAATGGCGGAAACCCAGGAGGCGGAGCTTGCAGTGAGCTGAGATCTGGCCACTGCACTCCAGTCCCGGCGACAGAGCGAGACTCCGCCTCAAAAAAAAAAAAAAAAAAAAAAAAAGTTGAAAAAATCCTGCTATTGTTACTTTAGTGAATGACTTTAACCCTCTGGGTCTGTTTCCTCATCAGTAAACTGGAGAGAACAGCACATTTTGTTACAGGGTTATAATAGCACTTTCCATTTAAGAGTTATCATGAGGATCAAACTCAGTAGGCACTGCATGAGGGCAGGTTGCTAGCACTATTACTATGTGAGTCTGCACCAGGCATAGCCCTAAGTGTACCCCACGTGCCACCTCACTTAACCCTCCCACAGCCCTGTGGCGGAATGGACCACTGTCATCTTCACTTTGCTGATAAGGAAACTGAGGCCCTGAGGTGAGAGGCTTGCCGAGGTCACGCAGCTGGGGAATGGATGAGCCTGGACACAGCTGGAGTCTTCTGACCCTGCAGCCACCTGCTGACCCTGTGACCTTGACCAGTTAAGGTCACCTCTCTGGGCCTCAGTTTCCTCATCTGTTCCTTGTGGTGTACAGGGCAGTCAGGAGACTGGGCAGAGATGAGCTGTGTGAGCCCTTGGCAGTGTTCCCAGCACAGGCTGCCCAGTCAGTGAGTGGTGGCTCCTGCTATTATCATGAACCATGCTGGGGTTCGCTGCTCTCACCTCTGTTGCACAGGCAAGGAGCCCGAGGCTTAGGGAAGCCATGAGCTGGTGTGTCCTTGCTGATCTGTGCTGACTTGTAGGCCTCAGGCCCCAGCAGGAGTGTGAGCTGTGGGAGGGGGCTTGTCTGGTTTCACTGATTTATATCCAGGGCTGGGCCTGGGTAACAAATGAATGAATGAGTGAATGAATGAAGGATGCTTCATGCATCCATTATTCTCACATAATGTTCTTCATGCCGGGAGCCTCCCCAGATGAAGGCAGCTTTGAGAAGCCTCGTAGTGCCAGGACACAAGCAAGCTTTCCATCAGGACAAACGAGGTCCCAGACTTTCAGCTTTGACTCCATAGTACTTACCATTGTCAGACACATTTTACATATTCATCTCTTATGATCCACGTCCCCCGGCACAACACCAGCTCCATGACAGCAGGGACTTTGTCTTATTCACTGCTGGGTCCCACGCAGTACATGGGACTGAAGTGACATCACTGCTCTAGATTCCTCATCTGTATAGTGAGAGGATGATGCCCCTTTGCGGCTGTTGTGGGGACACAGTGAGCTGCTGCTCATCCAGTCCTCGGTGCAGAAACCACTGATACGGGCGAGCAGCTGCCCTTCGCCCCTCTGATCCCAGGGTCTTGTGTAAGAAGTGGATTTTATGCTCATCACAGTGTGTCTTTTTCTTCCTTCTTTGATGGCGAGGCTTTCTGCAGTCAAGCTTTATTTTATCAGAATAAGAGATTATCTAGGTGGCTCAAGCAGTCCATCAGGAAATTTCCAAAGGGACAAAAAGGTAAGAAGTGTCTATCCCAAGACAACTCTGCTGTGTCTTTGTTTTTCAGTTAGTCTGTAACAGCATCAGCCGTGTTTTGGATGTTTGCAGCATCCCAGGGACAGCACTGTTTCACCCACACTCCTCCATGTATACCTGTGAGAGGCGTTATCCCCACTTTAGAAATGAGGGAAGGGAGGTTTGGGAGGTGAGTGAAACCTGTCCAATGACGTGACTGGGCTGAGACTCAAATTCAAGTCTGTCTGACTCTGAAGCCCTCAATTCTTTTGTTCCTTAAATTCCCAGAAACCTCTAGTCCCTTCCTTACCAATTAATCTCCTCTAACAGGGGCCAGTGCTTTATGGGAAAGAGCATTTTAACACACATTGCCTGTGTTTGATTGTGTAGAAGGAAATTTGATCTGATTTTATAGGAGACACCTCTGCCCATTGCTGTCTTTCTCTCTTTAAAAAAAAAATAGCTTCATCTTCTATCTTTAGGGGAAATTTGTGATGATCACGGACAATCTGAAGAATGTGGCAAACAGAAGAAGAATTGGGTCACCTGTGGCTCCCCCACCCAGAGGTGGCCTGAGATGTCCTTGGCTGTCCATGAAAATGAGCAGAGTTCCCTTGATCCAGTTCCAGAGGGATATACTGGGGCGGCCTCTGAGGCTGGACTTGCTATGGGAGAGCAGAGGGTGTGGGGGAATCCAAGTCGGAATGGCCCTGCTGGACAGAGCCTGTGCAGATGACTGGCTGGGGCAGTCACTGCATCTCTGTGCCCAACGCCATCAGCTAAGTTGGGGAGACATGTTTGCCATGGAACCACTGGGGGTGCTACAGGTGATAGACCCTAAGGTAACTCATGGTCACATGATTCCCTGGGCCCACCAGGGCCACTTCCAGGCTCCTGGACCCTGGACATGGAATCTGCTATGTTTAGCGGCACAGAGCTGACTGTCATACTCTCTCCGCCTGTCCTCGCTGCTCGTGAGATGAAGTCCATGCTCCTCGCCATTGAAATCCAGGCCCCTTGCGGTGGGCTCCTGCCTCCCTCTTAGACTGGCCTCCTCCCTCTCTCGCACCCCTGCCTGGGCCAATCCCATCAGGCCTGACTGGGGAGGCGTGACTGTCACCCAAGCTGGAAGAAGTGGGCACGGGGCAGAGAAGTGAAGGATCAGGAGAGTCGGACACAGGTGAGGGACGAGGGACTGTTCATCCTCTGGAGGTGGGACCCAGGCAGGTGCAGTTCCACTGCCTTAGAGCAACAAGACAGTTGAATGGGCTAGATCATTTAGGAAAACAGACTTCTTGGAGCAGGAAGAAATCCCAGAATCACAGATGTAGACCCAAATCACAGCGTTCAGTCCACACGAGGGACAGCAGGGCAGCATGAGTCCTTGTCAACCAACCTGGATCCTCCCCAGCCCCTCCAGGCGAGTCTCCACCCATCAGCCCTACAGGGTGAGATCCACAGGCAGACCTCTTATCAATACCGGTGGCGTCAGGGTCGGTGTGGAGACCCCAAGACGTGTTGTCTCTTCCTGGGCTTTCACTCAGCACAGACCCCATGGCCCCATTCAGAGCCGCCGATTCTCACTTTCTTCCCAAGCCCCCTGCTTGTTTCCATGCTTCCCAGACCCACCCGGTGTTAGAGGCAGCACACAGCAGCAGGAGGGGTTGAGATGGGTGGACACCAGGGGAATCAAGGGAACAAGGGACAGCTGGGAGTGTGACAAGTGACACGAGGACATGTGGTGAGAGGCACCTGTTCATCAAGCCACAGTTGTTTTGAAAGGGACTCGGAGCAGCTCGTAAAACACACACCGTACATTAAGATCATTCATTCATTCCCTGGGCCAGTGCTTACTGAGCACCTACTATGTGCCAGGCCCCGTGCTGCTGCTGAGATGCACTGAGGAGTGAGACTCAATCCATTTCCTCAGGATTGAGGAGTGTGGTGTGTGGCAAACTCTGACCCAGATCCAGGTCTCGTGTGAGAGTCCCCTAATTCCTCAGTGAGTTTTGGAATTTGGGCAACCATCCTTATTGTACAGGGGACTACCTGAGGCCCGGATGCAGGAGTGACTGGTCTGATGGTTCGGGCCCAGGGTTTTTGAGTCCCTATATCCAAGCTCTGTCCACAGCATCACCTGGTCTCAGGGTCTCATAAGATGATCACGGTGACAGCTTAACCCTTATCCCTGATTCCCAGGCCACAGAGCAAAACTTCCCAGGCTGACATTAATTACTCTGCTTGGAGGTTAATTTTTAGGGAGATAGTAAAAATGTGTTATTTAAATATTGATTATTAAAATCATTATGTAAATTATGTTTGCTACATAGTAGTTAATGATCTGTGACCTAAATGTGAAAGCAATACAGGCAGTTCTGTTTCTCTCTTTCCACTGTACTTAGGGTTTATCCTAGCGAGTGGCCCACTCTGTACCAGTATTGATATTTGGTTGATAATGTTTTTATTAAATCCAAACTGAAGTCACTTTAGGAACCTTCTCTTAGAGGAACACACTGATTTGCCAAGACCATGGCCCCAGACATCTGAGCAGAGATGCTTTCCTTGGAGTTGGAGTTTTCTGCTCTGTAAATTACTTTCCCCTCATGTCCAGCTGGAACACATTCAATCAATTATCCATTTATGTATTTGTACAACTATTTATTTGCTGTCTCTTATCTTTTTATTTCTTATCTTTTTATATCCATTCATTCATTATTAGCCTCTTCAAATTCTTCTTTTGTTTATTGTTTCATTTATTTATTCACATGCTCATTCATGTGTTACTGTATTTCTTGTTTGACTCATTGGTTCATTCATTCATACTTTCATTGTTTGTCCTCTCGTTCATTCATTCTTTCTTCCTTTGTCCATTGTGCACTCAGCTCCTCAGTCATCAACCATTCCTTCTGTCATCCTTATTTCACTTGTTCATTCATTTGCTCCCTCCTGAGCCTGCTCATTCATTCATCACCTCATTCATGTATTTATTCATGATTCCTCAGTTTATTGGTTTACTCAATGATTAATGCATTTTCCAATTAATAATTAACTCATGCATCAGTTGACAAAAATAATGTCTTTGTTAATGTGCTCTGTGCATTGAGTGTTTGTCCAGTGTGATTCCTGCCACTCTCACCACTCCCACACCAGCATATTCTGTGCATCTCAGCTAAAAAGGGCCTTCCTTCTGGGGCCTTCCTTTTTTTTGTTGTTGTTGTTGAGATGGAATTTTGTTGTTGTTGCCCAGGTGCTGGAGTGCAATGGCACGATCTCGGCTCACTGCAACCTCTGCCTCCTGGGTTCAAGCGATTCTCCTGCCTAGGCATCCCGAGTAGCTAGGATTACAGGCGTGTGCCACCATGCCAGGCTAATTTTTATATTTTTAGTAGAGACGGGTTTTCGCCATGTTGGCCAGGCTGGTTTTGAACTCCTGACCTCAGGTGATCTGCTTGCCTTGGCCTCCCAAAGTGCTGGGATTACAGGCGAGAGCCACCATGCCTAGCCCCTACCTTCTTTTTATAACACACTTCTTATTAAGGTGTAATGTGAAACATACACAGAGAAAGAGAGAGATGTTCCTCAACTTTGTGTCTCTATAAACCCATCATTAGTTGAAAATATCATAAGTTGAAAACATATTTAATACACCTAACCTACTGAACATCACAGCTTAGCCTAGCTGACCTTAAAAGTGCCCAGAACACTTACATTAGCCTGCAGTTGGGCAGAATCATCTGGCAACTCGGTCCACTGGAGGGTATCCTTTGTTTACCCTGATGATCGCATGGTTGACTGTGCTGTAGCTCACTGCCACTGCCTGGCATCTAGAGAGTACTGTAACTGGATGCAGGTTCAGTCACTGCTTGCAGCGTCTAATTAACGAGAGCAAGGTATGGCAGAAAGAAAGTGAATTCCTTAACCAAAACTAGTAATGGGGAAGTGGCTGGATTCCCATCCAAGGTAACCATTTTGATTTCTTGGGAGAAAGCAAGGGCATAAAAAGGGAAAACTTGATCTGGAAGGCATGTAAGAATTGTGCTGAGTATAATGTCTGTGTGCCTTATTTCGGTGGCTACTACGGGTTCCAGTCTACTTGGAGCACAGGCTGGCATCATCTCAACAACGGCTGGGTTGTTGACTGGCTGCCTTGAAGTAATCTCCAGAATTCTGTAGCTGGGTCTCTGGTCTTGGTCTATCTGTCTCAAGATTAGAACTTTGAAGAAGGCAGGTAATTAGATACTAGTATATAGTTAGATAACTCAGAAGGAAGTATATATGCTGAGAAAGGAAGGGACTTGGAGTCTCTTTTAAGGCTAAGGAAAGAGGCCTCTGCAGTTTGCTTTAAGGTTATGTCTTGAAACTCAAGGGAAAGGGAAAAAAAGTTTTAAAATACAGTTTGAAGTTAAGCTGCCCAGTTACAGTATCATACTGCTTTCTATTGAACACATCTTGCTTCTGCTGCATTGTAAAGTCGAAAAGTCATAAGCCAAACCATTGTAAGTGAGGGACTGTCTGTACACACATCAGAAGTGCCCAGATCAAAGGACTCCTAATTACTGAACACACCCACGGGCGGAGCACAGGCCAGGTGCCACCCCAGCATCCCTCCTGTGCCCTTCTGTATTTCTCAGTTACTGTCTTCACTTTGGTGACAAATACAGTTACTGTCTTCATTTTGGTGTCCCCTGGTGACAGAACTTGAAGGGTTTGAGCCCTGCAATTCAGTTGGGAGGTAGAGGGAACACCTGAGGGGCATGGGGAGGTGGGACAGGGAAAGGAAACCATCTAATAAAGGCTGTGTTATGAATGTGGTCCCCACTGTGGGTGACTGGAGGTTAATCAGATAGGAAAACCCAGGAGACAGTGGCAGGCACGAGCACCACAGTCACCCCACCGGAACCGCCGTTCTGAGGTTCTGGGGTATGAGCATAGCAACTGCCCTTAGTCATGGGTTGAGTACTCTTCTGAGGGGGGGTGCATTAACTCCCAGGCAGTTAAGGCCTGCCACCAGGACATCAGAGTGGAATTTGGTGACCAGAGAAAGCCTCCAGGCAAAGAACGCAGAGGCTGGTCCTGGCCTGAAGTAGTCAAGACAAGACTTGACACAGGGACGAGCTCATCTGATGGTGGCTCCCTCCTCTCCACCCGCTGCTCCTTTATCATCCTTCATCCAGGCTGCACTTTGACTTACTGTAATGTCCAAGTCAGAAGGAGCCTTCAACAGCAATGGGCTCAATGGCCTTATTTTACACACTGGGGAAACTGAGGCCTGAAGTAGGGCGATCACCCAGCCAGCTGTGCAAGAGCCCAGGCCAGGCCCCTGCTTGGGTGTGGCTCCTCCTCTTTCCTCACTGGGGTGATGTCTGACCTTGCCTGTGAATTCTCTGACAGATGCATTGACGGAGAACAGAGCCGGCAAGCACGGAGCTGCTGCCTTCGAAAAGCTGGAAGATAATTTGCCCTGGCGCTGTCTTTTCTTTTCAGAACTCCCCTTCACTCCTACCCCACAACACACACACACACACACTTAAAAGCCACATTTGCTGAGCCAAAGTGACTGTCAGTTTCACTCCAAAAGAAATGTGTGTGATCTCTCGCCCATGTGAACATAGCGTGCTGTCGATGTAATTACACCCAGTTAAAGTCCCATCGAGAGAATCTACTACAGGAGAAAAGGGTTTGATGTGGGAGAATTTGAGTCTCCACATATGTACTTTGACTCCTCCTACGCTTACTTCTTCTAAAATGAGAAAGAGGACATTACCTTTAAAGGTCACTCTCCCTTCAAAATATTCTGGAGAAGAGTCATGTAAGCACATGTTGAACGTGTGAAAGGTCAGTGTTTTATCACGATCTAATCCTGTCCTCTGTCTTTCTCCACTGCTGCAAAGATAGTGCCTCCCACGCAAGGGACTTGCCTCTGCACAAGGGACTTACCTCTTGCTCAGAGGACTGCCCCCTGCAAAGCATCATCAGCACATTTTCTTTGCAACTTGAGTTTGTCCTTTTCCTCTCCTTGGAGAGATTAGATGCAGCTACTGGGCCAAGAGACATGAGCCCAGACAGCTGAGAGATTCCATTTCAGAAGCCTCAGCACCAACCATGTACTATGAATAAGTAGCCATCTCCTGAGGGCCAACTGTCTTGTCTGCCAGGCGCTGTCCTGGAGATTTTGAAAAAAAAATTCACTATTTCTAACCCATAGCTCCATCCTGCAGAGGGGAGATTTCCTGCTGCTCCCACCATCATTTCCCATCTCGATTATTGGCAAAGTTGCCCAACTGGTCTCCCTGACTCCACAGCTGGGTCTGCCTGTAAATCGTACCCACTCCTGCCTGTGGACACAGGGAAACTGGATTGTTCTTGTTCTCAGAGTGGATTGTGGTCACTGAGCCAGCACGATGGGCACAGAGAGGGTGCAGAGCCCCTCCCTATTCTCTAATTTGGAGGGTTGGGGGAACAGGCACAGAACTGTCATGGTCCAGCAGCCTATTGCTGGGAGGAAAGGTTGACATCACTCATGGCTGGCAGTGGTTCTAAGGGTCCCAAGGGGAGAGTGATGTGGGAGGCTCCACTGATTATAGTTGTCAAAGAAAATTTCATCTTTGGATCATGCTTGGTGCTTGGGCCAAGAGTCACTGAACACTGGCTCACCCACCAGATACGTCTGGAACACTGGGCATCTCCTCCCTCTTAACGTCATGTGATTCCCTGAATAACAGTGAGAGTCATCATTTGTTGAGTATCTTTTTCACTTCAACAAATACCTATGAGTGGGCACTGGGGCTACAGCAGGGAACCCTACAGAGCTGTTAAATGACAGAGATGGACCAGCGAGACTCCCAGCTATGTCAACACATCCTTGAGGCCTCCACCGCCCTGCAGGAGCTTCACATTCACACTCTGGCCTCTCCTGCAATCAGTTTCAGGCTCTCTTTTCTCCCCCCAATCATCCACTGGCACTTGGTCTTTTCATATCCTTGGAGCTGGGGCTGAGGGTGGCAGGGGAGGGAAACAAGTAGGCAGGTGGAGGAGGCGTCGCAGAGCCAAGTGAGGATCCTGTTTCTTCCCCTAAGAAATGAGCAGTTTTACGCAAATTAATTTAAGCACAGTCCATAACTAAAGAAGAAAAAGAAGCCAGTTGGATTTGTTTTCTCGGTCAGTTTCTCAAGCCTGGTATTAATCTATTCATCAGCTGAGCTCATCAGGAGCAAACATGCTTCTTCAGGAGTTTTCTAACAGGAAATAAATGCCTCATTAAGTTAAACATACTAACCTGAGAACGGTACTGATGTGAGACAGACTAATGAACGTCATTGTAGGGAATGCGCCGCAGTCCTCAGAGGGGCCCCACCCAGCATCTGGAGCTCCCACAGATTGGCTGAGCTACCGCAGGCTATGGGATCATCAGAGGAGGGAGGGAGACAGGAAAGAGGCTGTTGCTGGAGCTGTGGTCATGGTCAGCCCTGTGAGTGGTGCCCTGATTAATTCTGGCATCTTCGAATGCCTGTGAAGGGCGTGTGGCCAAAAGGAGGAGCCCTGTGTGCCTCACTGTTGGGTCCAAGGGGTTTGGGAGGAAGTTGGGTGCAGCCTCTGAAATAGGAGGGAGGGCATGAAGGCTGAGTTGGGCATCAGAACCCCGGGTTCTGGTTCCAGGCCTTCTCCACCTAGTGCAGGAGGCTCAGTTCCAGCTCCTCTTCGGCAGGCCGAGCTCTGCGCTGGGCACTTCCACAAGCATCCAGCTCAGTTACCCTCGCAGAAACCCAGGCAGACAGGGGTTTATGGCCCGGGGTTGTAGATGAGGAAACTGAGGCTCAGAGGAGTTAAGTGACTTGCCCAAGGCCACCCAGCTTGTGGGTGTGAGAAAGACAGGCCCAGGCTGGCCTACCCAGGCTGGTCCAGGTTTCCCCAACAGCCCCTACCACCTGCTTCCTGGTGCTGTGTCTTCCACTCCCTCCCAAACCCTCCTCCAGGTCTCTGGAGTGTCTTCCTGGGGGCTGTGTGGGGAGGGGCTCTCTCCACCACCACACAAGAGCCAGGGTGTAGACCCTGCAAGGCTGAGGAGCCAGGGGGACCCCTACTTACATACGGCTCCGGGAGTCCCAGCCATCATAGAGTAGAATCACTGCCCTACGTCTCCGTTTTCTCATCAACAAAATGGGGCTGAGTCTCTCCACCCCACAGGCTTGCTGTGAGGATCAAAGGAGCCAACGAAGGCATAGTTCTCCACACACAGCAGGCTCCCAGGACATGCCGGTCCCTCCCACTCTGCACTGCCTTCCTGGCCCATCTCCTGGGTTTGGTCCTTGGTGAAGAGCCAGGCTGGTGGAACATGGAGGAGCACAGCGGCCCTTCCCAAGGTCCAGCCTCAAGTCCCACAGTCCAAACACATTCCCTGAGACTCTGCAACTACCTGGTTTCTATGCAGAGATGATTATGACATGGTCTTCCACATCGGCAAGTTCATAGCCAAGTCAAGGAGAGGACCCCAGGGCACTGGAGAGAGTCCAGTCCCCAAAGTGGGGACACAGAAGAGTGAGAAGGGTCTGGAGACAGAGGCACAGCCACTGGGATTGGCACAGAGTGAGCGTGGAAGAGGTGCCTTCTAGGTGTGAGGGGTCAGCCAGCCTCCCCCGGGACAGAAGTAAAGAGAGTTCTGCCAGGCGCTGTCCTGGAGACTTTTGAAAAAAAAATCACTTTTTCTAACCCACAGCTCCACCCTGCAGAGGGGAGGTTTCCTGACACTTCCACCATCATTTCCTGCCCAGATTATTGGCAAAGTTGCCCAAATGGTCTCCCTGATTCCACAGCTGGGTCTGCCACTCCTGCCTAAAGACACAAGGAAACTGGGCTTGTTCTTGCTCTCAGAGTGGATTGTGGTCAGCAAGCCAGCAGGATGGGCGCAGAGAGGGTGCAGAGCCCCCTCCCTATTCTCTAATTTGGGGGTTTGGGGGAACCATGGTCCAGCAGCCTATTGCTGGGAGGAAGTTTGCATGTAATACAAAGGGCCACGCCAGCTCAGCTAGAGGCCTGGTCCAAGGTCGAGAGGTAAGAGGGGGAAAAAAGTAGAAATTCATATTTACAGCCATTCAAAATCCCAGTCTACCCTCTGTATCTTCCTCAGCACTGATCTAAGGGAATGCACATATGCCAGGCAGGCAGATGGGCGATCGTGTGGATGAGCTCATTCCATTTAAAAAGACAACAGGGGTGGTTATTATTAGTCCTATGTGTCAGGTAAGGAAACTGAGTTTCAGAGCTGCTGAGTAATTGGCCAAGGTCACCAAGTTCATAAGAGCTGGGATTAACTCCCTGGTCTGTTGGACCCCAAGGGCTACAATTTCCCCACTGGCCATGGTACCTCTCATGTCAGCAGGCCCTGCTGGACAGTATTTGTTTTCCCTGAAAAGCATAAGCAACTGGAAAATGTCTACTGTCGGCCCTTTTTCCTCCCTGATGTGGGGTGGCATGAAAACCCATGACCTATTCCCAGCCTTGAGTGTGGAGAGGCAGGCCCCGCCACCGTGTGTTAGCACCAGCCAGAGGGGCCCAGCACAGCCCTGCGGGGACTCCTGCTATTTGGAGCTGGTGTTCCCACGTCACGGGGTGAGCCCAGATGCTCATTTCTGGGCATAGCTTCCCTTCACTGTGAGCACCTGTTCCTTCATAAAGTGGGTGCTGAGCATTTTGGCTGATATGGAGGCTGCAACTTCATTGCAGATTGGAGTGCTTCAAGTATTGAATGGTGCAATGTTGTGTTTAATTTCACTATGATTATTTCTGCAATTATGTGTTGAGCACCATTCTCCCCGGTAAGTTCTTCCTTGGAGAACTGCATCCAGCTTTGTGAGACAATGTAAAAAGAGACAAAAAAGTCAAGCTTGGTTAGAGAAGCCAGCTTCAGGAAGGATGTGTGATGAATAATGCTAAAAACAATGGAGCTGTCGAAACTGGAGAAGGCAAAACCCCATAGGGATGAGCTGGGAGAGTTGTCTTCAAATACAGTAGCCCCCTTATCTGTAGAGGATAAGTTCTAAGATCCCCAGTGGATGCCTGAAGCCCAGATAATACTGAATCCTATACACACTGTTGTTTTTCATCCTTAAGTCAAGAACTTTCACCTTTTCACTTAAAGTAAGCACTTTACAGCATCTTTTTGTCATATCTGAATGGCCAGCATCACTACTCTTACGCCTGGTGGCCATTATTAAGTGAAATAAGGGTGACTTGAACACAAGCGTTGCAGTATCAACACAGTGACAGTAGATCTGATAACCTAGCTGACCAGCAAGTGACCATGGGGTGAGTAGCCTATACAGTGTGGATATGCCTAAGGGAGGGTTCACCTCCCGGGCAGGACAGAGCTGCACAGCACAAGATGACATCATGCTACTGACAGCGGTATGCAATTTAAAACTTATACATTGTTTATTGCTGGAATTTTCCATTTAATATTTTGGGACTGCAGTTAACTGCAGGTAACTGAATCTGTGCTATAAGACATTGAACCCTTGCCTGTTTCCAGCACTCAGAAACTTTGGAAATTACCCCAATTTTCAGATGTTCTAGAATTAAAGGAATATTCCTCCTTGCCCTTGGTCCTCCTCCCCACCCCCAAGCCGTCTCCGGATCTCTGTAAATGGTCTCTGCTGGTTTGGAATCGTGGTCTTGAGGCATTTCTGGTTCTCTCGCTCTTCACTGCCCTGTACATGTGAACATGCCCAATGTCCAAACCATGTGGGCTGCGGGAGCCAGAGGCTGTTTCCCGACTGTTTATGAGATTTGAGGAACAGAGGTCCCTTTTTGGTGGGGGTGGACTGGAAGTGGCTTCTCAGTCCCCTGCATGAGGCTGAGTTGCCTGCTGATGAGGCTCCTTTGATCATTCTCTCTGGGCTCGGAAATGAGGCTTAACTTCAGCCACTGGGAAAAAATAAAATAGCAAGATGCATAAAGCTCCTGTGTAAATTCCACCCCAGCCCTCTCAGAATGGCCAGTCAGTTTTCACAATATTTAGTCCAAGGGATCTTAGTCAAAGGCCCTTCTTTTAGCAATTGGCCACTTTTCACTTGTGAATAGATTTAATTTCCAAGACTCTTGAGTGTTCCCTCAGAATTGACCTTCCCGTGAAAAATATGCTTTGGAGATGTGAAATAAGCAACAGACAGCCTTAAATGAATTGCACTTCATCAAGCGGAAAAAAACAATGTGCTTGAAACAGGCGCTACACAGGAAATGGAGGGCTGGGAGCTTCCCTGCGGACCAGGAGGGCAAGGTAAGGGGTGTCGTGCGACTGGGCTTGGTTCTTTCTACGGCTCCTGGGTTCACCAGGGAAATGTTTATGAGCTGGATTATGTCTTCTGCTGTGCGATGTGACATTTTCTGCTCTGTCCCTACCTCGGTTCTGTCTGAGTCATTCTCCTTCCCCCTGGGGAGTGATGGCTTTGCCTGGGAAGGGAAGTAGGGAGGGAGCCCACCTTCTGCCTCCTCCCTCCTGGGCCCCATCTGCTGATGAATGAGCTCCAGAGGAGACAAGGGACAAAAAGGGGTGCAGGGATCCCAATTCCCTCCACCAAAATGTGTCAGAGTAGAGATACCTCACCAGAAACGAGAGCACTGAGAGAAAGCCCCTGCTCATCCATTCCTCACACAAGGTGTCTGAGGAAGGGGCTCTGTTCCTCTAGCCGCTCACTTACCAAGTGTTTGCCAAGGGCCAGCCTGTGCCAAGCTCTGAGCCAGGGCTGCAGATTTATGAAGGGCCAGAGCTCAGGAGACAAGGTTGGGGCACCCACAGCATCGCTGCAATCTCTTGGAACATGGTTATGCACGGAGCATAACCATGGGCAGTGGGGGAGCCTCCACCCCTCAGCACCTCCTGCCTGGTGGCCAAGCCCTTCCTAGGTCAACAGCAGACCCCACCTTCTCCCCCTCTGAGCCCCAGGGCTGTTACTTCCTTAATGTGCCTGCTTTAATTATTATCTTCAAGGAGAGACTCAATCTGGAGATAAACACAAAAGACCTGCTGCTGATGGTGGAAGGCTCCTGTCTCCCTGTATGCAAATGGAGGGCCCGCTGCAGCCCCTGATGATAACCCAAGCATAACTTCGGCCTTAGAACCAGCAAACTCAGCTCTCTAAGTGCTGATACAATGCAGCCCCATCGGAGAGAAGAGTGTCCTCACACTGCTGCCAGGCTCCGCACCTAGATCTGGCACCCCCCCTGGCTGGGGAGTGGGCTGGGCTGGGCTTCTGCACTGTCCTGTCCATTGGCCCTCTGCTCTCTGCTCAGCTTTCCCAGCTCGGCTGCTGCTGTTGGTGGAATTGGGCGTTTTACGTGCTTTGATAAGGCATCCCGGGCAGAGCTCTGGGAGGCTTGGCCTGGCTGTTCCTGCCTCTCTGAGGGAGCTCTGAGGAGCGGCTGGCTTTGAAACAACATGAGAAGCCTGCTAGTTAGATTTAACAGGCACGACCAGAATCCCAATATCACATCCCAGCAGGCACTAAGCAGATCACAGGTGTGTCATGGGCCCAGGTCAGCCACAATCTCAAGGGCTGTCATCAACTAAAGGCACAGGGCTTGCTCAGCTATGGAGGCCTGGGGTTGGGTTCCAAGGAAATGCAGAGGCTGGCCGGGCGTGGTGGCTCACGCTTGTAATCCCAGCACTTTGGGAGGCCGAGGCGGGCAGATCACGAGGTCAGGAGATCGAGACCATCCAGGCTAACACGGTGAAACCCTGTCTCTACTAAAAATAAATTAAAAAAAATTAGCTGGGCGTGGTGGCGGGTGCCTGTGGTCCCAGCTACTTAGGAGGCTGAGGCAGGAGAATGGTATGAACGCAGGAGGTGGAGGTTGCAATGAGCCAAGATCGCGCCACTGCACTCCAGCCTGGGCAACAAAGTGAAACTCTGTCTCAAAAAGAAAGAAAGAAAGAAAGAAAGAAAGAAAGAAAGAAAGAAAGAAAGAAAGAAGGAAGGAAGGAAGGAAGGAAGGAAGGAAGGAAGGAAGGAAGGAAGGAAGGGAAAATGCAGAGGTTTTGGAAATAACAGTCACTCTCACAGTCTGGACATGAGGGAACAGAGCAGGCTGGGCCCTGACAGGGTTTCCTGAACCCAAAGGAGAGCAGGCCATGGCCAGGGTCCAAGTTCTGTCACCCAAGAGCTTGGCTTCTGCAACCACTGAGATCTGGCTTGCAATAGCAGCTCTTCCACCTCCTACCTGAAGGGTCTCGGGGAAATGACTTGGCCTCTCTGAGACCCAGTTTCCACAGCTATATGATGGCTTCTGGGTACCTCCTATTTCAAATTTATTTTCTCCACGTGAGGACAGAGGTGAGTATGGGCTCTGGCTTCCCACGGGTACGGAGGATCTCAAGCCCGGGACTGGGTGTCAGGAGGCCTTGGCTGGGGCACCTGCCCTGCCCTATGTCTGCTGTGTGGCACTGGACCTGAGGCACGGAACCCCTTGTCTGCTGCCCCCACAGGCTCTTGAAGGGAAAGGGCCTGGCTCGGGAAGGGAGGAGAATCGTGGCATCCTGGAGCTAGGGGAGACTTCAGGGCAATCCAGGCCCACCCTGCATCTCACAGGAGAGGAATCATCCAACACTGTCCCATCCTTAGGTGGTCCCCAGCCCCAGGGGTAACTAAGGGGCTGGGCAGGTGGGTCCAACCTGGTTCCCACTGGCCATTGAGATCCCCTGCTCCCTGCAACTGCTGCGACTCACCCCCTTTGCCTGCAGAGGCAGCTGGTGCTCTGTGAGGAAGACATTTTCTGGTACCAGAAAACTGTGGGAAAAAGCAGGAATCCTCCAGGGATGCTCCCCACACTGAATTATGTGTGATACAACCCAGCTTCCAGGTTTGCTGAGCTCACCTACCCTACTGCCCTGACCCTCTCCAGTCTGCACCCCAATGAGGTGACTTTTCCAATCGGCTTCGGCCCCTCCTGGGGTCACCTGAGTCAGACTGGCTGCTACAGAAATGGAAGGGGCCCTGCCAGGCTCCCCTGGCTGAACCGAGTGTTTCATGATCCTGGAGCACCAGAGGTAGTGGATGAGCCTTTGTCAACAGCTCACAGGGAATCTGGACAAGCAGGGTCCACCGGGAGGGATCCGAACCCTGCTCGCTATCTTGGCCAGCGAGGCGAGGGCACAGCAGCAAGAAGGCAGGTGAACAGAACATTTACGCTCATGTTACTGCTTGCTGGGTACTGGCAACTGAGCAGCAAAGGGTCATGTTGTAAAGCAAAGAAAATGACTGAGGTGCGTCTCAATTTACACGTGTATTTTGCCAAGGTTGAGGGTGTGCTGGGGAAAATGAGACTCAAGCCACAGTAGGATCTGCGGTCTGAACTTTTTCCAAAGGGGATTTTGAGGGTTTCAATATTTAAGGGGAAAAAGCAAGCAGGAGGGGAAAGAAGGAAAAGGACAAAAAAGAGGAAGAGTGTGGTCACATTCTCGCGGGGCCCTGATGGGTACTCACCGAATCCACACGTTGCCTGTGAAAAGGGCAGGGTAGAGGAACAGTCCGTTACGTATTTGTCTCCTGCTCAGAAAATCTGCACTTTCTATAAAACAAACATAGAATGGAGAAAGAAATCAAATATGTGTTCGTCTTGGGGTGGGTGGTGGCATGATTGCTAGTCTCCTCTTGGCCCACACCCACGAAAATAAGCTGTTAACATCATCAGGGAGAGGAAAGCCATCCGGGGAGACACGTGGACTTTTATCTTGTAGCTATCTGTCTAGGAACACAGGGAACAGCAGTTTTTGCATGATTCAGCTTCCAAGTTTAACTTTTCCCTTTGGCATAGTGAGTTTGGGGTTCCGATATTGTATTTTCCTTTCACAGTGTCCTTGCCTGGCTTCCAAATAATTGAACTTAGTTTTCTGGTATTTTGAGGGGAAACATGAGTTCTAAAAGTATTATTTCTTATTTATAGGTGGGGAAACTGGGATTCAGAAAGGTTGGGTAACTTGACTTAAGCCTGACATCTAGTAAGTGTCAGAGTGGGATGCAGAGCAAAGTTGGGTGTCTCTTGAGCTTATGCACCTCCCACTGTGAGACACCACCCAGGTCCCAGCACCTGCAGGATAGGGAGATGCACCTGTGAGATGCTGCCCGGGTCCCAGCACCTGCAGGATAGGGAGATGCACCTGTGAGATGCTGCCCGGGTCCTAGGACCTGCAGGACAGGGAGATGCACCTGTGAGATGCTGCCCGGATCCCAGGACCTGCAGGATAGGGAGACATACCTGTGAGATGCTGCCCAGGCCCCAGGACCTGCAGGATAGGGAGACATACGTGTGAGATGCTGCCTGGGCCCCAGCACCTGCAGGACAGGGAGATGCACCTGTGAGATGCTGCCCAGGCCCCAGGACCTGCAGGATAGGGAGATGTACCTGTGAGATGCTGCCCGGGTCCCAGCACCTACAGGATAGGGAGATGCACCTGTGAGATGCTGCCCGGGTCCCAGCACCTGCGGGACAGGGAGATGTACCTGTGAGGCCCTGCCCAGGCCCCAGGACCTGCAGGATAGTGAGATGCTGCCCAGGTCCCAGCACCTGTGGGACAGGGAAATGCACCATGTGTGGGGAGGTGTTCGGCCCTGATACAGGCTGAGGTATGTTATTGCAGGGTCTGCAGCAGCCCCTCCATTTGCATCCAGGGAGGCAGGAGCCTTCAATTATCAGCAACAGGTCTTTTGTGTTACCTCCTGATTGAGCCTCTCCTTGAAGATAATAATTAAAGCAGGTACATAAATGGGTTAAGGAGGTAACAGCCCTGGGGCTCGGAGGGGGAGAAGGGAGGGTGTGGTGTAAACCTAGGAGGAGCTTGGCCACCAGGCAGGAGATACTGAGGGATGGAGGCTCCCCCATTGCCTAGGGCACTGCTTATGGGGAAGAGAGACCCCCCAGTCTCATCCCTCAACTTTCACTGGGGAGGTTGGGAGGGGAACAGGGGAGAGTGTCCTGGAGGAGGAGTCAGGCCTACAGGGCTTCCCAACCTGGCTTCACCGCTTCCCTGCTCTGTGACTTTGGACAAGTTGCCTCCCCTCTCTGGGCCCTTTCCTCATCTGTAAGTGGGGATAGTGCTTTCATTATCCCCTCCCTCCCAGGGTGGTTGTGGGGATGAGACCTACAGGCTGAACAGATGGACACTGGGAGGGGAGGGGCAGTGAGTGCAGTGGTCAGGGGCAGAGAGCTGGAGGCCATCACAGGTCTGGGGTTTAGATCCAAACTGTGAGTTCATGCAAATTCTTCAATGTGGGCCCAGTATTCTCACCACTGAGATCTTCATCCAAAGCTTTTAGTCTCCATAAATCATTTTTAATAACATACCACCTTGTAATTACTGCAGAGCCTCAAGAGAATAAGATGCACTTCAGACATCATGAACTAATTATTGTCAGGCGAGTCAGTCACAATCTGGGAGCAGGGCTGCATTTCATTCAGAGTCTTTGATTGCTCCTGGGCACTACCCTGGGGCTCTGGGTGACATTTACTCAGCAGAGCTCTGAGCTTATTACAGGTGTGTGTGAACAATGGCCAGGAAGGATTTATAGAGGGGGAGGGGATTGCAGCTGGGGTTGTACCTGGAGGTTACACATCTCCGCAGACAAGGGCAGTGGGAGGGAGGGGACCTATGGCATCCCTTTGCTCTTTCCACAGGGGCCCTTAGGGTGTCTTAGGGTCAGGTGGGTGACCTTGAGGTGGTGACTTAACCTTTTAGATCCTCAGTTCCTCTACCTGAAGAGGTAAGAAGAAGAAATAATAGCCCCAGGGATCTTGGAGAAGAAGCAGCAGAGGTGTGTGGGCATGTGTAGACCTAGAAGGAAGGGCTTGGCTAACAAAGCAATAAACTCTTCCTGACAGGGTCACAGGGTCAGGGCGATGGGAAGCTGTCAGCATGATGCCTGGTAGCAGGTGCTCAAATCTGTCAGTGCTGTTGACTTGAGTTGGGTTATTGAACTGGGGTGGGGTGTGATGTTGATGCAGGAATTTTCTTGGTCACTTTGCCAGCCAGGGACCTCTGGCTGGTGACACCCCCACTTGGGCCTTGCTTGGGCACACTACCTGCTGCAGGAGGTGGTCCACCCATTCGGCTTGCCCTGGACATACCTGGCTTGTGCATCAGCTCAGCCCACAGCAGGGTTGGGTGTGCGCTAGCCTGCCTGTGTTATAGCTCCTACCTGCATTCAGTGGGTCCCAGATTCTTGTCCCATGTCTAAAAAGAATGAGGATACACTGACAGTTGAAGGGTGAAGGGGTGGAGAATTTTATTGAGTGATGGAATAGCTCTCAGGAGAGAGAGGATGCAGGAGTGGTCCCCCACCTGAAGTTGGGTGGCTTCTTTCCCAGTGTGGCTGAGTCTGGGCTCAGAATAGGGGAGTACATGCTGATTGCTTTGTGGGTATGCAAAAAAGGTTAAAACAAAGGCACCACTCAAAGGTGGGTATGACAGTGTAAAAAACCAATTAGGAAAGTATAGGTATATGTAAAATAGATGAAGGGTGGGGATCAATAAGAGGAAAGCATACCAAATGGAAGACAGGTTCTAAATCCAGTCTGTGAATTTGACTTGCAGGTTGGCTTTCAGGTTTTAAATTGTCTTTGGCTTGGAGGTGGGCTTTCACCAGGGACCTGCCCCTATCTGCCTAGGCATTTGACTGCCTCCTGCCACTATCCGTGTAGCACCCCATGAGGGCTGCAATGGGGCAGTGGCAGAGGGATGGGTGGAGGTCAGGGTGTGGGTGAGGAAAGATGCATTGGAGAAAGAAGTGGAGGTTGGGATGGATGGGTGCCTGGGAGTATTTGGTGTGCCATGGACATTTCATAGCAGGATGTGAGATCTCTGCTTAGGGTCAACTCTTGCAAGAATCATGGAGGACACAAGGAGAAAGGGGTGGGAAGGAAACATCTCATCTTTGGGGAAGAACATGCAGAATAGAAAAAGCAACTAGAATCAGAGTCAGGAGATGTGGGTTCTTGACCAGCCTCTGCTGCTAAATTACTGTGTGACCTGGGGCAAGTCACTCACCCTCTCTGCAGTTGGGTCTGCATATCTGAGAATGAGAAGATTTAACTACAGGATCTTTAAGACTCCTCTCAGCTCAGACCTTAACTCTATGATTCTGTGTGATGCTTTCCTCACCCCTCTGCTAAAACCAGCATCCTGACAGAGGAAGGCAAGTCATCAATCACAGTGCTGGCTCAGCATCTCCCCAGGTTCCTGTGTAGTCCATAACAAGGCTGCTTGGGTCATCTGAGTCTGGGGCTAACGTGTCCTTGTCTACGGAGATGACTCGATTGCTTGATCTTCCTTGTAGGAGGAAGAGAAAGGGGACATGGGGCAGTGGGAGATGAACCTGATTTACATTCCTGGAGGGAAAGAGGAACAGGGCAGCCATCAGCCATTTTTATTGCCATGGGGCTTATGGATTTGTACTACTGAATAGCTCAGGAATGGAGTGGCCTTTAGGTGTAGCCTGACTCAGCTACTCAAAAGATGCCATCAGGAGATGTTTCTTCCTTCTCTATATTTTGGCACCACTCCTCTATGCAAAGTGAGTTTTGGGCACCTTCTTCCTGGTTTTCAGATGGTTTCTAGCCCAACTTGAGTCCAACAGAGAAGAGAGAGCCTCCCTGCCCCCTGACAAAGACTCTGTCATTGACTAGATTAGATTTTAGTCAATCTCCTCTGAGCCCTCTTCTCCACTAGGCCTCCAGTTTGGCTTGCCTTTAGCAACAATCCCCCTACACTTGATATCTAATCAAGTTCCTCTTAGTAATTTCTCACCCATTCCCTCACTCTGTTCATTGGCTATAAATCCCCAGCTGCCTTTGCTGTATTTGAAGTTGAGTTTAGTCTCTCTCCCCTAGTGCAACAGCCTTGAATAAAGTCTTCCTTGTCATTTTAAACAAGTGTCAGAAGAATTTTTCTTTAACACCAATAACAAATTAAAAGTCCTGGGCCCAACTCCCATTGGTCCCAAAAGCCATAGGCCCATCCCTGCACCAATTACAAAGGCCAAAACATGGAATGTATTCATTAGTTTAATTCAATCAGGGCCCAATACTGGAGCTGGTGGGGTTAACCCCACTGGAGTCATATGGGATGAGAATAAAGCTTGGGGGTTTCACAAAGAAAATTCTGGATATTAGTTTACCAGCAAAAGGGTACAAGGCAGTGGGTGGCAAAAGCCCACAGATGTCTTCTGCTGAGTAGGGGTGGGGAGGGAGGGAGCAAGAAAAACAAACACATTATCAGAAACCAAAGAGAGGAGGAAAAACACCTGATTAGTATTCATAGCAGATCTCATTTTATTCTCCACAAAAGCTAATCACTTTTAGTTATTCTTATCCTATGTCTAGAAACCTAAAGGTTTAGAGCTGGAAGTACCTTCAAAATCCTTGGTCTAGCACCCAGATCTTGGTTTCTAATATTATTCTCCAATACAATGAATCATAGAGTCTTAGGGAAATGGCTGATTCTGTCTGGGAAAGAGAAGATAAAAGATGAGCCTGGAGAATCTTGTAACAGTGCCAGAAAGTAAAGAAGCGCTCAAAAAACAAAATGATGGGGGCACGGCAAAGGGTCAGAGGAACCCGAGAGAGCTCCCAAAGATGGAACAATTTCAGGAACAAAATAAATAATGCAGTACTGGATTAAAATATAAAGTGTAAAATAAATATCCATGAATCCATACTGACATAAATAAATAAATAAATAAATAAATAAATGGGAGGAAAAAACCAAATCTTCTTTATAGAAGGCTTTCAAAGAATTTATACTGCCCCCTTTATGGGGTGAAGGTTAATTCTCTAACTTTTTGTGTGTGGGCCTCACTTAATGATTCACTTGCAAAGAATAGAGTGTGGGAAGGGAAAGGGTGGGGCACCTGAGAGTGGAGAAATTCTGCAAACCTTAACCAAGTGATGGAGTTTGACATCACCAATGGTAAGTCGTGGAGAGCATGTGCACCTGATATGATGTAATGAGAAAGGCACTTCATCTCTGTTGGATTCTTCCCTCAAACCTACAACACCAGTCTAATCATGAAGAAAATATCAGGCAACCCCAAATTAAGATTTCTGCAAAATACGTTGTAAGTACTCCTCAAGACTGCCAAGGTCATGAAAAGCAAGGCAAGACAGTCACAGTTAAGGGAGAAGTAAGGACACATGACAACTAAATGTAATGTGGTATCCTGTTGGGAGTTGGGAACAGAAGAGAGATATAAGGGGAAAAACTAGTAAAAATATAATAAAGTCAGGGATTTAGTTAATAGTTATCTGCCAATGTTGGCTTCTTAGTTTTAACAAATAAGCCTTAGTTAACTAAGAGGTTAACATTAAGGAGGGCTGGATGAGGAATACAAGGGACTTCTCTGTATCTTTCTTGTAAATTTCCCGTACGTCTACATTCTCCTAAATTTTTTTTTAAAAAAGTATATAAAAACTCTCAGTTCGAGCCCCTCTTTTAACACATGAACGAAGAGAAACCCAGAGAGATTGCCTGATTGCAGAAAAGTCTCATGGTGCATCAGTGGAAGACCCAGGAATGGCACTCAGCCCAGAATGATGCAAACCTGACCAACAGAGACCTAATTAAATTAGGGGTTTGTTTTTCTCACCTAAAGGGGCATCTGGTAGTGGCCGCTCGTGAAGGTCCAGTAGCTCCAAGATGCCATCTTGGAGGAGGGCCAGCCTCCTCCCCTATTTCCCCTTGGTGGCCTCAGCATGTGTGGATGCATTGCAGTCACAGCATGGTGGCTGTCCCTCCCCACTGAGCCTCGAGTCCCTTGCCACAACCAAGTCCAGTAGGCTCCATCTCTTCTGGGGAGCTTTCCCAGAATGCCCTGCAGCAACCTCCACTCCCCTCTCATTGGTTGGAGATGTGTCACATGACTGCCTAAAGTAGAAAGTGGGGAAATGTGGTGTTCTCCCATTTCATTGGCCAGAGCTGTGTCACATAACTACCATAGCAAGGCGGGAAATGTAATGTTTTTAAGCAGAGGAAACTGTTCCCAACGAAATAGGGGTTCTGCTAGTAGAAAAGCAGAGGAAGGTTAATGTCAGCTGCCACAGTCTCTGTCCTGATACTTGACATCTCATTTTCATGCTTGCTACCTCATTGGATCCACACACAGGTTTATTGGCTGTCCTGAGCAGGCAGTGAGAGGCTGAGTGCATGGCAGGGGCCCCAGAGTGAAGTACTGGCTGAGCCAGGCTAGCCCCAGAGCACCCAATGTGTCTCCAAAATCTGTGCTGTTGCCCTCTTTTTCTGCCTCTCTCTTCTTTCTGTTTTAATTCTCTACCTTTCTGGCTTCTCTGACCAGACCAGGTCAGCACATTTCTGCACCCTGGAGAGGAGGGGCAGTGGTTTATCACTTATATTGCTGACACCACTTTCAAGTTGAATTTCACTTTAAACAAACCTGCTATTGAAAGTGTCACATTCCTGCATTGCTAGTGGGGAGGTTCTGAAGTAGTCTTTCTGGAGGACACTTGAGCAGCATCAATCACAATTCAAAATGCACCTATCTTTTAACCCAGCAATTTTATTCTAAACGTTGGTGATTCTGAAAAGCTTAAGGATATGCATTTATGCAAGGAGGTTCTCTACAGCATTATTTGTAATAGTAAAAAGCAAAAAACAAAAAGAACATATCGGAGACTATCTAAATGTCCAACAGGAGATTTGTTAAATAAATAATGAAGCATCCATACTATTGAATACTAAACAGACATTAAAAAGATTGACTATGTTCTCTATGCACTAACATGAGAGAATCTCCATGACATTTTTGAATAGAGAAAACATTGCTGAAAAATATGAACAGCACGATGCCCAAAATTTCTATTCATTTTGGTTTGTGCACAGATAAATATCTGGAAGGATGTGCACCTTGTTAGGATACCCTTGGGAAAATCTATCATAGGTCTGAGTCTCATTCATCTTTATCTGAGGCTATTTGTGTGTAAGATCCCATCCTTTCTTGTCTGCTCAAGAACATCACCCTAGCAACCCTCCCTTCCCTCTTGTGCTATCAAAGTTTTCCTCTCCACTGGATGACTATCATCAGTGTGCAAACATGCCGCTATTTATTTCCACAACCGCAAATAATAAAACATACAATACGATAATAAATAAAACCCTCTGCTACAAACACATTGCTTTGCTTTGCTTATCTTTACAGTCAAATCCCTTGAAAGCACTGTCTATAATCACTGTCTCCTACTTCTTGCCTTCCATTTTCTATTAAAACACTTATATCAGGATTTCATCCTCATCTCTCCATCCAAAACTGCTCTTGTGAAAGTGAAGAGCGACCTCTACACCATCACATTCAGTGATCAGTTTCAGTTGTCATCTGACTCAACCCATCCCTCCCCTCTTCTTGAAACTCCCTCTCCCCTCTGCTCCCAGAACCCCCACCCCCACTCTTAGTTTTCCTCCTACCTCCCTAGTGGTCCCTTCTTGGTTTCCTTTGCGGGTTCCTCCTTGGCTCCACAACTTGTAAACTTTGTGCTATACGCAGGCTCCATCCATGATCCTCTTCTTATCCTCCCTCACTTCCCTGGGGGCCTCACCAGACTCATGGCCTTGACAAGCTGTTCATATGCTGATGGATCCTAAACTGACATCTCAGCCTGGACCTTTTCCTAAAGTGCAGGCTTGTACCTCCAACTGCCTACTGAACATTTTCACCTGGATGTCCAACAGGCATCTCAAGCTTCACACATCCCAACTGAAATCCCATTCTCCAGTCTTCTCGCTTCCCAACTTACTTCTCCAACCATCTCCCTCATCTCAGTTCGGGCAACTCCATCACCTCCCAGACCAGAAACCGGGAGGTGTGCTTGAATCCTATCTTTCTCTCACACCATGTCACATCTATCAGCAAGGCTGTTATCTCTTTTTCAAAACATTTCCACAACTGACCACTTCCCATCACCTCCTCAGCTGCCTCCCTGGCTGCCCTCCCAGTCCCCATCCTCTCTCTCCTGAATGATTGCAGCAGCCTCCTAACTGCTTTTCCTGCTGCCTCCATTTCCTGTAAGAGCCAGCTTCTCACAGCGTAGCCAGAGTAGCTGTGTGATCCTAGTGAACTTGTCAGGTCTTGTCCATCATCTGCTCAGAGCATGTCAATCATCCCATCCCAATCAGGGAAGAATCTAGCAACCTTACAATGGACCAGCTGAGTCCCCCTCCCCCCATGCCACTTGCCAGCCTCATTCCTGCTACTCTCCCCCTGCTTTCTTCGCTCCAGCCACACTGGCCTCATGCTTCCCTTTGAACATCCCAGGCCTGTCCTGCCCAAGGGCCTTCGCACTTACTGCTGCTCTGCCTGGCCCCACCCCCCCAGACATCCTTGGGGCTTGCTCCCTAGTCTTTAGCCTTTGCTCAAAAATTCTTCTCCAAGAAGTTTTCCTCACCAATGTTACTTCAGAGGCCTTATTCCAAGATCCCTCTGGCCACTCCCTTTCCCCTTTCCTGGTTTGATTTTTCTTCCACTTCCCATTTTCTTACCTACTGTGTCACTGACTCATTGTTCATTGTAAGTTCAGTGTGCACAGGGAATTTTGTGTGCTTTGTTCACTGATGTATCCCAAACACCAAGCACAATGCTTCAGTATTTGTTGAGTGAATGGAAGAATGAAGGTTACCATTTTCTGTCTTCTGAGACACAGATGGGACAAGGCTGTGGACAAAGGCTCTGGTTATCTACTGCTGCCTACCAAGCCAGTCCAAAATTAGTGGGCTTAAAACAACAGAAATGGTTTTATTTTTTTCTCATGGTTTCTGTGTGTCAGCAATTCAGGAGAGGCTTAGCTGGGTGCATCTGGGTCGAGGGCCCTTGTGAGGATGCAGTCAGATGGTGGTTGGAGCTGGAATATCAGGGGCATCTGGGAGCTGGTCAGGCAGTCACAGGGCTTCTCCGTGTGGCTCCTCCATGTGGGCTACTATGGGTTTCCTCACAGAATAGTGGCCTCAGAGCCCTCAGAATCTTACACAGAAGCCGGGAGCTCCAGCTTGACTGTTCCTGAGGACGAGAAGAACCTTTCTTATTTTGTTGTAGTTTAGTCCTAGAAGTCCTACGGTGTTACTTCTGATAGAATCTATTGATCATCCAGTCACTAAGATCACCCCAAGTACAAGAGAGGGGACAGAGACCCCCACCTCTTCATGAGAGAAGCATCAGAGCATGTGTGGGCCTGCTCTTGAATCACTGTCATCCATCCTCTGGCCATAAATTATTTTTTCTTCTCACATACAAAATATAGACAGTCTTGCAAGTCTCATTGATTATGGCTTCAGGCTTAAGATCTAGGACCACATCATGTATAAGAAATCAGGTCCAGGTCAGACTGGGAATCCTCAGATGCAGTTCCTCTGGGACAATCAGTGCAAAGTCATGTGAGCTGAAGAGTCAAGCTACCTGCGCCCTCTTACATCCAACATGCAATTGAGGGATTGGCATATGACAGCTCCTATAGACATTCTTATATAAAAGAGGGAAAATGGGAGCCACTTGTCTACACCAATTCAGAAATCAAACTGAGTGTCTGCGGGCAGTTCCCTGATAAAGTCCTTCTTCCTGGAATTTGTTTCTGATGGCTCTGCCTGCTGCATCTTCCTTCCATGGGAACTGGTAAAACTGAGGGGTTAATTTGATCAGGTCTGCCAGGCCCACTTGCTTTTGGTTACTAGCTTACCCCTCCTGCCACTTTTTTTTTTTTTTTTTTTGAGACGGAGTCTCGCTCTGTCGCCCAGGCTGGAGTGCAGTGGCCGGATCTCAGCTCACTGCAAGCTCCGCCTCCCGGGTTTACGCCATTCTCCTGCCTCAGCCTCCCGAGTAGCTGGGACTACAGGCGCCCGCCACCTCGCCCGGCTAGTTTTTTTGCATTTTTTAGTAGAGACGGGGTTTCACCGGGTTAGCCAGGATGGTCTCAATCTCCTGACCTCGTGATCCGCCCATCTCAGCCTCCCAAAGTGCTGGGGTTACAGGCTTGAGCCACCGCGCCCAGCCTCCTGCCACTTTTTTTTCACGAAGCGGAGAGCTGCGGTAGCTGAAGGCCTTGCTGCTGAACACTGCAACTTCACCTACACTTGCTACTTTATAGATCACACTCATCAGTCACCATGGTCATGGTCGCTTCAGTTGTTTTTCAGGTTCCAACCAGTTCAAACTGGCTGAAACCACCAACCAACCCTTCAACTGGGCCTGCAATGTGCCCAAGAGGTGGCCTTTTGACGTTGGAGGGCCCAATACTTTACTCTCAGATCATGCTAATGCTGCTATTTTCTGTACATATGTCCTGTGAAATGCCGTGAACCCCGAGTATGCATGCACAGAACGAACCTGTTGCTTCATTTTTTCCCCAATGCCAATCACCTTTTCCCAAGCCTTAGGCTACCCTACTTCCCTAACCCATAAATATCTCTAAGTCTTATCTTCGGGGAGGTGGATTTGAGAGCTGTTCTTCCATCTCCTCACTCTGCAGCCTTGTGAATAAATTTTTTGTCTTTCGCAAAACCCATGTCACAGTGATTGATTTACTACACACAGCCAGAATGAACCTGGACCTGGCCAATAACACTAGCCCATATTTGCAGCTAAGTATTTTCTTAAAACTTACTTTCTGCTCATAATAGTTCAGGGTTCCAATGATAAGCCACGGTTACTTTAAAAACTTTGAGAGTTTCTTATGAATTAATCTAGAATTGACTCCATTAGGTGAAAGCTATACTCAGAAATCTCTTTCAGATAAGCCCTTCTCTATTTTGAGACTGTCACAGACAAATATTCTAGGCTCTTGGAAGCCTCATTAACAGAAAAGATCTGCAAGGTCCACCCTCCCTATCCTTAGAAAGTCTTTTTGTTTTGGAAGTTCTTCGAGGCACCACCTTAGATGTCCTGAGGTCTTAGGAAAGAATTCAATCCTGTTGGCTTTTGTCCTTGGCCTGAGGATCTTATCAGAGAATCATTTTCCATTTGCATATGAGTGAGAGACTATTTCATTTTCAAACTCAACAAGTTTAGCTCATTTACATCATCATTCAATCTTTAGCTTATCTTTCTCGCCTTGCATTTTGTCATAGGCAGTGAAAGAAGCCATGTGTTTATTTCATAATTCTTCCTGGAAATCTCCTGAGCTAGATCAACTTGTTCATTAGAATATTTTCCTATGTTCCATGCTATAAAAGGCCACACCATTGCCAATTATTTCATTATTAATAACAAAAGCTTCCCTTATCCTGCTTCAAAAACCACTTTCCTTACTTTGCTTTAAGTCATCACTGATGACCTGCTCTGGGCCCTTCAGATTTCTGCCTGTTGCCTGATCCAGAAGACAATGTCTAATGCTTTGTCTTTTTGTTACAATAGCACCTCACTCCTTGTACTAAATTCCGGTCTTGTTGTAGGTTTCTGAGAAACCAATCATTCCAAAAGTACAGAGTTAAAGCAGTAACCATTATTTTATTATTCTTCACTCTTTCTGCCTGACTTTGACTAGGTCATGGCTGGGTGGTTGTGGCTCAGCATCCCTCATGAGGTTGCAGTTGGAGTCTGGCTATAGCCAGAATAGTTGTGGGATGGGAGCCTCTGTAGACTGACCAGGTAGCTCTCTTTTCCACACTGTCGTCTCAAAGCTTCTTCATGTGGTTTCTCTGAGTGAGAAGAGTTTGGACTTCCTCACCATGGTGGTCTCACGGTGGTCAGAGTATTTATATGGCAGCTCAAGGCTCCAGCATGAGTATTCCCAGGACCATGAAAAGCCTCACTGTCTTTTATGACCTAGCCCTGGAAGTTACATAGTGTCACTTGTGCTATAGTCTGTTAAATAACTAGTCACTGAGCTCACTCCAGATTTCAGGCAGGTGACAGAGGCCCTATCTCTCTGATGGATGAGTGTCAAATAATTTGTAGGCATGAATATTTTTTTCAGAATTTTTTTTTTTTGGCAATACCTGCCTCATTCTAGCCACACCAAAGGGAAAACCACACACACTCCCATGATCTCAACAGGGAAAGCAGGGAGATGATTTTCCACTACGCTCTAACCTGGAAGGAGGCAGTGGTGCTCAAATGTCCCCACTGGTGGTGTCTGCAGCATCCGGTGGTGAGCTGAGCCTCACCTCCACCCATCCAGCATCAATATGATTGACCCAGGTAGTGTGAGGCAAGGCTAATCAGCCCTGCACATGCCCCCTTCCACCCTGGTCTCAGCAGGGAAGAGCTGGGAACTGGACCTCCACACACTGGGCAGCGATGAGATTGAGTGAGGGAGCATGATGCAGAGCTTGTAAGTACTCTGGTTTCCCCCACCCACCCCAGTATCAGTGGGGCTCAGTGAAGAGCTGAGCCTCCACCCTCACCTGGAATCAATGACATGGAACAAGGTGATGGGAAGCAAAACTGGTTGGCATGCTGCTTCCCTTTCTCCACCTCCCTGGTGTCAATAGGACCCAGTAGGAGGGACATTATGTGACTTCCAGGTCTGGGTCATAAAAGACAAGGAAGGTTTTGCCTGATTCTTGGGAACACGCTGTAGCTTTGAGTTGACATCAATGAGGCAGAATGGGGTGGTGCTGGGAGGCAGGATTATTTGCCACCCCACTCTCCTTGATCATGCCACTACACTCCAACCTCGGTGACAGAGTGAGACTCTGTCTCAAAATAATAATAATAATAATAATAATAATAATAAAAATAGCTCAATAAAGCAAGAAAAAGAAACCAAAGGCATACAGACTAAAAAGGAAGAAATAAAACTGTCCTTATTTGTGGAAGACATGATTATCTACATTAAGAACCCCAAGGAATCTATAAAACAAAATGAAACAGAAAACCTCTATAAGTAATAAGTGGAGTTAAGCAAGGTCACAGTACACAAGACAAGATCAACACAGAAAACTCAATCACAATTCTATATATTCATAACAAAGACATGGAAACCAAAATTAAAAACACAAAGTCATTTACAATTGCCCAAAAGAAAATTAAATTCTCAGCTATAAATGTAACAAAGCATGTATATAATCCTGTATGTTGAAAATTACAAAATACTGATGAAATAAATCAAGGAAGACCTAAATAAATGGAAAAACACACAATGCTTAGATTGGAAGACTCATCATGGTAAAGATGCTAACTACAACAATGTTAAAAAAGAATAAAGTGGGAAAATCACTATACTTGACATTAGGCTTACTGTATACCTAGAGTAATCAAGACAGCATGGTGTCGGTGAACATATACACAAATATTAGTGAAACCAAATAGAGAACCCAGATATAGATCCATGTATATATACCCAACTTAGTTCTGACAAAAGTACAAAAATAATTTAATAAGAAAGATAGTTTTCTGGGTGTGGTGGCATGTATCTGTGGTCTCAGCTACTCCAAGTCAGGCATGATTGCACCACTGCACTCCAGTCTGGGCGACAGAATGAGGCTCTGTCTCAAAAGACGGAAGACAGTTTTTTAAACAAATGGTGCTGGAGAAATTGGACATCAGTAAGCCAAATAAGTAAATAAACCTCAACCTAAACCTCAAATGGATCCATTAACTCAAAATGGATCACCGACTTAAATGTGAAACATAAAACTATAAAAGTTTTAGGAAAAAAAAATAGAAGAAAATCCTCTGGACCTGGGACCAGGTGGAAAGTTCTTGAATTTGACATTACAAGAACAATCCATAAAAGGAAAATTTGATAAATTGGATATCATCAATTTAAAAACTTTTACTCTGCAAAAGATTGGTGGAAAGGATTAAAAGACAAACCTCTGGCTGGGAGGAAGTATTTGCAAAGCACTCATCTGACAAAGGGCTTTTATCTAACCTGTAAATAGAATTCTCAAAACTCAAGAGTGCAAAAAAAACAAAAACAAAAAAAAAATCAATCCAAATAAATCTAATTTTAGAATGGGTGAAGGACATTGAGAGACTGAGTATACAAATGGACAATGGCCAGACCATATGTAAAAATAGAACTTTGGCTCACCACCTGCAGCAACCTGCCCAGGAAGCCTGCAACAAGCAACTCAGGAAGCCAGCCGGCCATAAGTCAGACTTGCAGGAAGCCAAATTGCTGTCTCTAGTGACAATCCAGGAAGCTAAACAATCACTTCTGCAACATTTGGCCCAAAAGGGCCAGGACGTGATTAGAAACTGACAGCTTCCCTAATTTTTGTCCCTGCCTCCATGATCATAGAACCTACCAGAGTGACTCAAATGTGCTCTCCTAACCAATCACATAGGATTCCTTGTTCCTAGTTTGCCTGTCTACAGCTTTCCCATGCCAGGAGCCTCCAATCAGGGTAAACCTGAAGCCTTCCCATTTTCCACTATAAGCCTCTCCACTCCCCTGCCTGCCTTTGAGTCTCTGCCAAAATGCAAGTGATGGTGGCTGACTCCGTTGCCCTAGCAAGCTCAGAATAAATAGCTTTTGCTTTTCTCATTTGTTGATCTTTGTTTATTTTCACAATATGAAGAGGCATTTCACTGAAGAGGATATCAGAGCTGATACACTCCAGATGAAAAATAAGCATATGAAAAGATGTTCAACGTCATCAGCCATTAAGAAAATATAAAGTAAAACCACAGTGAGATGTTACTCCACATCTATCAGAATAGCTAAAATAAAAAAAATAGTGACAATAGGAAATGTTAGTGAGGATGTGAAGAAATGGATTACTTCATTCATTGCATTTAAAGTGATACAGTCTGGAAAAGTTTGTAAAATAATATAGTCACTCTGTCTGTAAAATGATACAGTTACTCTGTCTGTAAAATAGAGTCCCTCTGGCAGTTTCTCACAAAAGTGAATGGAACAATGCATAACCTTGTTATATGGTTATTTCTGTTGAAACACCATTTACTTAATATTATACAGTATTGATACGGACAGGAGGTGGTGAAATACTGGGTGGAAAAGGGTGGTTCCTTGGCAAAGGCCCCACCCTCAAGCATGGAAACTGAGATCCTAAATGAGGACAGTTATCCCTGTTTTCCTGCCCAAATGTTACCTTTTTGGCCTGCCCCAGCACCCAATCCTGTGCCCATATAAACCCCAGACCTCAGCTGGCAGACAGACAAGCAGCTGAACATCGAGCAGAAAAGAAGCAACTGAGCTTTGGAGACTATGAATAGATACTGTTTAACTTCAGAAGGCACGACTTCAGAGAGGAGCCCGGCCAGAGACGGTGGGCTCAGGGAAAGATCACCTTCTTCCCGCACCATACCTTTTCCAGCTCCCCTTCTGCTGAGAGCCACTTCTACCTCTTAATAAAATTCTTCACCTCCATCACCCTGCAAACTGTTCATGTAACCTGATTTTTCCCGGATGCTGGATGCCATGGGTGCGGGAGCCCAGAAAGGCTGTCACACTGACTCTTCACTGAGCTGTTTAACATTTAAGCCATCTGTGGATGGCAAAGCTGAAAGAGTAATAACTTTAATACACCCCTAGATGCTGCTGTGGGGCTGGAGCCTGAAAGTGCTGGCCCCGCACTCAGCACCCACTCGCCTTGTGTACTCCTTCCCCTGAGGAGTTGAGCCCAGTGGGCTGGAGTGAGTGAAGTTTGACCCTGCTGGCACCAAAGTAGGTGGCTGGACCCAGAGCCACTATACTCCAGTTCCGGCCTGTGAAACGGTCAGGGAACGATCCTGTCTCAGTATTGTCTATTTATTAACCTTGAACTCACCAACAACAGCATCTTAAGTCAGGTCTGAACAATGCTTCTTCAACTCAAGTATTTGCTCAGTGAGGCACATCATAGCCTTCTTGTGCTCTGGAACACTAGACAGCACATCAGCACTATTTGGGACCGTTTTAAACAGCAACATCACCAGCAAAAAGTACAGAAATGCAACGTGCATGGCACTAACTATACCTGGGAATGGTGTTTGTTTATAGCATAAGAGCTGAGACAAGAAGACAGAGTGTCACTTTGTTTGACCTTACCGGGAACATGTACATCTGATGACTCAGATTTGTCAGTTTTTCACCTGTTGGAAATGACAGTAAAAGTGTTGCAAATGTTGATTTTGGGGTTACAACAAGTTTTAGCAATCAGGTGAGTTTTGAAATACAACACTGTGAATAGTGAGATTGACTCATAACATACACACACTCACACACACCCCCGCCATACCCCCACACCCCCAACACACACAGACAGAGAGACAGAGAGAGAGAGAGAGAGAGAGGAGAGAGAGAGAGAGAGAGAGGAGAGAGAGTGGTGGATCCAACTTTGGATTAAGGGCTATTGACAGTAGAAAGAAATTTTACACTTTACCAAAGGATTTGCCAAAGGCTTTCTTTCAATGCTGTGCTCTCCAGAGACCACAGAAAAGGATTTTGATTTACAGTTTCTTCCATGCTCAGATGCAAACTTTGAGGGCATGCTCAATTTCTGTTTCAAGGTCTGTGCAGTTCAACTAGCATTTCCCCAAGTTCCCACCAAGCACTGGTACTGGGTTTGGCACAGTGGGGGAACAAAAGTGAAGACAAGGTATGTGTTTGAAGGGAGCTGGCACTGCCAACTCTTGCAGAGGAGCCTTTTAAAGACGAGCTGCTCAAAAGCTGTGGCCAGGGGCAATTTAGCAAGACTCTCCTGATTTTCTAAATCCACCCAGAAGCTCAGATGTAAAAAGCAACTCTGCTCTCACAGACTCCTAGTGGGGGTGTCCAGAGAGTTGCAACTGCAGGGACAGGGGTATCTGGGGATGGAGACACAGCTCCTCTGCCTCCCTTCCCATCATCATTGTGCATATTCCACTAAAGGGGCATCTTATGAACAATTTTTTAGGTTATGTGTTGACAAGATGTTCTCTGAAGCTATGATAAAAAGAAGTTGGAGGAAGTGTGTGAATTCAAGCCTAGTTTATACCCAGAGAAGACCAATGAGGCAGGTGGTGCTTTTCCAGAACCTTGGTCTCCCACCAACCAGGCATGGACCCAGCAGCTCAGCAAGTTGCAAGGGAGAGCAAAGTCCTGTTTGGTCAGTTGGAAAGAACCGGTTCATTTGAATGGACTGTTTTTCTCTGGGTCATTGCTAGCAAATCAATACTCAGCTGTGCCACCAGTGTGGTGCCCGCCTCCCTGCTCAGGGATGCCACGAAGAGCAGTGATCTTGACAAGATCTAAATAGAAGTGTGCCAAGAATAATGCAGACGGAGACCACGTGCAGGTGGCTCTCCAGGAGTCCATAAATCTACACTGATGAATTACCTGGGCAGGTGGCTCTGCCACCAGCCTCCCAGCTCAGGACAGGAGCGGTGTAATTACCTGTCTGGCAGTGGTTGTCTGGAGCGAGCCAGTACATTTTTCTCTTTTATTATTGTTGAATTTTAGGAAAGTGTCCTCTGCAGGCCGTTTTCTAAATGTTGGATTTATTTGATGACTCCACTAGTGACAAGGGCCAGGGCGTGTCCTGTGGTGAGGAGGACTCGGCTGCTTGGCCCATCGCCCAGAAGCTTCTCTCAGAGGGTGTGATGGGTGGGGTTTGCATAGCCTCCACTGTCCTCCCCGTCAGTGGCCCCGTAGATGCCCCTTCCCTCCTCCTTCCCTGCTCTGTGGACTGGGCCTGCCCTAACGTGAGGCAGCTGGGAACTCCTGAGATGGGGAAGTCTTTGGGATGTTTCTGGGAGGGGTATCTACAAAGGAAACCCCAGTCCTCTGAGGGGTGACAGTTTCCCATCTGCCCAGTGAGGACTCCTGGCTGGCAGAGAACATGTGGGTGCTGTGTCCTTGTGACACCAATGAAAATGAACAGGGACGGCGCTCCCTCGTCCCAGGTCCAGTGCCGGGCACTTCACCCCTCTCCACACTCACTCCTTATGATAGCCCATTTTGCAGGCCAGAGAGTGGGGCACAGAGCAGTGGTCACAGACAGGAAGTAGCCTCACTGGAGTTCCAGCTCAGGCAGGCGGGACTCCACACACCTTTGTCAAATGCCAATCCGTGGTCTCCAGTCCCCACAAGCGTCATCTGACCCTTCATGGACTCACTGGAGCTGTGGCTGGTTAACTGGATGGCAGTGTTGCAGGCCATGTCCTCACCTGCCAGTGTGCATCCTGTATGAGGGACCACACCCCATCCTCTCCCCACTGTTTCTAATAAAGGGGCTGGTGCATAGCAGGAGTTTAATAAACGCATGCAGGAGAGTGGAAGAATACATGTGTGAGAGGAAGTTTCTGAGCGTCAATCCATGAAGCCCATTATTTATGTCCACAGTGGGGAAGGTGTGGCCGGGAACCTCTTCCATTTCTTCATTCATTCACAAGCTTCTTTTGAGTGCCCGTTATAAGTCCAGCTCTGCGGGCAAGTATCTGGAGAGACTAAGCATAAGAAAATAAGAGTTCTGCTTTTTGAAGGCAGAAAGAAAGTCAGGACTCTGAAGAAGCAATGATGGCAAAATGTAAAGTTGTCCCCAGAGGGGCTGTCCAAGGAGCTCTGAAACATAACAGAAGGATTAAGTTACATTATGAAAGGCCACTCAAAAGAGTGATGTTTAAGCTGAGATTGAGCCTAAAAGGTTCTGGCAGATGTAAATTTAGCACAAATCAGCAGTATTATGCACCAATAAACCCTTAGGCTGAATTAATGAAGGGCTGATATCTAGAATGTGGGAGGTGAGAGTCTGTCTCTGTCTATTCAGGGCTGCTCAGAGGTTGCCTGAAATGTTGAATTCACAAGAGAGAGGCTCTTACTGTCTTCCCGCTTATATGAACAAGGGCACTGAGGCTCAGAGAGGTGAAGTAACTGATAGAGGGTCACTCAGCCAGTGAGTGGAAAAGCCCAAGCTGTGGAAGGTATAGTCTTTTACTTTAAAGGCACAATTCAGAGGTTGCGCATGTGTGCATCCATGTACACAAAGACACATACATGTACACACACACACACACACATGCAACTTCTGCTCCAGCATAATTGGCAGAACTGGGCCATGTGAAAGGAAAACAAATCTCAGGACCCAAAAATCACTAAGCCAAAGGGAAAAATCAAGCTGGGAACTGTGCAGGTGCAAACCTGTCTCCCGTTTTATTCTGTTGCATTTCACCCTGACAATGTAAATTGCTAGCTCGTCTTCACAGGTGCGGGACAAAGAACAGAACTCTAAGTCATTCCTCTGCTCACCTGAGACAAATGCATATCTGATTGCTCCCTCTGATGGAAAAATGCAGATTCACTGAGCAGACAAAGGCATAAGTGACTATTTCTCTACCCACCTCCCATATAAATTGTGTATTCAGTTAAAGGTTAATCAAAGACTCGAAAGAATGCAACATTTATGTCTTATCTACCAACAACTTTTATTTGTTTCTTATTTTAGTTTTTTGAGATGGGGGCTTGCTCTGTTGCCCAGGATGGAGTGCATTGGCGTGGTCTCAGCTCATTGCAGCCTCCACCTCCTGGGTTCAAGTGATTCTCCTACCTCAACCTCCCAAGTAGCTAAGATTACAGGTGCCCGCAACTGTGACTGGCTAATTTTTGCATTTTTAGTAGATATGAAGTTTCATCATGTTGGCCAGGCTGGTCTCAAACTCCTGACCTTAAGTGATCCACCTGCCTTGGCCTCCCAAAGTGCTGGGATTACAGGCATGAGCCACTGTGCCTGGCTTACCAACATCTTTTTAAAAATGTTCCTCTTTCCGCAATATTCACCCTTTCCCCCTTTAAATGTTGAAGCCCTCAAAATCATCATTGGACAAAGGCACAGACTTGCCTTTTAGGCAGGCATCCTTAACCTTGGCAAAATAAAAGCCTAAATTGATTGGGACCTATCTCAGATACTTTTTGGTTTACGGCCACATGACCACATCTTGTTGCAGGGGATACTGGGAAATTGTAGTATCAGTAATTGTTCTGGGCAGCCATATAAACACTTGAATCAAAGGTTCTATTAGCAAAAGAAGTGTGGAAGAATGTGTTGGGAGGTGACCGGTGGACTCTGTGCAGTGCCGAATGTGCATTGGAGGAATGCTTCTGTGGACTGGAGTGGGCTGGCAGTGGGAGGGAGAAGGAGCTGGGTCCATTCTGACATCTCCATCTTCCCGCCCCCTTGGAGACTCCTCTCTGCTTTCTTGATCTTGACACTCATGTGTGGTTCTTTTCTTGCCTTAATTTGGATTTCTCAAAGTACCCTCTAA
This sequence comes from Trachypithecus francoisi, assembly GCF_009764315.1. Classification (NCBI taxonomy): domain Eukaryota; kingdom Metazoa; phylum Chordata; class Mammalia; order Primates; family Cercopithecidae; genus Trachypithecus; species Trachypithecus francoisi. Next base: position 94,850,855 of record NW_022681457.1, on the reverse strand, counting down.
AGCACATTGCAGCTCTGGGATTCCCTGAGCTGGTGAGACTACCAGAAAGCATGTTAACAAGGGTGATACATTCCCCCAGTGCAGCCTGATGTGACCACTGTTGAAACTCATGGTGCATGCATGAATTCATCCACCTTTACTGGGTACCTGCTCTGAGCTGACACTGTGCCAAGTGCTGGGGATACAACAGTGAGTAAAATCAGATGTGATCCTTTCCTCCCAAAGACTAGACTACAATGGAAGAGAGGCATTCTGCCACAAAAAATTCATACAAATATATGTGAAAATGCATCTTAGTGCTGCAGAGCAGAGGTGGTAGGGAAGTTGGAGAAGGCTTCACCAAAAAGGTGATATTTAAATTGACTACTGAAAGATAAACAGGAGTTTTCCTGGTGAAAAGGGAGAGGGGAGGGCATTCCAGGTGCAGGGAACTGTGTGTGCAAAGGCATTGGGGTGGGAGGTCAGCATGATCAGCAGGCACCTGTGGGTGGCTAGGATGACAGGAGAGCAGTGGAGTGAGGTGAGCCTGGGGCAGAGGCTGTGACCAGGATGGGAAGGGCCTTGTAGGCCAGGCTGAAAGTTCCACATCTCCAGTAAGGGCCCAGGATTATTTTAAGAGATTCGAGTAGGGAAGCTTGGTTTCCACAGTCAGACAGGTCTCCTTGGATTCTCCTCCAAATGTAGACAGAGCCAAGACCCCATTGAAGAGGTGACTGCGTCCCATGTGACTTTGGCTTCTGGGACATCTTTTGTCTGAATGCTTGACTTTAGGGAGACTGTGGAAGATTCAGAGCAGCCTGTGGGGTGTGGAGAAGAAACCAGAGCAGGGCAGGAGTTGCATCGGAGATTTCACATCTATCCCTCTGCATGGAGACCTGGAGCACCTACGGGCTTCACTGTCAAAGGCTTGCTATGGGCACCTGCTGAATACTTTCAGGAGATTGAACACAGTCCCCATTAGCCCTTGCTGACCTCACTGTTTGTCTAAGAACCAAAGGTAAAACCTCTGGATTAAACTTAGCCCTCTGAACCTTGACTTCAAAAATAAGAAAGATCAACTCTTTGAGGACATAGAGTCAGAAGTGTTTTCTCGGTTGGGCATCTGCTGCTCCCCACCCCTTTCAGCTTCCGGGAAAGTCTGGGGAAGGGTTCTTCCAGGGCAGAACAGACACTCAGCACCCCTCACTTTCTCCCTCACATTCTTTAGTGGGGCAGAGGGAAGTTACAGCTGGTTGAGGGTCTGCACATAACCTCAGTCCACCTCATCTGTACCATGACCTGGTTTATAGGTCCAGAGGTGAAATGAACACTGCAACCCACCATGCTTGACTGGAAAGATCAGCAGAGGCAGGGACCAGGACCCTAGACTGGGACACTATAGATCAAAGGCTTTATCTGCTGAGCAGGGTGTCAGAACAGCCAGGAGCTGGTGGCTGAGGCCACTGGGGTTGGCAGCTGAACCAAGGGTCAGAGTAATGGACCCAATGGAGCGACAGCAAGAGAGGACCCAGATGGAGCAGCTGGGAGCTTCTAAGAACCCTGTTCAGGTCCACAGCTCATAAGCAAGGCACAGAGAAATTAAGTAACTTACTGAAGGTTACACAGTTAGTAAGCCCCAGGGCCAGGATTCAAACGCATACTTCCCTGGAAGCAGAAGTAGGCCCCTACTCTACACCCTCCACCTGCTTGGAGCCCAGGTATCAAACAGCCTGCTTCCAACATTGCAGGTCCTCTCCACCAGCTGTACCAGTGAGGTAGGAGGCAGAACTAGATTCCAGAGGTGGGACTTGGACACCGGCCCAAATTGATGACTAGCTAAAACAAGGCCATGATGGAAGCAGCTTTCCATCAGACATGCCCATCAGTGTGCCATGTCAATTTACCATTGCCATGGCAACACCTAGGAGTTACTGCCTGTTTCCATGACAATGATACAATTTACTACCAAAATTTACTACCCCTTTCCTAGAAATGTCTGCATAAGCCATCCCTTAATCTGCATGCAATTAAGAGTGGGCATAAATACGACTGCAAAACTGCCCTGAGCTGCTACTCTTCACCTACAGGGTAGCTCTGCTCTGCAGGAGCAGTCATTGGAGTTGTGACACTGCCTCTTCAATAAAACTGTTTTCTTCTGTCTCTGGCTTGCCCTTGAATTCTTCCCTGGGCAAAGCCAAGAACACTTGCAGGCTAAGCCGCACGTTGGGGCTCACCTGCCCTGCATCAGCTTGGTGCCCAGTGTGGGGCAAAGAAAGAAGATGGCATGAGAGATGGCAAGGCGGTTGGCAAGGCAGCAGCCAGCAGGATAATGAGCCAAGAGGTGGTGAAACAAAGCTATAGTGCCTGAGCTCTAGCACTAACCAAAGCTCTTTTCATAGCCATCATTTTCCCTGGTAGGCAGCAGAGCCGAGCCTGCTGCTCTGCCCCGCCGGCTGGTGGGTTACCAACCCTGTGTAGGTCCTTCCCATCAGCGGCAGCTGAGCCCACCCACGCTGAGGGATCCCGCAGAGATTTTCACGCAGGTCACATATGGCAGATCAGTTGGCAACATTCCTGCTCTGGTGGATGCGTGAAGAACTAGGGAATAAAACAAAAGCCTTTGACTAGGTGACTGGTTAGAAGTCCCTCATTGTTTGAGAGCCCCAAAGCACACCCCTGTCACCCCTTTCCTCCAGCCGTTTTCTCTCCTGACTCCATTGTATTGTTCCATCAGTCATTTCATTTTCAGTCCTAAAACGTGTGCAGTGTTATGTTTGCTTTTAACTTTCCGTTAGTTGGGTGTGGGCAGTTGTTTAAGGCAGGACACTTGGTTGTGAGAGGTCCCCTGTTGTGCTGATGCTGGGACACCAGAGTCATGTTGTTCTGTGACCCCCAACTTGGTCTTCTGTTCACTGCTAGCTGCCTCCTGGGTACCCCAGGATTTTCAGCCTTGGTGAGGGGACCCTTGTTGGCCGAAGCTCGAGTATTCCAAGTTTTCAGCATTGGTATTTTGGCTACCCCTGGATGCCCTGGGGTCTTTAGCATTGACAATCCCTCTAGGATTGTGGCTTAGAGCTCTCCCCTTAGGGTCTTTCCTTTTTCTGCCCTAAGGTTAGAAATATTATTAGGTTGGTGCAAAAGTACTTGCGGGTTTTGCCACTACTTTCAATGGCAAAAACTACAATTATTTTTGTAGCAACCTATATTTTCATAGTAGCCAGTTGTTAGTTCCTTCCTGAGTGCTGTCTTACAACTGCTTTTCGCAAGCCCTTCTTGGCCAAAATAATTGGGACCTCCCAGGCCCCTGGCCTTATGGACAGCCCCCCATGGCAGGAGACAAGTGGCCACCCAACTATTATTTTTCGATGTTTCCACTACGGGTAGGTACTCCAACAGGTCAGGGCCTCTGAGGTCTTCCTTTGGGCAATGCTCTTTACCCCTTCTCATCCTCCCTTCCCCAGTCAGCACTTGTTTGACCCACCTCGCTGTCCAAACCTCACTCTCTGTGAAATTTAGGCTCAACATCCAGCTGTCCATTTGTAACTCGTAATCTGCTTTGGTAACACCTTGCTCTCTATATTTGGTAGAAAATGGGAAATTAAAAGGGAAAAGTGCCTAGGCACTTAGTTAGCTTAGCTAGCTAAGCTTAGGCTAACTGAAATCCCCTGTAGCGATCCTTACTAGAAATGAGGACAACAGCAAGCATCCCGAAAGACTCACCATGGGGGTGACTTTTAGATAATTGGAGCAAGTTCAAATTATTAGACAAATTGAAAAAGAAAAAAAAACTCATTTACTATTTCAATAATGTTTGAGTTCGATACAAATTGGCAAACATGATTCTTTACATTATAATGATATTATACAATTAGACTTGTTTTGTAAAAAGGAAAGAAAATGGGAAGAAGTTCCCTATCTGCAGGCTTTTGTGGCCCTCTCCCAGGATCCTAACTTAAGGGTTAGCGGTGGAGTCTAGCTCGTGATACTCCCAGGCACCCAGAAGCCACACCTGATATTCTGGATGACCCCCTCCTAGCTGCTCCCCTTAGGAGGCCTGTGTCCCCTCCTCTGGAGTCTTCTTAGAGCCCTTCCTCTGAGGTGAGCCCTACCAGTTCTCCAGTGCAGGATTTCACCCCAAGGTCATCAGGCACCCCTCCTCCTTATCCAGTAAGCCCTGGCCCACATCCCCCACTGCCTGACGAAGTAAGCCCAACCAGTACCACCAGGAGTCAGGCCCCATATCAGCCCCTCAAATCAAACCTGCATCCAGGGAGGTAGGTGACAGGCGTGGAGGAACAATAAAAGTGTAGGTGCCTTTTTCCATATCTGATTTGACTTTATACAAGGAGAAATTTGGTCCATTTTCAGGGGATCCAAGGAAGTTTGTAGAGGAGTTTGTTAAGTTGACTGTGTCTTTTGATTTCCTTTGGCATGACATGCAGATATTAGTATACACTTGTACTAGAGAGGCAAAACACAAATTCTAGGTACTGCTAGGGAGCATGCAGATAGGATGGCTATGTGTAAGCCAGTCCATGACATTTATCATGTGGGAGGAGATGCAGTTCTAGACCCTCAGTCGAATGACCAGAGAGGATCTCAAGATCTTGAATGCAGAACTCTTATGCTAACTTGTTTAATAGACAGCATGAAACAGTATGTGATTAAGCCAGTTAAAGTGAGAAAAATAACTGAGGAGGAAGATGAAAATCCCATTCTAATTCTGCATTGTTTAGTTGAGGCACTCAGGAAGTAATCTAATACAGACCCCGACCTCCCAGAAGGGAAAGTTCTCCTAGGTGCGCATTTTATTACGCAGTCCGCCCCTGACATTAGGAGAAAGTTACAAAAAGTAACAATGGGGCCTCTCAGGAAGCTCCTCTTTTGTCCTTGTTGAGTGTGGAGGCCACTCTAAGGCCCGACCTGACCCCATGCTGTCACTGTCAATCCTGTTTGCTCTCCCAATTACACTGATCCAGTGCGGGTGGAAATATAACTCTGTAGTAAATATTTCAACAATTATAGCATCGAGGAATCATCTTCGTGGTTGCTGGATTTGTCATCAACATCCCCAGGATAGAGAGTTCTATCTTCTGGCTTAGACATTGCTTTTGGGATTTATAGTAATAGGGACAGGGCAGAACACGAGGCAAAAACCAAAAGAATTGGCCAAAAAGCAATTGTTAGCTGCTAAATTAGGCCCCCAGCTGCCTCAGGGTTACCCACCTCAAGGAAATGTGCTGAGATTGGCATCTGGGGTGCTCCGTTGAGAGTATCCCACTCACCAGCCTCTAGGCCAAAATCAGTGTGCCATTTGTAAGCAAGAAGGCCACTGGAAGAAATTAAAAAGGGCATCCCACAAGGGAAATGGTTAGCCCCCCTATTCCATCAGGAGATTTGGCCTTGCTAAAAACTTGGAAAGAAGGATCCCCTGAAGATGAATTACAACCAAAATGAAAAGGCCCATATCTGGTGTTATTGAGTACCCCCACTGCTGTTAAACTTTAGGGAATAACTATTTGGGTACACTTGTGCAGGATTAAACCTGTTTCTTATGAGTCACAGGCACAAAAGGAGGACACTACATCTGTGAACATCAGTGAACCTTTGGAGGACCTCTGCTGCCTGTTTAAAAGAAGTGTGATGATTCCTCAAGGATCTAGAACTAGAAATACCGTTTGACCCAACAATTCTGTTACTGGGTATATACCCAAAGAATTATAAATCATTCTACTATAGAGACATATGCACATATATGTTTATTGCGGCACTGTTCACAATAGCAAAGACTTGCAATCAATCCAAATGCCCATCAATGATAGACTGGGTAAAAAAAAAAGTGGCACATATACACCATGGAATACTATGCAGCCATAAAAAAGGATGAATTCATGTCCTTTGCAGGAACATGGATGAAGCTGGAAACCATCATTCTCAGCAAATTAACATAGGAACAGAAAACCAAACACCACATGTTCTCACTCTTAAGTAGGAGTTGAACAATGAGAACACATGGACACAGGGAGGGGAACATCACACACTGGGGGCCTGTCAGGGGGTTGGGGGTAGGGGAGGGATAGCATTAGGAGAAATACCTAATGTAGATGACGGGTTAATGGCCAACCACCATGGCACGTGTATACCTATGTAACAAACTTGCACATTCTGCACATGTACCCTAGAACTTAAAGTTAAAAAAAAAAAGAATCAAGACTCAGCCCATGGCAACATGATGCTGTGGGTCAGAATAGGAGCTTTAATTTTTCTTTTCTTCCTGATTCTAATACTTCATTTCTGTCACTTTAGCCGACCTCTCAGGAAGCACCTCTTTTGTCCTTGTTGGGTGTAGAGGTCTCTTTAAGTCCTGACCAGAAACCATGTTGTCACTGTCAATCCTGTTTGCTCTCCCAATGACCCTGATCCAGTGCGGGTGGAAATATAACTCTGTAGTAAATATTTCAACAACTATAGCATCGAGGAATCATCTTCGTGGTTGCTGGATTTGTCATCAACATCCCCAGGATAGAGAGTTCTATCTTCTGGCTTATCTGGAAAACCTCACCGTTATTCCCCCAGACCTCCTAACTAACCACAGTGCTCCTGAAATACTCCAATCCCTACTAGCTAAGTGGAACTCTACCCCCACTTAACGGCTTCCCCCTGAACTCCCCCACCGCTATTACCTGGGCCTGGGAAGTTGGGTCTCTCCATTTTCAGTGCACTCATGATTCTGTCTTTTGCACCCACTGTTGTGTTAATGACAGTAAAGCGGACGCCTCCTTGTGATGCTCTGATCCAACTCTAGTTGCCCAGTTCCCAAGGCCACAGTGAGGTAACTGGGATTCCACGTGTAAGCAAGGAGAGCATATATGGTGCCTTCTCACGGATCAGAACATACAAGGGAAAAGTAACTGCCTAGCCTGGGAAGGTGGGAGTGCTGCCCCCTTCTGGAAAACAAAGATTGTCTGACCACCCTCATTGGAACCAGAGTGCGGTGAGGGGAGAGAATATCTCTGTAGACCCAACTTGGCAGCAAAGGATAAAATATCACACCCTGTAGGGCCTCTATTTGTGCCCCAACTGGGCTCATTTTTGTTTGTGACCATAAACAGGAAAAAGTCACACCCCATAACTGCTCCCAACTCCCTAGGGAGTCACTTGTTTTTTTAGGGGCAGTTTTCCCTCGTATATCCGAAACTTGGAATAGAGGTGAATATACGTTGGCCATTCTTGATCCTCCAAGGGTCACTGTTTCTAACCCATTAAGACCCAAGGATACCAGGAGTAGGTGAGAATTAATTCTGGCAGGAAACGGGATAGTGATGGGACTAGCAGCACCCTGGGGTGGCTTTGCTTACCACGAGTCAACCCTAAGCAACTTGTTCAAACCCTTAGCCACCAACACAGGTCAGGCATTAAAGGGAATTCAAGAGTCTTAGACTCTTTGGCAAACGTCGTTTTCCGTAACAGACAAGCATTGGATTGTTTATTAACTGAACAAGGTGGAGACTGTGAAGTTATTAATAAAACCTGCTGCATACATATTAACAACTCTAGACAAGCTGGGATTAACATTCAAAAGATCTACGAGCAAGCTACCTTGTTACATACATATAACCAGGGCACAGACCCCAGCTACATCTGGTCAACTATCAAAAGTGCCTTCTGAAGTCTCACCTAGTTTTCATCTCTCCTAGGACCTTTGATAGATGTCGTCTTGCTGCTACTCTTTGGCCCTCGATTATTTAACCTTTTCATAAAGTTTGAGTCTTCTAGATTACAACAGTTTCAGGTAAAGGCAAAGCTGACACCAGGCTTCCAACTCATCTCACCTACCAACCCAGAGAATGAAAGCATCCTGCCTCTAGACCCCTTAGATCAGGTATCCAGCGATTTTTACTCCTCCAGTGCTAGGCAGGGCCTATGCCCATAAACTCAGTGGGAAACAGGTACCGAAAACGGACTTCCACCTTTCTGCAGCCCCCTTAAGATTAAGGAGGAGGATCTAATCTCTGAGAGGGGAATGAGGCAGGAGATAGGACTCAACTCCAGAGGCAGGGCTCAGACACCAAACCAAATTGAGGACTAGCTAAAGCAGAGCCAGGGCGGAAGCAGCTTTCAATCAGACATGCCCAACGGTGTGCCATGTCAGTTTACCATTGCCATGGTAACACCTGTGAGTTACTGCCCCTTTCCATGTTAATGACAGAATGACCCAAAAGTTACTACCCCTTCCCTGCATAAACCTCCCCTTAATCTGACTGTCATTAAAAGCGGGTATCAATGTGACTGCAAAACTGCCCAGAGCTGCTACTCTCTGCCTACGGGGTAGCTCTGCCCTGCAGGAGCAGTCACGGAGCTGTGACACTGCCTCCTCAACAAAGCCGTTTCCCTCTACCTCTGGCTTGCCCTTGAATTCTTTCCTGGGCAAAGCCAAGAACCCAGCAGGCTAAGCCCCACTTTAGAGCTTGCCTGCTCTGCCTCACCAGCACGGCTTTCCCTCTAAGTCTCCACACGAGGCAAGCCAGTGTTGTTACTGGCTTGTTGTTACCTGAAGGCTCTTAGATAGTGATTCCGTTCCTCCTGTGAGGCTGCTGAGCTGGCCAGGCCCGGGGCCCACTAATGGCTGTTTCTTGAAGTTCTCTCTGGGTCCCCTGCTCTCTGTCTTCAGTCTTCTGTAAATGTTTCTGAGTTCATTTAACCAACTCTAAATGACCTGGCTCATTCCTTACTCCTCCAGGTTTCTGCTCAAATGCCACCTTGCCAGTATCATCTTTTCCCAAACCCTACATCTAACCTAGCAGCCCCAAATCACTCTCTGTCTCTCTTACCTTGTTTCATTTTCCTTTATGCCACTTACCACCTGACACAGTTCCTATCTTTTATTTGGATATTGTTTGTCAGCCCTACAGACACCCCAAAACGTGCATTCACTGGGGCTCAGTTAGCCTTGTTCCCTGCTGTGTTCCCTGGTATGGAGGGCAGGTGACAGATTTGGGATACCCACTTCTTACATCATCTATTTGAAGGGCAGATTTGACCACACCGTGTTCTGCTGAAAGACCTCTCATTCCTGATTGCTCTGGGGATAAATGCAGCCAGCTTGGCTGTGGCTGCAAGCCCTGGCCCTTCCCACCCTCACCAGGCTTCCCCTGACTCTGTGCTCTAGTCCTTTTGGCTGGTTTCCATCTCTCTCTTTTCCCTGATCTGCTTCCCCAGAACCTTTGCACATGCCCCCTCTTGGCTCCAGATGTTCCTTCTCAGCCCTGTGTTAGTCAGAACCTACTCATCCTCCAGGTCTTCATCCCATCATGTCATCTCTCAGGGAGCTCTGCCTGATTTTTTGTCTACCTCATCTTCCCACATCTATGGAGGGAGGTGTCTTATGGCTTCACAGAATTCTCCTGAGTAGTAAATGTTGTATTGAAACTGCACAAATGGTAGTGCAACTCTGTAAGGCTTGTTTCCTTTGCTTAGCTGAAGACAACATGAATGCAGGAGCTGACTTTCCTCACTGCCCCATCCCTGTGCTGAGCATGGTGCCTGGTCAACACCTACACATGGAATGAATAACTGAGTGAATGAATAATGTCCCTACAACACTGCAACACCTATGCAGCAATGCCTAGAGTGGTGACAAAAGCAGAGCTGGCCAAGGATAGGGACAAGGATGGGGCAACCCTCTTCAGCCCAGATGGACAAACCCTATCCCTTCACTCAGGAAAAAGCACCAGTACCTTTACCAATACTATCAGCAGAAAGAACCCTGGAAGAGCAGGCAGGGGATGTGACCTCCTTCCTGACACTGCCTCCTCCTCCCAGAAGCCTCCCTTGGTCATCCCCACCTACAGAGACTTCATCCTTTCCTCCTCTGCATTGTGTCTGCACCTTCTACACACTTTCCTTCTTGTTCATTTCATGGTAGATATCAAAGAATAATTTATATTAGAACCCTTCTCCCCCCATGAGACTGGGAGCTGCTTTAGGCTAGGAGTTGTGTCTGATTCACTTCTGTGTCCCCAGTCCCTGATGACGGCTTGGCTCTCATGAACTGTTTCTTTAAGGGACAGTTCACTCTGGGTAAGTTTCTGCTCTTTTCTTGATCTGTTTCTTTTCCTATAAAATGGGGTGGTAATAACAGCCAACACCCACCTCAACAGGAGGCTGTGGGGAGACAGTACAGAGATAAATGTGATATGCCTAGCTCAGTGCCTGCACTCAAGAGGCACTACTGCTATGATGGGCAGGGCTGCTGCTATGATGGGAGGGGGTGCAGCTATGTGGGTGGGGCTGCTGCTATGATGGGCAGGACTGCTGTCATGATGGGCGGGACCACTGCTATGATGGGAGGGGCTGTAGCAATGTGGGTGTGGCTGCTGCTATGATGGGCGGGACGGCTGCTATGATGGGAGGGGCTGCTGCTATGATGGGTGAGGCCATTGCTCTGATGGGCAGGGCTGCGGGGCATCTGTCCGGAGCCTCTGGCCCACTTCTTTTTTTTTTTTTTTTTTTGAGACGGAGTCTCGCTCTGTCGCCCGGGCTGGAGTGCAGTGGCCGGTTCTCAGCTCACTGCAAGCTCCGCCTCCCGGGTTTATGCCATTCTCCTGCCTCAGCCTCCGAGTAGCTGGGACTACAGGCGCCCGCCACCTCGCCCGGCTAGTTTTTTGTACGTTTTAGTAGAGACAGGGTTTCACCGTGTTAGCCAGGATGGTCTCGATCTCCTGACCTCGTGATCCGCCCGTCTCGGCCTCCCAAAGTGCTGGGATTACAGGCTTGAGCCACCGCGCCCGGCCTCTGGCCTACTTCTTACTCCACCCACTTCCACCCAGAAAACATTTGCTGCCATTTCCTGGAAGCTGCCTGGAGCCATCACTGGTCTAAGCTTTTCAGCAGCATTTTACTATTTTGTCCCTACAACCCACAGTAGGGCTGATATAAAGGTCCTGGGTGATCTGTTTGAGATGCAAACCCCTCCTATCCTCCCGCTATCTAAAGCCCTTCAGAGACTCCCCCTGCTGTTAAAGCAAAGACCCAGACATGCAAGTCCCAGCTCCTGCCCTGCTCCCTCCTACCCCACGCACACCAATCCAGGTGTGGCAACTGAGGCTCTGAGAGGTGATGAGACCCACCCGAGTCCACTCCATCTGGGGATGGCAGAGCCAGACTCAAACCCAGGCCTCTCAGGATCCATTCCTGGGGCTTGGCCAGCCCTGGCAATGGGTGCCCATCCAGTGGGCCTCTTAACAGCTGGGGAAGATGCTTCTTCCCCATATCTGAGTCACCCATGGCCACATGGTTGAGTGAAGTCATATGATGAGGCTCCTGCCCAGCAAAGAGCAAAATTTGCCCAGCAAAGGACACTTATTGACCTGAGTGCCACAGTGAGCAGCCTCATCCCCAAGACCATCCACCCTCCATCCACCTCCTGCAGGCCTGCCCTGCTCTCTGGCCCACCCTGATTGGCTCCCCTGATTTCTTATCTATTGATTTAGAAAGGAGCGTGTGGGGAATGCAGGAGCCTCTGATCTGTGGCACTGTGTTTGTTGAAGACACTGGAGCCTTGGAAGGGGATTAGAAATTCATAACCAGTGTGATTTGGGTCCCAGCCTGAGTCCCGTGTGTACATTCCCTGGGCTCCTCATTAAAGAGCGGATAGATTGGTTTTGGAGGGTCCAAGGATGGTGCAGCCAGTGTGGCTCTTATGCCTGTTGCTGGGTCTTTAGGGGCATCTAGTGGTGAGAATGCTGGTGCCACTGAGCATCAGGGTCTGAGGACCCCTGGCTGGCTAGCTTTGCTGGTGTAGATGCCCCCCAGAGTCCAGCTTACCCTGTGACAACACTGGCCCATCAAAAAAACTGAGGGCAGAGGGGAGCTCTCTGTCTTCCTGACATCTCCCAGGGCTCTTCCTGCAGCAACAGCCTAGACACCATCGGGATCCTGGACCAGCCAAGCACTGATGAGCTGGGACTCCAGGCACATTCCCCTTCTCCCTCCCTTATTAATCAAGGATGGATAGGAAGTCCTGAGGCCCAGAATGGGGCGCATATGGGCTTACAAATCAGGGTGCCTGCCCTCAGAAGCTCCAGCCTGATGGGGAAGGACAAGCATGATGCAGACCATTATGCTCTGTGCTGGGGGTTAGCATGGGTTTGTATTTCAGCAGCATTGAAGTGACGCAGTTAAATGCCAGAGGCTCTTGGGTTCTGAGAGCTGGCTGTGCCACTGACTGGCTGTGGGAGTCTGGGTAAGAGACTTATCGTGCTGAGCCTCAGTTTTCTTTCTTTTCTTTTCTTTTCTTTTTTTTCCAGATGGGGTTTTGCTCTATCGCCCAGGCTGGAGTGCAGTGCTGTGATCTCGACTCACTGCAGCCTCCACCTCCCAAGTGATCCCAAGTGATCTGAGCCTCAGTTCAAGTGGTTCAAGTCATCTGATCAGTTTCCTAATCTATGTAATGAAGATTATGTTAGGATTTGGGAGGAACAAACCAGTTGATCCAATTAAGTGTTCAGCACAATATCTGGCATGTAGTAGGTGCTCACTGAACAGCAGCTCTTATTTGTGCATTCAGTAAGCAGATGTTTAGTGAGTACCTGCTGAGTGTCAGACCCCGCTCAGGAGAGTGAGAACTTGGTGGTGAAGAAAAGCTGGATGCTTTGTCCTCAAACATCTTAGAGTCTGGATCAAAGGACTGAGTGTGAATCACTCACGATCGGCTCTGAAGGGGAGAGTGGGGTCCTAGGAGTGTCTGTAACAAAGGATCCTACTGCAAAGATGGAGAGGAGAGGATGGGCTCAGAGGCCTGGCTGCCAGGTTCAGTGAGGGAGGAGAGGAGGTGCCCAGGACAGCACCCAGGCTCCTGGCTGGGGCCACTGCACAGACAGATGGAGGTGTTATTCACGCGGTGAGGAGACTGGAGAAGAGCTGGGTTTGGGGGTTGCAGAGAGTTTATGATCTTGGACTTGCACGTGTTGGGTTTGCAATGCTTTTGAGACTCTGCATCGTATGCATGGTTGGGTGCTGAATCTTACTTTGCAGACCCCTGGTGGAGAGGCCCTGAGGTGATCCAGAGAACAGTCCAGCGCTGCTCTCAGGGGCTCATACATGGCGGGGTGGGGGACCCACAAACCATCACAGGTAAAGGTTGTTGTTGAGGAGAGGGGACACTCCTGCCCTGATGGGGGTGTGGGGCAGGGGTCAAGGTCAGTTCTCAAGGTCACCTCTAAGCTGAGTCCTAAAGGATAAGTGCAATTCACCGGGCAGAGAACGGAGAGGACACTGAGGCCCGAGGGGTCCTGCAGAGGCCCAGGTGCTGAGGAGAGAGAGCTGCGTGGTCATGGAGCTGGAGGCATTCAGGATGGCTGTGTGGCAAGGGGAGGAGGAAGTTGTACAGGAGGCCAGGACCCACAGGAATCAGACCAGGAGGGGCCTTGAATGCCGGCTGTAGGGTTTGCATTTAACCTGTGGGTCATAGGGACTCATCAGTCCATTCCATTTCAGCAGGAGGATGTACTCAGGGCTGCATGTGTGAGGAAGGAACTTGGGTGCAGGTGAACAGGGACAGAGGCTCTGGCAGCAAAGAGATCAGCTAAGAGGCCATCGATGGTGCAGGTGACAGAAAAGGGCAAGGCAGCTACATGGGGACATCAATAAACAAGGGCATGGGAGCAGCCTCGGAGAGAAAGGGAGGACTCAGGCCAGTGAGGAGCACAGTGTGGATTATGGTCAGAGGACTCCGGCCTGGTGGAAGAGTGGGTAACACTGGATGTTCTGTGGGCCCCCAGCAGGAACGACAGACACCCTGGAGGGCCATCCTGCAGGGGATTAAGTCACACAATGTGGGTTTGGGACAGGACATTATTATATGGACACATGTAATAAGCCTCCCAGCAATCCTGCAAGGTAGGTGCTGCTATCACCCCTATTTTATAGATGAGCAACCTCTTATTCAGAGAGGTTTAGTAACTTGCCTAAGGTCACACAGCTAATTAGCAGCAAATCTGGGGCTTTAACCCAGGAAGTGGCCCTCGAGTCGATGCTCTTAACTGTGATCCTGCCCGGGCTGTAGGAGATGACTCTGCTGTGCTGCTGCCCTCAGGAGCTCCAATGCCACAGATGGAACCACGGGCAAACCGAGTGAAGTGGACCATCACCTCTAGCTGTGGGAATCAGAGAAGACTCCCAGGAGGAGGCATCATTTTAACTTGGTCCTTAGGGTAGGGAGTCTTTGAACAGAGTGGTGGCATGTCAGTCAGGGTGGTTATTGCAAGCAACAGAAAATGATTGTGGATGACGAAAGCAAAAGAAGATGTTATTAAGCCAACAAGAGGTTATTTCAAGAATCACTGGGACAGTTAGAAAGCCAGGCTTAGGGGCTGTGACATCAGGAAAAGTGCCACAAATCAACCGATGGATGACAGCATCTCAGCCTCCTCCACCAAGTCCTGGAGCCTACAGCTTGCACCACCTCCGCTATCACCACCTGACATTGCAGGCTACAGCTGAACCCCTGCTATCTCTTTTCCCATGGAGCCTCCAGCCTCTGCTGCCACCCTTGCCACCATCACCAGAATAGGCTCCGCAAGGAGAACGCTTGCCATTGGGCTTCTGGCCTGAAGTCTAGACTGGGAGATGGGGAGACCTGATTGCAGGAGCCTCATCCTATGACTTCACTCAAGCTGTGAAGGAGACCGGGAAAGAACCTCTTCGGCATTTTCAGGCTCTGTCTCCTAAGCTGGGAATTCCTCAATCAGTAGGAAGAGATTTTTCAATAATGTCACAAACACACTGGACAGGGCTGTGGCCATCGTGTCAGGTGACAAGGTTGGCACATATGAAGGTGAAGAGGAGAGAATGGCATAGACCACACGGAGGATGGTTAGGGTACAGCAGAAAGATTAATACATAAGCTCTGTCCTTAGAAGGTGCTTCTCAGCACCTACACATCAAGACAACTGAAAAGAGCAGTGACCGAGCGGTGTGAGTATGAGCGTGCTTGTGAGCAGCTGTATCCTCACAAGGCTGACACCTGCTCTCCCTGTGCTGTTGTCTCTGTGAACTCTGCTGGCTGAGGCTGAGTGACAGTGGCGGAGGATGCTGCTTCTTGGGAGCCTGTGTCCCTGCTTGGCCTCCTCTGGTGCTGGCGGTTGGCTGCCTACCTGCTCCCCATGCAGCATTCCTGCTGAGAACAGAACCTTGACCCATCCTGCACATCTATTTCTGGGACGTCAGAGCCCTAAGCTCCTACTCATTCATGCCTTCACTTACTAATGCACACTGAGCACCTACGGTGAGCAGATGGCCCTGCTCTCCCGACCCTACCTGCATCTTGATATTTGTCACCCATAGAGGCAGCTGTGGTGGGAAAGATGCTGACCAGGATATCAAGTTCATTCTGGCTCTAGTGAATTACTCTGGACACTTGGGCAGGACACTTGACCTCTCTATACCCAATTTTCCTGTCTATGATATGTGTCCCAATAACCCTACTGTGTGGTTTGTCACTTCTGCCCTGCACCTGCTTTTGTTAAGACCACTACCCATTTTGTGTTCTGCATCTCACCATGAACTCCCATCTCTTCTGGATACTCAGATGTCTCTTCTTCATCACATAGCCTGTGACTCTCAGACTCCCTGTGCCCCTGCTGGAGAAACCCAGGGCTGGAGAGGGAGCTTGTCTGGCTCTTCCTAACCCGCAGGACCCAGTGGGTGCATGGATACACCATTTAGTGAAGATGCTCTCTCCACTACCACATGCATCGCATGGCCCCACTAGGCTGGCAGATCAATGCCCTAGCACTTTACAGGCCCAGTGTTAAGCGCTCATGGTAGTTGGGGATGTGAACCCTCCCCACAGTGGTGAGAGAACATCCCTGGAGAGGAAAGAAAGGGGAAAGAGGAGAAGAGGGAAGACTGGGAAGTGGTGGAAGAGGAGGAGAAGAGAAAGAGGAGAAACAGGGAAGAGAGAAGAGGAAGAAATTAGTGAAGGAGAAGATGGGGGGTGAGGGGGTAGGGAGGGCAAAAGAAGAGAGGCATAAAAGGACAAGCAGGGGCCGAGCATGGTGGCTCATGCCTGTAATATCAGCATTTTGGGAGGCTGAGGCAGGCTGATCGCTTGAGGTCAGGAGTTTGAGACCGGCCTAGCCAACAGGGTAAAACTGTCTCTACTGAAAAATATAAAAATTAGCTGGGCATGGTGGCATGCACCTGTAATCCCAGCTATTCGGGAGGCTGAGGCAAGAGAATTGCTTGAATCCTGGAGGTGGAGGTTGCAGTGAACCGAGATCGTGCCACTGCACTCTAGCCTGGGCAACAGAGTGAGGCTCTGTCTCAAAATAAATAAATAAATAAATAAATAAATAAATAAATAGGACAAGCAGGGGCGAGGGGAGAAGAAGGGAGGAAGACAGTACAGTAAGGAGGAGGGTGGAGAGGAGAAGGGAGGGCAAAGGCAGGGGTGGAAGAAGGGATTATAGAGGCAGGGAAGTGAGCAGGAGGGGACAGCAGAGAGAGCAAGGGGGAGTAGAGAGAGGAGGGGGCAGGGGCAGAGATGGTTGCAGAAAATGGGGGAGGGAAGGAAAAGAAACAAGGAGGAAGCAACTGTCATAGAGGGTAGAGAAAGGGATGGGGTAGAATGAGGCGGAGAGGGATTAGAGGAAGGAAGAAGTTGGGGGAAAGAAAGAAGAGGAGGAAGGCAGAAGTTACCCCCAGAGCCAGCTGGCAAGGGCTCTGCCCACCTGGGCTTCCCTAGAGCAGAGGGCCTTTGGTCTCTGAGATGACTTCCCAAAAGTTTTCCATCCTTGCTCACCAGCAGGTCTGGCAAGTGGGGGACAAGTGGGCCTCACGCACAGGGACTGCTTGTTAAAGCGCCCCAGCAGAAACAACCCAACAGGTCTCTCTACTCGCCCACAGCTCAGCCTGCCCCAGAGCCTAGAGGGCCAGGAGGGTCTGGGGGGCTGGGCCAGGGGCCACATCTAAAGATGCCATGTGGCATGGCCAGGCGCAGTGGCTCACACCTATAATCCCAGAACTTTGGAAGGCTGATGAGGCAGGCGGACCACCTAGGCAACATGGTGAAACCCCGTCTCCACTAAAAATACAAAAATTAGCTGGGCATGATGGTGGGCATGTCTAATCCCAGCTACTCCGGAGGCTGAGGCAGGAGAATGGCTTGAACCCAGGAGGTGAAGGTTGCAGTGGGCTGAGATCGTGCCACTGCACTGCAGCTTGAGCAGCAGAGCAAGACTGTCCTAAAAAAAAAAAAAAAAAAAAAAAAAAAAAAAAGGGCCTGTGGCAGGACAAGAACTTGGCTGGGCTTCAGGACAGTTCAGTTCTAGGCACAAGTCAGCCAAGAATTTGCTGAGCAACCATGTCAAAGTCACTTAACCTCTCTGGGCTTCGGTTTTCTTCTCTGTGAAAAGAAGAGTTGGCATTGTGTTCCCTTTCACTCTGGGGTTCTGTGGCTTATGAATAAGAATAACTCAGAAACATATTGATTACTTACTATATGCCAGATACCTAAAGGCTTTATATCCTTTAAACTTGTATATATATGCATATAGATAAATCACGTATATAAATATCTCGGAAAGAACTCTGTAGCTGTCATTGCTTCAAGTTGCTCACAGGAACTTGGAAACTGCATAATATGCCAAAGGCCATGCAGCCAGTGAGTGACAGAGCAGGCTTTCCCCAGCCCACACTCGGGCAAATCCTGAGCCTGGCCCCAAATAGCTCCATTCCCCCAGAGAGGGAGCCACTTCATTACAAAGGTCACTCTCTACAAAGACAGAACACGGAGGCCGATTAAAGCCCTTCAGCCCAGCATTACTTTTGTAATCGATGCTCTGTGACTGTGAACCGGGTGTCTGTCGGCAACTGCCTAATTTTAGCTGGGTCTTTGCAGGCTTCTCACCAGGCTCACCCGCCCCCATGGATGAGCAGAGAGGTTCCAAGAAGCATCATCGATCTTTTGACTAAAGTGTCCTCATGAAATACAAATCTGTCTTTTCTCAGCAAGCCGTCTGTTGTGGTGGCACAGAAGAGATGCCACCGGGAGAGTGAGAACCATAATTTCATGTAAAACCGGACGTCTTGCATGATACCCCGGAACCCACCTCTTCCCTGTTTTGACCTTGACCTCCCAGCTCAGGCCTGGGAAATCGATGCCTTTTACTGTTTCAACTTTGGCACAGAGCGATGAGGGGAAAAGCTGTTAATAGGTGTTGAAGACATTCCCAGTTGTGGGCAAGCTCCCTGTTAGGGGGGCCCTGGCCTCTGGCAGTGAGTTGGCACCGAGTTACTTGCATGAGGGCGACTTAGTGCTCCTGTCCTTGGACACTCTGCCCAGTCTCAGTGGCTAAGGAGGCAGCAGGGGAGGGCCTGGGTCCAGAGAATGAAAACACCGTCCTTAAATAGCAACAGTTTCTCATGGGCATAATGGCCCTACACACGTCGTGGGAAAGGTGACTTATTCTAAGGCCACACAGCAAGTTTAAGTACAATCACACCTCCACCACTTACTGTGTGACAACAGGCAAGTAACTGGACCTCTCCATGACTCAGTTTCCTCAGTTGTGAGATGGGGTTATGCTCGTACGCACCTCATAGGGTTATGGGGGGGGGTTAGCTGAGTAAAAGCACATTGGGTATTTAACACGGTGCTAGAAAGATGAAATCAACTAAAATAATAGTGATTAATACTAGTAATAATTTTCAATGTTAACCTGTTTGCTTTACTCTAAGATGACATCTATCAGAAGATACACCATCAATTTACTAACAGCTTTCAAAGGAAAGAAAACAAAAAAAGACATCGAAAATGAAATGTCTGTCCATTGAAGGATGTGTGTTCTTTCAGAACATTTAAAATATATGTCCCAGAATTGAAGAAATACAGTATTGACCACAGAGAGCTCTTTTTAGATCTCAGATTCCTGGAGCCCTCCCATGAGCCCTGAAAGCGTGAGAATGGAAGTAGTGTTGTCCAGGGGAGAAGACCAGAGTTTACTCTGCTACCAACTGGCTGAGTGACCCCAGGAAAGTCCCTCTCCTTTTTGGCCTCAGTGTTCTGCCTAGACAGTGCACAGGTGGTACGAGATGATCCCTCAGGCCCTTCTAGTCCTGGTTCTGGCAGGAGAGGTGTGAATTCTTCTCTCTGTCCGTCCTGAAAACTGAGGGCTCACAGGGTTGGACCACTTCCCCTGCCGTGCTAGACTCACCAGCCCGCAGGATTTCTGGAAGGCAGGCACCGGCAAGGGCCCTAGTTGATTAATCCTCCCCCTACTTAGGGGCTCCCAGGACTGCCTTTGAGGGGAATGGGAAGGAAGAATAGGTGGGCAGAGCCAGGAAAGGGAAGGGAGATAAGCCATGGATTCCACGTGGGTCTGTTTACTCCCATTCGCTCCCGCTCCCGGTTACCTTTAAACAGGATAAAATTACACTCCAATCCCCTTCATCTCCATGCGATACTTCTAAAAGAAGAGCAACTTGACATTTTAGGAGTAAAAAAAAAAAAAGAGAAAACGTGAGAGGTACGTAATATCCAGTGGATGCTGAGGGTGGGGCATTTTTAGGGAGCTCATATGTAAACCTTGACATCTTGAAAAATAAAATCAGACCGACTTTCAGTGGCAGGAGGGGAGGACAGTATTCCAGGAGGAAAGCTAGCTCCCTCTGAGGCAGAAAGAAGGCTGGGTGGGGAAGAAGTGGGGACAGACTGGGCTCTGAGGTACTCAGGGGAGGATTTGGGGGCGGATGCAAGAGCTCTGGCACCTGCGCTCCCCAGGAATCTACACTTCCTTTTTTTGTTGTTGAGATGGAGTTTCACTCCTGTTGCCCAAGCTAGAGTGCAATGGCAGGATCTCAGCTCACTGCAACCTCCGCTTCCTGGGTTCAAGTGATTCTCCTGCTTCAGCCTCCCAAGTAGCTAGGATTACAGGTGCGCAATACCATGCCTGGCTAATTTTTTGTATTTTTAGTAGAGATACGGTTTCACCATGTTGGCCAGGCTGGTCTCGAACTCCTGAATCTGCACTTCTTAATCCTCCCAGTAAACTACTCCCCAGCCCTTTGCAAATAGGCTCCTGACCCACCTTGCTATGTCTCCATGACAACTCCTCATCAGTAAATCCCTGCCTTGGTCCTTAGCTCCTGACGGCTTCACAACCTAGCCCTCTTCCTGTTCATCTGTGACCCTGGTTCCCCCAGCTCTCACTTCTGTTCACTCTGTTTCTGCTGCTTAGTCCCCTTCACTGCTTACTCTCTGAAAACACCCCCAGACTTTGTTCAGGAGACTTAGGAACCTGCAGTTCAGCATTAAAGGCAATAGGCACAGAGCATTAGAAGCAGGCAAGAAGCTGATGTTGCTAAAAGATAAATGCTATTTTTTTGTTGTTTTTAAAAAATAATACAAAGCCTTAAAGAAATATCTTAGGCAAACTCCCAGGGGCTCAGTGCTGGGCTTGGAGTACCATTGGATATTATATTTGGGCAGCCACTCAGCAGCTCCTACGCAAGCATCCTCATGTCATTCTATATTCCGGCCTTATGGCTGCAATAGATGGCCTGAGCAAGGGGGAGCCAAACCCCTTAGGCCAGCTTAAAGCAAAGGCTAGCAACTGGCATTTCCCTTTTTTTCAACAGAGGATGGTGTTCAAAATGCTCTTTCTTTAGTAAACTTGTTTTCCCCCTTTTTCTGAGCCACTTGTCCCCTCTCCTGGTCACTCCCATTGTCCTGTGGCTCTAAATTCTTAGCACATCTTGGACACCAGTCTGTAAGTTGAAGAATACTCCATTTTTCATCTTGCAAACGGCCTTTGCCTTGGAGCATGGCCTTGCTTGATGAATGTGCTTACTGTTTTTCTTACAAAATCTCCTTCTGGCTAGGTAGGAAATCACTGCTGAACGAAACCTTTAAAGCCTGTGCGCATCCCACAGGTACACAGTCAGGTCCCCCTAGTAACACCCAAACCCCTCATAATTAACCCTTCTGAAAAATATCCGGGATTTATAGTCACTGGTGCTTTCACTTACAGAGGTGATGGATGTTTCCAAGCTGATATAAGACTGGGAGTAGCATGTTCAAAGATAAAGAGGATGAACTTGGAAGCAGATGCATCTGGTTTCAAAATCTGGTTCCATCATTTGCTGATCATGTGACCTTGAACCAGCAGCTCTCTACCCCCTGGTCACACATTTCCCCACAGCAATGACCTTACAGGGTTCCTTGGAGGCTGAGCACAATGTCTGTCACCTGCCACAATGAATCATGGTCCACAGTCCTCACCTCTCTTCTAGTATTTCTCCAGTTGTATTTTAATCATCGATGTATTTGCCTGTAGTCCTCACAGGCTCCAGAGTTCCTTGACGAGAGGAACCACATCTTACTCGTACTCTTGGAATGGCGTCAGCGCCTGTTATGCAGTAGGTGCCTAATGAATGCAGCCTGATTTAGTGGAACACAATGGCGTCCTTTGAATCCTCCTTTGTTCCAGTCATTGTGTCCTCTTCTTTAGTAGCTCTACGTGTGTGTCAGATTTCCCGAATCTTCTTCCGTGTCTATCATTCTCTCTGTATTCATTCTTTTACTTAGAGTCAACAACATGTTTTATTATATATCTTAGATTTACACATTTACACATTTCATTTACACAGTTTTGATTCTTTTTTTTTTTTTTTTTTGAGGCTGGGTCTCACTCTGTTGGCCAGGCTAGAGTGCAATGGCACGATGCCAGCTCACTGCAATCTCTACCTCCAAGGTTCAAGCGTCCTCCTGCCTCAGCCTCCTGAGTAGCTCGGACTACAGGCATGCACCACCAAGCCAGGCTAATTTTTTGTACTTTTAGTAGAGATGGGGTTTCACTATGTCAGCCAGGCTGCTCTCGAACTCCTGACCTCAGGTGATCTGCCTGCCTCGGCCTCCCAAAGTGCTGAGATTACAGGTGTGAGCCACTGCGCCTGTGAGGGCAATAGAGGCACAGTGGCACGATCTCGGCCTTCTGCAACCTCTACTTCCCGGGTTCAAGTGATTCTCCTGCCTCAGCCTCCCGAGTAGCTGGGGTTACAGGCATGTGCCACCATGCCTGGCTAATCTTTGTATTTTTAGTAGAGACGGAGTTTTGCCATGTTGGCCAGGCTGGTCTCGAACTCCTGACCTCAGGTGATCCCTCTGCCTCCGCCTCTCAAAGTGCTGCGATTACAGGAGCATGAGCCACCATGCCTGGTCAGGAGCTTTCATATTCATTTCTCTGGCTTTGCTCTATTTTGTTTGGAGCTGACTGATTTTCTGAAGCTGATTTTCTTCTGCATCGCTGATGGAATTTCCATTCATGCTTACTCACTGTTATTGATTTTATGGCATTCACCTCTGTATTATTTTTCATTATAGTTTCTTTCATTTCTTTCTTAAGATATGCCACTCCATTTTCATCTCTCTCTTTGTAATTGTCATCAATAACTCTTTTTTGAGCCCTTTGGCTCGGAGTTTTTTGTTTTGTTTTGTGTTCAGTTTTTTTTTTTGCAGATATATTTTATTTTATTTTATTTCATTTTTTAAATTTTTTTTATTATACTTTAAGTTCTAGGGTACATGTGCATAACGTGCAGGTTTGTTACATATGTATACTTGTGCCATGTTGGTGTGCTGCACCCATCAACTCGTCAGCACCCATCAATTCGTCATTTATATCAGGTATAACTCCCAGTGCAATCCCTCCCCCCTCCCCCCACATGATAGGCCCCGATGTGTGATGTTCCCCTTCCCGAGTCCACGTGATCTCATTGTTCAGTTCCCACCTATGAGTGAGAACATGTGGTGTTTGGTTTTCTGTTCTTGCGATAGTTTGCTGAGAATAGTGATTTCCAGCTGCATCCATGTCCCTACAAAGGACGCAAACTCATCCTTTTTTATGGCTGCATAATATTCCATGGTGTATATGTGCCACATTTTCTTAATCCAGTCTGTCACAGATGGACATTTGGGTTGATTCCAAGTCTTTGCTATTCTGAATAGTGCCACAATGAACATACGTGTGCATGTGTCTTTATAGCAGCATGATTTATAATCCTTTGGGTATATACCCAGTAGTGGGATGGCTGGGTCATATGGTACATCTAGTTCTAGATCCTTGAGGAATCGCCATACTGTTTTCCATAATGGTTGAACTAGTTTACAATCCCACCACAGTGTAAAAGTGTTCCTATTTCTCCACATCCTCTCCAGCACCTGTTGTTTCCTGACTTTTTAATGATTGCCATTCTAACTGGTGTGAGATGGTATCTCATTGTGGTTTTGATTTGCATCTCTCTGATGGCCAGTGATGATGAGCATTTTTTCACGTGTCTGTTGGCTGTATGAATGTCTTCTTTTGAGAAATGTCTGTTCATATCCTTTACCTACTTTTTGATGGGGTTGTTTGTTTTTTTCTTGTAAATTTGTTTGAGTTCTTTGTAGATTCTCGATATTAGCCCTTTGTCAGATGAGTAGATTGCAAAATTTTTCTCCCATTCTGTAGGTTGCCTGTTCACTCTGGTGGTAGTTTCTTTTGCTGTGCAGAAGCTCTTTAGTTTAATTAGATCCCATTTGTCAATTTTGGCTTTTGTTGCCATTGCTTTTGGTGTTTTAGACATGAAGCCCTTGCCCATGCCTATGTCCTGAATGGTATTACCTAGTTTTCTTCTAGGGTTTTTATGGTATTAGGTCTAACATTGAAGTCTCTAATCCATCTTGAATTAATTTTCGTATAAGGAGTAAGGAAAGGATCCAGTTTCAGCTTTCTACTTATGGCTAGCCAATTTTCCCAGCACCATTTATTAAATAGGGAATCCTTTCCCCATTTCTTGTTTCTCTCAGGTTTGTCAAAGATCAGATGGCTGTAGATGTGTGGTATTATTTCTGAGGACTCTGTTCTGTTCCATTGGTCTATATCTCTGTTTTGGTACCAGTACCATGCTGTTTTGGTTACTGTAGCCTTGTAGTATAGTTTGAAGTCAGGTAGCGTGATGCCTCCAGCTTTGTTCTTATGACTTAGGATTGTCTTGGCAATGTGGGCTCTTTTTTGGTTCCATATGAACTTTAAACCCATTTTTTCCAATTCTGTGAAGAAACTCATTGGTAGCTTGGTGGGGATGGCATTGAATCTGTAAATAACCTTGGGCAGTATGGCCATTTTCAGGATATTGATTCTTCCTATCCATGAGCATGGTATGTTCTTCCATTTGTTAGTGTCCTCTTTGATTTCACTGAGCATGGTTTGTAGTTCTCTTTGGGAGGTCCTTTACATCCCTTGTAAGTTGGATTCCTAGGTATTTTATTCTCTTTGAAGCAATTGTGAATGGAAGTTCATTCATGATTTGGCTCTCTGTTTGTCTGTTGCTGGTGTATAAGAATGCTTGTGTGATTTTTGCACATTAATTTTGTATCCTGAGACTTTGCTGAAGTTGCTTATCAGCTTAGGAGATTTTGGGCTGAGACAATGGGGTTTTCTAAATATACAATCATGTCATCTGCAAACAGGACAATTTGACTTCTTCTTTTCCTAACTGGATACCCTTTATTTCTTTCTCTTGCCTGATTGCCCTAGCCAGAACTTCCGACACTATGTTGAATAGGTGGTGAGAGAGGGCATCCTGTCTTGTGCCAGTTTTCAAAGGGAATTTTTCCAGTTTTTGCCCATTCAGTATGATATTGGCTGTGGGTTTGTCATAAATAGTTCTTATTATTTTGAGGTACGTTCCATCACTACTGAATTTATTGAGCATTTTTAGCATGAAGGGCTGTTGAATTTTGTCAAAACCTTTTCTGCATCTATTGAGATAATCATGTGGTTCTTGTTTTTGGTTCTGTTTATATGCTGGATTACGTTTATTGATTTGTGAATGTTGAACCAGCCTTGCATCCCAGGGATGAAGCCCACTTGATCATGGTGGATAAGCTTTTTGATGTGCTGCTGAATCCGGTTTGCCAGTATTTTATTGAGGATTTTTGCATCGATGTTCATCAGGGATATTGGTCTAAAATTTTCTTTTTTTGTTGTGTCTCTGCCAGGCTTTGGTATCAGGATGATGTTGGCCTCATAAAATGAGTTAGGGAGGATTCCCTCTTTTTCAGTTGATTGGAATAATTTCAGAAGGAATGGTACCAGCTCCTCCTTGTACCTCTGGTAGAATTCAGCTGTGAATCCATCTGGTCCTGGACTTGTTTTGGTTGGTAGGCTATTAATTATTGCCTCAATTCAGAGCCTGCTATTGGTCTATTCAGGGATTCAACTTCTTCCTGGTTTAGTCTTGGAAGAGTGTAAGTGTCCAGGAAATTATCCATTTCTTCTAGATTTTCTAGTTGATTTGCATAGAGGTGTTTATAGTATTCTCTGATGGTAGTTTGTATTTCGTGGGGTCCGTGGTGATATCCCCTTTATCATTTTTTATTGCGTCTATTTGATTCTTCTCTCTTTCTTTTCTCTTTATTAGTCTTGCTAGTGGTCTGTCATTTTGTTGATTTTTTCAAAAAACCAACTCCTGGATTCATTGATTTCTTGGAGGGTTTTTTGTGTCTCTATCTCCTTCAGTTCTGCTCTGATCTTAGTTATTTCTTGCCTTCTGCTAGCTTTTGAATGTGTTTGCTCTTGCTTCTCCAGTTCTTTTAATTGTGATGTTAGAGTGTCAATTTTAGATCTTTCCAGCTTTCTCTTGTGGGCATTTAGTGCTATAATTTCCCTCTACACACTGCTTTAAATGTGTCCCAGAGATTCTGGTATGTTGTATCTTTGTTCTCATTGGTTTCAAAGAACATCTTTATTCTGCCTTCATTTCGTTATGTACCCAGTAGTCATTCAGGAGCAGGTTGTTCAGTTTCCATGTAGTTGAGCGGTTTTGATTGAGTTTCTTAGTCCTGAGTTCTAGTTTGATTGCACTGTGGTCTGAGAGACAGTTTGTTATAATTTCTGTCCTTTTACATTTGCTAAGGAGTGCTTTACTTCCAATTATGTGGTCAATTTTGGAATAAGTGCGATGAGGTGCTGAGAAGAATGTATATTCTGTTGATTTGGGGTGGAGAGTTCTATAGATGTCTATTAGGTCCGCTTGGTGCAGGGATGAGTTCAATTCCTGGATATCCTTGTTAACTTTCTGTCTCGTTGGTCTGTCTAATATTGACAGTGGAGTGTTGAAGTCTCCCATTATTATTGTATGGGAGTCTAAGTCTCTTTGTAAGTCTCTAAGGACTTGCTTTATGGATTTGGGTGCTCCTGTATTGGGTGCATATGTATTTAGGATAGTTAGCTCTTCCTGTTGAATTGATCCCTTTACCATTATGTAATGGCCTTCTTTGTCTCTTTTGATCTTTGATGGTTTAAAGTCTATTTTATCAGAGACTAGAATTGCAACCCCTGCTTTTTTTTGTTCTCCATTTGTTTGGTAGATCTTCCTCCATCCCTTTATTTTGAGCCTATGTATGTCTCTGCATGTGAGATGGGTCTCCTGAATACAGCAGACTGATGGGTCTTGACTCTTTATCCAGTTTGCCAGTCTGTGTCTTTTAATTGGAGCATTTAGTCCATTACATTTAAGGTTAATATGGTTATGTGTGAACTTGATCCTGCCATTATGATATTAACTGGTTATTTTGCTCGTTAGTTGATGCAGTTTCTTCCTAGCCTCGATGGTCTTTACATTTTGCATGTTTTTGCAATGGCTGGTACCAGTTGTTCCTTTCCATGTTTAGGGCTTCCTTCAGGGTCTCTTGTAAGGCAGGCCTGGTGGTGACAAAATCTCTAAGCATTTACTTATCTGTAAAGGATTTTATTTCTCCTTCACTTATGAAACTTAGTTTGGCTGGATATGAAATTCCGGGTTTAAAATTCTTTTCTTTAAGAATGTTGAATAGTGGCCCCCACTCTCTTCTGGCTTGTAGAGTTTCTGCCGAGAGGTCTCCTGTTAGTCTGATGGGCTTCCCTTTGTGGGTAACCCGACCTTTGTCTCTGCCTGCCCTTAGATTTTTCCTTCATTTCAACTTTGGTGAATCTGGCAATTATGTGTCTTGGAGTTGCTCTTCTCGAGGAGTATCTTTGTGGTGTTCTCTGTATTTCCTGAATTTGAATGTTGGCCTGCCCTACTAGGTTGGGGAAGTTCTCCTGGATGCTATCCTGAAGAGTGTTTTCCAACTTGGTTCCATTTTCCCCCTCACTTTCAGGCACCCCAATCAGATGTAGATTTGGTCTTTTTACATAATCCCATACTTCTTGCAGGCTTTGTTCATTTCTTTTTCTTCTTTTTTCTTTTGGTTTCTCTTCTCGCTTCATTTCATTCATTTAATCCTCAATCGCTGATACTCTTTCTTCCAGTTGATCGAGTCGGTTACTGAAGCTTGTGCATTTGTCACGTATTTCTCGTGTCATGGTTTTCATCTCTGTCATTTCATTTATGACCTTCTCTGCATTAATTATTCTAGCTATCAATTCTTCCACTCTTTTTTCAAGATTTTTAGTTTCTTTGCGCTGGGTACGTAATTCCTCCTTTAGCTCTGAGAAGTTTGATGGACTGAAGCCTTCTCCTCATTTCGTCAAAGTCATTTCTGACCAGCTTTGATCCGTTGCTGGTGATGAGCTGCGCTCCTTTGCAGGGGGAGATGCGCTCTTATTTCTTGAATTTCCAGCTTTTCTGCCCTGCTTCTTCCCCATCTTCGTGGTTTTATCTGCCTCTGGTCTTTGATGATGGTGACGTACTGATGGGGTTTTGGTATAGGTGTTCTTCCTGTTTGATAGTTTTCCTTCTAATAGGCAGGACCCTCAGCTGTAGGTCTGTTGGAGATTGCTTGAGGTCCACTCCAGACCCTGTTTGCCTGGGTATCAGCAGCAGAGGTTGCAGAAGATAGAATATTGCTGAACAGCGAGTGTACCTGTCTGATTCTTACTTTGGAAGCTTCCTCTCAGGGGTGTACTCCACCCTGTGGGGTGTGGGGTGTCAGACTGCCCCTAGTGGGGGATGTCTCCCAGTTAGGCTACTCAGGGGTCAGGGACCCACTTGAGCAGGCAGTCTGTCCATTCTCAGCTCTCAACCTCCGTGTTGGGAGATCCACTGCTCTCTTCAAAGCTGTCAGACAGAGTCGTTCGCGTCTGCACAGGCCTCTGCTGCTTCCCCTTTTATTGTTCAGCTGTGCCCTGTCCCCAGAGGTGGAGTCTACAGAGACAGGCAGGTTTCCTTGAGCTGCTGTGAGCTCCACCCAGTTTGAGCTTCCCAGCGGCTTTGTTTACCTACTTAGGCCTCAGCAATGGCGGGCACCCCTCCCCCAGCCTCACTGCTGCTGTTTCGGTTAGATCGCAGACTGCTGTGCTAGCAATGAGGGAGGCTCCGTGGCCGTGGGACCCTCCCGGCCAGGTGTGGGTATAATCTCCTGGTGTGCCCGTTTGCTTAAAGCGCAGTATTGGGGTGGGAATTACCCGATTTTCCAGGTGTTGTGTGTCTCAGTTCCCCTGGCTAGGAAAAGGGATTCCCTTCCCCCTTGAGCTTCCCAGGTGAGGCAATGCCTCGCCCTGCTTCAGCTCTCGCTGGTCAGGCTGCAGCAGCTGACCAGCACCAATTGTCCGGCACTCCCCAGTGAGATGACCCCAGTACCTCAGTTGAAAATGCAGAAATCACCGGTTTTCTGTGTCGCTCGCGCTGGGAGTTGGAGACTGGAGCTGTTCCTATTCGGCCATCTTGCTCCACCCCTCCTTGTGTTCAGTTTTCATGCTAGCTTCTCTGAACTTTTGTTTTGATTCTTGGGCAATTTCTTACATAGAGTAAGTCCCTTGTCTACCTTTTGATTCTATGCGTTTTCTCTAATTTCTCTTTCCTTTGGAAAGCCTGGCTCTGTGTGCTAGTTCCTGCGTTTGTTTCTTGCT
Source organism: Trachypithecus francoisi (assembly GCF_009764315.1). NCBI lineage: Eukaryota > Metazoa > Chordata > Mammalia > Primates > Cercopithecidae > Trachypithecus > Trachypithecus francoisi. The sequence continues at coordinate 94,822,002 of NW_022681457.1, read as the reverse complement.
GGCCATTATTTATTTCCAAATAGAGCTGGCCATTTGCTGGAGCAGAAGACGCAGCAAGCAGGACAGTCCTTTGCTTGCATTTGGATTTGTCACCCCAAATGTGTCATTTTCTTTGTCAAAGGAGGGGAGGTAAGGGCCTCTCTATTTTTAATTGTCAAAAACAAGAGTTTAGCATGGCTCTAGGCAAATCACATAAAGCCATAGGTTCTCTGTGTGCTGTGACCTGGGGATCCACCCTGCCCGGCTCCTTCTGCAGGCCTCTTCATCTCAGTGGTATCCGGGAGACCAGGCGTGGACTGTGGCAATGGCTTGCTAGCCTGTGGTCTCCTCAGGCCCTCTCCCTCTGCCATGCTGAATCAGGGCACTGGGTCACTTGCAGCCAGTCCACTGTCACCTCCCCTCATGCCAATTAAAAGGTTACTGCCTGGCCTTTCAAGGAGTTTGACATGCAGCGTTTGGCCTCCACATCTCATGTAATAACAATCTAATCCTTCCAGTACTCAGAAGTCAACCCTGATTCCTGTGTTTCTCTCATATCCCACAATGAACCCATCCACAGAGCTTGTTGGCTCCATTTCAACCTATGTCCAGAATTCATTCCCGTCTCACCCCCTGCATTTTGACCACCCTGGTCTGTGCCACACCTGGACCACCACCTCGTACCTGGACAGCCACAATAGCCTCCTGAGTGGTCTCCCTGCTCCCTCCTTTGTCCATGAGTCTTATCACGTCATGTCATTCCACTGAATGGGACCTCTTCCAGGGCTCTCTATGTTAGTCAGATTTATGGACCCCTGTCCTCTCTGGAACGTCAGTGTGACACTGCTCTGCCCCTCCTCCTCTCTGCTTCGTATCCCCCTGCCTCCCTCCCCTGCATCCACACCAGCCTCCTTTCTCTTCCTCCACGCTCCAGGAGCACTCCTGTCTTGCCTGGGCACAGTGGCCTCTGCTGCCTGGAAGGTGCCTCTCCCACCTGCATGGCCAACTTCCTTACCTTTTTTCAGTCGTCCTTAAATGTCGTCTTCTCAGCCAGGCCTGCTGTGGTCATGTTCTGTAGTACTTCATCTTGCCCGTACTCTCTGTGTTCTCAACTCCCTTGAAACGGCTTTACTTTCTCTTTTGCCTTAGTGCTTACATCATATTTACTTCTTTAATATATTTGCTATGTGTTCCTGCCTTTTAACCTGGAAGCTGCATAAAAGCAGGAAAATTCTCCTGTCTACTGCAATATCACTAGGGCCGAGGGCCAACCCTGTCACACGGTTGGCCTTAATACACATTTGTGAATGAAGGAAGGAGTGAATGAAGCAATGCATGAATGCAGAGACACGCAGGTCCTGCTCAAGGTCGAACCTGTCCTCGGAGCCCAGCCTCGTATTTACTTCATGATATTTCAGACCTTCAGCAGAAAGAGGAGGTTGGTGCTGTGGCCTTTTCCTTGCCTGATGGAAAGGGAGACCACTTGTTTCCAGTTTTCCGTCATCTTTTTTTTTCCCATTTGTGGTATGTTTCCACCCTTCATTGTTAGCAGACCAAAGTTAACATTAACTGGACAGCTCAGGAAAATTGTGCCCAGCCCAGAGCCCCTCTTTTCACAAGGCCTGGGCCTGTCTTGATTTCACTTGGCTGGCATGGCCCCTGCACGTGCACACAGGCACAAGGTGCACCCGGTTGAGGACCTAAGGTAAGAGGAACAGCACAATTAAAGCTAGCAGAGTCCTTCACCAGAAGCTGCCACCCCTGCCTATAGTTCCAGTTATGAGACACCCCTAGCACAGCTACTTAGTCGACTTCACGCAGTTCATGTTCCTCCTCTAAATGACGGGATCGATCAACCTAATGGACATGTTTTTTATTCCCTGGTGCAGCAAGAGATAGGATTTCTCTGCTACCACCAAGTCCATTTCCAACTCACTTAGGCCCCCAGCTGCCAATCTGCGGTGGAATGAGTGATGACCGATGGCTGGGGTTTGCCCATCACTCCTCACTCTCTAGGGTAGCTGCTGTCTCTCTTCTCTTCTGGATGGAATGAGCTGATCTCTGCAGCCACCCAAGCCTGCCTCTCTCTTCGGATTCTCACTGGAGCCTATTAGGAAAACCAATCTGCCATCAGATGCTGGGCGTCTAATTAAGTCCCTTGACATTCAGAGAGTGAGACTGTAGAGCCTATTACTCCTCCATCAGTTCTCACTTGGCTGTGCTTGGGGGCGAGGCTCTAGTTCCAGTATGTGTAAAAAGCCCAGGCAGCAAAGGGAGGAGACTGGGGACAGCAGACCAGGCCCTGGATTCCAAAATATAAGGAAGGAAGAGAAGAGTCAAGCAACAAGTCTAATCTGGGCTCTTGTGGGCCAGACAGTCCATCCTTGGGTCATCCTCAAGGCCTTCTTTCCCCACCCACCCCAACGCCAGCACATCTCAAACATTCCTGGAATTGCTCATCTCTCCTGGTTCTGTTGTCCTGCGTTACCATTTCTCCTGGACAGCCCAGCTGTTGTCCAGCTGCCTCCCCTGCCCCTGTTGTCCATTTGCTGCACAGCAGCCAGGATAGTCAGATCCTTCCTCTCCTTAGTGGAATCCCATTCAGTTATAGGCGGCTTTACATGTGGCTTTAGCTTTAGAGCCTGCCATTCCCCTGACCCTTTTAAGACCCTGGGAAGGGCCCTAGCAATGTGCTTAGCAAGAATTATCAATTCAATAATTACTTGGGGTTCATGGTTGCTCAAGAAGCTTTACAAAGCCCTGAAGTCTCATAGCTGCTATATGAAAAAACCTTGATAGTGATTTTCCCAGATTTGACAATAATCCTAACGATCTATGGGACATCATCAGTAATCAATTGCAACGATGAAAATAAAATGTTCCTAAACCGACAGTAACAAAAATCAATTTTTATCAAACCCAGCTAGAGGAAAAACTAAATAATCTTTCTTCTCTCTATGAAAAATGGTTTTATGAAGTCATTGCCACAGAAGATATAATCCAGGAGAATGTGGCCCAAAAATGGAAGGAAAAAAGGACTCTGGAGATGTGTCAGGAGCTAATTTAAAAACACTGTGTTATTTTTCTTGCTTCTGTAATGTTTTTGGTAATTTTTAGCTGTTTAAAATCTGTAATGTATTGTGAATTATTTTCTCACTCTAAATAAATGTTCAATTACATAGCTCATTTTGATTCCTAATTCTGGAATCTGGCTCTTCTTTTCTAAAAAGGATGCTCCAAATTGTATGTTTCAGGTCCCATAACATGTGTACCCACTGTCCCTGAGGGCTTCCCACTGCACTTGGAATAAAACGTCGCCCCCTGCTATAGTCCTGCCCTGCTCACCTCCCACCCCACCTTGCCGCCGCCTCCTCTTTCTCACTGGGCTGCAGACTCCCAGGGTTTCTCCCTGTCCCTCTAACTACTAAGCTCAGTCCTACCTCAGCAACTATGCGTTTGTCCCATATTCTGCCTGGAACCTCCTCCTCCAATCTTCACTTTCAGTCACCTGGGGTCCAGCCCAAGGCTACCTCCCCTGAGAATCCCTGCCAAATATCCCTACTTAAAGTGGAGCCTCCTGCCCGCCCTACTCCACCCTCATCACTGCTCTATCCCTGTGTTTTGTCCACTTCACAGTGCATGCTTCTATCTCCCTGAGACTAGTGTGTTTCCTCTTCAGTGCCTGTCACCTCTCTCCGCCCCGGGAAGCTGTGGTCACATGAGCCCCGGGAGCGGTTGGGTGGGGCGGGTGGTCATGTCTGTCTTGTCTATCATGGACTTTTATCACACAGAATGGTGCCTGGCTCACAGTAAACACCCTGTGGATAACTGGGATAATTGCTGAGTAGACTGTTGTCTGCAGTTCGAATCGGCAACTTCTTTTTGGAAGATGTATTGGCAATATGCCCCCAAAGCATGAAAATGCGCAAACCCTTTCTCCCATGACTCCTACTTCTAGAAATTAATCCCAAGGCAATTATCAGGAAGATACACAAAGAGGGAGGTTAGCCACCTGATAAGAATCCTGGGAGTCAATCACATTGGGGTTTTAGTCTTGACTCCACCAATTAAATAGCTGCTGTGTGACCCTGAGCATGTTGTTGACATTTCTAAGTCCTGGTTCCTCATCTGTAAAAGGGGATGGTAGTAGGAACACAGCTCAGTGCTGACTAGTACTGTATTTTATGATGCTCACTATGGTATTGTTTATAGTGGGATAAAATCTGAAAGAGCCTAAATATCGAACCACAGAGGAGTCCAGATCAGTGCCACCCAGTTGAAGCATAACACAACACAAACCGCAAATATAAACACATATGTAATTTTTAAATTTTCTGTGTGCACATTAAAAAGTAAAAAGGAAAAGCTGAAATTAATTTTAATAATTTATTTTGTTTAACCCAATATATCCAAAATAGTGTTTCAACTTGTAACCAATATAAAAATTATTAGAGAGATATTGTACCTTCTTTTTTTGTGTGCCAAGTCTTCAAAATCTGATTTGTATTTTATGCTTACATTTATTTCAGACCATAGAAATGACCCCTGAAAGTATAGTCTTTTTTTGAGTCTCACTCCATTGCCCAGGCTAGAGGGCAGTGTGATCTCGGCTCGCTGCAACCTCCGCCTCCTGGGTTCAAGTGATTCTCCTGCCTCAGCCTCCCGAGTAGCTGGGATTACAGGCATGTGCCACCATGCCTGGCTAATTTTTGTATTTTTAATAGAGATGGGGTTTTGCCATGTGGGCCAGGCTGGTTTTGAACTCGTGACCTCAGGTGATCCACCAGCCTCAGCATCCAAAAGTGTTGGGATAATAGGCGTGAGCCACGGTGCCCGGGCTGAATGTACAGTTTTCATGCTTATATTTATTTCAATTCAGATCAGTCACATTTCCAGTGCTCAACAGCCACATGTGGCTAGCAGCTACCACACTGGAGTGTGAAGGTCTAGGTAATTTATAGTGCAACTTTAAAATACAGTACAGTCATGAAAAAGCCTGGTTTCAAAAGAATATCTAATCATGCAAGAAAAAGCTCAAAAAATGAGATTCAGTGAAAAATGTAGTGTAAAAACCAAATAAAGTATGCTCCCACTTTTGTTAATGTAAATATATGCTTATGTTTATTTGAGTATGTAAATTGATGCGCATATTGCAAGGACATGCAGCAAAATCCTAACAGGGGTCATCTGAGGAAATGGAATTATGGTGATATTCATGTTCTCTATACGTCTGTGTTGCTTTTAGAATCAGGAGGAATATTGTCATTTTTAAAGTGTCCAGAGTGTGCTTAGCCATCTTGCACCATGACCTGACTGCAGTGGCCATTTGTGGATATGAGATGTTCTATTAGAGAACTGGTCCCAATTTTCCACCTTTCTCTGGACCCAAGCACTCTGCCACATGACTGCAGCTACTCCTACAGAAGGCAGAGTAAACCTCCTAGCCTCTTGACTTTGGGTTCAGCCCATGACTTCTTTTAGACAATGGTATCACCTTTTAGCAAAGGTGATCATTGTCAATTCAGAATCTAGGCCTTAAGGTGCACTGTGTGTTCCTGTGTACCATCCTGTGCCCCTGCTATTTTCATGAGAAGAAGATGCCCTGCCTATCTCTGGTTCTAGGAGGGTAAGGAGTACATGGGGCCAGATTTGTATCTGATCTGTGTCTCAGAGCCACCAGTCTGTGGATGTGTGAGAAATACATACTGATTGTAGTGTGTGGCACCAGTGTTTGTGGTTGTTTGCTATAAAGCAAGGGCTGACTAATACAGTGTTGTTGAACTCTTTCACATATACTCAATCTAATCAAGGAGGCAAAAGTTGATTGGAATTATAAGTTAGAAAGCTGAAATCAAGATGATATTTGATGTGCTTAAATGTGTCCCAAAAAGTTCACATATTGGAAACTTAACTCCCAATACAACAGTGTTGGGAAGTGAATCCTAATAAGAGGTGATAGAATCATGAGGGCAGAGATCTCATAAGTGGATTAATGTTGTTATCATGGAAATGGGTTTGTTATTTTGAGGGTAGGTTGTTACAAAAGTGAGCCTGGCCCTTCATGCTCTTTCTCTCTCTCTCGCATGTACTCTCTTGTTCTTGTGCCTTCTGTTATGGGATGACATAGCATGAAGGCCCTCACCAGATGCTGGCACCATGCTCTTGGACTTTCCAGCCTCCAGCACCATGAGTCAAATATATTTCTGTTTATTATAAATTACCCAGTCTTAGGTATTATATTGTAGCGATGGAAAATGGACTAAGACACAAGAACACTTTGAAAAATTCAAAAAATACAATTACCAAGGATCTCCAAGGCAAA